>NC_086447.1:235530741-236256366 GCF_028390025.1 Pseudophryne corroboree | reverse complement strand
AATGGGGCGGATGGAGCTGCAGCTCCAGGCCTACACTTCAAATAGACCCACAGCATCTCTGGTGCTTTTTACTGCTGTAGACAGGAAAAAAAAAATTCCTTCTACTGCAGCATTCTATCACGCTGCCAGCCCCCTCCCATCCTACCTACCATCCGTCGCCAAGTTTATTTAAATACCTGCAAAGGAACATATATTTTCAATACAATGGCGGCGCGCAGTGAAAGGCTTTCCTAGCCCTCACTGCGCCGCGTTCTTACAGAGCCCCAGCGCCTCCTCCGCGCTGCTGACGTCACGACGCGTGACGTCACAAAGGCGCCGCCGCACCCAGTCTCCAGTCCAGCTGCGTAGCGCACAGGCAGAGCACTCGCACTGTGACTGGACGGACTGCCTAACTGAAAGCCCCGGGCCGTGAAGGAAGCCCTGGCTGGCTGCAGTTCTGTGCCGCATTTGTGTCTGTCTGACGCCGTCGATCCTCAGTAGAGAGGACACGGTGAGATGGCAGACGTTTCATGGGCAGCCTGTAGTTTTAAATTTTCTGAAGTGAATTATACTGCACAAATACAATGTGTATATGTATATTTATATATATATATATATATATTTGGTATATATATATATATGTATATAGTATTTATATGGTCATACTGTATTAAATATACATATATATATTTAGCACAGTATGACCATATAGATACTATATATATATATATATATATATATATATTACTGCGACTCGGCACTCAATTACTCTATGGTGAATGCCCGGGTGCCCGCCTAACCTTGCGGTATTTGTATAGAGGATAATTGGCGGCACTCACACGGGATTTTACATTAATAACGAATAAACAGCAGCCTGTCTCTATTCGTTGTTAATGTAAAGTCCCGTGTAAGTGCCGCCAATTATCCTCTCTCTCTCTCTCTCTCTCTCTCTCTCTATCCACAACTGCTGCACTCAAGGGCTAAAGTCCACAGTACACTAGGCAGTGTTATGCTATCTTTTCAAAGCGAAAGGGATACAGAGTAAAACAGACAATGCATACTCTGTATCCCTGACGAAAAAGTAAATTGCTTTGAAACGTTGGAATAACACTGCCAGTGTAATGTGGACTTTATTTAGCCCTTGAGTGCAACTGTTGTGGAGTCTATATTGGATTGCGGAGGCGGTCTTATGTGTGCATCGGGGCAACGACAGACAGTATTGGAGTGCCGGTTAGTAAAAGACGTATATATATATATATATATATATATATATATATATATAGCTTTTTTATATATATATATATATATATATATATATATATAGAGAGAGAGAGAGAGAGAGAGGTAATGAAGCAGCGGCACTCCCACACGTGCAGGAAGAGCAGAGCCGGTGCCGTCAGCTCCGGTGCCCGCCGGACCATGGTAACCGGGACGCGGACCCCGAGCAACGTCACGTCCTGGGACACCGGGAACGATCGAAGCAGATAGTACAAGTGGAGCACAGTGCGTCTGACAGGCCACGCGCCAACGCGTTTTGTAGATCACTTCGTCAGGAGGCTGGCCTGTCAGACGCTGGGAATAACTTATATAGCCCACAGCTCTACAGCTGGGATCGTTCTAACTTCAAAGCTGGGACAGCTGTGCTGCATTATGGGGGTCATTCCGAGTTGTTCGCTAGCAGATTTCGGTTGCAGCGCAGCGATCAGGCAAAAAATCGGCACTTATGTGTATGCGGCGCAAAGCGCACGCGCGTCGTACTATTACAATGAATGATGTAGTTTCACACAAGGTCTAACGAAGCTTTTCAGTCGCACTGCTGGCCGCAGAGTGATTGACAGGAAGTGGGAGTTTCTGGATGTCAACTGACCGTTTTCAGGAAGTGTGCGGAAAAACGCAGGCGTGCCAGGAAAAACGCAGGCGTGGCTGGGGAAACGCAGGCATGGCTGGCCGAACGCAGGGCGTGTTCGTGACGTCAAAACAGGAACTGAATAGTCTGAAGTGATCGCAAGCTAGGAGTAGGTCTGGAGCTACTCTGAAACTGCACAAAATTATTTTGTAGCCGCTCTGCGATCCTTTCCTTCGCACTTATGCTAAGCTAAAATACACTCCCAGTGGGAGGCGGCTTAGTGTTTGCACGGCTGTTAAAAGCAGCGAGCGAACAACTCGGAATGACCACCTATATTATTTCAGCGTCAAATTACACAGTAAAACTAATTCAGTGAATATATAAAAAATACATGCATAAAATACAGATTATAGTACGCATAACACAAAAATACATCTCTGTTTATATAAAAACAATTACATGCTCAAGAAATTGCACAAAAAATTCCAAATTGATAAATAATAAGTTAACACAAATCCACAATAAATCACAGTTCATATCCATATATGTGTATATATGTGTGTGTGTGTGTATATATATATATATATATATATATATCAGACTCGTATTCCAGTTTTTGCTCTAGTAGGTTCCAACTTGAAATGCCTAAGTAGTTACTATATACGAAGACTGACTATTTCCGCTCAGTGTTCGTGTCATAGTATCGGCTTCTCCCTTATAAAATGTAAGCTGTATAACGAAAAGGTGTGGCTACATATTCAACTTTGTTAATATATACATAAATATATATATATATATATATAGCAGCAATATATGAAAGCAGCACTCTGAGACTTTATATAACAGCATGAAGTGGTTTAACGTTTTCAACAGGGCACGTAACCCCATCATCAGGGTGAGCGCAACGGAATTTGCTGCGCTATATAAGAAACTGTTAATAAATAAATAATAAATAAAATAAATAAATATTGTCTATTTGTGCATAATATATGTGGATATAATGCACAGTGGGTTTGACTCAGAGCCGCACACAGCACCGATGTTCATGTAGGTGGTTAATTCTTTGCTACTGTGCATGCACGGAAATCTGTGTTATACAGAGTGTGTGCACAAAAGGCACAGCTGTAATTGAGATGCGCAGTATCAGAGATGTCTTGGAAAAGGGATGGACATTTCTGCACAGTGATTGGGAGGTGGCTATTAATGCGCATTCAAATGGTGTGTCTCATGGGTGTATTATGAGAGTGGCTGGCATATTGCAAACATTTTTTGCATACACAGGGCCTAATTCAGAGTTGAACGCAGCAACAAATTTGTTAGCAGTTCGGCAAAACCATGTGCTTGTTGGGCAGATGTAACATATGCAGAGAGAGTTAGATTTGGGTGGGGTGTGTTCAAACTGAAATCTAAAATTGCAGTGTAAAAATAAAGCAGCCAGTATTTACCCTGCACAGAAACATAATAACCCACCCAAATCTAACTCTCTCTGCACATGTTACATCTGCCCCACCTGCAGTGCACATGGTTTTGCCCAACTGCTAACAAATTTGCTGCTGTGATCAACTTTGAATTACCCCCACAGATTCTTCAACATTCACACAGGAGGCCATACTCAGACAGAAAGTCTGCCATTGCATAGAGCTGGTTCAATTTCCGCGGTACAACCGATTGTGTCTACGGACTGTGTCTATAGATGCTGGCAGCGGACATCTCAGTCCTTGCACGTTTGGACAAACACAAGGGAAGGGCTTTGTAGCAGCATGTGCATAAAGTCGCAGATGCGCAACTCCCAAAAAACGCAGCTGTGACTGCCTCTGAAACAGTCCCTATGTGTGGTCTCCTATTCTGTTTGTTATATTGTGGATATATAGATTTATATAAATAACAAAAGGGAATTTACACACATTTTGAGTTAAATTGCATTATGTGGCATATTGTGGGAGTGTGTTAACATTTGTTTTACAATTTACATAAATTTATTTTTGTGAATTTTTCTATTTTATCTGTAGGTCTTTATTACAGTATGTAGTTCTTTATTACAGTATGTATGTCTTTATTATGTATGTATGTCTAAATAATTTTTTGGAGATATATTTGGGCACTTAAATACTTGGGATAGAGTTCAATACTATATACTTTTTTGTTGTATGTGTAATAATAAATATTAATAAACTCCTATATAGTACTAACACTAATGTACTGTATATTCCCTCAGCCATCAAAGCCTTTGAGAATTTGAGTACTCTGTATGATTTCGGAGGCTTCTTCCCTTTTTTGTCTATCCTACTAAACACCACAAAAGTCTTTGTCAAGCAGCAGTAAGTAGTTGTCACATATACATATATTACTGTTATATATGTATGTGTGTTTATGTATATATTTATTTATACAGTCATTGGGTGGAATTCAAATGTAATTTATGCTGGCACCCAGCAGATGGCGCCCAATGGAGATATTCAATTGTAGCTCTGTTCGCGCAGGATCTGCTGCCGGGGGTGGCAAGATAAAATGTGTGAAAAGTGACCCATTTGGGTACCCAAATGGCACTTTTTGGATTGCATCCATTAGTTTAGTTGCCTTAGGCAGCTAAACCAGACACTAATGGGCGTGATCAGCGCGATAGGAGGCATCAATTGAATATCACTCCTGCAATCTCCCATCATTTTAGATGGGAGAGCAGGGCAATAACAATTGAATTCCCCCCATTGTTTGAAATTCTAAGTAATTTCAATGACTGCAGGGCGATTCTCCGTGATGCACAGGGGAGCTACACAAATTCAAACAAAATACTTCTCACAAATACCAAGATTTTAGTGGGTCTTAAGTTATAGGGTAAGGCGTTGCTATTAAGCAATTAAGTTTTCATATAACAATTTCTTAACAAACCAGTTTAACAGGAAAAAAAATTCAAAAGAGTCTGATGCATAGGACTTTATGTTCACTTTCTGAAGATTCACCCTGCAGAGAAATAGGTCTTCCATATGTAGAGCCTAGTTTATTTGCAGATTAAGCAGAGGGGCTGCTTCTGAGTCGGATGCAAAGTAGTAGTTGCGGGTAGTCGTGGAAGCCTATCTTATGCTAATGTGAGTTTCCATTTGGGTAATGCAAAAATCCGTATGCCCGCAAGTGGGAAGCCGCTACCCCCTATTTTTTAGTTTAGAGCCAAAAGTGTCACCAATAGTATCGGCACTTTCACCAGTCCCATGCTAGGTGCAAAAGATACATTTAAACAGGCTTCACCTTCTCCATACGCACGACTCAGAATAGCGCGGACCTCTAGCTATACTCCCACAAGACAGAATAATTCCATGCGATCTCTTTGTCGCTGCCTAAATCTGGCCTGTCAGACTCCGAATATTAGAGAGATAAGCAAAAAGTGATTTCTGCGCATGCACTGGATGCAATGGGGGGGAATTCAAATGTTTGAAAAGTCGGTTGGGTGTCTGTATTTTCCTGTCTATTAGATAGGAAAAAACAGACACCCAACTGACTTTTCAAACATTTGAATTCCCCCCTAAAAGTTGCTATTTTCATCTGTGCAAAGAGATCCGCCCAACTCAGAATCAGCTCAAAAATGTTTTATACAGTTAAATCTGAGTGTAAAATAAGCTAGAGAAACACCTATACAGTATTTTACGAGTAACACTTTACTTGTCGTTCAGGTTAACATGAAAAAACAACAGAGTTGCTGGGATAAACTAAAAGCTAAGAAAGAGGAAAAGAAAAACCTAGAGAAAGTATTGGCTAAGACCAAAAAAATTACAGACTTTTGTTCTATAAAAAGTGCAGCCAGTTCCTCTGTAGTCAGTCCAAGTGCATCCACTGCCAGAGACTTTGCAGTTGGTGCAAGTGAAGCTGGTGCAAGTGAAGCCGGTCCTAGTGCATCCGCTGATCATGCAGATACATTAGATGTACAAAATATAACCAGTGAATCAGTTGAAGGTGACACAGAAATTGTGGTTGAACAAACAAAAATAACATTTTCAAATGATGTAGGAGAGTGGAAAGTTTCTGAAACCTTGCGTGAATTCTTCTGTCAGAAGGGGGTTGCTGATTGCCACTTCCTAGACAGTGATTTTACCAATACCAAAAAAATATTCCCTGGTGAACATTTTGCACGACATTGTACAAAGTCATTGTTTTATCGTGAACAAATTAATGGTGAGAAAGTTCAGCGTGACTGGCTTTGCTACTCACCAAAAACACTCAAACTATTATGTGCTCACTGCAAATTATTTTCTTCAGATGCCACCTTACTGTTGGCAACTGATGGTCATTCTGACTGGAGACATGCAGCCAGAGATCTGAGCCGCCATGAAAGTAGTGCAACTCATGCAGATTCTCTTGAGAAACTTATTAGAAGAAAATTGACAGGAGAACGTATAGACAAATCTCTGGTGATTCAATACGAGTCTGAGAAAAAGTATTGGCATCAAATTCTGCGCAGAATTTTAAGCGCTATCAAACTCCTTTCATCGAGAGGTCTTGCCTTTCTTGGAAATGATGAAATCATTGGCTCAGTGCACAATTGTAATTATTTAGGGTGTCTAGAATTTTTGGCAGAGTATGATCCCTTCCTAGCTGAACACATTCAGATGCATGCTAACAAAGGGCGAGGACATGTATCATACCTGTCCTCAACAATTTGTGATGAATTTATTGAGGTGATTGGACAACAAGTATTGCGGCAGATCATTACTGAGATAAAAACATCTAAGTACTATTCTGTAAGTGTGGACTCAACACCCGATATTTCACACACTGATCAGCTAACACTTATATTTCGTTATGTGCTTCCAAATGGACCCATTGAGCATTTCACCAAATTTATGCCAGTACGTGGACATACTGGAGAACACTTGGCAAACACCCTTCTTCTTTTTCTTGAGGAAAATGGGATTTCCATTCAAGATTGCCGGGGCCAATCATATGATAATTAGAGATGAGCGCCGGAAATTTTTCGGGTTTTGTGTTTTGGTTTTGGGTTCGGTTCCGCGGCCGTGTTTTGGGTTCGACCGCGTTTTGGCAAAACCTCACCGAATTTTTTTTGTCGGATTCGGGTGTGTTTTGGATTTGGGTGTTTTTTTCAAAAAACACTAAAAAACAGCTTAAATCATAGAATTTGGGGGTCATTTTGATCCCAAAGTATTATTAACCTCAAAAACCATAATTTACACTCATTTTCAGTCTATTCTGAATACCTCACACCTCACAATATTATTTTTAGCCCTAAAATTTGCACCTAGGTCGCTGGATGACTAAGCTAAGCGACCCTAGTGGCCGACACAAACACCGGGCCCATCTAGGAGTGTCACTGCAGTGTCACGCAGGATGGCCCTTCCAAAAAACACTCCCCAAACAGCACATGACGCAAAGAAAAAAAGAGGCGCAATGAGGTAGCTGTGTGAGTAAGATAAGCGACCCTAGTGGCCGACACAAACACCGGGCCCATCTAGGAGTGTCACTGCAGTGTCACGCAGGATGTCCCTTCCAAAAAACCCTCCCCAAACAGCACACGACGCAAAGAAAAAAAGAGGCGCAATGAGGTAGCTGTGTGAGTAAGATAAGCGACCCTAGTGGCCGACACAAACACCGGGCCCATCTAGGAGTGTCACTGCAGTGTCACGCAGGATGTCCCTTCCAAAAAACCCTCCCCAAACAGCACATGACGCAAAGAAAAAAAGAGGCGCAATGAGGTAGCTGTGTGAGTAAGATAAGCGACCCTAGTGGCCGACACAAACACCGGGCCCATCTAGGAGTGTCACTGCAGTGTCACGCAGGATGTCCCTTCCAAAAAACCCTCCCCAAACAGCACATGACGCAAAGAAAAAAAGAGGCGCAATGAGGTAGCTGTGTGAGTAAGATAAGCGACCCTAGTGGCCGACACAAACACCGGGCCCATCTAGGAGTGGCACTGCAGTGTCACGCAGGATGTCCCTTCCAAAAAACCCTCCCCAAACAGCACATGACGCAAAGAAAAATTAGAGAAAAAAGAGGTGCAAGATGGAATTGTCCTTGGGCCCTCCCACCCACCCTTATGTTGTATAAACAGGACATGCACACTTTAACCAACCCATCATTTCAGTGACAGGGTCTGCCACACGACTGTGACTGAAATGACGGGTTGGTTTGGACCCCCACCAAAAAAGAAGCAATTAATCTCTCCTTGCACAAACTGGCTCTACAGAGGCAAGATGTCCACCTCATCATCATCCTCCGATATATCACCGTGTACATCCCCCTCCTCACAGATTATCAATTCGTCCCCACTGGAATCCACCATCTCAGCTCCCTGTGTGTTAGGGTCTCCTGCCCTGTGCTGCCACGTCGTCATGGCAACCGGGAGACAAGTGCTAGTGGAGAAACCTGAGCGTAGCTGATACTCCGGTTCGGGTCTTTTGCTGTGCAGTGGTTATAGGCTCTGTGCACGGCAGGGGATCCGGTGCTGGTTTTTGTGCTCACAGTCTGTGAGGTCTGAGTGGGGCGTGGACAGCACCTGCTTTATAAGGCCTCTTTTCAGGGTAAGCAGATGCTGCTGAATCTCTGTTGGTTAGTCAGTTCATGAAAGTTAGCCAGTACTGTGTAGCTTTGTATTTGTTTGTTGCTTACTGCAAATAGGCCTGGGGATTTGGTATTACACTCTGCCAATCCAGACCTAGCAGTAAGACTGGAGTCAGTCGTTTAGCTTGCTGGGGTTCTGTTATTACTCTGTGAACTTAGCAAGTTTGCGGCTGTATTCTAACACTTGCCTGTCTAATCCTGTCTCACTGTGCTAGGTGTCAGGGGTCAGTTTAGTGGCAGTAAGCTTAAACCTGTGCACTGCAAGTGAGAATCAGGATTGTGGAGGCTCTCCTTGTGTCTATCATTCCATCTCTGACCAAGGAGTTTACTGCCACACCCGTTGGTAACCCTTTAGGGTTTTGCTGTTGCCCTTAGCAACAGCATTTCGGGTTCTCTACGTATTAAAACACAACATCTTGCTTTTTACATCTGAGCAGTTCTAATACAAGGGAGATACCCAGTTCCTTAGCCTCTGGGCTTCTCTGTTCACTGTGTGTGTATTTTGTTACCCTATCACCTTCTGTGTACGTTATGTCATATTCCCCAGTTTGTCTGTGAGTCCATTTGTTTTGCATAACAGTTCAAACACCAGTACATTCCTGCAGGCACTGGTGTGCATAACATATTCAGCAGCCTAATACTCCTGTTGAAATTTTGTGGGAATATGGAGCATACCCCTCAAAATACGTTGCAACAGGTGGTCGATCAGGTGCAGGTCCTGACTCGGCAATTTAATGATTTGTCCATTAAAATGCACACCTCCCAGGCTGCTGGCGGAGCTCCCGCAGCAGCAGCACCTGCAGGGGTTAAGGAGCCGAAAGTAAATCTCCCGGATCGTTTTTCTGGAGATCGCTCGCAGTTCTTTTGTTTCAAGGAGAGCTGCAAGCTATACTTCCGGCTTAGGCCTCAGTCTTCTGGGTCGGAGATTCAGCGGGTGGGCATAGTGATTTCCTTGCTACAAGGAGACCCACAGGTCTGGGCATATGGGTTGCAGCCTGACTGTCCGTCGCTTAAAAGTGTTGATGCTTTTTTTACGGCACTGGGCATGTTGTATGATGACCCTGACAAGACGGCCTCAGCCGAGGCTCAGATTTCGATCCTTAAGCAAGGGCGAAGGCCAGTTGAGGTTTACTGTACGGAGTTTCGGAGGTTGGCCCATGATACCCAGTGGAATGACCCAGCCCTGAGACACCAGTACCGAAGAGGTCTTTCTAACCAGATAAAGGACCAACTGGTACAATATCCCTTGCCTGATAGCTTGGATCAGCTCATGCAGTTATCCATCCGGGTGGATAGACGGCTGAGAGAGCGTTGGCTTGAAAGGGAGACTGAGATTTCCTTCCTTCCCAAGGGAACCTCAGACTCTGAGGAATTTTCTGAGGAGCCTATGCAGATTGGGGCTACCCGCCTCTCCTCGCGTGAGAAGACGCGGAGGAGACAGCAGGGGTTGTGTTTGTACTGTGGGAATAAAGGTCATGTGGTAGTATCATGCCCAGAAAAGCCGGAAAACTTCAGGGCCTGAGGGTGATGGGAAATATCCTGTCAGGCCAGAAGTCAGAATTTCCCAAGAAGACTTTTATCATTCCGGTGACCTTGAAGATCCTCGGTCAAACTGTCAAGACTGAGGCCTTTGTGGACAGTGGGGCCGACGGGGTTTTTATGGACCGCCAATTCGCCCTAAAACACTCTGTTCCCTTAGTACCCTTGGCATCGGAAATTGAGATTTGTGGGTTAAACGGGGAACCATTATCCCAAGGTAAAATTACCTCTTGCACTAGCCAGATTTCTTTGTTTATTGGAGCCACACACTCTGAGGAGTTGTCCTTTTATGTGACTGTCTGTACTTTTGCCCCATTGGTGTTGGGGTTACCCTGGTTAAGGGCCCACAATCCTCAATTTGACTGGGTCTCTGGGGAGATTCTTAGTTGGGGTACTGATTGTTTCAGGAGTTGCTTGAGCCTTCCAGTCAGGCTCTCGCAGCTAAGTTTGCCAGGATTGCCAGGGTGTTATGCAGATTTTGCGGACGTGTTCTCCAAAAAAGTTGCAGAGGTACTACCTCCCCATCGCCCCTATGACTGTGCCATTGATTTGTTGCCAAATGCTAAGCTTCCCAAGAGCAGGTTGTACTCCCTGTCACGTCCTGAGACTCAGGCTATGGCAGAGTACATTCAGGAGAACTTGGCTAAGGGATTTATCAGACCTTCACAGTCTCCAGTTGGGTCGGGGTTCTTCTTCGTGGGTAAAAAGGACGGTTCGTTGCGACCCTGCATCGACTTCAGGGAATTGAACCGTATCACGATTAAAAACTCATACCCACTGCCTCTCATTTCGGTCTTGTTTGACCAGCTTCGTACTGCCACCATTTTTTCTAAGATTGACCTACGCGGTGCGTACAATCTAATCCGAATAAGAGAGGGGGATGAATGGAAGACTGCCTTTAATACCCACTCAGGGCATTATGAATATTTGGTGATGCCTTTTGGGCTCTGTAATGCCCCGGCAGTCTTCCAGGATTTCATGAATGATGTGCTCAGGGAATATTTGGATAGATTCTTAGTTGTATACTTAGATGACATCCTAATCTTCTCCCATTCCCTGGAGGAACATCGGAAGCATGTACGCTTAGTCCTCCAGAAACTCAGAGACCACCGGCTTGGGGCGAAGCTGGAGAAGTGCGAATTTGAAGTTCAGCAAATCGCATTTCTAGGATATATTATCTCCCCAGAAGGTTTCCAAATGGAGGGTTCCAAGGTACAGGCAGTCCTGGATTGGGTGCAGCCCACTAGTTTGAAGGCGCTTCAGCGTTTCCTGGGCTTTGCGAATTTTTATAGACGATTTATCGCTGGATTTTCGTCTATAGTGGCGCCCTTGGTGGCACTCACTAAGAAAGGGGCGGATGTTGCTCACTGGTCTTGTGAGGCTAAAGCGGCTTTTGCCCATCTCAAAAGGGCATTTGTTTCGGCCAAGGTGCTGCGACACCCAGATCCAGAGCGTCCTTTTGTGGTGGAGGTGGATGCCTCTGAGATGGGTATTGGGGCAGTGCTTTCTCAGATGGGAGTGTCTGATAATCGCCTTCATCCCTGTGCTTACTTTTCCCGTAAATTTTCGCCTGCCGAGATGAATTATGACGTGGGTAACCGGGAATTGTTGGCTATTAAGGATGCACTCGAGGAGTGGAGACACTGGCTTGAGGGGGCTAAGTTTGTGGTCTCAATTCTCACTGACCATAAGAATCTGGCATATTTAGAGTCAGCGAAGCGTCTCAATGCCAGGCAGGCACGATGGGCTTTGTTTTTTGCTCGCTTTAATTTTTTGATAACATATCGCCCTGGGTCAAAAAACATCAAGGCTGATGCGCTCTCGCGGAGTTTTGCTCCAATCCAGGAGACCACCGAGGAGCCGTTGCCCATTGTTTCCCCATCATGTATTAAAGTGGGCATTACCCAGGACCTCTTATCATTAGTCCTTAGAGCACAGGAGCAGGCTCCTCCAGACCTTCCGGTAGGTCTTTTGTTTGTGCCTCCTAGGTTAAGACAGCGAGTGTTCCTGGAATTCCATGCCAAGAAGTCGGCAGGTCACCCGGGTATTGCCAGAACTCGGGAGTTGCTATCTAGGGCGGTGTGGTGGCCCTCGGTGGCTAAGGATGTGGATCAGTGGGTTCGGGCATGTGACATCTGTGCCCGAAATAAGACTCCTAGAGGGGTTCCTGTTGGCCCATTACATCCACTCTCTATCCCATCTAAGCCATGGACCCACATTTCAATGGATTTTGTGGTGGACTTGCCCAAATCCTCGGGGATGACAGCCATCTGGGTTGTCGTTGACAGGTTTTCGAAGATGGCGCACTTCGTTCCACTGGTTGGGCTGCCATCAGCCAGACGCCTGTCTGAATTATTTATGCTGCATGTTGTGCGTCTCCACGGGTTGCCACTTGATGTGGTCTCTGACCGCGGATCCCAGTTTGTGGCCAAATTCTGGAGGGCATTTTGTTCCGATCTCCAGATTTCTGTCAGCTTGTCGTCAGGCTACCATCCGCAGTCTAATGGGCAGACTGAAAGGGTGAACCAGTCCTTGGAGCAGTTCCTCAGGTGTTATGTCTCCAAGTGTCAGACTGACTGGGTTGCTCATCTGTCCATGGCGGAGTTTGCCTATAACAACGCGGCTCACTCTGCTACAGGGATCTCTCCCTTCCTTTGTGTGTATGGGCATCATCCTAAGGCCAATTCTTTTGACCCCCTGGACTCCACGCCTGGTGGTTCCTCTGTGGTTTCGGTCCTTAGAGGTATTTGGCGGAAAGTGAAGAAAGCCCTTGTGTCTGTGTCATTAGTGACCAAAAGGGTTTTTGATAAGCGGAAAAGACCCTGCAGCTTCAAATTAGGAGACTTCGTCTGGTTGTCTACCAAGAATTTGAAGTTGAGACAGCCATCTCATAAGTTAGGGCCCCGGTTCATCGGCCCTTATAAGATCACCAGGGTTATCAATCCGGTGGCATTTCAGTTAGATCTGCCCCGTTCTTTGGGTATCAATAAAACATTTCATTGTTCCCTTTTAAAACGGGCGATTAGTAATCCTTCTTCCAGTGGAAGACCTTCCCCTCTTCTGATACGTGGCCAGAGGGAGTTTGTTGTTGAAAGGATTCTTGACTCCAAGGTGGTTCGGGGTCGGCTGTCATTTTTGGTGCACTGGAAGGGGTATGGCCCGGAGGAGCGGTCGTGGGTGCGCAGTTGTGATCTTCATGCCCCCAGACTGATACGCTCTTTCTTCTCGCAGTTCCCCGATAAACCCGGTGGTAGGGGTTCTTTGACCCCTCGTCAGAGGGGGGGGTACTGTTAGGGTCTCCTGCCCTGTGCTGCCACGTCGTCATGGCAACCGGGAGACAAGTGCTAGTGGAGTAACCTGAGCGCAGCTGATACTCCGGTTCGGGTCTTTTGCTGTGCAGTGGTTATAGGCTCTGTGCACGGCAGGGGATCCGGTGCTGGTTTTTGTGCTCACAGTCTGTGAGGTCTGAGTGGGGCGTGGACAGCACCTGCTTTATAAGGCCTCTTTTCAGGGTAAGCAGATGCTGCTGAATCTCTGTTGGTTAGTCAGTTCATGAAAGTTAGCCAGTACTGTGTAGCTTTGTATTTGTTTGTTGCTTACTGCAAATAGGCCTGGGGATTTGGTATTACACTCTGCCAATCCAGACCTAGCAGTAAGACTGGAGTCAGTCGTTTAGCTTGCTGGGGTTCTGTTATTACTCTGTGAACTTAGCAAGTTTGCGGCTGTATTCTAACACTTGCCTGTCTAATCCTGTCTCACTGTGCTAGGTGTCAGGGGTCAGTTTAGTGGCAGTAAGCTTAAACCTGTGCACTGCAAGTGAGAATCAGGATTGTGGAGGCTCTCCTTGTGTCTATCATTCCATCTCTGACCAAGGAGTTTACTGCCACACCCGTTGGTAACCCTTTAGGGTTTTGCTGTTGCCCTTAGCAACAGCATTTCGGGTTCTCTACGTATTAAAACACAACATCTTGCTTTTTACATCTGAGCAGTTCTAATACAAGGGAGATACCCAGTTCCTTAGCCTCTGGGCTTCTCTGTTCACTGTGTGTGTATTTTGTTACCCTATCACCTTCTGTGTACGTTATGTCATATTCCCCAGTTTGTCTGTGAGTCCATTTGTTTTGCATAACAGTTCAAACACCAGTACATTCCTGCAGGCACTGGTGTGCATAACACTGTGTACTTTGTGGAGGCAATTGCTGCTGGTCAATGTCTCCACGGAGGAATTGATTATAATTCATTTTAATGAACATCATCTTCTCCACATTTTCTGGATGTAACCTCGTACGCCGATTGCTGACAAGGTGAGCGGCGGCACTAAACACTCTTTCGGAGTACACACTTGTGGGAGGGCAACTTAGGTAGAATAAAGCCAGTTTGTGCAAGGGCCTCCAAATTGCCTCTTTTTCCTGCCAGTATAAGTATGGACTGTGTGACGTGCCTACTTGGATGCGGTCACTCATATAATCCTCCACCATTCTTTCAATGGTGAGAGAATCATATGCAGTGACAGTAGACGACATGTCCGTAATCGTTGTCAGGTCCTTCAGTCCGGACCAGATGTCAGCATCAGCAGTCGCTCCAGACTGCCCTGCATCACCGCCAGCGGGTGGGCTCGGAATTCTGAGCCTTTTCCTCGCACCCCCAGTTGCGGGAGAATGTGAAGGAGGAGATGTTGACAGGTCGCGTTCCGCTTGATTTGACAATTTTCTCACCAGCAGGTCTTTCAACCCCAGCAGACTTGTGTCTTCCGGAAAGAGAGATCCAAGGTAGGATTTAAATCTAGGATCGAGCACGGTGGCCAAAATGTAGTGCTCTGATTTCAACAGATTGACCACCCGTGAATCCTTGTTAAGCAAATTAAGGGCTCCATCCACAAGTCCCACATGCCTAGCGGAATCGCTCCGTGTTAGCTCCTCCTTCAATGTCTCCAGCTTCTTCTGCAAAAGCCTGATGAGGGGAATGACCTGACTCAGGCTGGCAGTGTCTGAACTGACTTCACGTGTGGCAAGTTCAAAGGGCATCAGAACCTTGCACAACGTTGAAATCATTCTCCACTGCACTTGAGACAGGTGCATTCCACCTCCTATATCGTGCTCAATTGTATAGGCTTGAATGGCCTTTTGCTGCTCCTCCAACCTCTGAAGCATATAGAGGGTTGAATTCCACCTCGTTACCACTTCTTGCTTCAGATGATGGCAGGGCAGGTTCAGTAGTTTTTGGTGGTGCTCCAGTCTTCTGTACGTGGTGCCTGTACGCCGAAAGTGTCCCGCAATTCTTCTGGCCACCGACAGCATCTCTTGCACGCCCCTGTCGTTTTTTAAAAAATTCTGCACCACCAAATTCAAGGTATGTGCAAAACATGGGACGTGCTGGAATTTGCCCATATTTAATGCACACACAATATTGCTGGCGTTGTCCGATGCCACAAATCCACAGGAGAGTCCAATTGGGGTAAGCCATTCCGCGATGATCTTCCTCAGTTGCCGTAAGAGGTTTTCAGCTGTGTGCGTATTCTGGAAAGCGGTGATACAAAGCGTAGCCTGCCTAGGAAAGAGTTGTCGTTTGCGAGATGCTGCTACTGGTGTCGCCGCTGCTGCTCTTGCGGCGGGAGTCCATACATCTACCCAGTGGGCTGTCACAGTCATATAGTCCTGACCCTGCCCTGCTCCACTTGTCCACATGTCCGTGGTTAAGTGGACATTGGGTACAGCTGCATTTTTTAGGACACTGGTGACTCTTTTTCTGAGGTCTGTGTACATTTTCGGTATCGCCTGCCTAGAGAAATGGAACCTAGATGGTATTTGGTACCGGGGACACAGTACCTCCAACAAGTCTCTAGTTGGCTCTGCAGTAATGATGGATACTGGAACCACGTTTCTCACCACCCAGGATGCCAAGGCCTCAGTTATCCGCTTTGCAGCAGGATGACTGCTGTGATATTTCATCTTCCTCGCAAAGGACTGTTGGACAGTCAATTGCTTACTGGAAGTAGTACAAGTGGTCTTCCGACTTCCCCTCTGGGATGACCATCGACTCCCAGCAGCAACAACAGCAGCGCCAGCAGCAGTAGGCGTTACACGCAAGGATGCATCGGAGGAATCCCAGGCAGGAGAGGACTCGTCAGAATTGCCAGTGACATGGCCTGCAGGACTATTGGCATTCCTGGGGAAGGAGGAAATTGACACTGAGGGAGTTGGTGGTGGGGTGGTTTGCGTGAGCTTGGTTACAAGAGGAAGGGATTTACTGGTCAGTGGACTGCTTCCGCTGTCACCCAAAGTTTTTGAATTTGTCACTGACTTATTATGAATGCGCTGCAGGTGACGTATAAGGGAGGATGTTCCGAGGTGGTTAACGTCCTTACCCCTACTTATTACAGCTTGACAAAGGCAACACACGGCTTGACAAATGTTGTCCGCATTTCTGGTGAAATACTTCCACACCGAAGAGCTGATTTTTTTGGTATTTTCACCAGGCATGTCAACGGCCCTATTCCTCCCACGGACAACAGGTGTCTCCCCGGGTGCCTGACTTAAACAAACCACCTCACCATCAGAATCCTCCTTGTCAATTTCCTCCCCAGCGCCAGCAACACCCATATCCTCCTCATCCTGGTGTACTTCAACACTGACATTTTCAATCTGACTATCAGGAACTGGACTGCGGGTGCTCCTTCCAGCACTTGCAGGGGGCGTGCAAATGGTGGAAGGCGCATGCTCTTCACGTCCAGTGTTGGGAAGGTCAGGCATCGCAACCGACACAATTGGACTCTCCTTGTGGATTTGGGATTTCGAAGAACGCACAGTTCTTTGCGGTGCTTTTGCCAGCTTGAGTCTTTCCAGTTTTCTAGCGAGAGGCTGAGTGCTTCCATCCTCCTGTGAAGCTGAACCAATAGCCATGAACATAGGCCAGGGCCTCAGCCGTTCCTTGCCACTCCGTGTGG
This sequence comes from Pseudophryne corroboree, assembly GCF_028390025.1. Lineage (NCBI taxonomy): Eukaryota > Metazoa > Chordata > Amphibia > Anura > Myobatrachidae > Pseudophryne > Pseudophryne corroboree. The sequence continues at coordinate 236,239,498 of NC_086447.1, read as the reverse complement.
TAAATGGCATATTGGCAAGTTTACGCTTCTCCTCCGACAATTTTATTTTTGGTTTTGGAGTCCTTTTTTTACTGATATTTGGTGTTTTGGATTTGACATGCTCTGTACTATGCCATTGGGCATCGGCCTTGGCAGACGACGTTGCTGGCATTTCATCGTCTCGGCCATGATTAGTGGCAGCAGCTTCAGCACGAGGTGGAAGTGGATCTTGATCTTTCCCTAATTTTGGAACCTCAACATTTTTGTTCTCCATATTTTAATAGGCACAACTAAAAGGCACCTCAGGTAAACAATGGAGATGGATGGATACTAGTATACAATTATGGATGGACTGCCGAGTGCCGACACAGAGGTAGCTACAGCCGTGGACTACCGTACTGTGTCTGCTGCTAATATAGACTGGATGATTGATAATGAGATGAAATCAATATATATATGTATGTATATATAATATCACTAGTACTGCAGCCGGACAGGTAGATAATATATTTATTAGGTATTGGTAATGATGACTGATGACGGACCTGCTGGACACTGTCAGCTCAGCAGCACCACAGACTGCTACAGTAAGCTACTATACTATAGTAGTATGTACAAAGAAGAAAGAAAAAAAAAACACGGGTAGGTGGTATACAATATTATATATATATATATATATATATATATATTATATACAATTATATATATATTAAACTGGTGGTGATTGATTATTAAACTGGTGGTCAGGTCACGTTGCAACTTGCAACTAGTACTCCGAGTCCTAAGCAGACAATCACAAAATATATTATTATACTGGTGGTCAGTGTGGTCACAACAATGGCAGTGTGGCACTGACTCTGGCAGCAAAAGTGTGCACTGTACGTTATATGTACTCCTGAGTCCTGCTCTCAGACTGTAACTGCTCCCCACTGTCAGTGTCTCCCCCACAAGTCAGATAATACACTTACAGTCACACTATCTAATCTATAAATATCACTTCAGCAAGTAGTATAGTAGTATACAGTATAGTAGTACTCCTCCTAATAATGCTCCCCAAAATACTGTGTCTCTCTCTTCTCTAAACGGAGAGGACGCCAGCCACGTCCTCTCCCTATGACTCTATAAATATCACTTCAGCAAGTAGTAGAGTAGTATACAGTATAGTAGTACTCCTCCTAATAATGCTCCCCAAAATACTGTGTCTCTCTCTTCTCTAAACGGAGAGGACGCCAGCCACGTCCTCTCCCTATGACTCTATAAATATCACTTCAGCAAGTAGTAGAGTAGTATACAGTATAGTAGTACTCCTCCTAATAATGCTCCCCAAAATACTGTGTCTGAGTAGTATACAGTATAGTAGTACTCCTCCTAATAATGCTCCCCAAAATACTGTGTCTCTCTCTTCTCTAAACGGAGAGGACGCCAGCCACGTCCTCTCCCCCTATGACTCTATAATATCACTTCAGCAAGTAGTATAGTAGTATACAGTATAGTAGTACTCCTCCTAATAATGCTCCCCAAAATACTGTGTCTCTCTCTTCTCTAAACGGAGAGGACGCCAGCCACGTCCTCTCCCTATGACTCTATAAATATCACTTCAGCAAGTAGTAGAGTAGTATACAGTATAGTAGTACTCCTCCTAATAATGCTCCCCAAAATAGTATACTGTGTCTCTCTCTTCTCTAAACGGAGAGGACGCCAGCCACGTCCTCTCCCTATGACTATAAATATCACTTCAGCAAGTAGTATAGTAGTATACAGTATAGTAGTACTCCTCCTAATAATGCTCCCCAAAATACTGTGTCTCTCTCTTCTCTAAACGGAGAGGACGCCAGCCACGTCCTCTCCCTATGACTCTATAAATATCACTTCAGCAAGTAGTAGAGTAGTATACAGTATAGTAGTACTCCTCCTAATAATGCTCCCCAAAATACTGTGTCTGAGTAGTATACAGTATAGTAGTACTCCTCCTAATAATGCTCCCCAAAATACTGTGTCTCTCTCTTCTCTAAACAGAGAGGACGCCAGCCACGTCCTCTCCCTATGACTCTATAAATATAATTTCAGCAAGTAGTAGAGTAGTATACAGTATAGTAGTACTCCTCCTAATAATGCTCCCCAAAATACTGTGTCTGAGTAGTATATAGTATAGTAGTACTCCTCCTAATAATGCTCCCCAAAATACTGTGTCTCTCTCTTCTCTAAACGGAGAGGACGCCAGCCACGTCCTCTCCCTATGACTCTATAAATATCACTTCAGCAAGTAGTATAGTAGTATACAGTATAGTAGTACTCCTCCTAATAATGCTCCCCAAAATAGTATACTGTGTCTCTCTCTTCTCTAAACGGAGAGGACGCCAGCCACGTCCTCTCCCTATGACTCTATAAATATCACTTCAGCAAGTAGTATAGTAGTATACAGTATAGTAGTACTCCTCCTAATAATGCTCCCCAAAATACTGTGTCTCTCTCTTCTCTAAACGGAGAGGACGCCAGCCACGTCCTCTCCCTATGACTCTCAATGCACGTGTGAAAATGGCGGCGACGCGCGGCTCCTTATATAGAATCTGAGTCTCGCGAGAATCCGACAGCGGGATGATGACGTTCGGGCGTGCTCGGGTTAACCGAGCAAGGCGGGAGGATCCGAGCCTGCTCGGACCCGTGGAAAAAAGCTGAAGTTCGGGCGGGTTCGGATTCAGAGGAACCGAACCCGCTCATCCCTAATGATAATGCATCAAATATGAGTGGAAAATACAATGGTATGCAGGCCATGATTTGTCAGAAGAACGTGCTAGCTGAATATATTCCATGCTATGGGCATTCTCTGAACCTTATTGGGCAAAGTGCTGTAAAATGTTGCTCTGAGGCAGTTTTGTTTTTTGACTTTGTTCAGAAGTTGTATGTGTTTTTTTCTACATAAACACATCGTTGGAATCTTCTGACAGATGTCTTCAAACCCCTTGGATTACCTACACTGAAAAGCCTTTCAAATACACGTTGGTCTGCTCACCATGATGCACTAAATTCCTTAAAAAAAGGCTATCCAGCTATTAAAGATCTTCTACACAATATGGCAAATGATTCATCAGAAAGGGAAGAAACATGCTTGGAAGCAAAGGGACTTTGTACTATAATGGGTCAATTAGAAAATGGGATAATGGTGCAACTCTGGTCCACAATACTGAGCCGGTTTAACAAAACAAGTAATTTTCTTCAAGATTCAAGATAGGATCTGAACAGAGCCACAGACATTTTGGAAGCCTTAAAAATGTTTGTAGAAAGCCTCCGTTCTCAGTTTCCAGAATTTGAGAACCAAAGTAAAATACTTTACTCCTGCGATGATTACAAACAAACAAGACAAATTAAAAGAAATAAGAAGTGGGACTTTGGTGGTGCTGAAGATGCCGCTGCTGGACTTTCACCATCAGACAAATTTAAAGTGAGCACTTTTCTTCCCATAATTGATCAGCTAGTGTCATCACTAAATCGAAGAAAAGAAGCATACAGTGTCATTCGAGACAGATTTGGATTTCTTTCAGAACTGTGCTCTCTACCATCAGATGACCTACGCGCTAAGGCCACTGCATTAGTAGGAATATACCCATGAGATCTTGGTCCAGAGTATGCAGATGAAGTAGTACACTTTGCTGCTTTGTTTCGTATCTATATTTCATCTGGTACAAACACAGATACACATGAGAGCCAAGAAATCAAAATGTATAAATTTCTAATTACAGAGGCATTGGTTGGTAACTTCCCAAATGTTGGCATTTCACTACGCATGTACCTTTGTCTGATGGTCACCAACTGCAGTGGTGAGCGCAGCTTTTCTGCACTGAAGCGGGTAAAAAATGCACTGAGGTCCTCCATGGCACAACAGCGCTTAAATGCACTCTCTCTTTTGTGCATTGAAAATGAACTATTAAGAGAAATGGACATGGAAACTGTAATAGAAGAATTTTCCAGTCGTAAAGCAAGAAAAGTTAACGTTTAGCAATACTTGTTCATTATCGTCAGTTTGTTTGTAGTCTGGTTGTTGTGTACCTGTTATAACCTGAAATGTAATTTTAAGTGTGGTTTATTTGAGAACACATGCTCTTAAATTTACTAGAGATGAGCGGGTTCGGTTCCTCGGAATCCGAACCCGCCCGAACTTCATGTTTTTTTCTCACGGGTCCGAGCGACTCGGATCTTCCCGCCTTGCTCGGTTAACCCGAGCGCGCCCGAACGTCATCATGACGCTGTCGGATTCTCGCGAGGCTCGGATTCTATCGCGAGACTCGGATTCTATATAAGGAGCCGCGCGTCGCCGCCATTTTCACTCGTGCATTGAGATTGATAGGGAGAGGACGTGTCTGGCGTCCTCTCCATTAGAATAGAGATAGATTAGATAGAGAGAGAGAGATTGTGCAGAGTCGCAGACAGAGTTAGTTTACCACAGTCAGTGACCAGTGCAGTTGCTAGTTAACTTTTATTTAATATAATATATCCGTTCACTTCTCTCTGCTATATCCGTTCTCTGCCTGAAAAAAAAAACGATACACAGCACAGTCAGTCACACAGTGTGACTCAGTCTGTGTGCACTCAGCTCAGCCCAGTGTGCTGCACAGTCATCAATGTATAAATTAAAAGCTTATAATTAATTGTGGGGGAGACTGGGGAGCACTGCAGGTTGTTAGCAGGAGCCAGGAGTACAATTATATTAATTAACAGTGCACACTTTTGCTGCAGGAGTGGTGACCAGTGCCTGACCACCAGTATAGTATTGTTGTATACTACTAATATCTCTTTAAATATCAACCAGTCTATATTAGCAGCAGACACAGTACAGTGCGGTAGTTCACGGCTGTGGCTACCTCTGTGTCGGCACACGGCAGGCAGTCCGTCCGACCAGAATTGTATTATTTATTATTATATACCTACCACCTAACCGTGGTTTTTTTTTCATTCTTTATACCGTCATAGTGTCATCCTAATTGTTACGAGTATACTACTATCTCTTTATCAACCAGTGTACAGTGCGGTAGTTCACGGCTGTGGCTACCTCTGTGTCGGCACACGGCAGGCAGTCCGTCCGACCAGAATTGTATTATTTATTATTATATACCTACCACCTAACCGTGGTTTTTTTTTCATTCTTTATACCGTCATAGTGTCATCCTAATTGTTACGAGTATACTACTATCTCTTTATCAACCAGTGTACAGTGCGGTAGTTCACGGCTGTGGCTACCTCTGTGTCGGCACACGGCAGGCAGTCCGTCCGACCAGAATTGTATTATTTATTATTATATACCTACCACCTAACCGTGGTTTTTTTTTCATTCTTTATACCGTCATAGTGTCATCCTAATTGTTACGAGTATACTACTATCTCTTTATCAACCAGTGTACAGTGCGGTAGTTCACGGCTGTGGCTACCTCTGTGTCGGCACACGGCAGGCAGTCCGTCCGACCAGAATTGTATTATTTATTATTATATACCTACCACCTAACCGTGGTTTTTTTTTTCATTCTTTATACCGTCATAGTGTCATCCTAATTGTTACGAGTATACTACTATCTCTTTATCAACCAGTGTACAGTGCGGTAGTTCACGGCTGTGGCTACCTCTGTGTCGGCACACGGCAGGCAGTCCGTCCGACCAGAATTGTATTATTTATTATTATATACCTACCACCTAACCGTGGTTTTTTTTTTCATTCTTTATACCGTCATAGTGTCATCCTAATTGTTACGAGTATACTACTATCTCTTTATCAACCAGTGTACAGTGCGGTAGTTCACGGCTGTGGCTACCTCTGTGTCGGCACACGGCAGGCAGTCCGTCCGACCAGAATTGTATTATTTATTATTATATACCTACCACCTAACCGTGGTTTTTTTTTTCATTCTTTATACCGTCATAGTGTCATCCTAATTGTTACGAGTATACTACTATCTCTTTATCAACCAGTGTACAGTGCGGTAGTTCACGGCTGTGGCTACCTCTGTGTCGGCACACGGCAGGCAGTCCGTCCGACCAGAATTGTATTATTTATTATTATATACCTACCACCTAACCGTGGTTTTTTTTTTCATTCTTTATACCGTCATAGTGTCATCCTAATTGTTACGAGTATACTACTATCTCTTTATCAACCAGTGTACAGTGTGGTAGTTCACGGCTGTGGCTACCTCTGTGTCGGCAGTCGGCAGGCAGTCCGTCCATCCATAATTGTATTATTATTATAATATATACCACCTAACCGTGGTTTTTTTTTCATTCTTTATACCGTCGTCATAGTGTCATACTAGTTGTTACGAGTATACTACTATCTCTTTATCAACCAGTGTACAGTGCGGTAGTTCACGGCTGTGGCTACCTCTGTGTCGGCAGTCGGCAGGCAGTCCGTCCATCCATAATTGTATTATTATTATAATATATACCACCTAACCGTGGTTTTTTTTTCATTCTTTATACCGTCGTCATAGTGTCATACTAGTTGTTACGAGTATACTACTATCTCTTTATCAACCAGTGTACAGTGCGGTAGTTCACGGCTGTGGCTACCTCTGTGTCGGCAGTCGGCAGGCAGTCCGTCCATCCATAATTGTATTATTATTATAATATATACCACCTAACCGTGGTTTTTTTTCCATTCTTTATACCGTCGTCATAGTGTCATACTAGTTGTTACGAGTATACTACTATCTCTTTATCAACCAGTGTACAGTGCGGTAGTTCACGGCTGTGGCTACCTCTGTGTCGGCAGTCGGCAGGCAGTCCGTCCATCCATAATTGTATTATTATTATAATATATACCACCTAACCGTGGTTTTTTTATACCACCTAACCGTGGCAGTCCGTCCATAATTGTATACTAGTATCCAATCCATCCATCTCCATTGTTTACCTGAGGTGCCTTTTAGTTCTGCCTATAAAATATGGAGAACAAAAAAGTTGAGGTTCCAAAATTAGGGAAAGATCAAGATCCACTTCCACCTCGTGCTGAAGCTGCTGCCACTAGTCATGGCCGAGACGATGAAATGCCAGCAACGTCGTCTGCCAAGGCCGATGCCCAATGTCATAGTACAGAGCATGTCAAATCCAAAACACCAAATATCAGAAAAAAAAAGGACTCCAAAACCTAAAATAAAATTGTCGGAGGAGAAGCGTAAACTTGCCAATATGCCATTTACCACACGGAGTGGCAAGGAACGGCTGAGGCCCTGGCCTATGTTCATGGCTAGTGGTTCAGCTTCACATGAGGATGGAAGCACTCAGCCTCTCGCTAGAAAACTGAAAAGACTCAAGCTGGCAAAAGCACCGCAAAGAACTGTGCGTTCTTTGAAATCCCAAATCCACAAGGAGAGTCCAATTGTGTCGTTTGCGATGCCTGACCTTCCCAACACTGGACGTGAAGAGCATGCGCCTTCCACTATTTGCATGCCCCCTGCAAGTGCTGGAAGGAGCACCCGCAGTCCAGTTCCTGATAGTCAGATTGAAGATGTCAGTGTTGAAGTACACCAGGATGAGGAGGATATGGGTGTTGCTGGCGCTGGGGAGGAAATTGACCAGGAGGATTCTGATGGTGAGGTGGTTTGTTTAAGTCAGGCACCCGGGGAGACACCTGTTGTCCGTGGGAGGAATATGGCCGTTGACATGCCAGGTGAAAATACCAAAAAAATCAGCTCTTCGGTGTGGAGGTATTTCACCAGAAATGCGGACAACAGGTGTCAAGCCGTGTGTTCCCTTTGTCAAGCTGTAATAAGTAGGGGTAAGGACGTTAACCACCTCGGAACATCCTCCCTTATACGTCACCTGCAGCGCATTCATAATAAGTCAGTGACAAGTTCAAAAACTTTGGGTGACAGCGGAAGCAGTCCACTGACCAGTAAATCCCTTCCTCTTGTAACCAAGCTCACGCAAACCACCCCACCAACTCCCTCAGTGTCAATTTCCTCCTTCCCCAGGAATGCCAATAGTCCTGCAGGCCATGTCACTGGCAAGTCTGACGAGTCCTTTCCTGCCTGGGATTCCTCCGATGCATCCTTGCGTGTAACGCCTACTGCTGCTGGCGCTGCTGTTGTTGCCGCTGGGAGTCGATGGTCATCCCAGAGGGGAAGTCGTAAGCCCACTTGTACTACTTCCAGTAAGCAATTGACTGTTCAACAGTCCTTTGCGAGGAAGATGAAATATCACAGCAGTCATCCTACTGCAAAGCGGATAACTGAGTCCTTGACAACTATGTTGGTGTTAGACGTGCGTCCGGTATCCGCCGTTAGTTCACAGGGAACTAGACAATTTATTGAGGCAGTGTGCCCCCGTTACCAAATACCATCTAGGTTCCACTTCTCTAGGCAGGCGATACCGAGAATGTACACGGACGTCAGAAAAAGACTCACCAGTGTCCTAAAAAATGCAGTTGTACCCAATGTCCACTTAACCACGGACATGTGGACAAGTGGAGCAGGGCAGGGTCAGGACTATATGACTGTGACAGCCCACTGGGTAGATGTATGGACTCCCGCCGCAAGAACAGCAGCGGCGGCACCAGTAGCAGCATCTCGCAAACGCCAACTCTTTCCTAGGCAGGCTACGCTTTGTATCACCGCTTTCCAGAATACGCACACAGCTGAAAACCTCTTACGGCAACTGAGGAAGATCATCGCGGAATGGCTTACCCCAATTGGACTCTCCTGTGGATTTGTGGCATCGGACAACGCCAGCAATATTGTGTGTGCATTAAATATGGGCAAATTCCAGCACGTCCCATGTTTTGCACATACCTTGAATTTGGTGGTGCAGAATTTTTTAAAAAACGACAGGGGCGTGCAAGAGATGCTGTCGGTGGCCAGAAAAATTGCGGGACACTTTCGGCGTACAGGCACCACGTACAGAAGACTGGAGCACCACCAAAAACTACTGAACCTGCCCTGCCATCATCTGAAGCAAGAAGTGGTAACGAGGTGGAATTCAACCCTCTATATGCTTCAGAGGTTGGAGGAGCAGCAAAAGGCCATTCAAGCCTATACAATTGAGCACGATATAGGAGATGGAATGCACCTGTCTCAAGTGCAGTGGAGAATGATTTCAACGTTGTGCAAGGTTCTGATGCCCTTTGAACTTGCCACACGTGAAGTCAGTTCAGACACTGCCAGCCTGAGTCAGGTCATTCCCCTCATCAGGCTTTTGCAGAAGAAGCTGGAGGCATTGAAGAAGGAGCTAACACGGAGCGATTCCGCTAGGCATGTGGGACTTGTGGATGCAGCCCTTAATTCGCTTAACAAGGATTCACGGGTGGTCAATCTGTTGAAATCAGAGCACTACATTTTGGCCACCGTGCTCGATCCTAGATTTAAAGCCTACCTTGGATCTCTCTTTCCGGCAGACACAGGTCTGCTGGGGTTGAAAGACCTGCTGGTGACAAAATTGTCAAGTCAAGCGGAACGCGACCTGTCAACATCTCCTCCTTCACATTCTCCCGCAACTGGGGGTGCGAGGAAAAGGCTCAGAATTCCGAGCCCACCCGCTGGCGGTGATGCAGGGCAGTCTGGAGCGACTGCTGATGCTGACATCTGGTCCGGACTGAAGGACCTGACAACGATTACGGACATGTCGTCTACTGTCACTGCATATGATTCTCTCAACATTGATAGAATGGTGGAGGATTATATGAGTGACCGCATCCAAGTAGGCACGTCACACAGTCCGTACTTATACTGGCAGGAAAAAGAGGCAATTTGGAGGCCCTTGCACAAACTGGCTTTATTCTACCTAAGTTGCCCTCCCACAAGTGTGTACTCCGAAAGAGTGTTTAGTGCCGCCGCTCACCTTGTCAGCAATCGGCGTACGAGGTTACATCCAGAAAATGTGGAGAAGATGATGTTCATTAAAATGAATTATAATCAATTCCTCCGCGGAGACATTGACCAGCAGCAATTGCCTCCACAAAGTACACAGGGAGCTGAGATGGTGGATTCCAGTGGGGACGAATTGATAATCTGTGAGGAGGGGGATGTACACGGTGATATATCGGAGGGTGAAGATGAGGTGGACATCTTGCCTCTGTAGAGCCAGTTTGTGCAAGGAGAGATTAATTGCTTCTTTTTTGGGGGGGGTCCAAACCAACCCGTCATATCAGTCACAGTCGTGTGGCAGACCCTGTCACTGAAATGATGGGTTGGTTAAAGTGTGCATGTCCTGTTTTGTTTATACAACATAAGGGTGGGTGGGAGGGCCCAAGGATAATTCCATCTTGCACCTCTTTTTTCTTTTCTTTTTCTTTGCATCATGTGCTGATTGGGGAGGGTTTTTTGGAAGGGACATCCTGCGTGACACTGCAGTGCCACTCCTAGATGGGCCCGGTGTTTGTGTCGGCCACTAGGGTCGCTAATCTTACTCACACAGTCAGCTACCTCATTGCGCCTCTTTTTTTCTTTGCGTCATGTGCTGTTTGGGGAGGGTTTTTTGGAAGGGACATCCTGCGTGACACTGCAGTGCCACTCCTAGATGTGCCCGGTGTTTGTGTCGGCCACTAGGGTCGCTAATCTTACTCACACAGTCAGCTACCTCATTGCGCCTCTTTTTTTCTTTGCGTCATGTGCTGTTTGGGGAGGGTTTTTTGGAAGGGCCATCCTGCGTGACACTGCAGTGCCACTCCTAGATGGGCCCGGTGTTTGTGTCGGCTACTAGGGTCGCTTATCTTACTCACACAGCGACCTCGGTGCAAATTTTAGGACTAAAAATAATATTGTGAGGTGTGATGTGTTCAGAATAGGCTGAAAATGAGTGTAAATTATGTTTTTTGAGGTTAATAATACTTTGGGATCAAAATTACCCCCAAATTCTATGATTTAAGCTGTTTTTTAGGGTTTTTTGAAAAAAACACCCGAATCCAAAACACACCCGAATCCGACAAAAAAAATTCGGTGAGGTTTTGCCAAAACGCGGTCGAACCCAAAACACGGCCGCGGAACCGAACCCAAAACCAAAACACAAAACCCGAAAAATTTCCGGCGCTCATCTCTAAAATTTACCAATGTTTTCTGATTAAATAGCTTTTGGATTTATTTCATTACCAAGTTAAAAGTTTGAGTCTTTACAAACTGTTATTTTGTGAGCCCAATGGATCGTTGCCTGTCTGATATTGCAGTCTATATGGCACTCATATGTCTATGTCAAATTTATCATAGGTGATAATATCTCTGGTAATATGATTAAGTCATAGGGGCCTATTCAATTGAGAGTGAGGTCTCTTGAGCATTACTTTCTGGTTTGAAATATAGAGCGAAATAGCCTATAGTACCTGTGATTTTAAACACTGCGAGGTCTTAATTGAAGAGCAGGTCATCTATTTTGCAGTCATACTGTAGTTCACATTTTTTTTGTGTTATTTAATATTTATTTAGTATTATTTATTATGTTTTCATGGTCTGCACCTTGTACTTTGTTCAAAGTTAAATTTTGGAAAACTAGCATATTTCAGGTATGTTTCTGTTAAATCACTTTGTAAATAAAATTGTTTGCATTTTATTAATAAACTCTAGTTTTTGCTTTTTATGTATTTTTTTTAATTCAGTGGTGAATAATATAACAGGTGGTGTATGCTAAACATAAACAAAGACGGGATGGAGATTGAGGTGGTTGAAGGTAGGTGGTTAGCTATGTCCTCCATGGTGCTAGCCACACTCTACGGCACAGACCACACCCTCATAGCAGTTGCCACACCCCCACCATGCTGGCCCCACACCCTTTGGCAGCACACAATAGGCCCTTTGTGAATTTCAGCTCCAGGCCCATGAGGACCTTAATCTGGCACTGTATATACCAAAAAAAAAGTTTTGCCTTCTTTATCCACTGACTGGGCCATTTTCTCCTCAGCTTGTGCCTTTGCACATCTGAGTCCCTTCTTAGTCTCTTGTCTAACAAGATATATCTCTTTGTCTTCATTTTATTGTCTGCTTATATTTTCTAAAAGCCATCTTCTTTGCTTTCACAATATTTGCTACTTCTTTCGCAAACCACACTAGCTTTCCTTTTCATTGTGTTTTTCTGAACACTATTAATACAAGGGTCTATTGCCTTTAATATTGCACATTTTAATGTTTCAGTTGCATCGCAGATGCATCACAGATTATTATTATTATTATTATCCTTTATTTATATGGCGCCACAAGGGTTCCGCAGCGCCCAATTACAGAGTACATATGCATATAATCAAAACAGGAAAACAGTGACTTACAGTTGAACACAATATAGGGCAAGTACAGGATAACTAAGCATAACAACACCAGTAAACGACAGAGATAAGTTTCAAAGTGGCTGAAAAACTGTGGGATTTGGACAGTTGAGGATTATTAAAGTAAGAAAAGGATAAGCACAAGAGGGAAGAGGGCCCTACTCATGAGAGCGTACATTCTAAGGGGAGGGGTAGACAGACAGGGGTGACACAGATGGCAGATGAGTGATAAGCTGCTCACAGTGCACTAGAAACACTAAGATGCTACTTTCACAGCACTTGATTTGGTATAACACACTCATACAAGAAGAAGATGAAACACAATGAAACGTGGCATGAGGAGGAGCCATAGTTTCTCTTATCAGAACCCTTTTTACATAGACTTAGGGGTATATTTACTAAAAAATCGTATTTTCCCGTTTGAGGTCAAAGTTCAATCACGAATGACATCGAAAGTGTAAATATGCAACTTTTTGAATTTAGTTCGACTAATTTACTAAGCTGCCGTATTCTGCATTTTCGGTTTTTCCGATGTCGATGTCATTTGTTTTTTTAGGCAGTGTTTTACGTGAGTGACTTGTAAAACACTGCCGACTTTAATACAATGAATCTCGGACGGATTTGAGAGATCCGTGCTGGGCTTCATTGTGCACCTTGTTAAAAAAAAAAAACAGTGTTAAAATAAAAAAAAAATTGTGTGGGGTCCCCCCTCCTAAGCCAAACCAGCCTCGGGCTCTTTGAGCCGATCCTGGTTGCAAAAATATGGGGGGGGAAATGATAGAGGTTCCCCCATATTTAAACAACCAGCACCGGGCTCTGCGCCTGGTCCTGGTTCCAAAAATACGGGGGACAAAAAGCGTAGGGGTCCCCCGTATTTCTGAAACCAGCACCGGGCTCCACTAGCCAGATACATAATGCCACAGCCGGGGGACACTTTTATATAGGTCCCGGCGGCCCTGGCATTACATAACCAACTAGTCACCCCTGGCCGGGGTACCCTGGAGGAGTGGGGACCCCTTCAATCAAGGGGTCCCCCCCCCTCCAGCCACCCAAGGACCAGGGGTGAAGCCCGAGGCTGTCCCCCCCATCCAAAGGCTGCGGATGGGAGGCTGATAGCCGTTTTGTAAAAAAATGAATATTGTTTTTAGTAGCAGTACTACAAGTCCCAGCAAGCCTCCCCAGCAAGCTGGTACTTGGAGAACCACAAGTACCAGCATGCGGAGGAAAACCGGGCCCGCTGGTACCTGTAGTACTACTACTAAAAAAATACCCCAATAAAAACATAAGACACACACCTTGAAAGTATAACTTTAATGCATACATCCACACCTCCATATACACATACTTACCTTATGTTCACACGAGGGTCGGTCCTCTTCTCCATGTAGAATCCATGGGGTACCTGTGGAAAAAATTATACTCACAAAATCCAGTGAAGAAGGCTCTTCTTGTAATCCATTTGTAATCCAGGTACTTGTCAAAATAAAAAAACGGACACCCGACCTCGCCCTGAAAGGGGCCCCATGTTTTCACATGGGACCCCTTTCCCCGAATGCCAGAAACCCCCTCTGACTTATGTCAGCGGGTGACCGAAAGTAACCTCACCGCTGACCACAAAGTTCCCACCATTGGTTACAATGGAGCGCATAGGCGCTACATTGTAACACTGCCGCGTTCTGCCTGTCATACAGTACAGGAGCACACAGCCGATCAGGAGGATGCCACAACGTGGCGTTCCCTGATTGGCTGATGGAACCCTCTTTGACATAAGTCAGAGGGGGTTTCTGGCATTCAGGGAAAGGGGTCCCATGTGAAAACATGGGGCCTCTTTCAGTGCGAGGTCGGGTGTCCGTTTTTTTATTTTGACAAGTACCTGGATTACAAATGGATTACAAGAAGAGCCTTCTACACTGGATTTTGTGAGTATAATTTTTTCCACAGGTACCCCATGGATTCTACATGGAGAAGAGGACTGACCCTCGTGTGAACATAAGGTAAGTATATGTGTATATGGAGGTGTGGATGTATGCATTAAAGTTATACTTTCAAGGTGTGTGTCTTATGTTTTTATTGGGGTATTTTTTTAGTAGTAGTACTACAGGTACCAGCGGGCCCGGTTTTCCTCCGCATGCTGGTACTTGTGGTTCTCCAAGTACCAGCTTGCGGGGGAGGCTTGCTGGGACTTGTAGTACTGCTACTAAAAACAATATTCATTTTTTTACACAACGGCTATCAGCCTCCCATCCGCAGCCTTTGGATGGGGGGGGACAGCCTCGGGCTTCACCCCTGGTCCTTGGGTGGCTGGAGGGGGGGACCCCTTGATTGAAGGGGTCCCCACTCCTCCAGGGTACCCCGGCCAGGGGTGACTAGTTGGTTATGTAATGCCAGGGCCGCCGGGACCTATATAAAAGTGTCCCCCGGCTGTGGCATTATGTATCTGGCTAGTGGAGCCCGGTGCTGGTTTCAGAAATACGGGGGACCCCTACGCTTTTTGTCCCCCGTATTTTTGGAACCAGGACCAGGCGCAGAGCCCGGTGCTGGTTGTTTAAATATGGGGGAACCTCTATCATTTTTTTCCCCATATTTTTTCAACCAGGACCGGCTCAAAGAGCCCGAGGCTGGTTTTGCTTAGGAGGGGGGACCCCATGCATTTTTTTTTCAAAAAAATAACACTTTCCCATCCCCTTCCCACTGATAAACATGCACGGATCTCATGGATCCGTGCATGCCTATCCAAACACGGGATAAAAAAGCAGGTCTGTTTTTTTTAGCACTTTTTCACGATTTGTATTTCTGCACGGCAGTGTTTGGCTATTGTCGGCAGTGTTTGTGATTTGCACTTTTTAGTAAATTACCGATTTCTACCAAATTGCAGGCGTATTTGACCGATGGTGTATTGATTCGTGATTTTTTCCTAGGACTTCCAAAATATTACGAATGCCCTCATCACTGCCGAGATTTTTGCTTAGTAAATTCCGGACATGACACTTTGAAGAAAAAACGGCATCTCGGTCAAAATCGGGAGCTTAGTAAATATACCCCTTAGTCTCAGTCATGCACAGATATATAAATGCTGCAAGCTCCAGTGGTCAACTTATGCTAGGAAGGTAGTTTTGTTGATTATATTTGTTTTAATTATAAGAATAAAGGTGTGTACACATGGTGAGATAAATCTGTAAGATTTTAATTAACTAGTCAAAATCTTAAGGAAAGTTAGTGCATATCTCAAGGTGTTAGGCAGCTTGCGATACCGATTCGATCCCAATGCGCACTCCCATGGGGTCGGTAACGTAAGGCTACATAGACTGTGCAGTCAAGTCAATCTGGACTATCTAGTGTACTATCTAGTACAAAGTATAGTCAAGATTGGCACTTAATCAAAATCGTACACAGACAAAATCGAAAGTACAGATAGTCAAAATCTGTACAATCTGTGCTATCTGGGTTCTGGGGGAGTTCAAGGGAAATCGCATAGTCAACATCGGGCATAGCAAGGATCTCACCGTGTGTACACATCTTATGATTCATATTTTGAGCAGAAAAGGAATGGCTGAGTTTCATGAGTACAGGAATGCCAAGAGGGGCTATTTGGCGTTACGAGCAACAGTATATAAAGGACATGTCAGTATATAAGAACACGACAATTGTCAAGCTACTGTTAATAGAGAGACTTCTCTAAAGCACTATGGAAAGATGTTGGTTCACCCACCGTGGAACACCACACCAGTATGTCATCCATGGTGACTTCACACATGTAGCCTTCAAACAAATATTGTATGCAGCATTGAAATACCTCCCTACAGGTGCAGATGCCATAGGGCATTCTCAGGAACACAATCTTCCATTTAGAGTCACAGTGTAAAAGGACACATATGTAAAACAAATCGATTTTTGAAATAAAGATTTAGAGACCAGAGGAGAAACATTCTTAAAAAAGTCTTCACACATTTTATGAACTATAATTAACCAACAAACAAATTTCAGGTTACCGGTACTGAATACATCTACAGTACTGCATAAGTGTACAGTAAGATGAGGCAAGAGCTTTAATGCATTTATGCCAGAAGAAGTCTTCTCGATATTTAGTTGTGAAGGCCTCAACCTTGATAAACCCTAGATATCTAAAGAAAAGAAAAAAAGTCAGAGTCTAAGATTTTTAAATAATCATTTAAGCAATACGTCAAAATGTCCTTTATTTCATGTTTGAGTTTAGTTTATAGTAGAGATGTGCAGCGGGCATTTTTCGTGTTTTGTGTTTTGGTTTTGGGTCCGCGGTCGTGTTTTGGATTCAGACGCGTTTTGGCAAAACCACCCTTTCGGGTTTTGGATTCGGATGCATTTTGGATTCGGGTAATTTTTAAAAAAAACCTCAAACACAGCTAAAATCATAGAATTTTGGGGTCATTTTGATCCTGTAGCATTATTAGCTCAATAACCATAATTTCCACTCATATAAAGTCTATTCTGAACACCTCACAGTATTATTTTTAGTCCTAAAATTTGCACAGAGGTCGCTGGATGACTAAGCTAAGCAACCCAAGTGGGCGGCACAAACACCTGGCCCATCTAGGAGTGGCACTGCAGTGTCAGACAGGATGGTACTTCAAAAAAATAGTCCCCAAACAGCACATGATGCAAAGATAAATAAAAAAAGAGGTGCAAGATGGAATTGTCCTTGGGCCCTCCCACCCACCCTTATGTTGTATAAACAGGACATGCACACTTTAACAAACCAATCATTTCAGCGACAGGGTCTGCCACACACTGTGGCTGAAATGACTGGTTGGTTTGGGCCCCCACCAAAAAAGAAGCAATCAATCTCTCCTTGCACAAACTGGCTCTACAGAGGCAAGATGTCAACCTCATCATCATCCTCCGATTCCTCACTCCTTTCACTGTGTACATCCTCATCCTCACAGAGTATTAATTCGTCCCCACTGGAATCCACCATCACAGGTCCCTGTGTACTTTCTGGAGGCAATTGCTGGTAAATGTCTCCACGGAGGAATTTATAATTCATTTTGATGAACATCATCTTCTCCACATTTTCTGGAAGTAACCTCCTACCCCTATCACTGACAAGGTGACCGGCTGAACTAAACACTCTTTCGGAGTACACACTGGAGGGGGGGCAACTTAGGTAAAATAAAGACAGTTTGTGCAAGGGCCTCCAAATTGCCTCTTTTTCCTGCCAGTATACGTACGGACTGTCTGACATGCCTACTTGGATGCTGTCATTCATATAATCCACGATTCTTTCAATGGCGACAGAATCATATGCAGTGATAGTAGACATGTCAGTAATCGTTGGCAGGTCCTTCAGTCCTGACCAGATGTCAGCACTTGCTCGAGACTGCCCTGATTTTTGGGTCATTTTACTGAACTTTTGCTTTTTGGATTCTACATGCTCTCTACTATGACATTGAGCATCGGCCTTGGCAAACGACTTTGATGGCATTGAATCGTCTCTGCCATGACTAGTGGCAGCAGCTTCAGCACTAGGTGGAAGTGGATCTTGACCTTTCCCTATTTTACCCTCCAAATTTTTGTTCTCCATTTTTTAATGTGTGGAATTATATGCCAGTAATATATCTGGAATTAGACGGCAGTAATGTCTGGAATTAGATACCACTAGATATATACCAGATGCCACTGTGACTGGAATGATGATGACCTATGCACAGTGACAGGACACTACCACAGCACCCTACAGCAGCAAGATGCAGCACAAGACACTGAGCACTGACCAGTGATACTGAGCACTGATGATACTACTGAGCACTGATGATACTACTGAGCACTGATGATACTACTGTGAACTGACACTGAGCAGCACGATTAGCACAAGACACTGTACCAGTATTAGTAATGTAGTATTACTGAGAACCACAAGTCAATGAGCAGTGATACTGAGCACTGATGATACTGAGCACTGATACTGAGCACTGATGATACTACTGAGAACTGACACTGAGCAGCACAATTAGCACAAGACACTGTTCTAGTATTAGTAATGTAGTATTACTGAGCACCACAAGACAATGAGCAGTGATACTGAGCACTGATGATACTGAGCACTGATACTGAGCACTGATGATACTACTGAGAACTGACACTGAGCAGCACAATTAGCACAAGACACTGTACTAGTATTAGTAATGTAGTATTACTGAGAACCACAAGTCAATGAGCAGTGATACTGAGCACTGATGATACTGAGCACTGATACTGAGCACTGATGATACTACTGAGAACTGACACTGAGCAGCACAATTAGCACAAGACACTGTTCTAGTATTAGTAATGTAGTATTACTGAGCACCACAAGACAATGAGCAGTGATACTGAGCACTGATGATACTACTGAGAACTGACACTGAGCAGCACAATTAGCACAAGACACTGTTCTAGTATTAGTAATGTAGTATTACTGAGCACCACAAGACAATGAGCAGTGATATTGAGCACTGGTGATACTACTGAGAACTGACATTGAGCAGCACGATGCAGCACAAGAGAGACACTGTATTAGTATTACTGAGCAGCACAAAAGCACTGTGGAATTGTCACCACCCAGATACCACTGTGACTGGAATGATGATGACCGATGCAGTCACAGGACACTACTACCAGAGCACCCTACAGCAGCAAGATGCAGCACAAGAGAGACACTGTACTAGTATTAGTGAGTAGCACAAAAGAACTCTGGAATTGTCACCCCCCCCCCAGTTACCACTGTGACTGGAATGATGATGACCGATGCAGTCACAGGACACTACTACTACTACAACACCCTACAGCAGCAATATGCAGCACAAGAGAGACACTGTACTACTATTAGTGAGTAGCACAAAAGAACTCTGGAATTGTCACCCCCCCCCCAGTTACCACTGTGACTGGAATGATGATGACCGATGCAGTCACAGGACACTACTACCACAGCACCCTACAGCAGCAAGATGCAGCCAAGAGAGACACTGTACTACTATTACTAAGCAGCAATAAGCACTGATACTGAGCACTGATACTGAGATCTGACACTGAGAGAACGTAGCCACGTCCTCTCTATACCCTCTACAATGCACGAGTGAAAATGGCGGTGACACGCAGCTCTTTATATGGAATCCGAATCTCGCGAGAATCCGGCAGCGGGATGATGACGTTTTGCCTTGTTCGGGTTTTCCGAGTCAGGCAGGAACAACCGAGCCTGGCTCGGACCCGTGTTTGACACGTGGAGTTCGAGGGGGTTCGGTTCTCGGTGAACCGAACCCACCTATCTCTAGTTTATAGGTAATATTTATAGATGTGTGATTATGAATATAGATACAGTATGCTGTATACTTACAGTAGACTTTCTTTGATTATTATAAATATGGACAAAAATGCCTTGGTATATTCCTTATACTACTCAGCCCTACTGATATATATCGTTTGCTAATATCATAGCTGTATGACACCAATAGATGCAAATACTTTATGTAGGTAATGATGTGTTTGTGGAGTCCCAAGAGGGAAATTTTGTTAGGTACAGTATGGCAACTTTGGCCAAAGCCTTAGCAGTATGGAGATGCCATAAGAAGATCTACTTTTTAGAGAATATGAGTCATCTTTGCAGTAAATTAAAAAAAATGTAAGGAACTGTGCTCATAAAAAGTGTCACATTGATTGGTGTCAGAGATATGTAATTACAAGACATGCTATTTATAAGTTAACAAAGTTATGGAATATGTATCACACATGTAAAAGATTTTAAAATATGCAATAATCACTACAAATGTATATTCTCACGTAAAAATAAAAATCACAGCATAATTAACTAATAGGCTTGATATTCCTTTAAGAGTAGTGTCCTCAGGATATGGATAGAGACATCAAAAGACTAAATGAACAAATCACTTCTGAAGTAAATAAGGAATAACAAGTACCAGTGTGTTCTACACTATTATGAGCTCAGTTTCATACTGATGAATGAAGGATGGGTACTTTACTACCAGAAGCCCTGGCTCTTTGATAAAACCTTATGTTGTGAAGGTAAAACATGTTAGAGGATTATTAGTGACCTTCTCCCCACAATGCTACCTCCTCCAATACAATATGTACTATAGAGTAGGAGTATAGCTACAGCTATACCTAATGTGTGTTCCCTAAAATAGCAGGCCATAAGACACAGATCTACATCATCCACAGAGAAGCATGTGACTACTCAATAAAAAGTTTGGATATATCACTCAAATTAGGTCTCCTCAATTATTCTGCATCACACCCACATCCAATTAATACCACTAGGTGCACATCCACTACCCCCTTCTCTACTCACACACACAGCCAGTCCCCTGCACCCCCACCACATGGTGAGTGCTCTTTACCATTCTCTGTAACTTTTTAGTAAGAGTGGGTACCCCTAAAGTACTGAGCTGCACACACCCACTCCTCTCCCACAAGACAACATCGATTACACCAGTAGCTGAGTAGGGAAGGTCACCACCCTTTTCCTATATTGTAATTAATAATATAACATAATATCATTTATTTTGTAGCACAAAAAGATTACATTCTGTCAAAAAAAGTAGAATGCATTTAATATTTTGTTTTCAGTCAAATATTAGTGTGTGATTTTTTTAATTTATAGAGCAAAATAATTATTAAAAAAATGTTATATGATAGATAGATAGATAGATAGATAGATAGATAGATAGATAGATAGATAGATAGATAGATAGATAGATGCTCAAATAATTATCAGAAAACTAGCTATCACATAAGTGTTGAACTTTAGGTCATAGGCGTGCACAGAAGCTGACACAGGGGTCCTGCTCCGGGACTTCCCCCCTCCACCGCATTATGGTTTTCTCTCCCCCTCCAAAACCCCCCTGAATTCCCTCCTCCCCATCCAGGACATAAACTGCTTACCTGGGTGGCCTAGGTGAGCAGTCTGTGTCCCAGATCAAGGGGTGGAGGAGGCAGTCTGTTACCCAGCGGAGGGAGAAAGTCCTGGAGCGGCACCTCCGAGTCAACTTCTGTGCACGCCTATGCTCTAGGTGCTACCTGGTCTAAAGCTCATAGGAACTTTGCTTTTAAATGTAAGGCAGTTACCAACACACCTGTTGCAAAGCATCTAGGGAAACAGCTGACACAAGCTATAAAAAAATAAGTTAAAACAGGGTGCATGAGAAAATGTGATCACAAAAACATTAATTAAAAAATAGTCATAAATAAACAAAGAGCACTAATCCATGGCACTAACCAATGGCACTCACTATTCCTAGATTTGGGGTGCAACACGGTATGTGACCACATTCTTTAAATAGATATCACATGGGCTCTGCACTCACTATATTAACTAACAATAATAAATAGTGGAGTTTAAGTTCATGTATTGATCAATGCATTTAAGCCTGCAGCCACCAGCAAGGGATTCCACTTTTCTGCAGGTCCTACTCTATTGCTCAAAATAATTACCATAAAAATAGCTAGAACATTAGTGTTAAACTTTATATATACTGTATATAAAATAAAATTTTCCTTCCTTTCCCATTTCCTCTTTTTTGTTTTTAATAGCTAAAGTATTAATGCACATTTCCATTGGTAATACTGTAGAAATGTTTAATTTAATATTGTAGGATTCCTTTGAGACCCATAACAAGCTCTAAAATATTTTCGAAAGAGTTACAGTGGTGATTGTAATTCCTCTTGCAATTTTGCCCAACAGCTAAATTAACTTTTTTGACATTTTTATAACATATTTTCTTTTGTTAACGCTATTTAAGGAACAATGGGGGTCATTCCGAGTTGATTGTAGCTGTGCTAAATTTAGCACAGCTACGATCATCTTCCCTGACATGCGAGGGGACACCCAGCACAGGGCTAGTCCATCCATCATGTCAGTCCGCCCCCCCCCCCCCGCACAAATACAAAAGCATTACGATGTTTTTGTATTTGTGGAGTAACTCCCGGCCAGCACAGCTCCTGCGGCTGGCCAGGAGCTGATCGTCACTGCCACTGGCCACAGCGGCTACGTGACGTCTGACTGCGCCCCCACTGGCTTAATGCCGCTGTCCAACCCCCTCCCGCCCTGCGACCGCCTCTGCCTGTCAATCAAGCAGTCAATCAATCAAGCAGAGGCGTTCGCTACTGAACGATGGCCTTCGGTCGTCTGGCATGCACCGGCGCACTGCTGGCGCATGCGCAATTCCGACCCGATTGCTGCGCTGCGATAAACTGGAGCGAGCGATCGGGTTGGAATGACAACAAATATGCATAATCCAAAGTTGAGTGGCCTGGGTTTCATGGATTTGAAAAAGCATATTTTACTATCAGACATTAAAATAAATTATGATAAAAGTAAGTAAAGATCCCACTTCTGAACCTGTTATCATAAAGGAACTAAATAATTAAAGGAACAATATTTAATTTGCACATATATTTTTAATGATCCCAAAAATAGCAAAAAAAAGTTTAACAAGGTACAGTAGTCAAAAAGATTAATAATAGGCAATATTTGCTTTTAATAATATAAGTAAATATGTACTATAAACCTAACTAGGACAATGCTTCTACTGTCCTAATAGAATACTTTTATTTTATTTTACTTAGCAATAAGACACAATTACTAGGTGTAAAATATGCTAAGTGTACTCTCTTATTTTGCTTTTAGGAATTGCCAGCATTAAATGGGAATGCATTTCCTATTGTAATTTGCTGGTACAAACAAAAATATGCCTCACAGTGTAAAGAATCATTTTTAAAATACAGCCTACTTCCACTTTAGAAGTGTTGTCCTCTCCATTGTTTTAAATATTAACTTTTTTATCTCTTTTACTTTTTTAAAATCCTGAAGTTTAAAAATACTGTACTTATGAGTACTGTACAGTATGTGAAGACATTGAGAGGCTGATCCTGAGTCAGATACAAGGGGGTAAATTTACTAAGATGGGAGTTCTATTTGAGATTGGTTGCTATTGGCACCATCCCATCAGATTCCAGATATTATCTTCTAGAAGGTACTAGATAAATGAGAAGTAGAATCTGATTGGTTGCTATGGGCAACATCCCATCTTAAATAGAACTCCCATCTTAGTAAATTTACCCCAAGGAGTCTGTGTTTGTTTGATGGTGCGGAAGCCTGATTTACTGTCTTATGCTAATCAGTGTTATCCTACCTTATAGGCACATTGGGCAGCTGGCCAGAGCCTTCAAATTCTAGGGGCCTTCAAGCAGGGGCAGGTGGTGGTCACACAATCAGAGCAGCCAGGCAACAATCTCTACCTACTTCCCAGCCTGCAGCCTGACAGTGAATGGCTGGAGCTATCCACCAATCAAGGGGCCTAATTCAGACCTGATCGCAGCTGGCCAGAGCCTTCAAATTCTAGGGGCCTTCAAGCAGGGGCAGGTGGTGGTCACACAATCAGAGCAGCCAGGCAACAATCTCTACCTACTACCCAGACTGCAGGCAGACAGTGAATGGCTGTCAGTATACTGATTGGTGGATGGCTGGAGCTATCCACCAATCAAGGGGCCTAATTCAGACCTGATCGCACATCTACAAATTTGCAGAGGTTTGCAATTGAATAGTCACTGCCCAGCCAAAGTAAAAGACTGCTTACGCTGTGCGAATTTGCAAACACTGGTCAGCTGCAAATCCGTTCGCAACTCACTCACCATCAAATGATTTTTCCAGTCTGTGCAGTCTCTGTGTAGCCCTGGAAAGTCCCTCTGCCTCCCTGCACTTTCCCCTACTGATTGCCATGCTGCCGATCGGTCAACACGGCAGGATCCCCCCCCCCCTTCCTGCGGCTGCAGTGAAATTAACCCTCCCAAGCCACCCCCAGACCCCCCCCCCCCCTGTATACCTGGAGGCTGTCCCGGCTTTCAAAATGAAAGTCGCGATGTTCCCGATGTTCCGATGGTCATTCTGTTCCCCGGTCGATGTTTCGATGATTATATATTAAAAACATTTTTTCTTTTTTTTTATTAAAATCATTCGTGATAGAGTTAAATTCATGTTCTTCACCTAATACACTCGTGAAAAACTACAACAATTTTGGAGCGTTTTTTGGCAAAATAAATCAGTTAAGTGGTTAATGGCTGTGAGCATGCTGACTGGTGGATGGATGGAGCTATCCACCAGTCAGAGTGCAGCATTCATTCTCTACCTGCCTCTAAGTCTGCAGCCATATGGTGAATGTCTGTCAGCATGATAATTGTGGATGGCTGTAGCTATCCACTAATCAGAGTGCAGCATTCATTCATCACTTGCCTCCTAGCCTACAGTTAATGAATGTCTGTCAGCATACTGATTGGTCAGTTGCTGTAGCTGTCCACCAATCAGAGTGCAACATTTTTTACCAGACTCCAAGGCCTGCAGCTAGACAGTAAATGCCTATCAGCCTGCTGTTT
Organism: Pseudophryne corroboree; assembly: GCF_028390025.1. Lineage (NCBI taxonomy): Eukaryota > Metazoa > Chordata > Amphibia > Anura > Myobatrachidae > Pseudophryne > Pseudophryne corroboree. The sequence goes on along the minus strand of NC_086447.1, from coordinate 236,214,900 downwards.
GGTGGATGGCTTGAACTCTCCACCAACCAGAGTGTAGCATTCTCTACCTGCCTCCCAGCCTGCAAAGGCTGTCAGCATACAGATTGATGGATGTCTGCAGCTATTCACCAAAGTGCGGACAGCCATTCACTATATAGAAGCATGTGCAGAGGCCCAAGGCCTACAATGCATTTAAGACAGCTTTGAGGCTAATGCCAGTTTCTGGAGGGCTAATTTGAGAAGTCATGTGGGTTTGAGTTAAAAGCCACTCGGCCTACTGTTTTCAATCCACAGCCACAATCATCATCATCATCATCATCATCAGGATTTGCACCAGCCCCATGCTAGGTGCAAGTGTTGTGTCAGAAACAGGCTCCCTTCCCCATAGCATGGAAAAGAAGCTGCATGACCAGGACACTCCAATATGTCATTCTGTGCAATCTCATTGTCACTGCCCTGTTCCCACCCCGAAACACCCATTCCACGCAAAGACAAATACAGCCAAGATATGGCCAACTCAGAATCGGATGGATTAAGACAAAATTGCATACATTCACTTCTGTGCCTGTGCAATATGCTAAAATTCACTATTTGCATCCATAGAGTTCCATGTAAAATCATGTGGAATAAATAAGAAACCAGAGCTGCTGCCAGCATGTACAGTACTTTACTTATGAATTGCATACACAGCACGGGACCAAGGGAACATCCAAGGCAGGGGCAAATAAACATGAGGTCACTTCCAGTGACACATCAGCTGCATCTACAGCCTCCCTTTATAAGCATAACAAGTGTTTGGTTGCAAGACAGTGTAACAATGTGGGAGCAGAACAGTGTGCCAAACATCATGTAAACATCGGGATATTCAAACCAGGCAGGATTAAAGAACAAATTGTTGGTAATTTGGATTGGGCTTGGATACCTATCCAGACCATGTAATGAAGAAAGGGGCAAGGAGGACAGGGCCATTTTGTGAACCATCACAGATGGGTGTTTCTGAGGATGAGTATTGACAAGAACAGATCAGTGTCATCCATTGTACACTTTTCAAGTAGATGCTTGGTGGAGCGAGCTGCCATTTCAGGGGATTGCCATTGGACTGGGGATGCCTGGGACTGTTTGCCTTGTGAGGAATGTCCCACTGCAATATAAAGGCCTTGAAATCACTTCTCATAAACTCCATAGCATTGTCAGTGCAGAGTTGCTGGGAAAAAAACTGAGAAGTGTCTATTAATTTTGTTGATGATGGCACTACTTGTTATGTTGTACAAGTAGTCCACCACAAACCACAGTGGATAGCAGTTCACCAGGACTAGGTGTACCTTCTCCCATCAATCGAAGATGTCAGCCAGCACAATGAACCAGATAAGGTCAGGAATCTCATACAGTGAGGGGCTCTTTGGCATAATATGAATAAAGAGCATTACAAGTGAGCAGTCCACAATAACATGGTCAATATCAGCAGCCATAGAAGGCCAGAAGAGAGCCTCCTTAGCCCTTCACTTGGTAGCCTCATAACCAGGATAACCCTGATGTACACAAGCAGCATAGAGGTCCTGTAATGCATAAGGAATTATATACCACTGAAACCTCATCAGGATGCACTCAGACAGAGTGAGCTCATTATGCATGGAGAAGGCATAATGAAGATCCCAGGACAACTCATAAGATAGTCAGCCCTTCAGGACAACCTGAGAAAGTCTGCAGCAGAGATTGATAGAAACATCATGGAGTCTGGAGACAACACATTCCCCTCCATACCATCAAAATCACCAACAGCTGCAGGAGAATAAGGACAGAAGGCATGATGGAGAGCATCAGCCATGTGGAGCTCACAACCCCTTTTATAAATGACATCCAGATGATAGCACTGCAACAGAAATATCAGATATGCGATCCCGGCAGGGCCTGGTGATCAGTCTCCACACAACAAGTCAGCTAAAGATTAACTTTTGAAATTTCTGACAAGCAAACACCAACAGTTCACTTCTATTTTTGCATACATGGACTCAATGTCAGTGAGAGCATGAGACACATAAGCAGTTGGCTGTTCTGTATACAAATAGTACCAAGGCCATATTCAGAGGCCTCAGCAGAGATAAGGCCCAGTAGGCGGACATCAAAGAAAAGCAGGACTGGATGGCAAACCAACATGTACTTCAGTTGTGCAATGGCAGCTTCATGACGTGCCTCCCAAATCAGGTGCAGAAACTGTTGGAGCAGAGCACTGAAATCACTCTAGTGCAGTAACAAATTTGGAGAGTTAGTAATTCTACCTGCCTCCAAGTCTGGCCATAAAATGCCGAAGGCCGAGCTTATCAAGGAAAAAGGAATGAATAGCCAATGTCTTGGCAGGGTTAGGCTTAACACCGCGTGTAGGAAATAAATGCACAATGAATGGAACCTCAGTAGCCTGGAAACAACAAGTGTCAGGATTAAGCTTCATGTTGATGGAGCGACTTCTCTAAAGCACATTGGAAAGATGTTGGTTGTGTTCACCCACCATGGAACACCACACCAGTATATCATCCATGATGACTTTACACATGTAGTCTTCAAACAAATATTGTATGCAGCACTGAAATACCTCACTACAGGTGCAGATGCCATAGGGCATTCTCAAGAGCACATTCTTCCAATTAGAGTCACAAATGTGGTAAGAATGGAAGAGTCTTTGTCCAGAGGCATCTGCTGTAGGAGATCATTCTCAGATGGAGAAACTGCACCTGCCAGAGAGCTGGTGCGTCTAAAAATGCACCAATCGGTATTTCAGCATCAAGAGGAAACACTGACAGTGGGCTTCTTAGTCCTTACACATTCGGAACACAAAGGAAGGACTTTGTAGTTGCATTTGCAAAAAAATGCAATAGACATAGCCACTTCTGTGTCCACCTCTTTTAAGAAATACTCCACAATTCCATTAATATTACAGTATGCCACGTGGAGATCTGGCTACTTGTGAAAGAAGCAGTGGCAGTGAGTCTGGCAGTGGCAGTATGTCTTGCTGTGCAGACCCTGCTGCAACAGACCTGCCACAGTAACCATGTGCCTGATCTCATGGGTTGCCTACCTCTCCCACCCTACAGTGGATCTGGCTCAGGGGAAGTAGCTGGAAGGGTGTGGTGAAATGGACTCCCCTCAATCCAAAAAAAAGAACAACAATTTATCCGGCAGCCCTGCTAAGCTAAAATACACTCCCCCATAGGCGTGTACTAGTTGATCGCAGCAGCAGCAGCAAAAAGTTGCTGGCTGCGATCAACTCGGAATGACCACCACTGTCTGCTTTATAGTCAAAGGAATATAGATAAGTTTTACAAATGATCTGTGATAGGAGAAAATCCAAAACACCGCCAGCCTGGTGCACTGCCGAACAGTGATATATTGTTATCAGTACTATACTGTGGCACTGGCACTGTTACAATAACGGTCGGGAAAGAGTAGTTGGTAAATGCGGCTCAACAGCAACCTCTGTGCAGCCTGTGTGCTAAGCCTGGGATCTCCCTGAGACCTGAATTAGATATAGTGAAAACTGGTTGTTATACCAACTCTGGGTGCTCAGTGTTTTCACATAATAGGGTTTACTGGTCAATGACACAATGTAAAAATGTTTACATGTAAAAATGTTTAAATGACACAATGTAAAAAATACACATACTATATAAAATCAAATAATACCCCTTTCATAACACACAAATAACCCAGTATATTGCTGGGTCGACGTGGGTCGATATGCAGTGTGAAAAGGGTAAGTCTTGAATTTTCGGGTCGCCTTACTCAGTATTTCAACCCAGGAATAAAGCAGGGTTATTCCCGGGTTATTACCGGGAGAGGTGTGCAATGTAAGCGGGTTACCGGGACCCATTCGTACTATGGAGGAGGCGCCGTGGAGATGATCTCATCTCCAAGGGCCGCCTCCACAACCATCCCGAAGATGCCAGCGCCGCCCTCGATGGCAACCCAACCCATCATATTGCCGGGTGGCGCTGCGAGTCTGAAAGGGGTCTCATGGCAGTTTCGTTCCCGTGTGCCTTTGCAGAATGAAAGCAGTATAAGATACAATGATTGCAGTACACAGAAAAAAGGGAAATTAAGTCAGATGGTGCATAAATCATGATAAAACTGAAAACCTGGCCTGAGGAACTAAATCCAATACAACACAATAATTAGTAGTACATAGGGGGTAATTCAAAGTTGATCGCAGCAGGAATTTAGTTAGCAATTGGGCAAAACCATGTGCACTGCAGGGGAGGCAGATTTAACATGTGCAGAGAGAGTTAGATTTGGGTGGGTTATTTTATTTCTGTGCAGGGTAAATACTGGCTGCTTTATTTTTACACTGCAAATTAGATTGCAGATTGAACACACCACACCCAAATCTAACTCTCTCTGCACATGTTACATCTGTCTCCCCTGCAGTGCACATGGTTTTGCCCAATTGCTAACTAAATTCCTGCTGCGATCAACTTGGAATTACCCCCATAGTCAGAAAACTGTTGTATTCAAGTGATGCATAAGAAAATCTGGTAATCCTGGAGCCACTACAAAGGTGAGCAAATGAAATCAATTTCCAACATTTAATAGATGTGCACTGGAGTGTCTTTACCTGGTCTTTATGGATGGAGACACTGGTGGTAATTTCAGCAGAGTGCTTACTGGATTATGCACACTGCTGGACTCCAAAGCTTAAACACCGGATAGTTTCTTCACGGGTTCAAATGGTCCTTGTAGTCACTGTAGCTGCCAATGCTTTTCAAGCCTAATAGGGCTCCTTTTCAAGGCTACAGGGTAATTATTTTACCCATCCCCTGCCCCCTACCCTAACCCAACTGTGGTGGCGGCTAGCGTTAAGATTAAGGCAGGGAGCCTAGGGCTAAGACTCTGGGGCAGATGCAGCTAACCCCTAACCCCTCTCTCTAGTGCCTAACCCTAACCCCCCTCCTTCCCATGGCTCTAACCCCAACAGTGACTTTCTTCGGTATGTTGACGGTCGGTTTTTCCGGCGAGAGTTGTCGGGATTTCGGCGTCAGTCACTTGACCACCAGTATCCCGACTGCCGGGACACATCCCACTCTTTTTATTAAAATACTGTAATATGGTATCTAAAGGGAAGACGAGGACTGTACTCAGTAAGATAAGGGCACTCTTGGGAAATTTACATCTGAATTATTAAAATATAACTTTTATGGAGTATACTGTATATTCAAAAAATACAACATGCCTCATATCAATGAACATACAAGTGATTAACATATACATACAATGACATGAGGTTATGTAGTGTATGAAAATGGTCTGAATGCTTCCACTCTAATAATGGGTGGCATGTCATTCAGTCATTCAGGGTTGGAACAGAGTAAAAAGCATTGAGACAAATGACGCTGAGAAGAACCACATATGATTTAAACAACACAACACAACCTACAGTATTGTTATGCACACCAGTGCCTGCAGGAAAGTACTGGTGTCAGGACTGTTATGCACTCCAGTGTCTGCAGGAATGTACTGGTGTCAGGACTGTTATGCACTCCAGTGTCTGCAGGAATGTACTGGTGTTTGAACTGTTATGCAAAACAGATGGACTCACAGACAAACTGGGGGATATGACATAATGTACACAGAAGGTGATAGGGTAACAAAATACACACAAAGTGAACAGAGAAGCCCAGAGGCTAAGGAACTGGGTATCTCCCTTGTATGAGAACTGCTCAGATGGAAAAGCAAGATGTTGTGTTTTAATACGTAGAGAACCCGAAATGCTGTTGCTAAGGGCAACAGCAAAACCCTAAAGGGTTACCAACGGGTGTGGCAGTAAACTCCTTGGTCAGAGATGGAATGATAGACACAAGGAGAATCTCCACAATCCTAATTCTCACTTGCAGTGCACAGGTTTTAGCTTACTGCCACTAAACTGACCCCTGACACCAAGCACAGTGAGACAGGATTAGACAGGCAAGTCTTAGAATACAGCCGCAAACTTGCTAAGTTCACAGAGTAGTAACAGAACCCCAGCAAGCTAAACGACTGACTCCAGTCTTACTGCTAGGTCTGGATTGGCAGAGTGTAATACCAAATCCCCAGGCCTATTTGCAGTAAGCAACAAACAAATACAAAGCTACACAGTACTGGCTAACTTTCATGAACTGACTAACCAACAAAGATTCAGCAGCATCTGCTTACCCTGAAAAGAGGCCTTATAAAGCAGGTGCTGTCCACGCCCCACTCAGACCTCACAGACTGTGAGCACAAAAACCAGCACCGGATACCCTGCCGTGCACAGAGCCTATAACCACTGCACAGCAAAAGACCCGAACCGGAGTATAAGCTGCGCTCAGGTTACTCCACTAGCACTAGTCTCCCGGTTGCCATGACGACGTGGCAGCACAGGGCAGGAGACCCTAACAAGTATGTTGTACTCTTGATTATAGTGTATTAAAAAAAAATCACAATTTAATAATGACATTCCTAAGGGTTTTAAAACATGAACCTACAGTATTATTAAAATATCAGTCACTGTTTCAGATTCATTTGTGTCCTGCTAGAATGGATGATAAAATCATCCACAAAGCAGATGTGATGTTGTATTTACAGTTATGCATTTGCCTTAAGGTGGGTACACACTGGCCGATATATCGGCTGTTCTCTTGAACGGCCGATATATCGCGGGTCCATCGACCAGTGTGTACGGCCAATACGTCTGTGAACTCCGTAGTTCACAGACGTATCGCATCAGCCCTGCAGCACAGCCAACGGCCAATATATCTACCGATATATTGGCGCGTCGCTATGTGTACGGGCGGTCGGACGACCGCCTGTACACATGCTGCGGCAGCCGGCGGTGATTGACAGCTGAACACGCCCGCCCAGTTCATGACGTCAGTCCCCTATGGATCGGGCAGGGCAGTGTGTATGCACAGCACACTGCCCGATCCGTCCATAGATTGATCGGCAGATATATCTTCCAGTGTGTACCCACCTTAAGATGCGATGAGAGGAATGGATCCATGGATGTATTTTATTGTACCAATTGGTCAAGCATTAAGAAACAGTCAGAGACATGAAATGTTGGAGATACAGGATTGAACTTGAACAGTAAGTCAGATACAGTAGCTGTTATTTTATTATGTGGTAAGTAAAAACAAACCATTACACTGAAAATATAGGATATGCAGCTATAGAGTACTAAGCTTTCACTGATTGTTAATAATATTAATAACATAACTTTCCTTCAAACTTTGTTGGTTAACATGGCTGCATAACAAAATGTAAGTTGCTCAAATCAATTAGGAAATACAATTCAGGTGCATGAAAGGGAGGGGGTAGTCTGGCTAGAAATACATTGGGGATAAACTCCTGGTGTCCCCCAGCACACTGAGCTGTACCTGTACCAAGATATGAAAGAATGTATGTATATATATATATATATATATATATAATAGAAATCAAGAGGTCTTAGTTATATACAGTTTGCAAACGTATGATAAGCCACCAGGCCCCGACAAGGCTCCTGTGATGTTGGTTGTCCCTAACTCTAGGTCTGGGCCAGGGGTGCAGAACACCACAATTCGGCAAAGGCCAGCTACCCCAGAGCAGCACAATGCGAGAAGGTAAAGTGTTAGTATGTGTTAATAAAAGTAAAAAAAAATCTATATACAAAAATTAATATACTAGTGAAAGTGTAATTAAAAGACTAGAAGGATTAATAAATGTGTTAAAAGGGTGCTAAATAAGATCTCGCAGTGTGCTACCCCAAAGCAGCCCAGCCCCACCATTCCCAGCCCCACCCCAGGTACTAATAATAATAATAATAACAACAACCCTTCCGGGTAATATAACATAATGCCACATGATAATGGCATCTGAGCAAATGTATCCGAATTGAAGATTCCTGAAGATAACTAAGAACTCTGGATTTCTATTTTTTATATATATATATATATATATATATATATATATATATATAATCTTTCATGTCTTGGTACAGGTACAGCTCAGTGTGCTGGGGATACCAGGGGTTTATCCCCAATGTATTTCTAATATGGCTGCATATTAGGCCCATATTTATCAAGCCTTGGAGAGAGATGTATTGCAGGGTGAAAAAGTACCAACCAATCAGCTCCTGTCATTTTTCAAATACAGCCTGTAACATGGCAGTTAGGAGATGATTGGCTGGTGCTTTATCACCGTGCAATTTCTCACTCGCCAATGCTTGATAAATATGGGCCTATGAGAGAAATGAATACACAGTGCATCGCAGAAGGTTAATTATTTCATAGTTCACAAAAGTTTCCATTGTAAAACCATATTAAAACATTTCTTTTAAATTCTCCAAAAGTTATTTCTTAAATTTTTTATTCTGTTACCATTAAAAAAGGAAGAAAGACACGAACTGAAAAACACAAATCTAGGACAATACAGACATGTACTTCTCAACTGCTGTCAGTGTCTACCAAATAATTTGTCATCTTTTACAGCTCATCTCTATGCTATGTACAAATGATGTGAAATAAGAAATAAACAAAGAACCTCATCAGTCCAAAAATATTGGATTTGATTCCAAATGTCACCTACTACTTCATGCTTGTGGGTAGAACTGGATGAGAAATGACATACAAAGGTCACAGTACAGGAAGAACTGTCATTGTTGTATTAAAATGAAATCGCTTCTTGTTTGCAAGGCTTCTGCTCAATTTTCAAGACTTAATGTCATGGAGAACCTGGCATACAAATGACATTTACAAATCGCCAGCTTTATTGTGCCTTAGAAAAGGAAATTTGCTTGGGGAATTTTTTGAGAATTGCTTATGGGAAACAGGGAGGGAAACTCTTATGCATTAAAATAAATGAGCTAAAAAATCTAAGTATTTAAAATTTGCTCTTATCAAGAAAAATGTGCCAATTTAAAATAGCAGCAGCACACAGCTAGTTGAATGTATATATATGTATAATAATCATAGAGGCCCATCTTCCAGCAGGAGCCCTGATGGACATGGGACAAGATTGCAGCCTTATATGACAGGGGTAATGAGGGGAACCCCCCAGTGGCAGCACAGGGTATGCACAACAGTAGTCCAGAGGGGTGGGGCTAGGGTGACCTGGCATATAATGTTTTCAAATAACTAATATGTTTACTACTGATTAAATGTTTTAGAACACCCCCATTTTCAGTTTTTATTGAACGTTTTGCCATTTAATGTCTTAGGGGTCTATTTACTAAGCCTTGGATGGATGGAGATAAAGTCGACAGCCAATCGGCTTCTAACTGCCATGTCACAGGCTGGGTTTGAAAAATGACAGTTAGAAGCTGATTGGCTGGTACTTTATCTCCATCCACTTTATCTCCGTCCTAGTCTTAGTAAATAGACCCCTTAATGTACTATGAAATTAAATCACAGAATGAAAAAACAATTGAAGATTAAAAATAAATTATAGACTCATTTTGTTTAACAAAACTGAATGTACATACTATCTTGTTACTTTGCACAAAGGTAGTTTATCACCATTTATCAAATGGTTTCGCACAGGATATATCGCTTAAAACTACATACCATCGGTATTCCCAAATACCTTGACGGGAATGGATACTGTATGTCATCATATTTATTAAACCCTGGGGGGGGGGGAAATTGGAGCTTGACATCTGTAGCCAACGCCATCTTCAGATGCATGGGGAGAAGGAAGTTCTCAGATGCCTCCATTGTCCATTGCGTGTATGCAGCTCCTAATCTCATTCTGGCTGAAAGACAGAAAGGGAGACGAGTGGTGTCCATACTGCCATGTAAAGCACATACTGTATCTATTCTCATCATTTTTCCTATTTGTAATTAATGTAAAAGCTCTGCTGTCTGACTAATAATATATAATTGAAATACAATAGTAGCACATCTAGCTGTCACTTGGGCTGTTTTGGGAAAGTTGCCATACTGCAAAATGTTATGTGTGTTAGGACAGCATACTTTTTGTCTGAGTGTGTGACGGCGGGTACCAGAGGAAATTATTGTCCTGCGTTCTACTTGGTCTAGAACAGGACCTGAATGGTTTCCATAGTTTCTGCATATGGTTACATTTTCTTTTGGACCTACAGCTCTTTCGGTTTTGCAATATGAATGTCCCTGTCCTTCTGATAATAGAGATGCAGTACAGTCAGTAACCTAGAATGTTCCTCTTTTAGAGTTTCTACAGTCAGCAACTTGGCTTCGGTAACAGCCTTCACAGAGGCTTTGCTGCTTGTTTCTTCTTTCCACTAAACTCAACACTTGACTGTGTCCTTAAACATTCTGAATGTTCATGTGAGAACAGTTCTTATTTTATAGCATGTTCCATTTTTTACAACAGAATCTCTGAAAAAAAAATTAAATGAATACAACCTCTAGTGCTTTAAAGAATAGTGGCCTCATTAACCACTTGCTTGGCGTGGTCGCATCAGACGCCACCACCCCAGGCTGGGCTTTCACTGACATAGTCGCATCTGATGAAACCCGTCAGAAACACCTGCCGTCACTCTCAGAGGTACCTGCCAGCCCCTCTGCTTTCTGGTTCCCTCCCCAGGGCCTGCAGTGCTGCCGATTACTGCTGGTCAGGTAGATATTAGCAGCTGCCGGGGAAATATAATAGAAGCCATCCTTACTTTCCTTGTGTACACCCCAGGCTGCAGAGAGAAGCAGATGCCTGAAAATGTAAGTTTGCGATGGTCTAATATCGCAAACAACGATGTTTAACCGATGTTCACTAAAAAATGTTGACATTTTTTTCCCCCAATAAAATCATGTAGGATATGTTTCAAATATATGTTCTTTACATAATTCAGTTGCAATCATTCATAAAAACTAGAGATGAGCAGGTTCGGTTCTATGAGAACCGAACCCTACCGAACATTGCGTCCCGAACCCGGATCCGAGTCCGTCTCGGGACTTCCGGCCAGACTCGGAAACCAGAACCAGGCAAAAGTCATCATCCCGCTGTCAGATTCTCGCAGGTTTTGGATTCCATATAAGGAGCTGTGGTCGCTGCCATTTTCAATCCGGCATTGGAGAGTGTAGCGAGAGGACGTGTCTCCGTCCTCACTGAGTATCTGTGTAGGAAAGTGTGTGGGGGGGTGATTCCAGTGTTGTCTTGTGCTGCTCAGTGCAGTGTAGTGTCTTATGCTGCATCAGACCAGTCACAGTGGTTGTGTCCTCTGCTGCCATATATCCAGTGTAGCTGTATAAGTCCAGTGCAGTGGTGCTGTGTTATCCTGTATCAGTGCAGTGGTAGTGTCTTGTGCTGCATCAGTCCAGTCACAGTGGTGGTGTCCTCTACTGCCATATGTCCAGTGCTGCTGTATAAGTCCAGTCCATTGCAGTGGTGCTGTGTTGTCCTGCATCAGGCCAGTGGTGGTGTCCCTGTGCTGCTGTATAAGACCAGTGGTACTGCCGTATAAATCCAGTCCAGTGATACTGCCGTATATGTCCAGTGGCACTGCCGTATAAGTCCAGTGATACTGCCGTATAAGTCCAGTGATACTGCCGTATAAGTCCAGTGATACTGCCGTATATGTCCAGTGATACTGCCGTATATGTCCAGTGGTACGGCCATATAAGTCCAGTGGTACTGCCGTATAAGTCCAGTGATACTGCCGTATAAGTCCAGTGATACTGCCGTATAAGTCCAGTGATACTGCAGTATATGTCTAGTGGTACTGCCGTATAAGTCCAGTGGTACTGACGTATAAATCCAGTGGAACTGCCATATAAATCCAGTTCAGTGGTACTGCCGAATAAGACCAGTGATACTGCCGTATAAGTCCATTGATACTGCCGTATATGTCCAGTGGTACTGCCATATGAGTCCAGTGATACTGCCATATAAATCCAGTCCAGTGGTACGGCTGTAAAAAATCCAGTGGTACTGCCGAATAAATCCAGTCCAATGGTACTGCCATATAAATCCAGTCCAGTGGTACTGCCTATAAGTCCAGTCCAGTGATACTGCCGTATATGTCTTGTGGTACTGCCATATAAGTTCAGTGATACGGCCATATAAACCCAGTCATACTGCAGCAACTGTCCAGTGGTACTGTCGTATATGTCCAGTGATACTGCCGTATATGTTCAGTGGTACTGCCATATAAGTCCAGTGATACTGCCATATAAATGCAATCCAGTGGTACTGCCGTATAAGTCTAGTGATACTGCGGTATAAGTCCAGTGATACTGCCGTATAAATCCAGTCTAGTGGTTCTGCCATTTAAGTCCAGTGATAATGCCATGTAAATCCAGTCCAGTGGTACTGCCGTATAAGTCTAGTGATACTGCTGTATAAGTCCAGTGATACTGCCGTATAAATCCAGTCTAGTGGTTCTGCCATTTAAGTCCAGTGATAATGCCATATAAATCCAGTCCAGTGGTACTGCCGTATAAGTCTAGTGATACTGCTGTATAAGTCCAGTGATACTGCCGTATAAATCCAGTCTAGTGGTTCTGCCATTTAATTCCAGTGATACTGCCGTATATGTCCAGTGGTACTGCCATATAAGTCCAGTGATACTGCCATATAAATCCAGTCCATTGGTTCTGCCATATAAATTCAGTGGTACTGCAGTATAAATCCTGTCCAGTGGTACTGCCATATAATTCCAGTCCAGTGGTACTGTCGTATAAGTCCAGTTCAGTGATACTGCCATATATGTCCAGTGGTACTGCCATATAAGTCCAGTGATATTGCCGTATAAATCCAGTCCAGTGGTACTGCCATATAAGTCCAGTGATACTGCCGTATAAATCCAGTGGTACTACCGTATAAATCCAGTCGAGTGGTACTGCCGTATAAATCCAGTCCAGTGGTACTGCCGTATAAGTCTAGTCCAGTGGTGATGTGTGGTGTAGAGGTATGCTCTCCTGTACTGCATTTTGTTATATAACTCCAGAAAAATAATGGAGAACAAATATTTAGAGCATAAAATAGGGAAAGATCAAGAACCACTTCCTCCTACTGCTGCTGCTGCCATTGCTGCTTCTAGGAGTCGATTGTCATCCCAGAGGGGAAGTCGGAAGACCACTTGTACTACTTCAACTAAGCAAATGACTGACCAACAGTCCTTTGCGAGAAAGATGAAATATGACAGCAGTCATCCTGTTGAAAAGCAGATAACTGAGGCCTTGACAGCGATGTTGGTGTTAGACATGCGTCTGGTATCCGCCATTAGTGCAGTGGGACTGCAGGACCACTCCTATATGGGACAGGCGTTTTTTTGCCGCACACTTGTGTCGCTTAGCTTAGTCATACAGCTACCTCATTGCACCTTTTTTTACTTCTTTGCATGATGTGCTGTTTGGGGCCTAGATTTTTTTTAAGTGCCATCCTATCTGCCACTGCAGTGCCACTCCTAGATGGGCCAGGTGTTTGTTCCGCACACTTATGTCACTTAGCTTAGTCATACAGCTACCTCATTGCACCTCTTTTACTTCTTTGCATGATGTGCTGTTTGGGGACTAGTTTTTTTAAGTGCCATCCTGTCTGCCACTGCAGTGCCACTCCTAGATGGGCCAGGTGTGTGTGCCACACACTTGTGTTGCTTAGCTTAGTCATACAGCTACCTCATTGCACCTCTTTTACTTCTTTGCATGATGTGCTGTTTGGGGCCTAGTTTCTTTTAAGTGCCATCCTGTCTGCCACTGCAGTGCCACTCCAACATGGGCCAGGTGTTTGTGCTGCACACTTGTGTCGCTTAGCTTAGTCATACAGCTACCTCGGTGCAACTTTTAGGCCTAAAAACAATAATGGTGGTCATTCCGAGTTGTTCGCTCGCAAGCTGCTTTTAGCAGCTTTGCACACGCTAAGCCGCCGCCTACTGGGAGTGAATCTTAGCATAGTAGATTTGCGAACAAAAGATTAGCAGATTTGCGAATAGACAGTTCTTAGCAGTTTCTGAGTAGCTCGAGACTTACTCTGCCACTGCGATCAGTTCAGTCAGTTTCGTTCCTGGTTTGACGTCACAAACACACCCAGCGTTCGCCCAGTCACTCCCCCGTTTCTCCAGCCACTCCCGCGTTTTTCCCAGAAATGGCAGCGTTTTTTCAAACACTCCCATAAAACGGCCAGTTTCCGCCCAGAAACACCCACTTCCTGTCAATCACACTAGAACGAAGAAAAAACCTCGTAATGCCGTGAGTAAAATACCAAACTTCTTAGCAAATTTACTTGGCACAGTCGAACTGCGGACATTGCGCATGCGCATTAGCGACTAATCGCTCCGTTACGAAAAAAAAATACGAGCGATCAACTCAGAATGACCACCATTGTAAGGTGTGAGGTGTTCAGAATAGACTGGAAATGAAGGAAAATTAATGTTATTGAGGTTAATAATACCGTAGGATCAAAATTACCCCCAAATTCTGTGATTTTAGCTGTTTTTATGTTTTCTTCAGAAATCATCCAGATCCAAAACCAAAACCCGAAAGGGTGGTTTTGGCAAAACCTATCCAGATCCAAAACATGAGCGGGGATCCAGATCCAAAAGCAAAACAAAAAACACAAAAAGTGCCCGCCGCACATTTCTAATAAAAACATGGCAATTTCTGAGTAATTAATGGAAAAAAATATTAGCAAGTTACAGTAAGTGATTAGAGACATACACACTTAAACAATGAAATTTACGATTAGCCGTGTTTTCCGGAATAGTATTTGTTGATGGCAGATGTACTGTAGTTGTGTTATTACTAGTGATGAGCGGGTTCGGATCCTCGGGATCCGACCCGCCCGAACTTCACCTTTTTTTTACACGGGTCCGAGCGACTCGGATCCTCCCGCCTTGCTCGGTTAACCCGAGCGCGCCCGAACGTCATCATCCCGCTGTCGGATTCTCGTGAGATTCGGATTCTATATAAGGAGCCGCGCGTCGCCGCCATTTTCACACGTGCATTGAGATTGATAGGGAGAGGACGTGGCTGGCGTCCTCTCCGTTATATTAGAAAAGAACAGAGTAAACTGAGTGACTTAGTTATGTGGGGAGGATTGGGGATGGGGAGCAGCTGTTAGGGAGTACAGTGCAGGGTTTACCACCAGTGAGTTAGTTTAATCCTTTGTTTCTCTGCCTTAAAAAAAACGCTCCACCATATCTGTGCTCAGTGTGCTGCACTGCTGCATGATATATCTGTGCTGAGTGCACTGCTCACACTGCCTAATTGTGGGGACTGGGGAGCAGTTATAGCAGGAGTACAGTGCACAGTTTTGCTGACAGTGACCACCAGTCCAGTATACGTTTGTCTGCCTGAAAAACACTCCTGTGGTGTTTTTTTTTTTTCTTCATACTAGTTTAGCAGTCTGCTGACAGTGTCCACCAGGTCCGTTATATACAGTATATTATATATATAAGCAGTACGGTAGGCCACGGCTGTACCTACCTCTGTGTCGTCAGTGCACTCGTCGTCCATAAGTAATATAATACTATACTTACTATCCATCCATCTACATTGTATTGTATACCTACCTGTGGTGGGTTTTTTTTCTTCATACTAGTTTAGCAGTCTGCTGACAGTGTCCACCAGGTCCGTTATATACAGTATATTATATATATAAGCAGTACGGTAGGCCATGGCTGTACCTACCTCTGTGTCATCAGTGCACTCGTCCTCCATAAGTAATATAATACTATACTATCCATCCATCCATCTACATTGTATACCTGTGGTGGCTTTTAGTTGTGCGCATTAAAATATGGAGAACAAAAATGTGGAGGTTAAAAAAATAGGGAAAGATCAAGATCCACTTCCACCTCGTGCTGAAGCTGCTGCCACTAGTCATGGCCGAGACGATGAAATGCCATCAACGTCGTCTGCCAAGGCCGATGCCCAATGTCATAGTACAGAGCATGTAAAATCCAAAACACAAAAGATCAGTAAAAAAATGACCCAAAAATCAAAATTAAAAGCGTCTGAGGAGAAGCGTAAACTTGCCAATATGCCATTTACGACACGGAGTGGCAAGGAACGGCTGAGGCCCTGGCCTATGTTCATGGCTAGTGGTTCAGCTTCACATGAGGATGGAAGCACTCATCCTCTCGTCAGTGCACTCGTCGTCCATAAGTAATATAATACTATACTTACTATCCATCCATCTACATTATTGTATACCTACCTGTGGTGGTTTTTTTTTTCTTCATACTAGTTTAGCAGTCTGCTGACAGTGTCCACCAGGTCCGTTATATACAGTATATTATATATATAAGCAGTACGGTAGGCCACGGCTGTACCTACCTCTGTGTCGTCAGTGCACTCGTCGTCCATAAGTAATATAATACTATACTTACTATCCATCCATCTACATTGTATTGTATACGTACCTGTGGTGGGTTGTTTTTTTTTTCTTCATACTAGTTTAGCAGTCTGCTGACAGTGTCCACCAGGTCCGTTATATACAGTATATTATATATATAAGCAGTACGGTAGGCCACGGCTGTACCTACCTCTGTGTCGTAAGTGCACTCGTCCTCCATAAGTAATATAATACTATACTATCCATCCATCTACATTGTATACCTGTGGTGGCTTTTAGTTGTGCGCATTAAAATATGGAGAACAAAATGTGGAGGTTAAAAAAATTGGGAAAGATCAAGATCCACTTCCACCTCGTGCTGAAGCTGCTGCCACTAGTCATGGCCGAGACAATGAAATGCCATCAACGTCGTCTGCCAAGGCCGATGCCCAATGTCATAGTACAGAGCATGTAAAATCCAAAACACAAAAGATCAGTAAAAAAATGACCCAAAAATCAAAATTAAAAGCGTCTGAGGAGAAGCGTAAACTTGCCAATATGCCATTTACGACACGGAGTGGCAAGGAACGGCTGAGGCCCTGGCCTATGTTCATGGCTAGTGGTTCAGCTTCACATGAGGATGGAAGCACTCATCCTCTCGCTAGAAAATAGAAAAGACTTGCGGCAAAAGCACAGCAAAGAACTGTGCGTTCTTCGAAATCCCAAATCCCAAAGGAGAGTCCAATTGTGTCGGTTGCGATGCCTGACCTTCCCAACACTGGACGGGAAGAGCTTGCGCCTTCCACCATTTGCACGCCCCCTGCAAGTGCTGGAAGGAGCACCCGCAGTCCAGTTCCTGATAGTCAAATTGAAGATGTCACTGTTGAAGTACACCAGGATGAGGATATGGGTGTTGCTGGCGCTGGGGAGGAAATTGACAAGGAGGATTCTGATGGTGAGGTGGTTTGTTTAAGTCAGGCACCCGGGGAGACACCTGTTGTCCGTGGGAGGAATATGGCCATTGACATGCCTGGTCAAAATACAAAAAAAATCAGCTCTTCAGTGTGGAATTATTTCAACAGAAATGCGGACAACTGGTGTCAAGCCGTGTGTTGCCTCGGAACATCCTCCCTTATACGTCACTTGCAGCGCATTCATAATAAGTCAGTGACAAGTTCAAAAACTTTGGGCGACAGCGGAAGCAGTCCACTGACCAGTAAATCCCTTCCTCTTGTAACCAAGCTCGCGCAAACCACACCACCAACTCCCTCAGTATCAATTTCCTCCTTACCCAGGAAAGCCAATAGTGCTGCAGGCCATGTCACTGGCAAGTCTGACGAGTCCTCTCCTGCCTGGGATTCCTCCGATGCATCCTTGAGTGCAACGCCTACTGCTGCTGGCGCTGCTGTTGTTGCTGCTGGGAGTCGATCGTCATCCCAGAGGGGTAGTCGTGCGACAACTTGTACTACTTCCAGTAAGCAATTGACTGTCCAACAGTCCTTTGCGAGGAAGATGAAATATCACAGCAGTCATCCTGTTGCAAAGCGGATAACTGAGGCATTGACAACTATGTTGGTATTAGACGTGCGTCCAGTATCCGCCGTTAGTTCACAGGGAACTAGACAATTGCTTGAGGTAGTGTGCCCCCGTTACCAAATACCATCTAGGTTCCACTTCTCTAGGCAGGCGATACCGAGAATGTACACGGACGTCAGAAAAAGACTCACCAGTGTCCTAAAAAATGCAGTTGTACCCAATGTCCACTTAACCACGGACATGTGGACAAGTGGAGCAGGGCAGACTCAGGACTATATGACTGTGACAGCCCACTGGGTAGATGTATTGCCTCCCGCAGCAAGAACAGCAGCGGCGGCACCAGTAGCAGCATCTCGCAAACGCCAACTCGTTCCTAGGCAGGCTACGCTTTGTATCACCGCTTTCCAGAATACGCACACAGCTGAAAACCTCTTACGGCAACTGAGGAAGATCATCGCAGAATGGCTTACCCCAATTGGACTCTCCTGGGGATTTGTGGCATCGGACAACGCCAGCAATATTGTGCGTGCATTACATCTGGGCAAATTCCAGCACGTCCCATGTTTTGCACATACCTTGAATTTGGTGGTGCAGAATTATTTAAAAAACGACAGCGGCGTGCAAGAGATGCTGTCGGTGGCCAGAAGAATTGCGGGCCACTTTCGGCGTACAGGCACCGCGTACAGAAGACTGGAGCACCACCAAAAACACCTGAACCTGCCCTGCCATCATCTGAAGCAAGAGGTGGTAACGAGGTGGAATTCAACCCTCTATATGCTTCAGAGGATCAAGGAGCAGCAAAAGGCCATTCAAACCTATACATCTGCCCACGATATAGGCAAAGGAGGTGGAATGCACCTGTCTCAAGCGCAGTGGAGAATGATTTCAACTTTGTGCAAGGTTCTGCAACCTTTTGAACTTGCCACACGTGAAGTCAGTTCAGACACTGCCAGCCTGAGTCAGGTCATTCCCCTCATCAGGCTTTTGCAGAAGAAGCTTGAGGCATTGAAGGAGGAGCTAAAACAGAGCGATTCCGCTAGGCATGTAGGACTTGTGGATGGAGCCCTTCATTCGCTTAACCAGGATTCACGGGTGGTCAATCTGTTGAAATCAGAGCACTACATTTTGGCCACCGTGCTCGATCCTAGATTTAAAACCTACGTTGGATCTCTCTTTCCGGCAGACACATGTCTGCAGAGGTTCAAAGAACTGCTGGTGAGAAAATTGTCAAGTCAAGCGGAACGCGACCCGTCAACATCTCCTCCTTCACATTCTCCCACAACTGGGGGTGCGAGGAAAAGGCTACGAATTCCAAGCCCACCCGCTGGCGGTGATGCAGGGCAGTCTGGAGCGACTGCTGATGCTGACATCTGGTCCGGACTGAAGGACCTGCCAACGATTACTGACATGTCGTCTACTGTCACTGCATATGATTCTCTCACCATTGAAAGAATGGTGGAGGATTATATGAGTGACCGCATCCAAGTAGGCACGTCAGACAGTCCGTACGTATACTGGCAGGAAAAAGAGGCAATTTGGAGGCCCTTGCACAAACTGGCTTTATTCTACCTAAGTTGCCCTCCCTCCAGTGTGTACTCCGAAAGAGTGTTTAGTGCCGCCGCTCACCTTGTCAGCAATCGGCGTACGAGGTTACTTCCAGAAAATGTGGAGAAGATGATGTTCATTAAAATGAATTATAATCAATTCCTCCATGGAGACATTCACCAGCAGCAATTGCCTCCAGAAAGTACACGGGGACCTGAGATGGTGGATTCCAGTGGGGACGAATTAATAATCTGTGAGGAGGGGGATGTACACAGTGAAAGGGGTGATGAATCGGACGATGATGATGAGGTGGACATCTTGCCTCTGTAGAGCCAGTTTGTGCAAGGAGAGATTGATTGCTTCTTTTTTGGTGGGGGCCCAAACCAACCAGTCATTTCAGTCACAGTCGTGTGGCAGACCCTGTCGCTGAAATGATGGGTTCGTTAAAGTGTGCATGTCCTGTTTTTACAACATAAGGGTGGGTGGGAGGTCCCAAGGACAATTCCATCTTGCACCTCTTTTTTCTTTCATTTTTCTTTGCTGTTTGGGGACTATTTTTTTAAGTGCCATCCTGTCTGACACTGCAGTGCCACTCCTAGATGGGCCAGGTGTTTGTGTCGGCCACTAGGGTCGCTTAGCTTAGTCGTCACACAGCTACCTCATTGCGCCTCTTTTTTTCTTTGCGTCATGTGCTGTTTGGGGAGTATTTTTTGGAAGGGCCATCCTGCGTGACACCGCAGTGCAACTCCTAGATGGGCCAGGTGTTTGTGTCGGCCACTAGGGTCGCTTAGCTTAGTCGTCACACAGCTACCTCATTGCGCCTCTTTTTTTCTTTGCGTCATGTGCTGTTTGGGGAGTATTTTTTGGAAGGGCCATCCTGCGTGACACTGCAGTGCCACTCCTAGATGGGCCAGGTGTTTGTGTCGGCCACTTGGGTCGCTTAGCTTAGTCACACAACGACTTTGGTGCAGCTCTTTTTTTCTTTGCATCATGTGCTGTTTGGGGACTATTTTTTTAAGTGCCATCCTGTCTGACACTGCAGTGCCACTCCTAGATGGGCCAGGTGTTTGTGTCGGCCACTTGTGTCGCTTAGCTTAGTCACACAGCGACCTTGGTGAACCTCTTTTTTTCTTTGCATCATGTGCTGTTTGGGTACTATTTTTTTGAAGTGCCATCCTGCCTGACACTGCAGTGCCACTCCTAGATGGGCCAGGTGTTTGTGTCGGCCACTTGTGTCGCTTAGCTTAGCCATCCAGCGACCTCGGTGCAAATTTTAGGACTAAAAATAATATTGTGAGGTGTGAGGTGTTCAGAATAGACTGAAAATGAGTGGAAATTATGGTTATTGAGGTTAATAAAACTATGGGATCAAAATGACCCCCAAATTCTATGATTTAAGCTGTTTTTTAGGGTTTTTTGAAAAAAACACTCGAATCCAAAACACACCCGAATCCGACAAAAAAAATTCGGTGAGGTTTTGCCAAAACGCGTTCGAACCCAAAACACGGCTGCGGAACCGAACCCAAAACCAAAACACAAAACCCGAAAAATTTCAGGTGCACATCACTAGTTATTACAACCGTTTTTTCTCAAAACCTGACAAACACTTCTGGACATTTATGATTCCGATCCATTCCATGTTTGTAAAATATGGGCAAATACGGAACCACTTCATGTTTTCACTGGTAGAAGCTGTCACATGCAGTGCGAAATGCAGGATTTCTAAAGGGGGGTTTCCAAATGAAGTCCACAATCTCCCACTCTGTGGAACATTAGAGCAAGTGTGGGAGTCTGTGGGGAGCTGAGAAGAACCTAGTAATGACCCTGGACATTAATGAAAACATTGGTCTTTTTATACACTGAATACAGGTGGTCTTCAGTTTGCCGGCTGTCGGGATCCCGGCGCACAGTGTACCAGCGCCGGAATCCCGACACCCGGCATACCGACACCTTTTCTCCCTCTTGGGGGTCCACGACCCCCCTGGAGGGAGAACAGATAGCGTGGCGTGCATAGCAGCGGGGGCTCATTTGCGCTCGCACAGCTGTCGGTATGCCGACGGCAGGGATTCTGGCGCCGGTATGCTGGTTGTCGGGAGCCCGACCGCGGCATACCCTACTACACCCCTGGATACTGTATGGAATACGGTATTAATGTTTAATTTTATAGATGGTCTATATTATAGGATGTATCAAACATTTAAACAATATAAATAATTGGTCAGGAAAAGGTAAAACATACCATAACAAATACATACACAAACATTATAGAACCAGTATTGCATTTTCTAAACACACATTCACCCGCCTCATGGTAAGGCTCCTGTCTCTTCTTCCTGGTAGCTACTCTCTGGTCCAGTGCAGTGATTGAGCGCTCAGATCCACACACACATCAAAGTTGGAAGAAGTAGCTGCTACCACTGGGCGGGTACAGTAGCTCTGCTCTGCCCCTTACACTGCATGATGGTGGCAGCTCTAGTAATCGTATTATATACCATTGCTATTATTATCATACTTTGAGCCACTTGCCAAGAGGAGGGGTTTTCCGAGCAACTGTAACCCCCCCTCCCCGCTTTTGCCTATGACATGTGCCAGTGACATGCCAGAGCCTAATAAATATGCCCCAAACCATCCACACTTCATGGGTTTAGTGAGAGAAGTTGACAGAGGTAAGTTGTTGACGAGTTGGTGTGTTTTAAGAGTATTATTGCAAGTTCTTAGCGCTGCATTCTGTTTTAAAGTTGTCTTTTCTATCTTGTTGTCTTATTGTTAATTAGTCTATCTTACTTCTTTTTTTAGTTGTGTCCTGTCAGTGTTTCTTTGATTATGTTTGCTGTTAGGACAGTGGTAATAGAGGAGTGTGTGTTTTTTTCCAGTGTTTTGTGTTATAGCTCAGTGGTCAGGAGGATGTATGGGACAGAGGTTAGACAGGTGGAGGTGAAGGAGGTGGCAGGGCAGGATCCCCAAGTCAGTGATGGGGACAGTGACGACAAGACCGGGCAGTGGACCAGAACCAAGACGGGCTAGAATTCGGAGAATGCAGCCCTGGACCAGGAGGTAATGGAGCACCACTGTCTTCTCTTTGGACGTGAGGCTGCCTGTACCACCACATGCCATAAAGACAGAGCCGGCCCTAACCAATATGATGCACTAGGCAAGATTTTGGCTGGTGCCCCCTAGCACCACCGCTGGTTCTGCCTCTGACCTTGCACCTCTTTCCCAGCACCATCACCCCTCACCCATAGCAGTCCTTGTACCCCTATATTTTAAATAGGAACAGTTCGCACATTTGACGCACAGCCCAAAAAGGGGCATCTTCTTGCTGGGAATGGCCACACAATAGTAACCCCAATTCCAATTACGCCACACAGTACTGCAACTTTATTCACATTTTATCTTGCGATAGTGTCCATAATTCATATTACATCCCACAGTAGTATCACTTTACCTTATAAACGTTACTCCTCACAGTAGAGCCCCTTATTCACATTACATCACACTGAATTGCTCCTTATTAACATTACACCACATCTTATTGCTCTTTATTCACATTAGATGACACAGTAGTGCCCTTTCTATATGCAACGCCACATAGTAGAGCACCATATACACATAATGCCACACATTAGTAATGCATTTATACACAATTCCACACAGTAATGCCCCTTACACATATGAGACACATTAATGTCCTTATAAACATAATGCACCTTACACATTATGACAACCTTTATTAATGCCCTTTTACACATAATGTACCTTACACATATGGCGCATATTATTAATGCCCTTATGCACATAATGACACACATAGTGCCCCCTACACATTTGCTGCACATTATTAGAGCCCCTATACACATAATGACACACATACAGTAGTACCCTGTTACACATATGCCGCACATTATTAATGCCCTTATACACATAATGACACACATAGTGGCCCTTTACACTTATGTTGCACATTATTAATGCATTTTTACATGACACATATAATGCTCCTTACACATATTCCAAACACTACTGCACAACCAACCCACTCACATGCACACAGCACTCACACTTCCACTAACACTGTGACCTCTGCCTCTGCTTGGATACAGATGTGTCCTCACAAATCTTGCATCAATGCTAACATCGGGCACCTTTTTTTTAATGAAAATGCATCTTATTTGCATTGCTATGTGGCTAGGATGCACAAGCAGCTTTTGCTGATTAAACTGATATGCAGCATGCCTATATACTGTGTGAGACTGTGGCTGTATCTGCATATGAAATGCTACATACAGAATATAGGCATGCCGCATATCATTTTAATCAGCAGAAGCTGCTGATGCCCCTATGGCCGGCTCTGCATAAAGACACCATTTGGCAGAAGGTGGTGATAGCAGTGAATGTTGATGGGCATGTGCAGAGAAGTGAGGACACAAGAAGCCAACATCAAAAAGTGCATCAAGAGCAAGATGGTCAAGGAGGAGAAAGCACCATGGCAAACAGACTCTGGCTCTCCTTGCTAGGCGGACTACCTTAAATACAAGGAGCCCCTGAAGATCCTCATCCCTAATGATGTTATTCAGCATGCCAATGTCCACGACACATATGAATCTAGGTGGCCTGGTACGTGTAATATAATTTTAAAGAGTTGCTTGAATTTTTTTCCCTGTATGAACTATTTTAAATGCTGTTAATGTAATGTGTTATAACAATGCGCCTGCTGGCTGTTAGTTTCATATTTTTTTCATATTTTTTGCTGTGCAGACTTTGCCAAGATGTGGCTGCATTGTCATTGCAGTGCCATGCAGGGTGGATTGTTGTTTAGACAAGTGGTGAATGTATAATTTTATGTAAATACATTTTTGTAAAAAAAAAAAACTCAGCTTAAAAAAGTTCTAATTTAATTTTTGTTATTTGTGTGGCAATGACATAGCAATCCATTGGCAATACATACAGTAACAGTGTAAACATTTTTATTGTTTGTTAGCACTGTAGACCTAACACATGATTTTTTTCTTGGTTGGCAAAGTGTATAGTAAAAGTTTACTTATGATGAAGGGGCATTTTAATAGAAGAGAGGGCCTGCATGCAGCCTCCATTGCAGAACTCCTCCAATCCAGCAGCAAGTAGACGCTGGCATTATGCCAGAGTAATGGTCCGATCATCGATGCCCACTATATCAGCAAGTATGTTTGTGCTGATATTTCTAAAAAAAAAAAAGGTTTACTTATTTAAATAATATTGTGTTCGATTTGTTTTAAATACATGTTCTTAAACTAATTCAATCAATAAAAAATGACAATTTGAGCATTTTTTTGAAAAATATTAGCCAGTTAAGTGGTTAAAAGAACCTATGGACGGCGCCATGTTTAATAGCACTTTAAAAGTGATCTTATTGCCACAATATGTGGTGAAAAGAAATGTACCATTCAGGGTCATCCTACATTTCCTTTATTTATAAATGAGTGATATGATGACGTTTTTGTCATACCAGACTTTAATTGGTAATTTAATTCTATTTAAAGTTTTAGAAATGTGAAACTTATCTTAAAGCATACACTCATGATGACTTTTAGGCCCTCTTTGCAAGAGTAGGCGGCTTCCCGTAGTGTCAGAACACGAATAGAAGAATTATGCCTTTAATTCTACTAATCTAGCCGAAAGGAATAATCTTGAACCAGGATGAATGGTGATTACTTTTATAATGTATGAGTAGTGATGGTAAGCCCAGCTGTTGCAATTAGTGTTAAATCTAAAAAGCTAATGAGGAACTTCAGACAAGCCAAAGTATTACTATTAAGTGTGTGATGAAATCTGGAATTGAACATGCAACGTCTATCCAGGTAAAAATGAAAGAATGGGTAACTAATTGACTGAAAACAAAATGTTATGTTACTCAACAAATTTCTACAGTTCAGTCCTTGATTCAAATTAGTATTATTAAGTATTTTATTTAAAATGATATATTAGATGTTTATAAACTCCTCTTATCTGGCTTTCCTCACTTCCCCTCTCTCCAATCCAATCCATTCTCAATGCTGTTGTTCAGCTCATCTGTCTCTTCAACCAAACTGCTTGTGCTTCCCCTCTCTACATTGTCTCCTCTTCCCCTACGGAACCCAATTCAATCTCCTCACATTCCCGTGCAAAGCCTTCAACCAGTCCTCTTCCTCTACATCTATGATCTCACCTCCTTCCAGACACTACCCATCCACTTCACTCTGTCAATGAAAGCCACCTCTCTTCCTAAATGATTGCTTCCCACTCCCATCTCCAAGATCCTCCCTCCCCCCTTGTGCTGCTCCCAGCAACTGGAACTTGTTCCTTATCAGATTCTCTACTTATCTCCAAAGCTTCATGCTGGCTCTTCAATGCCTACCAGCACTAAACTTAACTGCCCATTATGTGCCCCTCACTCACAAACTCTTCCCTATTTGTTCCCCTTGTCTGTCTGCATTCCTGGAGATTGTAAGCTCTCACAAGCAGGTTCCTTTTCCCAGGATGTGGTTAGGATGCATGCATTCAAAATACCAGCACCGAAATCCCGACACACAGGCAAAATCCCGGCACCGGAACCCCAATAAAAGATGAAATGCCGACACAGGAATCCCGACTGCCGACATCCCGAACGTAAGTATACCGGGAAGTCTTAGATTTATCCCGTGGTGGGGGGGTGGGGTAGGTTTAGCGGGGGGGTTAGGGTTAGGCTACAGGGGAAGGGAAAGGTTAGGGTTATGCTGCAGGGAAGGGGTTTAGGGTTATGCACCCCGGGGAGGGTTATGGTTAGGCTGCAGGGACGGGAAAGTTAGGTTTAGGCTGCGGGGTGGGGAAGTTAGATTTAGGCACCACCAGGGAGGGCTAGGGTTAGGCTGTGGTGGGGGGGCGGGAGTTTATGGTTAGGCTGCAGGATAGGAGAGTTAGAGGGGCAGTGGGCAGGGTAGAAATACTTACCCGGCCCAAGTCGGGATTCTGTGAAACGGGATGCCGGTATCGGTCATATGACCACTGGCATCCCATGCACCGGCATTTAGTGTGTATTCCCTTTTCTCTCATGTGCTCTTCCCTTCATCACTCATAAGGTCCATACACACTTAACGATATAATGAGCGACGTCGCTCATTTTCCCCCTCCTTGAGCGACGTCGCTCATTATATCATTAAGTGTGTATGCCGCCAGCGACGACCGATGCGCGGCCCCGCGGGTCGGCAACGATCGTCGCTGTCGGTCAGGCATGCATGAAGGATGTGGACTGTCGTCCACGACCTTCATGCAGGGCTGGTGGGGGCGTGACGTCACTGAGCGATATGAGCGGTCATATCGCTCAGTGCGTACAGGCGGCCGCCGACCGGCCGGCCCGGGAGGGGGGAACGTTAGACGATGTCGCTCACAGAGCGACATCGTCTAATGTGTATGGGCCTATAGCATCAACTCCACCACTTTGTTAAACCATAGTAATGAACTTTCAGTTACAGCCAGTGCTGTTTTGTTTGTATGATGACTATATATGATGTAATGTTTATATGGCTTGTATCCTATGTACTGCATGTTTTTGAATGGTAAGTTATTTTGCACTTTATTTCTTGTTAGGTTTGCACATAATTTGTTTATGCAGTTTGCATTGTAAGATTATGAGAACCTTATAAATGTTGGATAAACATAAAGTATAATAAAATATGTGACCATCCACTGTTATATTTCTTGTGGAATGTTTTCCTTATTGCTACCTGAAACAATTTAATATAAGCAAAGTTCTCCTTTTTGCAGACAGTTGCCTAAAACTGTACCGCACATTGAAGCACTTGTGAATGATATTACATCTGTACATGCTCAGACTTCTTATTTGTCTACATCCTTCTGTGACAAGGTACGATGTACTTGTGTGGTTACAATGCTACAGTATATAGTTATGCAAACATATTTCTTTCTATTCCATCTGTGAGGTGTATCCAGTGAAAATACAAGAAGATTTAAGAAAATATCTGTTTTATAAAAAAAAGTATCTGGACAATAGTGACTAAAAATGGATTTTAGATAACCAAACAACTTCAAATGACATTACGGCAATAGGGATTACAAGATTCCTAAGATTAATGGTCCTAATTCAGACCTGATTGTAGCAGCAAATTTGTTCATCAGCTGTACATTTGAGGTCATTTCCTGGAACTAAGGTCTATCAGGAAGTCACAATGCCCCTCAGAGTATGTATGAAAATCAAATTACAAAACTACTGCAACTTGCTGTCTCTTACATCAATAATCCATAGGGTATAAGGAATTATATTCTTCAGACAATGTCACAAATCCTTCACTGGACACGCATGACTGACAGCATGAGTATATATTCTGCTTACAGAGGCAATAAGTTGGAAACCAGTTCTCATCATCTCTGTCAGTTTGTCCCCAGATCAGGTTGTCTAGAGATGGCCCCAATTAGCCAACATGAAACTTTTCAGATTATTTTCAGTGGAGCGATGGATGTAGTTGAAGGAGCAATTTTTTTTGTAATTCCACCACTTGGTTAACTTGACCTACATTTTTTCTTCTGTGTCAATCATGAGAGTGATGAAGGAAATAATGGAGGAAATGTCAGAGATGATTCTTCATTGTACTTATGTCTACTACAGCATATTTAGTTCCTTCTCCTGTATCAGGAACCAATAAGTAAGATTTGGAGATTTTACTCTTTAAATTAGAACTGAGCACATTGGGCCTAATTAAGGTATGGTTGGAGTTGGTATCACTGCTGCTTCCTTGGATAGTGCTGTATGGTGATGCAGCAGGAGGCATCTATTATAGGCAGATGCCTCCTGCTGCAGTATTGATCCGACCTGTGTCCTAGGATGCCGTATTGGATCAGTCACTCATTATCAGGCAGCTTGCTGCATCCATGGTGGCGTGCAAGCCTCCTGTTGTAGAGGTCAGGTAATCTCTGTGCAACCATGTAGATATTTGGCCTCTTCCTTCACCCTAAATGGCAGCGACATGCCTCCGTTTTTGGAAATGGAGCCCATTGCTACCCCCTCTTTGCCCCCAAGACAGCAGTAGACTTTCCATCATGGACAGCGTGCTGCCGCCCTGCGTCCTGTGTCACAGGACCCATTAGCACATGCGCAAATGGGTCCTGCGCTTGTACAAAGTACCGATAACCAATACTTTGTGGCATAGGGTGCAACTCCAACCACATATGAATTAGTCCCGATTCAGTAATGATTAGTGATGCAGCCATGATCACAGATCACAGATCATTGGAAACTGTGAGAATATGCTAGTTTGAATTGGTAAAATATGACATAAAAAGAGGCAGGTCTGAGAGTCAGGAGGAGAAGGAAGTCAGTCAGAAGGAGAGAAGGAAGTCAGTCAGAAGGTCATGAAGAAGATGCAGGAGGAAAGGCAGAGGCAGAACTCTGGGAGGCAACGGAGTCAGCTGCCGCCGGGTTCCTCCTTTGAAGGGGGGCACCTCTCCTCCTGTTCAGTGTGTTCAGCGACATTAATCCATTAAGTTAATTGACAGCAGCCAGTATCTCTTCCGTAGCCGACTTCCCCACTAGTCACTGCACCTTACAAATCACACCCTCTTTATTATAGATACACTGGAAGCAGACACCTTACTGATGAAGCTATTTGCTCCTATAAAGGAAACATGAGAATTCTAACTACATGAAGTTAATTCTCTAACAATTACACGTAACTTCATAGAGTTAAAATTCTCATACTTCCTATGCAAGAGCAGATACCTCCATCAGTAAGGTGCATGCTACCAGTGTAAAAGGTTGTGGGTTCTAATCCTGGATATAACACTTGCAAATTAATTGTCAGAGAAATAATCAGCATTGTGAGTGACTGAGCAGATCTATGTAGTGTGTGGCTGGACCCCTACATAGATCTGCCTAGTTGCAACGTTTTTTTTAGTAGCTTCATATAGTTAGAATTAGAGATGAGCGGGTTCGGTTTTACTCTGTGTTACTCGGATCTCAAAACGGCATCTTATTGGCTCACGGATGATATATAGGGGGGGCACCAATATTTTTCTTGCCTCCGGGCAACTGCAAGAAACTTACGCCACTGAGGAAAGGATCTGTAACTTGCAAGTACACACTTTATGTTAGTAATTGAATCTGTTTGTGAAACTTATGTCATGTTGTTTTATGTTATACAACTAAGGAAGCATAGCTAAATATTAGTATATATATATATATCACTACTGTGCATATCTTATTCTGTACGATTTGATCTGCCTGTAAATTAATAATCATATAAAAAGAGCGGTAATATTCAAGCTTGAACTCTTTAAGGAATCTTAACTTCATAATTTCATAAGTCATATGTATAAGGACTGCATATATTTATCAGCCGATTAGTTTGTAAGCCTGACATAATATATTTGCAGATATATATGATAGACGCATATTAATTAAAATATATCCATATATTAAATACCATATATGATATATTAAATATTAATATTCATAAATATGATTCCATAAATCAATACTCAATAGCAGTTGCAGAAATATGCAAATGCTGATTTGAGACTACCTTTGTTCTCCACCTTGCGGTGGAGTGTACGAGCACAGAGGCACCTACATTCAGGCTCCGTGATCTGTGCAATTATGATGGGGCCTGCAATCACTCCAACATCAACTCAACATCGGTCACACCTTTGACATTTGTGTTAGCATAGCGTCTTCTCTAGCTATTCTCTTCAAATCCAGCCAAACATGGCATTTGAAGCAGTGGATTTGCAATTGGTAATGCAGCAGAGTTCCGAGACATGACGTGACAGTCCAATAACAAGCCCCTGAAACAGCCCCTTTTGTGCTCACTTTAGATCACCTTCCAGTCTCCACCATGAAACAACCAGGGGTCACAAAACCTTTCTCAAGTGTTAGTGATGCCATACACTATTGCGAACGCCATCTACTACTTGGGTTTGCACATGCGCAGTAGATACTTCCAGAACTTTTCGCACATGTGTAGTAGCAAAAAATAACTCAACTGCTGGGACATCGACACAGCAGCTGTATGTGAATCAGGCCCATAATGCAGATCTACTCACAATTTTATGGAGATCTCTTTTGGAGTAATTTAATTTGTTGTCCTTTCATCAACAAAGCCTATGCAATGCAACTGAAGACAATTTCTTTCTAATATAATGTGAAGATATACTGTACATGGCCTTTTCTGAAGAGAATAGCAGTTAATAACCTTCAGTTGCTTCCATCCTGGTTTCTCTATAGAAACATTTATATTAAAGTGTCAACTGTCGGTACCTTAAAGTCCAAATTTCATCTCCTTCTGTTAAATTTTTTTGTTTAGTGGAGAGAAACAAAGAAATTTATGATGTTTAAATAAAAATTTTAGACTTACTTCTAGCATTAGACATACTTACCAAGTAACCATTTCAATCAATATTATAAGCATGATTACATAACCTAACATTTAGGATGGAACTGTTACTAACCTTGGCTATCTAATAAAAGAGGGAGTGCTCCCATTAAAATTTTGTGACCATATGATTTCCTCTATTGCACAGGTTCTCAAACTCGGTCCTCAGGACCCCACACAGTGCATGTTTTCCAGGTCTCCTCACAGAATCACAAGTTAAATAATTAGCTCCACCTGTGGACCTTTTAAAATGTGTCAGTGAGTAATTAATACACCTGTGCACCTGCTGGGTTACCTGCAAAACATGCACTGTGTGGGGTCCTGAGGATCGAGTTTGAGAACCACTGCTCTATTGTATGGAATGTTTTTCTGATTCATGTCCTTAACCATTTAACTAATAATAATTAACAGAAATGTATTATTAAAGTGAGATTCACTTTATACATGTAAAATAAAACTGATGTTAAATTTTTCTTTGTAATACACTACATAAAGGTGTTTATCAAGTGTTAGCTAATAAGCACATGTATAAATGAATGAAAAGATACTGTATATATACATCCAGTATATATGTACTCTATGGGCCTAATTCAGATCAGATCGTAGATGTGCTAAATTTAGCACATCTACGATCAGCTTCACAGACATGCGGGGGGACTCCCAGCAAAGGGCTAGTCCTCCCCGCATGTCAGGCCCTATCCTGCCGCACAAGTACAAAAGCATCACACAGCGGTGATGCTTTTGTACTTGAAGAGTAGCTACTCATCGCTCTCCAGGTCGCAGTGGCTGCGTGTGACGTAACGTAGCTGCCACGGACAGCCCCCCGCACGGTCCGGGCATGCCTGCGTTGCCCAGACAGTGGCTCTAAAATGATGGCCAAATGCCGCCGGCCCACCCCCTCCTGCCCAGTGACCTCCTCTGCCTGTCAATCAGGCAGAGGCGATGGCAGGTCTGAGATGGCCGTCGGCCGTCTGGCATGCACTGGCACACTGCGGCGCTGGTGCATACGCAGTTCAAAAAAATGTGCAAAAATGCACAGCAGCGATCAGGTCTGAATTAAGCCCTATATTCTGCTGGTATTAAAGACTGTATGTATGATTTTACATATTGCCACTGTTTCATTTTCTTATTTGTGAATCCACATATTCTTAATATTTTACAACTTAGAAATTAGAGAGGTACAGTAAGTGAGTTTTTGCACATTCATAGAAAAAGTAGTAGTCAGAGACTAGATGGAATAAATTACATAACACCATTTAGAAGTCAACTGAAGTAAGATGTGTATTGTACTTTGTTAAAGAATAAGATAAGAAATTATTTGTAAGCGATATACTGTATATTTATGATACATTTTTTTGAATGGCTCATGCAGTTCACATTTTAAAATTAGAGTACTACTGCCTCCTACTGTATAAATGTAGTATTACAGAGTAGGGAATTCTTTGGTCTCTTTTCCCCTCTCTCTCTCTCTCTCTCTGGTACCCCAATGTCCATAATACCTTGAAATTCATGCATATTCCAGTAATGGGTAGAATTGTAACTGGGAGTCTAATACTGCTTTTGTATGCTAACATTATTCACTGAAGATTAGAAAATCAATTTTCTATATAACTCTATGTCAGTTTTTATTCTTTCTTTATGTAAGTGTAAAACTGATAATCTGATAACAAGGAATATATTTTACACTAATCTGGTTGATAATAAGAAATAGTGCCTGATTCAGAGTCAGACTCAAATGCGGGTGTGGCTGCGCCTTTTGATTCAGCAGCATCTGGGTCTTATGCTAATTCTGTGTACAATGTTCCATTTACTGAGACATTCACTTGCAGCTTCTTGTGGCTGAGTAAATCCTACACGGTATGTCTGTAGACATACCATCAGATGCACCATCGGAAGCACCATAGGAACTTGTACTAGCCATATGGCAGGCGCTTCTCAGTCGAGACACATGCTTAGTACTTAAAACATCAGCCAACTATGTAAATATAGCCCTAGTGTGCGACTCTAAATCAGTCTTATCATTTGGAATACTCAAGATCCAGTCATATTTCTGAGAAGTATATCTCAAGAACCAACAGCAAGAAGAGACATATTTTGACATTTGTCATGTAATCATGGTCTTAGTCTCAACATGCTTGCAATGTAGATACTGACAAGATTAGAATGTCAACTAAATGTCAGAAGGTACTTTGGCTATGTTGGCTTTAGCGATGTCTTCCGAGTCTGGCAGTCAGCAGATGATGACTTCCTCAGCTGCCAGTGGTGAGTATGCATGCCTAACTCATAACCCTATCCCTTCCATTACTGCCTAACCTCTAACCTCTCCACCTGCAGCCTAACTGGGGGGGTCATTCCGACCTGAACGTAGCTATGCTAAATTTAGCACAGCTATGATCAATTACACTGAAATGCGGGGGGACGCCCAGCACAGGGCTAGTCCGTCCCACATGTCAGTCCGCCCCCCACACACACACAAGTACAAAAGCATTGCATAGCAGCGATGCTTTTGTAGTTGAAGAGTAACTCTCGGCCGGCGCAGCTCCTGCGGCTGGCCGGGAGTTACTCTTCGCTGCCCTGGGTCGCAGCGCTTGCGTTGGCCGGACCGCGACCACAAAACGGTGGCCAAACACCGCCGTGCCACCCCCTCCTGCCCAGCGATCGCTTCTGCCTGTCAATCAGGCAGGGGCGATCGCTAGGCAACTACAGCCGTCGGCTGTCAGCCATGCACCGGCGCACTTCGGCACCAGCGCATGCGCAGTTCTGACCTGATCGCTGTGCTGCGAAGAACTGCAGTGAGCGATCAGGTCAGAATGACCCCCTGTATCCTCCTGTTCTGCAGTCTTATCCTAAGCTTCTGATGCCGGCCCATGCAGTATGCAGTATGCTGACTTGTTCAATGTAGACATTTTAATATTGTCAACATTGTAACTGTCAATATTCTTATGTCAACATTATGAATGTTGATATTTTATAAATATTTTGACTACATCCTGTCTTGAAGGCATTGACTCATTGCATATGGAAGCTATTTATACAAGCTACTGAAAAAGTTCCAGGTAGCCTAGTTACCAGCTAGTTAGCGGGATACCTCCCCAAATAGATTTTGGGTCTTTAGGACAGCACTGTCTTTTATACCTATGTAAACCTTTATCAAGCATTGGTGCCTTTATGATGGACCAGCATCAGAGACACAGCTTGGAGACGGAAGTCTGCATGCAGCTTCAGAATCTATTTATATTTAAATTGTATTTCTAAAATTTATTCTAAGATGAATTCTTTTCCCATTCCTTTTTTATTAATAGATTGCTTCTGTAAGTCCCATGGTGATAATAGAGTTACTGAGAAGAAAATTCTATTCTACCCTTAACAGAATTTTCTTTTTCCAGGCAAATCATATCAGCGTTACCTCCATCCTTTCTCTTCCTTCTAGTTATCTTTGTATTAGTTTGCGCTATTTGGCTCACAACGTGATCATCTATGTTAGAGGCAGGGGATCCGGTCTTTAGGTCGACAGTAAGTAGGTTGACAATGTTTTGGGGAGATCTCATTTTAGAGGTTAGTGAGGGGCTTTTAATGGAGCTTAAGTAGAGCACACGGCATTCTGTTAAAGCTGATTCAGAAGGGCAGTAATGGAAATTACTAGGCAGTTTTTCTCTTAACAGCTATACACGGGCCAAAAGGTTATATCTTTTTTGTTACAATTCTATATACATGTATCGGCAAATACTTTTTTTTACCTTTTTGTACACAGAAATGTGTGATCATAATCGATTATTTTAAACAATAAACAGTTGTGTACAAACTGTGTTTGTGCTGCTGCTAATAAAGAACCAATAAAAATAATAACAATAATATATTACCCCATGATGACCATCATGCCCATAACTCCACCCTCCACTTTCCTCTGCTCCCTGACTGTGCAGGGCTTTACTCAATATCCCAACAAGGCAGACCTCATCTTCACCTTTGAACCTGTCACAACTTACTGTACGAATTTCAAACATCTTTTAAGGTTGCTGCTGCTATTATATTGCTGGATAAAGGGGGGTACACATGGAGAGATCCGTGCTTAAATTCTAAGCAATCTGACTAAATTGCTTAGAATGTATGCCCATAGCGATAGCGATGCACAGTCCCGCGCGTCGCTATCGCTGACTCTAGATTTGGCATGTATGCATGCCAAATCTAGTCAGGTCGCTCATTTCACCACTGGGTGAAATGAGCGGCCCCCCCTCCCCCTTCGCTCAGCACACATCACGCTGTGTGCTGAGCGGGGGGAGAGATGTGTGCTGAGTGGTCTGTGCTAGACTGTTCAGCACACATCTCCCCCATGTGTATGGGGCTTAAGCCCTTGAAAAGAATTCTGAAGTCCTAAGGTATCACATCCTATCTTTCTGATCTAGACACGAGAAGATGGAAAACCAATCAATATAGCCAAATGTAGAGGCAAACTTCTTGTGAAGAAAATATAGGAATGAGGACCAGAGGCACCTCATAAACCAGGAAGTGGTCACAATGGATGTCGTCTAGGGTCAATGGTTGGGTACGGAATCCCAACGGCAGTTTCGGACTGGGGCGTGAAGGGCCCACCAGGTAAATGCAGTTAGAGGCCCATGCTTAAGAGACTTAGCCAACCATTACAGAAGACATAACCTGCAGACAACATGAATACTACAATGCCTGGGCCCATATAAATATGTTAATGCAGCCACTACATTTAATTGGCAGGTGGGCAGATCTTGGTGTAGTTTCTATAGAAACAAACCAAGCACTTATGTTCATCCATGTTCCTGACCCTCTAATAGAGTAACAATTTATTATGTGAGGTTGTGGGACGTTGCGGGCTCCAAACCCCCCTCCCCCCCCCCCCCCCATCTGCAGCCGGACGTACACAGATTCCCTTCTCCCGGCCGCTAGGCCGGAAGCCACGTCATCACAGATGTGGCACGTCATCACAGGGTGACAAATCTGGGCCGTCACGTCACCCAGCCCGGAAGCCCCTGCAGGGGGATATGTAAGGAGTAGCACGGAAGAGGAAAGGGAGTCCTGCACGTGGAGCCCAGCTGGAGAAAGACGTCTGCTGCTGCTGCTGCTTCTCCTACTCCTCCTCGGGTTGTTGCTGCAGTTTGTCCTGGTATCCCTGCTGTCCAGAGTTCCGCTGCTGCATTTGCCACTACTGCTGACCCTGCGGTCCGGTGGTCCAGGTAAGCCTTCAGTGAGGCTCCCTCTCAGTATTGGCTCATTGTGTTTCCCTGTATTCTCATAGACTGTAGTTATTGTGTTCCACTGTATTCTCATAGACGGTAGGTATTGTGTTCATTGCATTCTCATAGACCGTAGGGATTGTGTTTCACTGTATTCTCATAGACTGTAGGCACTGTGTTTCACTGTAGTTTTATAGATTGTAGGTATTGCGTTTCACTGTAATCTCCCATCCATTTAGTATTGTGCCTCACAGTGCTTCCATATATTGTAGGTATTGTGTGTCGCTGTATTTCCCTGTATTGTATTTCTTGTGCACTAGTGTTCTACTGTATTTCACCGCATAGTGGTTAGTGTGTTGTAGATTGCTTAGGACACAGGAATCTCTTAGACGTTAGGCCGCAGGTACCCAGCCTAGCGCGTTACTTCCCCTTTAATGACGGCTGTTAGCACTCGAAGTCGGGAGTTCCTGCCCTCCGCCATGCACCTCTGCCTGCTGTGCATTCTCTTGCGAATTTCTGTCCTAGGTAACGGGAGTTTGACTGCTCGTCATGCAAGTGTATAAGATAGTGTCGGGTGAGCAATCCTGTGTTCCGTGTGTGTTATATAAGTTCGTCACTCCATTCCCCACCCCTCCACTGTTCATGGGCGTTTCCATCCAGGGTCGCACCGGGTGCTTCCGCACCTCACGGACACCCAGACTGAGGCCACAAGTGCCAAAGATGACCCGTCATTGAGCTCGCCCAGGGGTGTCCCTCCACTCTGTCTGTGCATAGGTATGTCGTTTTCTTCTTTACAAGAACCATCCAGGACCCTCAGCCATTCCCGCCTAGCGAGCCAGAGTCACCTCCGAGGGGAACCAGGAGCATGCAAAGGGGAGCAGGCACCCGACCCACATTAGTTCCACATCACAGGCTCGGGGCCACTTTCTACAAGTGCACAGTCTGGAACCTGACATTAGAGGAGAGGATGTGGCCCACCTAGTCCTAACCCTCATTCTTACTGTTTGCAGTTATCTGAATTTTGACCTGTCAGGATCCTGCTGCCAGTATTGTGAGCGTCGGGACTCTGACTGCTGGGATGCTGAATGCATCCCGTGAATTCCACCATAGTTAAGGAGTAAACAGAAAACATGGGACAGGTAGCAAAGCTACTCTGATATATATATATATATATATATATATATATATTTACATTGCCTTGCTAAAGTATTCACCCACCTCTGCATTTTTCATGTTTTTTTGCCTCACATCCTAGAATTTAAAATGGATTGTTTGAAGTTTTGCAGCATTTCATTCACAGAACATGGCTACAACTTTGAAGATGTTTTTTTTTTATTGTGAAGCAAACAACAAATAGGACAAAATAACAGAAAACTTCAGCGTGCATAACTATTCACCTCCCTAAAGTCAGTACTTTGTAGAGCCACTTTTTGTGGCATTTACAGCTGCAAGTAGCTCTGGATAAGTCTCTATGAGCTTGCCACATCTTGCCACTGGGATTTTTGCCCATTCCTCAAGGCAAAGCTGCTCCAGCTCCTTCATGTTGGATGGTTTCCGCTTGTGAACAGCAATCTTCAAGTCTGACCACAGATTCTCAATTGAATTGAGATCTAGGCTTTGACTAGGCCATTCCAACACATTTAAATGTTTCCTCTTAAACCACTTGAGTGTTGCTTTACCAGTATGCTTTGGGTCATTGTCCTGCTGGAAGGTGAACCTCCGTCCCAGTCTCAAATCACAGGCAGACTGAAACAGGTTTTGCTTAAGAGTATTCATGTATTTAACACCATCCATTATTTCCTCGACTCAAAAGTTTGCCAGTCCCTGGTGCTGCAAAATATCCCCACAACATGATGTTTCCACCACCATGTTTCACTGTGGGTGTTCTTGAGGTGATGGGATGTGTTGGGTTTGTGCCAGACATAGCATTTTCCTTGGTGGCAGAAAAGTAAAATTTTAGTCTGATCTGACAAGAGCACCTTCTTCTATACATTTGGGGAGTCGTCCACATGCCTTTTGGCAAACTCAAAACGTGCCTGCTTATTTTTAACACTAAGTAATTACTTTTTTCTGGCCACTCTTCCATAAATCCCAGCTCTATGGAGTGTACGGCTTATTGTGGACACATGCGCAGATACACCAGTCTCTGCTGTGGAACTCTGCAGCTCCTTCAGGGTTAACTTTGGTCTCTGTGCCGCCTCTCTGATTAATGCCCTCCTTGCCTGGTCTGTGAGTTTTGGTGGCCAGCCCTCTCTTGGCAGGTTTGTTGTGGTACCATGTTCTTTCCATTTGAAGATGATGGATTTGATGGTGCTCTGGGGGGATCATCAAAGATTTGGATATTTTTTTTATAACCCAACCCTGACTTGTACGTATCAACAACTTTGTCCCTGACTTGTTTGGAGAGCTCATTGGTCTTCATGGTGTAATGCCTCTTGCTTAGTGGTGTTGCAGTCTCTGGGGCCTTTCAGAAAAGGTGTGTTTATACTGACAGATCATGTGACACTTAGATTGCACACAGGTGGACTTCATTTCACTAATTATGTGACTTCTGAAGGTAATTGGTTGCCCCAGAACTTGTGAGGGGCTTCATAGCAAAGGGGGTGAATACATATGGACATGGCAATTTTCTGATTTTAATTTAAAAAAATAATTTTTATATAGATTTCTCATTTCACTTCACCAACTTAGACTATTTTGTGCAGCCCCATCACATAAAATTTAGTTTAAAAAAAAAAATACATTACAGATTGTAATGTAACAAAATAGGTAAAAAGCCAAGGGGGGGCGAATACTTTAGCAAGGCACTGTGTATATATATATATATATATGTATATAGAGATAGATAGATAGATAGATAGATAGATAGATAGATAGATAGATAGATAGATAGATAGATAGATAGATAGAGCCTGATGATAGTGCGGTATAATATGCACTGAAACATTGATATTATAACAAGTATTTGGAATCTTCTTTTGATTTCCGAGATCCGCACCTGTATGCTGCGTGTGTGTATATATATATATATATATATATATATAATCACAAAGACAAAGAATAGGAGTTCCACATAATGTACAGCATTTGTTAAGATGACCAATTGCTTTATTTAGTGTAGGGCTGGCATGAGATGGGATACTTTGGTGTGGGCTGGTGAGCTTAAAGAAATATTGCACAATCAGTGAACTAACATTCAGTGCCAGATGCATCATTGCTTGGAAAGTGATAAAATGGAGAGTGAAAAAGTACCAGCCAATCAGCTCCTAACTGCCATTTTTCAAACACAGCCTGTGATATGGGAGTTAGGACCTGATTGACTAGTACTTTTTCACTCTCCATTTTATCACTTTCCAAGCGTAGATGCATCTAGCCATCAGTGTCTGAAGAGATCAGCCTGAAACGTCTTTAATACAGAGTAGAGATTTAAGTAG
This sequence comes from Pseudophryne corroboree, assembly GCF_028390025.1. Classification (NCBI taxonomy): domain Eukaryota; kingdom Metazoa; phylum Chordata; class Amphibia; order Anura; family Myobatrachidae; genus Pseudophryne; species Pseudophryne corroboree. The sequence continues at coordinate 236,175,600 of NC_086447.1, read as the reverse complement.
CTACAATTACTTATGTTCTGGTGAGTGCCATTGTGGGGTTTTTTTTTGTTTTGTTATTTTAAGTGTGGTCACACCTCTGGTACACCACAGTTTCATGACATCTCTCAATTTCAATAAATATTTGTGGTAGAGGACAATACTACATAGATAAATAAATAAATAAATAAATAGTCTATCTCTCTAAAAAAATAATAACCTAGTGCACTAAGGGGTCTATTTACTAAGCCTTGGATGGCGATAAAGTCAACGGAGATAAAGTACCAGCTAATCGGCTCCTATCTGTCATTTTTCAAACACAGCCTGTGACATGTCAGTTAGGAGCTGATTGGCTGGTACTTTATCTCCGATGACTTTATCTTTATCCAAGGCTTGGTAAGTAGACCCTCTAAAACTGAAAAATAATGAGACTAAAACATAAATGATGTGCCTGCATACCACAAGATAAGTTGTGATGTGCTCATCAACCAGCTTTAAAGTATAAACAAATATACTGTAGAGAAAACAATAGTTTATTATATTATCTAAATATGGTGATTTAAGATGGTAAGTGATTATTCTAAATCCCTCTTAGTGGATTTAAAGAGCATTCAAAAGTCAATGGTTCAGAAAACAGTGGGGACTGTGGAACCATGCGTTCTTCGCCTACACCTTACTGTACATAGAATTTTACTTCCTAACCTAACTCACTGTACAGCTGAGGAGCATGTATAGTTCATTTTTACAACCAACATCCATTGGGGGTATTAGATGTCATCACCCTTTCCAGCTCAAGAATATAAAAGTCATTGGAATACTCAACGGTGATGAAATACAAGAACTCATCACGCCCACAGATAAGATATACTGTAGATCAGATATAAGAAACATTGTTTTATAAGTATAGGTAGTTAAAGTACGCAGGTATTCAATGTGCAGGAATGCAGGGTACTCAGAACAGTATACAATAAACAAAAGTACAGGTTTGCACGAGACAGGGTTGCAGGAAAGCACATAATGCCGAACTGAATATCAAAATAAAACAATACAGTTAGAAATGGATAGCTCAGTAGGATATCAGGATTGCACAGTACAGTTTTAGCAGGAATGCACAGCAGGATAACATCAATGCACAGTGCAGGTTTAACAGCATTGGGGTAATTCCAAGTTGATCGCAGCAGGGATTTTGTTAGCAGTTGGGCAAAACCACTGCCCACTGCAGTGCAGGGGAGGCACTGCAGGGGAGGCAGATATCATATAACATGTGCAGAGAGGGTTAGATTTGGGTGGGTTATTTTGTTTCTGTGCAGGGTAAATACTGGCTGCTTTATTTTTACACTGCAAATTAGATTGCAGATTGAACAAACCCCACCCAAATCTAACTCTCTCTGCACATGTTATATCTGCCTCCCCTGCAGTGCACATGGTTTTGCCCAACTGCTACCAAAATTCCTGCTGCGATCAACTTGGAATTACTCCCATTGTCCACCAGCATTTGTGGATCGCATGGTGCAAGTTTAGCATGATTGCCCAGCAAGATATCAGGAGTACCCAGTGCAGGTTACTGGAGCTGACCAGGAGGGTACCAGGCTTGCAGTGAGAGATGGAAGTCAGCCAGGTTAGCAAAACAGGAGTCTGGTGGCTAGTGGAAGACAGCACCGGAACCTGATTTCACTTCTTACTCATAGATTTAAAATTTAATTGGGTGAATAATCTGTTACCAATATGAAATTATTATTATTATTATTATTATTATTATTATTGGCTCTAGAATCTGATAATTAATAAATATGCCCCTAAATATGTCAAATTACTAATAAATCTAATGGCACATAATCTTGGCCTGCTATGGTTGCATTTATTATGTTACCTAATATAATATATCCTTTACTCACATGTTTGTGTATTATTAGAGAGATAGGAGTGAATGGTTTAATCAAAGCAATGTTGTGTTGGATATGTATATTTTTTATTTTATTTGTGGGGCGGAGTGGGTTATAGATCATACACTGCTGTATTTCTACAGATGCCTTGGCTCTAAAAATCCCTTTTATCTGTCTCTCACAATGCCAAAAATTGTTCTAATATAAGCAACTACACACACTACACAAAAACATACAAGAGAGAAGAAACACAGTGTTGCTGCTGTATTGGAAAAATGCCTAAATTTTAGAGATGTGCACCGGACATTTTTCGGGTTTTGTGTTTTGGTTTTGGATTCGGTTCCGCGGCCGTGTTTTGGATTCGGACACGTTTTGGCAAAACCTCCCTGAAAATTTTTTGTCGGATTCGGTGTGTTTTGGATTCGGGTGTTTTTTTTCAAAACCCCCTCAAAACAGAATTTCATAGAATTTGGGGGTAATTTTGATCCTATAGTATTATTAACCTCAATAACCACAATTTCCTCTTATTTCCAGTCTATTCTGAACACCTCACAATACTATTTTTAGTCCTAAAATTTGCACCGAGGTCGCTGGTTGACTAAGCAAAGCGACCCAAGAGGCGGCACAAACACCTGGCCCATCTAGGAGTGGCACTGCAGTGTCAGACAGGATGGCACTTAAAAAAATAGTCCCCAAACAGCACATGATGCAAAGAAAAGAGAAAAAGAGGTGCACTGTGGTCGCTGGACGGCTAAGCTAAGTGACACAAACACCTCAATATCACAGGAATTATACATTCTAATCAATGGTATTATTGGTCCAAATCACTGGAAGAAAATGACAAAATCACTGGAATTATTCGTTCTAATCAATGGTATTATTGGTCCAAATCACTGGAAGAAAACGACAAAATCACTGGAATTATTCATTCTAATCAATGGTATTATTGGTCCAAATCACTGGAAGAAAATGACAAAATCACTGGAATTATTCGTTCTAATCAATGGTATTATTGGTCCAAATCACTGGAAGAAAATGACAAAATCACTGGAATTATTCGTTCTAATCAATGGTATTATTGGTCCAAATCACTGGAAGAAAATGACAAAATCACTGGAATTATTCGTTCTAATCAATGGTATTATTGGTCCAAATCACTGGAAGAAAATGACAAAATCACTGGAATTATTTGTTCTAATCAATGGTATTATTGGTCCAAATCACTGGAAGAAAATGACAAAATCACTGGAATTATTTGTTCTAGTCAATGGTATTATTGGTCCAAATCACTGGAAGAAAATAGAATGGATGGATACTTGCAGTGACACAGAGCTGCAAGATACAGCAATGGCCTACTGTACAACTATATACTGTTAGTCACCAAAATGCTGCACTGTAATACTAGAAGCTATAGAAAAGTATATATATTATTGTATATATCAGTACAGGCAGAGCGGTGTAACTGTGACCCATGTGTCCTGACAAGCAGTATAGAAGCTATAGAAAAGTATATATAATATTACTGTATATCAGTACAGAGCGGTGTAACTGTGACCCATGTGTCCTGACAAGTAGTATAGAAGCTATAGAAAAGTATATATATTACTGTATATCAGTAGTAGTACAGAGCGGTGTAACTGTGACACATGTGTGTCCTGACAAGCAGTATAGAAGCTATAGAAAAGTATATATATTACTGTATATCAGTAGTAGTACAGAGCGGTGTAACTGTGACACATGTGTGTCCTGACAAGCAGTATAGAAGCTAGAGAAAAGTATATATATTACTGTATATCAGTAGTAGTACAGAGCGGTGTAACTGTGACACATGTGTCCTGACAAGCAGTATAGAAACTATAGAAAAGTATATATATTATATACTGGAGGTCTCCAGTCCCCACAATGCAGCACACTGATCAAATATTTGCAGCACTCTGAGCACAGATATGGAGCATTTTCAGGCAGAGAACGTAGATATTTTCAGCACACTGAGCACAGATTATTTGCAGCACACTGAGCACAGATATTTTCAGCACACTGAGCACAGATTACGGAGCTTTTCAGGGAGAGAATGCTGCCACGTTCTCTCCGTTCAATCTCCAAAGCATGAGTGAAAATGGTGGCGACGCACGGCTCCTTATATAGAATACGAATCTCGCGAGAATCCGACAGCGGGATGATGATGTTCGGGCGCGTTCTGGTTAACCGAGCAAGGCGGGAAGATCCGAGGCTGTCTCGGAACCGTGTAAAATGGGTGAAGTTCGGGGGGGTTCGGATCCACAGGAACCGAACCCGCTCATCTCTACTAAATTTAATGATTTCTTTCTACCAAATAGCTATACAAGCAACCCAAGGACAGTAGAACTACACATCGCACATGGGGCCTGTTTGTAAGTAAAGGAAAAAAAGCAAGTACTGTAACTTTGTGTCTGGAACAAACCATGTTGCCATGCAAGGGGAGCAAATGTTTTTTTTTCTGTGCATGGCATAGGAGCTGGCTGCTTTTGCATGTAGACCATAAATGCTTTATTTTTACACTCCAATTTAGATTTCAGTTTGAATACACCCCACCCAAATCTAAATCTCTGCACATGTTACATCTGCCCCACCTGCAGTGCAATATGGTTTTGCCCAGTTGCTTGCTTTTTTGCTTTACTTACAAACATGAATCAGGCCCATTCAACGGAAACAGGACTACAAGCTTATCAAAAGGACAGCCTATGTTAATGCAAGAATATGGGGACAGTGGACCTGAATTTACCTAAATATAGGTGTTGCCATATCTGTGTAGTACTTTTGAAGTCAGTGATGATATTGTAGACTATAATCATAGCTCCCAACATTTAAAAGCAAAGATCAGGACTACTTGCTGAAGAAGCCGCAGTCCGGTACCGATGCCACCGTTCTGCCCTCCTTTCTTGTCAGCTGCAGCTTTGTTCTCCAGCCAGTACACGCTGCTGTGTGTTGGCTGGGCTGTGGTAGTGCAGGGAGGCTGCTGTCACTTAGCAGCAGCAGCAGTCTCTACTGTTTGTACAGGGGGGTAGGGGGGTGAATGAACACACTGATCATGCCCCCCTCTGGATTTGCCCCCGGCTGAGAGGCATGATAGCGCTCCCTACATCTGCATCAGCACCGATTTACTGTCATTTGCATAAGTGGGTGTGTCCACGTCTCTCGCAATTAGGCCACACCTCCGAACTCGTACTTGGGCCCATCATAGCTCTCTACACCCCTGGATTCACATACAACCTTGCTGACAAAATTGGATCACTTATGGAAACAAAGGAGAAAGTTCTGATATTGCATAACCCTAATATTCAAATACACCTAGCCAGTGGTTGCTTTTTATACCTTGTGAGTTTATTTGTATTGTGGTTTTTAAATAAATGTGTATTTTCTTTACCTTATATCGTCCATCATATATTATTCATTGTATATGCTAGCGCTGAATTCACTTGTTCTTTTGATATTTGTAGTCTTCCTGTAAGAAGTGCATCGGGATTACTACTGAGCATGGGCATACCCACGTACATTGGGACTTTGAGAATATGCAGATGGCAGGATGGGACACAAAAGTCTCCAGCTTAGCTTCTATGACAGACCTAGTTAATACCTGCATATACAGTAGCTGGTGAAGTCAATGAAGCTGCCACAGGGATTTGTACAGAGATGCCCACCAGGAGTGGATCCAGAACAAATGACAGTGGGGGGCACCATGACAGCGGAAGAGGTAGATGAGGTGTTACTTGCACGTGTTCCAGGGAAAGTGGAAGTGGTCTTGCAATGAGGGTGTGGCCTTGCAACAAGGGGCGTGATCTTAAAGGACAGAATAACTACAAAAATATAGAGGGAGTACTTGTAGATAAAATAACAATTTATTTATAGTATAATAAAACAGCTGTTATTAAACAGTCTAAAGAACCGCACTGTGTATATTTGAACTAATTACCACATTGAAGTGATGTGTTGGTTATATATCTCAGTTTATTAATAGTCCATTGATGTTAATAATAGAAAAGTTGTAATTGGTGCTTAATAATTACCGATAAGGCGCTATGGACCGTATAGAAATATCCTGTATAAGGCACACTGTAAGCTGCAGCTTTAAAGATGTTTTAGTTGGCATGCAGTGGACATTGATGTGGTCACACCAGGACCTCACGTTATGCTACAACCCCCCCACCGCCGTTGTTGAGCTCACCACCTGGATACTATATCCTGCACTGCCTGGTATGTTGAACGGCATGGAGCTGATGGGAACGCGGTATACGATGTCAGTCATGGGGAGGGAGGACGCGGCTCAAAGACGGTGACCTTAAAGAGAATGGCATATCCATATGATGGGGAGGAGGTGACAGAAGAAAGAGGGTGATGAGGAAATAGTGACGCAGGGGAAAGGCAGTTGGTGACAGGCAGAAGGTGAGGGGAAGGGAGAGGAAGGGTGACAATGAAAGGATGATGGAGATAGGCAGTGGTTAACAGGGAGAGGCAGTGGGTGACACCAGGGAGAGCCGGGGGGAAAAAGACAGAAACGCAAGGAGAGAAGGGTCATGGGGAAAGAGAGTGGGGCATGGGGAGAGAGAGTGGGTATGGGGAGAGAGATGGGGGTCATGGGGAGAGAGGGGTAGTGGGAGAGACATAAAAGAGAGAAGTTACCATCAGCAGCAGAAATAGGTGGTATGCCCAGGAGAGCAGTTACGTGGAAAATGGGAGAAGACTATATTGTCTCTCCTGGCAGGTGCCCTGGTATGTGCAGTGGCTCTGTGGAACTGACTGTAGCCCAGCGGCCATCAGGGAATAGATAGGCTGAGCCGGAAAGGATATGCTGAGCCACAGGAGGATGAGGGGATAACACTGAGAAGAGAGGCGGCAGGAGGGGATAGGCTGAGCCGCAGGAGCACGAGGGGATAACACTGACAAGGGAGGCGAGGATAGGCTGAGCCTCAGGAGGACAAGGGGACAATGCTGACACAGGAGGTGGGAGAAGGAGGGGATAGGCTGAGCCGCGACCAATGCAGTAAGTGAGGGAGGAGGGGAGCCGGCGATACAGCTCTGCCGCGCTACGAACACAGAGCTGCTTGTCTACAAAAAATATATATATATCTGTCAGATGCGCCTATTTAATGGCAGGTGTGGTGGATTCCAGGTACTCGGAAACCCCACCTGCATGCGCGTATGGAGAGGGTAACAGGGCGAGGCAGTGGGTGACACCAATGAGAGGGTGACAGCTGTGGGTGACAGGTAGAGGGTGATAGACAGAGGGTGATGCCAGGGTGAGGGTGATAGGAAAAGGGTGATGCCAGAGAGAGGGTGACAGCAGTGGGTGATGTCAGGGAGAGGGTGACAGCAGTGATGGGTGACAGCAGTGGGTGACAAATAAGGAGATTTATGGTAGACTTACCATTGTTAAATCTCTTTCTGCAAGGTACATTGGTTCCAAAGGGAAACATCGGGGTGTAGAGATGGATCTTGATTCAGGCACCAACAGGCTAAAGCTTTAGACTGTCCCAGGATGCATTGGGGCCTCCTCTATAACCCCCAACCTCCAGGCACTGGAGCTCAGTTTCGTTAACTAGTCCAATGCAGTAGCAGGTAAAAGAGTAGGCAGATGTTAGTCACATAGAACCACGTTCTCACGTCAGGAAAAGGGACCAGCGGCTAATGTCATACAAACCCATAAAAGCTAGGGCACCCTGTGGAACCAATGTACCTCGCAGAAAGAGATTTAACAACGGTAAGTCTCCTTTTCTGCAGCAGGGTGCATTGGTTTCCACAGGGGAACATCGGGGATGTCCTAAAGCAGTTCCTCAAGGGAGCGGACGTGCCGTAGCGGGTAAGATAACCCGGCGTCCAAAGGAAGCATCCTAGGAGGCAGAAGTATTGAAGGCATAGAAACTAATGAACGTGTTCACTGAGGACCACGTAGCCGCCTTGCACAATTGTTCAGCGGACGCGCCTCGGCGGGCCGCCCAAGAAGGTCCAACAGACCAAGTAGAATGGGCTTTAATAGCAGCAGGAGCTGGCACACCAGCCTGTGCATATGCTTGTGCAATCACCATTCTAATCCATCTGGCCAATGTTTGCTTGTTCACAGGCCAGCCATGTTTGAGAAAACCAAAAAGTACAAAAAGAGTATCTGACCTTCTAATAGAGGCATTTCTCTCCATGTAAATACAGAGAACCATACCACATCCAAAGACCGCTCTTTGGAGGACAAACCAGAAGAGATAAAAGCCGGAAACCACAATCTATTGTTTAAGGTGAAAAGATGACACCACCTTAGGCAAATAACCAGGGTGAGTTCTAAGAACTACCCAGTCATGGTGAGATATCACAAAGGGTGAACGACAGGACAGAGCGCCTAGGTCTGACACCCTCCTAGCAGAGGTAATAGCCAGTAGGAACAGGACCTTGACTGTGATCATAAAAGGTCAAGAGGTTCAAATGGAGAATCTTGCAGGGCATTCAGAATAACATACAGGTCCCATGGAGCCACAGGAGGTACATAAGGAGGCTGAATCCACAAAACACCCTGAGTGAAAGTGAAAACGTCAGGAATAGACACAATTTTCCTCTGAAACCATACCGACAAGGCAGAGGTATGAACCTTGAGGGAGGCCAGACAAAGGTCCAAGTCCAGGCCTTGTTGCAGAAAAGCCAGAAGCCTGGAAGTACTGAATTTGTAAACATTGTAATTCTTAGCAGCACACCAGTTGAAGTAAGAATTCCAGACCCTGTAATAAATCCGCGCAGAAGCCGGTTTGCAGGCCTTCAGAGTTTGGATAACTGACTCGGAGAATCCTTTGGCCTTCAAGAGTGATGCTTCAAGAGCCACGCTGTCAAAGACAGTCTGGCCAGGTCCGGGTAGACACAAGGGCCCTGAACGAGGAGGTCTGGGCATCCAGGAAGTAGAAGACGACGCTCTATCAATAGACCCTGCAGGTCTGACAACCAATGCCGTCTGGGCCATCCTGGAGCGACTAGAAGTAGTTTTCCTCCTTCTTATTTGAACTTCCGTAGTACCCTGGGCAGGAGTGACACTGGAGAGAACACTTAGGGCAGCCGAAAGTTCCATGGAATTGCCAGTGCGTCCACTAACGCTGATTGAGGATCCCTGGTTCTTGATCTGAAAACCGGAACTTTGTGATTGTGTCGAGACACCATCAGGTCTACATCTGGTAGGCCACACTTGTCCACTAGGAGTTGAAAGACTTCATGATGAAGACTCCACTCTCCAGCATACACGTCCTGACGACTGAGGAAATTGCTTCCCAGTTGAGGACTCCCGGAATGAACACTGCTGATATTGCTGGCAGATGGCGTTCCGCCCAACAAAGGATTTTTGACACTTCCATCATTGCCATGCGGCTTTTAGTGCCACCTTGATGGTTTATGTATGCCACCGTGGTGGCGTTGTCTGATCGTACCTGAACAGGCCTGTTCTGTATCAGAGGCAGGGCGAGAGACAAAGCATTGAACACTGCCACAATTCCAGAATGTTTATTGGGAGGAATGATTCCTCCATGGTCCACCGACACCGGAAAGAGTGTTGCTCCAACACCACACCCCAACACCTCAGACTGGCATCCGTAGTAAGTAGGACCCAGTTGGGAATCAAGAAGGGACTGCCCCTGCTCAACTGCTGGTTCTGTAGCCTCCAGGTCAGCGACAGTTGAACCCTACGGAGTCAAGGAAATCATGTGAGACCTGATCCGATGAGATAGGCCGTACCACTTGGAAAGGATTAACCTCTGTAGAGGGCAGGAATGAAATTGAGCATACTCTATCATGTGAAAAGCCGACTCCATGAGGCCTAGTACTTGCATCGCCAAGTGTATCAACACTCTTGGGCAAGAGAGGAAGCATCTGATCCTGTCCTGAAGTTTCAGGACCTTCTCTGGAGACAGAACAGCTGTTGACTGTGTGTGTCCAGTAGTGCCCCCAGGTGCACCATGCTCCGAGCAGGGACCAGCGAGGACTGCTCCAGTTGATGAGCCACCCGTGGGCTTGTTGGAAGTTTACCGTCTGTTGTAGATGACTGAGGAGGACATCGTGGGAGTTTGCCAGAATCAGCAAGTCATCTAGATATGGCAGGATCCTGACTCCCTGGTGATGGAGATGAACTGACATCATGGCCATAGCCTTGGTGAAGATCCGAGGGGCCGTGGCCAGTCCAAGCGACAGAGCCTGGAACTGTTAGTGAAGGTTGCCAATAGCAAACCGCAGATATTGCTGATGCGATATGGCGATAGGAATATGCAGGTAAGCATCTTGTATATCCAGGGATACCATATAGTCTTAGGGTTCCATGGCCAGTACAATTGAGTGCAATGTTTCCATACAGAACTTGGACACTCTCACAGACTTGTTCAGTGATTTGAGGTTGAGTATAGGCCGGAAAGACCCATTGGGTTTCGGGACTAGAAACAGGGTCGAGTAGTATCCTTTGCCTCTCTGGGACAGAGGTACCGGCACCACCACTCCTGTATCCAGGAGGGAACGCACAACCGGTTGTAGAGCTTATGCCTTCAAAGGATCCAAAGGGATAGCCATTGTGCAGAACTGGCGAGGGGGATGTCTCTTGAAAGAGACTGTGTACCCGTGAGAGACATCTTCTCACACCCATGCATCTGAAGTGGTCATCAACCAGACCTGGGTGGATCGCAGAAGTCGGCCTCCCACCCTGAGGTCCCCCAGGGGAAGGCCCACCCCGTCATGCAGCAGGCTTGTCGGGTTTAGAAGCAGGCTGACGGGCAGCCCAGGATTGTTTCACTTTGGGCTTAGTGGTTTTGGGAGCACTGGATTGTCTCGGTATGCTTGACCTTTTGCTTTCCCTTGAGTTTAAAAGGAGCGAAAAGTGGTACCTTTGCCTTCTGTGCAGAATGATTACTATTAGGGAGAAAAGCTGTCTTAGCAGCCGCTAAGTCAGTCACAATTTTATTGATATCTTCCCCAAAAAGGATGTCCCCCTTAAAAGGGAGTACCTCCAAGGTGTTTTTGGAGTCCAGGTCCACCTTCCATGACCTCAACCATAGAATATGGCGAGCTATAATGGACGTAGTCGATGCCTTAGCTGCTAACACACCTGCCTCAGAGGACGCCTCCTGAATGTAATAGTCGGTGGTGGTAATATGAGACAGGTATGTTCTGGCAGTGTCAGATATATCCTGAGGCAGCTCTTCCTCTAATGCCTGAACCCATGCTTCAATTCCTTTTGCAGCCCAGGAGGCTGCTGTAGTGGGTCTATGTACAGCACCTGTAAGGGAGTAAATAGACTTCAGGCAACCGTCTACATGCTTATCTGTCGGTTCCTTCAGTGAGGTGACAGTGGTGACTGGCAGAGTAGATGACACCACAAGGTGGGTGAAATGGGAATCCACTGGCAGTGAATTTTCCCACTTGTTACACAACTCTGTAGGGAGAAGATAGTGAGCTACCATCCTTTTAGATGGGGAGAATTTCTTCCCTGGAGAAGCCCAGGGTTCTTGTCGTATTTCCACAAGATGGTCAGAATGTGGTAATAATATTTTACTTACCTTCTGACGTTTAAATTTATCAGGTTTCTTAGACACAGTAGTGGGATCCACATCATCATCGATATGTAGGATTTGCTTATTAGCAACCACTAGACTCCTCGTCAGAAGCAGGGCCGTCTTTTCGTATGGGCTCAATGGGCTATTGCCCAAGGGCCCCAAGAGTATAAGGGCCTTAGTCTGATAGCTGAGGGTCCCCTCTTTCCAGGGGTACCAGATTTTTGAAAATCGGCCCTGTGGAACCTGAGATATCCAACTTGAAAGCAGTGGTCCCCATCCAAGCCTGTTTTTTGCACCTCCCAGCCAGATATCTCGGGTTCTGTCTGATTTAGAGTTTTTCTGAGGGTAAAATCCAAAAGCGGTGACTCTTCCCTTTCAGTGGACACTGGCAGCTTGTCTATACTATGCTCAGAACCAGAGATATCAGCCTTCAAGCTGCTGGTCCCTGCTCCAGCTCCACATGCCTAATATGCAGTTTTAGATTTTCATTGGTGAATTGCTCTGGCTCCTGAACTCTGACCACCAAGTCCCGAGAAACCTCTGAAAGGTGGGACTCTCTAGTTTTTGTATCCATTTCAAAGCTAAGAAATATATTTTCAGGAACTTGAGATATCTGCAAGCAAGCTGCCCTCCCACTAGAAAATTATAATTATTAAGCCCACTCCACTATCCACCCCTCCCCTACGTATTAAACACCCCCTACCACCCTGGAAGTCATGTACCGGGGTCCCTTCATCCAGTCCAATGCCCCCTTCTACAGTTTAGTCCCATCTGTGCAGTAAAGGAGCAATTAGCAGAAATGACTGCTCCAGGTCCTACATGCTGAGTGGAAGATAGAACACCCCCTACCGCCTGCGGGACATTAAAGCTGATGCTGATAACACCCCCCACCCCTACCGCTGGAGGATGGGTAGGGGGCCCAATGCATTGCTGTGCCCAGGGGCCTACACTGTTGTTAAGACGGCCCTGGTCAGAAGCAGCTGAGCTGTCCTGTCTGACAGGACAGTATTCACCCAATCATCATCAGAGGAGTCCTCTGAGATATTAGTGGATTGTGAGGAGGAAGTAGCCCGCTTAGATGACCTTGTGACATGAGAGTGGCTTGGGGCAGTCTTATGTCTAACCAAGGGTTGATTAACTGCTGCAACTGGGTATACAAATTATCCGCTCAAGGAAGTTTACCATGGGGACAATATGTGGCTGCAATGGCATAGGGGGTCCCATAGGGGGCGTAAGGTGTTGCACAAGCGTATTGAGCATAGTTGAGAATGCCACCCAAGGTGGCTCCTGATTGGTAATAGGAGCAGCAGACTGACTGGGAGATGCATGGCACATAGTACACAGACCATCATACAAAACTTCCCCCTCAGGCAAATCCTTGGCGCATGCGCTGCAGGATGCAGGAGCATTCTCGGATTTTTCGCCCTTTGTGTTAGACATTTTTACAGTGAATGCAACCGCGTCTTAGTATGATACAGCCAGACAGAGTACTAATACCTGCGAATAAATCCCCTAGTATGTGACCGCGCTACACAGTACACAAACACCAGCGACTAAATCCGGTAATATGTGACTGAGGACACAGTACACAACACCAGCAAATAAATCCGGTATTATGTGACTGAGTACACAGTAGAATACACTGTAATCAGTAAATACTGTGAAGCACTATATGAGACCCTGGTGCACCGTGTCCCTTAGGGTACAGAATACAGTGATAGATACAGCTGGGATACACTAAAAGTGAGATCCACACAGCAGATACAGGCACACACAGTCACAGTGACAATGCAGGTAATTATTTTAGTCAGACAATAAAACTGCACTGGACTAGTATATGTATATTATATATAACAATGCACGGTCTGAGACCGGATGTATATATCAAAATACTCGTACAATATATTCTGGCACAGGTACACTTATTCTTAACTAACGCTATCTTAATAACGACATGCAGAATAATTAAGTGTATGTAAGACCACGGTGCTGATGCACAGGCGGGTTTACAAAGGAGACCTTGCCCTGCAGTCCCGGAGACCAGTCGCAGCTATTCTAGAAAATGGCGCCCAGCGTCTCAGTAAGGGAGTGAGGGAGAGTGTGAGGCAGCTCCAGGGTGGGAACACCACTAGTAGATGGCGCCCTGGGCCAGGGGAGGGGCTACAGGTCAATCGCCTTCTCCCCTATGCTGAACTTCACCACCTGGTACTATGGAACCTTTTTAAAAGTGGATATTAATATATCCGACCTGTACTCCTCTGCCCTGGTGGATATAGTGGGGTCCCTGCCCAGTTACAGTGTCCACGCCAGCGTCACAGTCCGTCTCCTAGACTGCGACAGGAATGCGATTTAATTGCAGGTCCCGCCTGGGGGACACTCTTACCTCCTCCCTTCAGTAGCAGCCACGCGAACCAGGAGAGCATCTGCGACCGTGTTCCCAGAGCTGGAGCATCTCCGCCACAAGCACCCAGGAACAGAGCCAGCGGGAGTATACGATGCCCCTGGGGAGGTGACGGAGCTGCAGCACAGAATATCACCCTGACATGTAAGTGCTGCAGCCCTTGAAGTCTTCTATAAGCTTTTTCAGGGATACCCAGTGCAGCCCCCCTGTTAAGTGACCTGCTTCTGAAGGCAACAACTCGAAACTGAGCTCCAGTGCCTGGAGGCGGGATTATAGAGGAGGCCCCAATGCATCCTGGGACAATCTAAAGCTTTAGCCTATTGGTGCCTGGATCAAGATCCATCTCTACACCCCGTTGTTTCCCTGTGGAAATCAATGTACCCCACTGCAGAAATACATTTTGAAAATGTTCTTACCGGTGCTCAGAACTCCAGCATGCGGATGGTGGTTCCTCCTTGGGTTTAACGCTGGGATGGTCACGATTCACGAGTTTGCGACGTCAGATCCCCGGCACCATCGGCAAGGAATACGTTGTACAATTGGGAAAGCATTGTCATTATTAGTTGTCTGTTGCATAGAAATCTGTCAGAGGTGTTAATAGCCATGGTGTTATTGCACTGCTGTCTGATCATCAGCAATGGCTCCCCTGTTGTAGAACTACAAGTGCCAGCAGAATGATGGCCTGGCTTTATGTGTATGGGGTCAGTGTACAGCACATTACAACAATACAGCACATGCAGTACAGCCTTTGGTCCCTGGAACAGCACGGGTGAGCTTAGCACATTTCTAACCAAAGTACCCACCTCTCTCCACCGCCAATCCCAGCCCGCCGCAGCTGGTGACAGAGGAAATAGCTATCATGGCAGAGCTTCAGAGTCTCGGTAATTCCACGCCTTCTCATTTGGCTGTACCAGGCTTGGACTGGCCCACAGGGGTAACCACCGGTGGGCCCCATTGCCTGGCACTGTGCACTTGAATTATACATGATACATATGTTACCTTATATTGGACTATGGTGTATTTTCTACAGTGCATTGCTGTTATTAATCTGGTACATTATCATGCAGTAGCTGAATTTACGGTATATATTTATGAAGGGGCCCAGATATTGCACTCTCTAATGGTTAGTCAAACCAATGAGGTGGCAGGCCACACCCCCTGTGCAGACTGACCACACCCCGAAACATGGGCCCCTACTACTGCATTCTCCCAGTGGGCCCTACATGCCCCAGTCCGACACTGGGCTCGGCTGAAAGTTTTGTTGCGTCGGTACCTGGCTCCTGCTTCCTGTGGTGGGGATTCTGCCTGTACAGGACCGCACTAGCTGGTGAGTGCAGTGCAGACTGCTGGGTCTGGGTGTAGGCTGCAGAGCTACTACTCTGTTACCTAGCAACAGGGCTCCAGGTGTGGCTGGGAGTCTGATAGATGGGAGCAGGTGACGGAAGCTGGTGTCAGAGCAATTAGGAGAGGGGAGGGGATCATCGCTCCTCCTCCCCCTCTGGCCAGACCACACTCACACAACAGCTACCAGCTAGCCTGTCAGCTGCTCTACATTACTGGGGGATAGGCGGGTGGCAGTGACATACAATATAATGTAATAATAATAATAAAAAAATTATCCTAAACGTCAGGGGGGCATGTGCCTTGGTGGCCCCCCCCCCCCTTGAATCCCGAATCCATGGTGCCCCCTCATACCGTCTGTAATCAACAACTTGTGTACAAAGCATGTATATCACAAGTAAACCACCAAAGCGTTTACAGCTGCCTATGAATCTGCAATTGCATTCTTATACTGGCTATCCAGTTGAATTAGCAGGTGCAGCAATAAGTTGGTCAAGTATGAAACAACCAACAGTTGCTTTATCTTCAACAGAAGCAGATATATGACTTTGGGGGTCATTCCGACCCGTTCGCAGTTCTTCGCTGCAGTGCGAATGGGTCAGAAATGCGCATGTGCGGTGGCCGCAATGCGCACACGGTTCGTTACTTGCCGGGCAGCGGCCAGAACAAAGAAGAAAGTGATTGCAAGAAGATTGACAGCGGGGCGTCTACTCACCGTTTTCAGGGGGCGTTGACATCCGAACGCCGGCGTGTCTAGGCGTTTGGAGGGTGGATGTCTGATGTCAATCCCGGGACCTTCATCGCTGGATCCGTTGAACAGGGTAAGTAGGTCATAGCAATCGCAGCCCTACTATGCTAAAATACACACCCCCATAGGCGGCGTCTAGTTGATCGCACGAGCAGCAAAAAGTTGCTACGTGCGATCAACTCGGAATGAGGGCCTTTGACTGATGCAGAATAACAGGCACTTTGGATTAAACGTTTTTTGACATTGGCAGAGCAAATGTTAGCCTCCTGTCCTCCCTGTTCTCATCACTTCCTGTGTCAACGTTGGTGACACTTTCTCTGAATACAGAAGGAGAGTCTCCATCAGCTACAACCTGGCAAGAATATTATACATAATGGGGGAGATGTACTAAGCCTTGGAGAGTGATAAAGTGGAGAGAGATAAAATACCAACCAATCAGCTCCTAACTGCCATGTACAGGCTGTGTGTGAAAAATGCCAGTTAGAAGCTGATTTCTTGGTAGTTTCTCTCTCTTCACTTTATCACTCTCCAAAGCTTAGTACATCTTGTCCTTATTATTAAAATGCATTTTATGTTCCGAGAATTCTCAGCGGGGCTGATGCAGAGTTAAATGCAAGTTAGATATAATTATATTGCACATGCGTAAGAAAATGCAGATATCTGTCCATATTTTGAGGTTTACACTTTTGCAGTCGGAAGAGACACACTGGGGTATATTTACTAAGGTCCCGATTTTGACCGAGATGCCGTTTTTTCTTCAAAGTGTCATCTCGGTCATTTACTAAACTCAAATCTCGGCAGTGATGAGGGCATTCGTATGGTGGGAACTTTCTGCTCAGCGGTGAGGTCACTTTCGGTCAACCGCTGAGCAGAAAGTTCCCACCATTGGTTACAATGGAGCGCATAGGCGCTACATTGTAACACTGCCGTGTGCCGCCTGTCAGTCAGTACAGGAGCACACAGCCGATCAGGAGGGTGCTACAACGTGGCGCTCCCTGATTGGCTGAAGAAACCTACTTAGACAGAAGTCAGAGTGGTTTTCTGGCATTCGGGGAAAGGGGACCCATGTGAAAACATGGGTCCCCTTTCAGTGCGTGGCTCGGGTCTCCGTTTTATTTTTTTAATCAAGTACGTGGATTACAAAAGGATTATCCGAGGAGCCTGGTACCCTGGATCTGGTGAGTATAATTTATTCAACAGGTACCCCATGGATTCTACTGGACAAGAGGACCGACCTGCGTGTGAACATAAGGTAAGTATGTATGTATGTTTGTGTGGATGGATGTAATAAAACTTTACTTTCAAGGTGGGTGTGTATTGTCTTTTTTTGGGTATTTTTTTAGTAGTAGTACTACAGGTACCAGCGGGCCCGTTTTTCCGCCGCATGCTGGTACTTGTGGTTCTCCAAGTACCAGCTTGCGGGGGAGGCTTGGTGGGACTTGTAGTACTGCTACTAAAAACAATATTCATAACTATCAACAAAGGCTATCAGCCC
Source organism: Pseudophryne corroboree (assembly GCF_028390025.1). NCBI lineage: Eukaryota > Metazoa > Chordata > Amphibia > Anura > Myobatrachidae > Pseudophryne > Pseudophryne corroboree. The sequence continues at coordinate 236,158,223 of NC_086447.1, read as the reverse complement.
CCCATCCGCAGCCCATTGGATGGGGGGGACAGCCTCGGGCTTCACCCCTGGCCCTTGGGTGGCTGGGGGGGGGCCCCTTGATTGAAGGGGTCCCCACTCCCCCAGGGTACCCCGGCCAGGGGTGACTAGTTGGATATTTGATGCCACGGCCGCAGGGCACGGTATAAAAGTGACCCCCGGCTGTGGCATTATCTGTCCAGCTAGTGGAGCCCGGTGCTGGTTTTAAAAATACGGGGGACCCCTACGCTTTTTGTCCCCCGTATTTTTGGAACCAGGACCAGGCGCAGAGCCCGATGCTGGTTGCTTAAATATGGGGGAACCCCTCTCCATTTTTTTCCCATATTTCTGCAACCAGGATCGGCTCAAAGAGCCCGAGGCTGGTTTGCCTTAGGAGGGGGGACCCCACGCAATTTTTTTTTAACATTTAAACTTTATTTTTTTGTTTAACAAAGTGCACAATGAAGCCCAGCACGGATCTCTCAGATCCGGCCGAGATTCATTGTATTAAAGTCGGCAGTGTTTTACAAGTCACTCACGTAAAACACTGCCTAAAAAAACGAATGACATCGACATCGGAAAACCCGAAAATGCAGAATACGGCAGTTTAGTAAATTAGTCGTAATAAATTCAAAAAGTTGCAGTTTTACACTTTCGATGTCATTCGTGATTATTCTCCCACCAAATCGGGAGAATTACGAATGTTAGTAAATATACCCCACTGAGACTGCACAACATGGAGCTGCTGTGCCGCAGATCTAAAGGGCAATGATTGATCATTCATCCTTCATTTGATCACCTCCTGCACTGCGCTGAATAATCATGCTACTTGCCCGCCACTCTAGCTGCATCCCTGGGTATGTGTTAAGCAGCAGCAGATTTTACCTATGGATTGCAGCCCCCACCCCCCTTATCCAAGTAAAATAAGCCACTTTAGTGAGCTCAGCTGAGCCAGTTGAAGTCTGTGTGACTGCACTATTCAGTGACTTCCTATTGGAAGTCCTACCTGCCAGTCACCCGTAGGACAGACAGTTCCATTGGGAGGTGTTTCCTCCCTCAGGGACTTCCAGACCAGGTTGCAATTAGCAGACAGCTGGCTTCCTGTAGGAAGCCACTCCATGCCTAATGGTCAGCCCACTCTGGTTTCTATGGGCTGCAGTTGATACAGTCCTTAGGAGCTGGGGTTTGCGCATGTGCACTCAAGCAGCCGCTTGTGCGCATGCACAGCTCCCGAAGCCTTCCAGATCCATTGTGCAGGTGCCGGAACCTGCCTGTCCAGGGGCCGGCTCCTTCCTCTCTCTCTACAGCATGTGCAGTGGCAGCCCCCCTGACCGAGAAAGGTATGAGCCGCTGCTGGTGTTCAGTATCATACCTGTACAGTGCTCTCTTACATTTGTTCAGATAGAAATTTACACATGGCTCGCTGTACTATTTTAAGTAAGAAACAGTTAATATGAAAGATTGCCTTGGCCAGATTTATAACATTACAAGCGACATGGCACATTCCTTAAGCCTTGTTGGATCAAATGCTGTTGATTTCCTGGCAAACATTTACCTATGTTTTTTTCCGCTTCCATTCACCGTTGGATTTTTTAATGAAACCTCTGTGGAAGCAGTAAATAGTCTCTCAGAAATAAGATGACCTGTTCATGCAGAAGCATCCACTGACTTATCCGGACTATACAAAACACATGCAGGATGCATTTCTTTAAATTGCTGATGATAACAACCTGCAGCTATAAGATGTGAGGCTGACACCTTCTCTCACACAATGTAATTGCAATAGCATTTCTCTATCATTTCTGGAACATCATTCTTTCCGGATTTAACAAACAAGCAAATCACTGCAATCCACAACAATTGATCTTAAGGTTGCTGTAGAGATGCTAGAAGCACTTGCTCATTTCTTAGCTGCACAGTAGGAAACTTTTGATAACACAGAGAGTTGAAGTTACAGTATAACATAGTAGATCAGACTACAAAGTAACACGCAGAAGAAGCAGAAAATGATAGGTGAATACTGATGAATCAGAAAATACTGTGAAAGAGAGAGTTTAATGTGAAGACATACTACCTGCCTATAATTTACTGCTTTCAAAGAAAATGATAGAATTGCTGCATACACAGTTATCTAAAGGTTGTGCTAAACTCTTGCAGATTGATGGACAGGGAAATTATGGGAAAGGCTACTACATTAGCTGCACATTATACAAAAGATCTAGACAAAGTATAACATCCAGAAATGATTCAGATTGTAAGGAAGACGTCTGCGCGAGATTCTGTCATAGTCATTCAACACGTGTACAGCTTTCTATCAACAAATGATAAAGACAATTTTCCTAATGTGTCCACTTCTCTGAGTCCTCTGCTTAATGGTCACAAAATGCTAGAGATAATTTGTTTAGTAAATAAATAACTAAAAATTATATATATATCTACTATATAAAAGCGAAATTCCGCCCTTGTCTTTCTATACAAATCCACAGTTTAAAAGCGAAGATCGTGAAATTTTACATACGAGCGTATTAAAACACGGCAGAGGCAACTAAAACAATTTGAAATCCCTAGCACCCCTGGGGGGGAGACAGCAGCACAGAGTATATCAGGAGACAGCATAACTCCGGAATTGCTGGAACAATGGGGCAGATTTATTAAGCTCGGTGAAGTGATAAATTGAAAGGTGATAAAGGACCAGCCAGTCAGCTCCTAACTGTCATTTTTCAAACTCAGCCTGTGACATGGTAGTTAGGATCTGATTGGCTGGTCCTTTATCACCTTCCACTTTATCACTTCACAAAGCTTAATAAATCTGCCCCAATGTACTAAAAAATTGGTACACATATGCCCTACAATCTGGGAACAAACACTGTGGGGGGAAGACATCCCTAGCTCCCCTAGGGGTGTGACAGCAGCACAGAGTATGTCAGCAGACAGCATAACTGTGGAAGGCCTGGAGCAATTTACACCAAGCTTGGTACACATCTGACTTACAATCTGGGAACAAACTCTGTGGGGGTTAGACACCACTAATACCCCAAGGGGTGGGACAGCAACACAGAGTATTCCAGGAGACAGCATAACTCTGGAATGCCTGGAGCAATTTACAACAAACTTGGTACACATATGATTTACAAGCTGGGAACAAACACTGTGGTGGTAACTAGTGATGAGCGGGTTCGGTTTCTCGGAAACCGAACCCCCCCGAACTTCACCCTTTTTACACGGGTCCGAGGCAGGTTCGAACCTTCCCGCCTTGCTCGGCTAACCCGAGCGCGCCCGAACGTCATCATCCCGCTGTCGGATTCTCGCAAGATTCGGATTCTATATAAGCAGCCGCGCGTCGCCGCCATTTACACTCGTGCATTGGAGATGATAGGGAGAGGACGTGGCTGGCGTCCTCTCCGTTTATTGTTGAAGTTGATTGGTTTATTGCATGGGTCTTCAACCTGCGACCCTCCAGATGCTGTGGAACTACACATCCCAGCATGCCCTGCCTCAGTTTTAGCATACCTTAATAGCAAAACTGTGGCAGGGCATGCTGGGATGTGTAGTTTCACAGCAGCTGGAGGGCCACAGGATGAAGACCCATGGTTTATTGCTTAATTGTGGGGAGGACTGGGGAGCAGCTGTTAGGAGGAGTACAGTGCAGAGTTTTGCTGATAAGTGACCACCAGTTTTTATCCGTTCTCTACCTGAAAAAAACGCTCCATACCATATCTGTGCACAGTGTGCTGCATAATATATCTGTGCTGAGTGCTCACACTGCTTAATTGTGGGGACTGGGGAGCAGCTATAGCAGGAGTACAGTGCAGAGTTTTGCTGACAGTGACCACCAGTATACTTTGTCTGCCTGAAAAACACTCCATATCTGTGCTCAGTGTGCTGCTTTATTGTGGGGACTGGGGACCACCAGTATAATTAATATTATATAGGAGGAGTACAGTGCAGAGTGCACTGCTGTACCTACCTCTGTGTCGTCATCCATTAAGTATACAATCCATCTACATTCTATACCTGTGGTGCATTTTAGTTTTGCAGTTTGCTGACACAGTGTCCACCAGTATACTATATATAGCAGTACGGTAGGCCACTGCTGTACCTACCTCTGTGTCGTCACTCGTCATCCATTAAGTATACTATCCATCTACATTCTATACCTGTGGTGCATTTTAGTTTTGCAGTTTGCTGACAGTGTCCACCAGTATACTATATATAGCAGTACGGTAGGCCTCTGCTGTACCTACCTCTGTGTCGTCACTCGTCGTCATCCATTAAGTATACTATCCATCTACATTCTATACCTGTGGTGCATTTTAGTTTTGCAGTTTGCTGACAGTGTCCACCAGTATACTATATATAGCAGTACGGTAGGCCACTGCTGTACCTACCTCTGTGTCGTCACTCGTCATCCATTAAGTATACTATCCATCTACATTCTATACCTGTGGTGCATTTTAGTTTTGCAGTTTGCTGACAGTGTCCACCAGTATACTATATATAGCAGTACGGTAGGCCACTGCTGTACCTACCTCTGTGTCGTCATCCATTAAGTATACTATCCATCTACATTCTATACCTGTGGTGCATTTTAGTTTTGCAGTTTGCTGACAGTGTCCACCTGTATACTATATATAGCAGTACGGTAGGCCATTGCTGTACCTACCTCTGTGTCGTCACTCGTCGTCATCCATTAAGTATACTATCCATCTACATTCTATACCTGTGGTGTATTTTAGTTTTGCAGTTTGCTGAGAGTGTCCACCAGTATACTATATATAGCAGTACGGTAGGCCACTGCTGTGTACCTACCTCTGTGTCGTCACTCGTCATCCATTAAGTATACTATCCATCTACATTCTATACCTGTGGTGCATTTTAGTTTTGCAGTTTGCTGACAGTGTCCACCAGTATACTATATATAGCAGTACGGTAGGCCACTGCTGTACCTACCTCTGTGTCGTCATCCATTAAGTATACTATCCATCTACATTCTATACCTGTGGTGCATTTTAGTTTTGCAGTTTGCTGACAGTGTCCACCAGTATACTATATATAGCAGTACGGTAGGCCACTGCTGTACCTACCTCTGTGTCGTCATCCATTAAGTATACTATCCATCTACATTCTATACCTGTGGTGCATTTCAGTTGTGCGCAGTAAATATAGTAGTAGGCCATTGCTATTGATACTGGCATATAATTCCACACATTAAAAAATGAAGAACAAAAATGTGGAGGTTAAAATAGGGAAAGATCAAGATCCACTTCCACCTCGTGCTGAAGCTGCTGCCACTAGTCATGGCCGAGATAATGAAATGCCATCAACGTCGTCTGCCAAGGCCGATGCCCAATGTCATAGTAGAGAGCATGTAAAATCCAAAACACAAAAGTTCAGTAAAATGACCCAAAAATCAAAATTAAAAGCGTCTGAGGAGAAGCGTAAATTTGCCAATATGCCATTTACGACACGGAGTGGCAAGGAACGGCTGAGGCCCTGGCCTATGTTCATGGCTAGTGGTTCAGCTTCACATGAGGATGGAAGCACTCATCCTCTCGCTAGAAAAAAGAAAAGACTTAAGCTGGCAAAAGCACAGCAAAGAACTGTGCGTTCTTCTAAATCACAAATCCCCAAGGAGAGTCCAATTGTGTCGGTTGCGATGCCTGACCTTCCCAACACTGGACGGGAAGAGCTTGCGCCTTCCACCATTTGCACGCCCCCTGCAAGTGCTGGAAGGAGCACCCGCAGTCCAGTTCCTGATAGTCAAATTGAAGATATCACTGTTGAAGTACACCAGGATGAGGATATGGGTGTTGCTGGCGCTGGGGAGGAAATTGACAAGGAGGATTCTGATGGTGAGGTGGTTTGTTTAAGTCAGGCACCCGGGGAGACACCTGTTGTCCGTGGGAGGAATATGGCCATTGACATGCCTGGTCAAAATACAAAATAAATCAGCTCTTCGGTGTGGAATTATTTCAACACAAATGCGGACAACAGGTGTCAAGCCGTGTGTTGCCTTTGTCAAGCTGTAATAAGTAGGGGTAAGGACGTTAACCACCTCGGAACATCCTCCCTTATACGTCACCTGCAGCGCATTCATCATAAGTCAGTGACAAGTTCAAAAACTTTGGGTGACAGCGGAAGCAGTCCACTGACCACTAAATCCCTTCCTCTTGTAACCAAGCTCCTGCAAACCACACCACCAACTCCCTCAGTGTCAATTTCCTCCTTACCCAGGAAAGCCAATAGTCCTGCAGGCCATGTCACTGTCAAGTCTGACGAGTCCTCTCCTGCCTGGGATTCCTCCGATGCATCCTTGAGTGTAACGCCTACTGCTGCTGGCACTGCTGTTGTTGCTGCTGGGAGTCGATCGTCATCCAAGAGGGGAAGTCGGAAGACCACTTGTACTACTTCCAGTAAGCAATTGACTGTCCAACAGTCCTTTGCGAGGAAGATGAAATATCACAGCAGTCATCCTGCTGCAAAGCAGATAACTCAGGCCTTGGCAGCCTGGGCGGTGAGAAACGTGGTTTCCGGTATCCATCGTTAATTCAGAGCCAACTAGAGACTTGATTGAGGTACTGTGTCCCCGGTACCAAATACCATCTAGGTTCCATTTCTCTAGGCAGGCGATACCGAAAATGTACACAGACCTCAGAAAAAGACTCACCAGTGTCCTAAAAAATGCAGTTGTACCCAATGTCCACTTAACCACGGACATGTGGACAAGTGGAGCAGGGCAGACTCAGGACTATATGACTGTGACAGCCCACTGGGTAGATGTATTGCCTCCCGCAGCAAGAACAGCAGCGGCGGCACCAGTAGCAGCATCTCGCAAACGCCAACTCGTTCCTAGGCAGGCTACGCTTTGTATCACCGCTTTCCAGAGTAGGCACACAGCTGACAAACTCTTACGGCAACTGAGGAAGATCATCGCAGAATGGCTTACCCCAATTGGACTCTCCTGGGGATTTGTGACAACGGACAACGCCAGCAATATTGTGCGTGCATTACATCTGGGCAAATTCCAGCACGTCCCATGTTTTGCACATACATTGAATTTGGTGGTGCAGAATTATTTAAAAAACGACAGGGGCGTGCAAGAGATGCTGTCAGTGGCCCGAAGAATTGCGGGCCACTTTCGGCATTCAGGCACCGCGTACAGAAGACTGGAGCACCACCAAACATTCCTGAACCTGCCCTGCCATCATCTGAAGCAAGAGGTGGTAACGAGGTGGAATTCAACCCTCTATATGCTTCAGAGGATGGAGGAGCAGCAAAAGGCCATTCAAGCCTATACATCTGCCCACGATATAGGCAAAGGAGGGGGAATGCACCTGACTCAAGCGCAGTGAGGAATGATTTCAACGTTGTGCAAGGTTCTGCAACCCTTTGAACTTGCCACACGTGAAGTCAGTTCAGACACTGCCAGCCTGAGTCAGGTCATTCCCCTCATCAGGCTTTTGCAGAAGAAGCAGGAGACATTGAAGGAGGAGCTAAAACAGAGCGATTCCGCTAGGCATGTGGGACTTGTGGATGGAGCCCTTAATTCGCTTAACCAGGATTCACGGGTGGTCAATCTGTTGAAATCAGAGCACTACATTTTGGCTACCGTGCTCGATCCTAGATTTAAAACCTACGTTGGATCTCTCTTTCCGGCAGACACAAGTCTGCAGAGGTTCAAAGACCTGCTGATGAGAAAATTGTCAAGTCAAGCGGAACGTGACCCGTCAACATCTCCTCCTTCACATTCTCCCGCAACTGGGGGTGCGAGGAAAAGGCTAAGAATTCCTAGCCCACCCGCTGGCGGTGATGCAGGGCAGTCTGGAGCGAGTGCTGACATCTGGTCCGGACTGAAGGACCTGCCAATGATTACTGACATGTCGTCTACTGTCACTGCATATGATTCTCTTACCATGGAAAGAATGGTGGAGGATTATATGAGTGACCGCATCCAAGTAGGCACGTCAGACAGTCCATACGTATACTGGCAGGAAAAAGAGGCAAGTTGGAGGCCCTTGCACAAACTGGCTTTATTCTACCTAAGTTGCCCTCCCTCCAGTGTGTACTCCGAAAGAGTGTTTAGTGCAGCCGCTCACCTTGTCAGCAATCGGCGTACGAGGTTACTTCCAGAAAATGTGGAGAAGATGATGTTCATCAAAATGAATTATAATCAATTCCTCCGTGGAGACATTCACCAGCAGCAATTGCCTCCAGAAAGTACACGGGGACCTGAGATGGTGGATTCCAGTGGGGACGAATTAATAATCTGTGAGGAGGGGGATGTACACAGTGAAAGGGGTGAGGAATCGGAGGATGTTGATGAGGTGGACATCTTGCCTCTGTAGAGCCAGTTTGTGCAAGGAGAGATTGATTGCTTCTTTTTTGGTGGGGGCACAAACCAACCAGTCATTTCAGTCACAGTCGTGTGGCAGACCCTGTCGCTGAAATTATGGGTTCGTTAAAGTGTGCATGTCCTGTTTATACAACATAAGGGTGGGTGGGAGGGCCCAAGGACAATTCCATCTTGCACCTCTTTTTTCGTTCATTTTTCTTTGCATCATGTGCTGTTTGGGGACAATTTTTTGGAAGTGCCATCCTGTCTTGATTGACACTGCAGTGCCACTCCTAGATGGGCCAGGTGTTTGTGTCGGCCACTTGTGTCGCTTAGCTTAGTCACACAGCCACCTTGGTGCGCTTCTTTTTTTCTTTGCATCATGTGCTGTTTGGGGACAATTTTTTGGAAGTGCCATCCTGTCTTGATTGACACTGCAGTGCCACTCCTAGATGGGCCAGGTGTTTGTGTCGGCCACTTGTGTCGTTTAGCTTAGTCACACAGCCACCTTGGTGCGCCTCTTTTTTTGTTTGCATCATGTGCTGTTTGGGGACAATTTTTTGGAAGTGCCATCCTGCCTGACACTGCAGTGCCACTCCTAGATGGGCCAGGTGTTTGTGTCGGCCACTTGTGTCGCTTAGCTTAGTCACACAGCGACCTTGGTGCGCCTCTTTTTTTCTTTGCATCATGTGCTGTTTGGGGACGATTTTTTTGAAGTGCCATCCTGCCTGACACTGCAGTGCCACTCCTAGATGGGCCAGGTGTTTGTGTTGGCCACTTGTGTCACTTAGCTTAGTCACACAGCGACCTTGGTGCGCCTCTTTTTTTCTTTGCATCATGTGCTGTTTGGGGACAATTTTTTGGAAGTGCCATCCTGCCTGACACTGCAGTGCCACTCCTAGATGGGCCAGGTGTTTGTGTCGGCCACTTGTGTCGCTTAGCTTAGTCACACAGCCACCTTGGTGCGCCTCTTTTTTTCTTTGCACATGTGCTGTTTGGGGACAATTTTTTGGAAGTGCCATCCTGTCTTGATTGACACTGCAGTGCCACTCCTAGATGGGCCAGGTGTTTGTCGGCCACTTGTGTCGCTTAACTTAGTCACACAGCCACCTTGGTGCACCTCTTTTTTTCTTTGCATCATGTGCTGTTTGGGGACAATTTTTTGGAAGTGCCATCCTGTCTTGATTGACACTGCAGTGCCACTCCTAGATGGGCCAGGTGTTTGTGTCGGCCACTTTTGCCGCTTAGCTTAGTCAAACAGCCACCTTGGTGCGCCTCTTTTTTTCTTTGCATCATGTGCTGTTTGGGGACTATTTTTTAAATCGGCCATCCTGTCTGACACTGCAGTGCCACTCCTAGATGGGCCAGGTGTTTGTGTCGGCCACTTGGGTCGCTTAGCTTAGTCATCCAGCGACCTTGGTGAAAATTGTAGGACTAAAAATAATATTGTGAGGTGTGAGGTGTTCAGAATAGACTGGAAATGAGTGGAAATTATGGTAATTGAGGTTAATAATACTATGGGATCAAAATGACCCCCAAATTCTATTATTTAAGCTGTTTTTTAGGGGTTTTTGAAAAAAACACCCGAATCCAAAACACACCCGAATCCGACAAAAAATTTTCGGTGAGGTTTTGCCAAAACGCGTCCGAATCCAAAACACAGCCGCGGAACCGAATCCAAAACCAAAACACAAAACCCGAAAAATGTCCGGTGCACATCACTAGTGGTAACATACCACTAGCACTCCTAGGGGTGGGCCAGCAGCACATACTATATCAGGACATGCATGATATGTCAGTGATGACAGGGCTGCATGTGACAGGGCCAGTGACATGATGTGAGGAGGGGAATGGAGGTAGCACAAACCCACACACTGAGAGTTATATAGTGGAAGTAGCACGGTACCCCAGCAGCACAGAGTATATCAGGAGATACATAATGTGCTGTGCTATATAAGAAACTGTAAAAAAAAATCAATAATTTCACAGGGGCACTGACATGATGTGAGGAGGGGAATAGTGGTAGCAGGAAGCCACAGACTGAGAGTTGTATAGTGGGAAGAGCAGGGTCCCGTGGGGGACCAAAAAGGGGTCCGGCCACTACACAAAGTGTGTCAGGGAAGCAACATATGCCTATATACTAGATCTAGTATATTTTTTATATATATATATATATATATATATATATATATATATTATGCACATATACACACACACACACACACACATATACACACACACACACACACACGCAACAATAGGTGAGCTGGCGCCTGAGGGTTGAGTCAACACCCTGTGTTACAAAAGGCACTTATGATTCACACCTTAAAGAGTCAAAACATGGTGGCAACATGTTCCATCATAAAATGTATTATATATAAATAAAAACAAGTTCAAAGTCCATGGTTCATTGTAAAAGCAGTAATAAGTCGCTCCACACTTAGTGCATTTCCGTTTAAGATGTCGAAGACAATGGTAGGTGAATCTCTACAGTCTCCTCTTTTTCCTCAGTATATATTCAGAGGTGACATCATAAAGGAAGAAAAAGAATACCCAACGCATTTCGTCTTATTATAAGACTTCATCAGGGGTACATCTTAACTGTATGGTAAGTATTATCAAAAATAAGCGTATATGGATACCCCACACAGCGATATAAAAAACCCTTAGTATCAGAGGGGCTTTCTATTTGAGTCGTCCGCCAATCCTCATGGGTCGACTACTTGAAAGTGAAATCTAGATTCTCAGGTGTAGCAGGAATTCACTTAGGCGAGAACCTTTAGTGGATCAGCAGTGATAGCCTGGTCTCTGAGTAATGGCTATCACAGCTGATCCACTAAAGGTTCTCACCTAAGTGTATGGTGTGTGTGTGTGTGTGTGTGTGTGTGTGTGTGTGTGTGTGTGTGTGTGTGTGTATATATATATATATATATATATATATATATATGTGTATAAAATGAAATTAAGTTTCACCCAGATTTATCAAAAGCCACCCGCATTGACAAGTGCTCCAAATGAAGCCCATCCAAGTGGCTACATCAGCAGTCTCTTCACTCCTCTATTGGGATTCCTGTGCGCTACTGCACATATACAGTCTGCTGAAGACGCCTATGCAGTAGCCATTGCTGGGGATTGTTCTGAAAGAAATCTCTCCCAATAATATTTGTGAAAGGTAGCCCATAGGCATTGCCTATTGGAGCCAAATCTAGAATGCTTCACATACTGGAGCTTGATAAATCTGACAGCTGCATCTGTAGTCAGAAATGGAGAGACTGTAGTAGATATTGGAGATATCTGCTGCAGTCCCTCCATGGTACATTTGGGGGGATACATAATAATGATGGATTTCACCCGAAAAGGGGTATACAGTATGTCCATGATCTTTTGCACAGTGCAGTTAAGCATCTTTTCATTTCTCCCCAAATGGGTCACATAGTTTACTCTGAAGTTGGTTCCGTGTGAGAGCAACCATTGAGGTTCACTGATGCTGAACAAAGGTGTTTTGCAGCATGTATTGGGTGTGCTTCATTAGTGTACTGTAGTCTAATATGTATTTGTCCAGTAGAGTGTATTCAACAAAGAACTGCAGATCTAAGATCTTATCATGAGTTGGGCATAAGATGTAATGTGTCCGTATCTAGAAATGCATATGTATTGTTAGGGTGCTTATACGCATCTTGTTTTTCAGTGGCAGTTGAATGGGACTAATGTGTAAAGGTATTATCAAAATCAGTGCTCCTAAATATTAGTGATGTGCACCGGAAATTTTTCGGGTTTTGTGTTTTGGTTTTGGGTTCGGTTCCGCGGCCGTGTTTTGGGTTCGAACGCTTTTTGGCAAAACCTCACCGAATTTTTTTTGTCGGATTCGGGTGTGTTTTGGATTCGGGTGTTTTTTTCAAAAAACCCTAAAAAACAGCTTAAATCATAGAATTTGGGGGTCATTTTGATCCCATAGTATTATTAACCTCAATAACCATAATTTACACTCATTTCCAGTCTATTCTCAACACCTCACAATATTATTTTTAGTCCTAAAATTTGCACCAAGGTCGCTGGATAACTAAGATAAGCGACCCAAGTGGCCGACACAAACACCTGGCCCATCTAGGAGTGGCACTGCAGTGTCACGCAGGATGGCCCTTCCAAAAAATACTCCCCAAACAGCACATGACGCAAAGAAAAAAAGAGGCGCAATGAGGTAGCTGTGTGACTAAGATAAGCGACCCAAGTGGCCGACACAAACACCTGGCCCATCTAGGAGTGGCACTGCAGTGTCACGCAGGATGGCCCTTCCAAAAAATACTCCCCAAACAGCACATGATGCAAAGAAAAAAAGAGGCGCAATGAGGTAGCTGTGTGACTAAGATAAGCGACCCAAGTGGCCGACACAAACACCTGGCCTATCTAGGAGTTGCACTGCAGTGTCACGCAGGATGGCCCTTCCAAAAAATACTCCCCAAACAGCACATGACGCAAAGAAAAAAAGAGGCGCAATGAGGTAGCTGTGTGACTAAGATAAGCGACCCAAGTGGCCGACACAAACACCTGGCCCATCTAGGAGTGGCACTGCAGTGTCACGCAGGATGGCCCTTCCAAAAAATACTCCCCAAACAGTACATGACGCAAAGAAAAAAAGAGGCGCAATGAGGTAGCTGTGTGACTAAGATAAGCGACCCAAGTGGCCGACACAAACACCTGGCCTATCTAGGAGTTGCACTGCAGTGTCACGCAGGATGGCCCTTCCAAAAAATACTCCACAAACAGCACATGACGCAAAGAAAAAAAGAGGCGCAATGAGGTAGCTGTGTGACTAAGATAAGCGACCCAAGTGTCCGACACAAACACCTGGCCCATCTAGGAGTGGCACTGCAGTGTCACGCAGGATGGCCCTTCCAAAAAATACTCCCCAAACAGCACATGACGCAAAGAAAAAAAGAGGCGCAATGAGGTAGCTGTGTGACTAAGATAAGCGACCCAAGTGGCCGACACAAACACCTGGCCCATCTAGGAGTGGCACTGCAGTGTCACGCAGGATGGCCCTTCAAAAAAATACTCCCCAAACAGCACATGACACAAAGAAAAATGAAAGAAAAAAGAGGTGCAAGATGGAATTGTCCTTGGGCCCTCCCACCCACCCTTATGTTGTATAAACAGGACATGCACACTTTAACGAACCCATAATTTCAGCGACAGGGTCTGCCACACGACTGTGACTGAAATGACTGGTTGGTTTGTGCCCCCACCAAAAAAGAAGCAATCAATCTCTCCTTGCACAAACTGGCTCTACAGAGGCAAGATGTCCACCTCATCATCATCGTCCGATTCATCACCCCTTTCACTGTGTACAGCCCCCTCTTCACAGATTATTAATTCGTCCCCACTGGTATCCACCATCTCAGGTCCCCGTGCACTTTCTGGAGGCAATTGCTGCTGGTGAATGTCTCCACGGAGGAATTGATTATAATTCATTTTAATGAACATCATCTTCTCCACATTTTCTGGAAGTAACCTTGTACGCCGATTGCTGACAAGGTGAGCGGCTGCACTAAACACTCTTTCGGAGTACACACTGGAGGGAGGGCAACTTAGGTAGAATAAAGCCAGTTTCTGCAAGGGCCTCCAAATTGCCTCTTTTTCCTGCCAGTATACGTATGGACTGTCTGACGTGCCTACTTGGATGCGGTCACTCATATAATCCTCCACCATTCTTTCAATGGTGACAGAATCATATGCAGTGACAGTAGACGACATGTCAGTAATCGTTGGCAGGTCCTTCAGTCCGGACCAGATGTCAGCACTCGCTCCAGACTGCCCTGCATCACCGCCAGCGGGTGGGCTCGGAATTCTTAGCCTTTTCCTCGCACCCCCAGTTGCGGGAGAATGTGAAGGAGGAGCTGTTGACGGGTCACGTTCCGCTTGACTTGACAATTTTCTCACCAGCAGGTCTTTGAACCCCTGCAGACTTGTGTCTGCCGGAAAGAGAGATACAACGTAGGTTTTAAATCTAGGATCGAGCACGGTGGCCAAAATGTAGTGCTCTGATTTCAACAGATTGACCACCCGTGAATCCTGGTTAAGCGAATGAAGGGCTCCATCCACAAGTCCCACATGCCTAGCGTAATCGCTCTGTTTTAGCTCCTCCTACAATGTCTCCAGCTTCTTCTGCAAAAGCCTGATGAGGGGAATGACCTGACTCAGGCTGGCAGTGTCTGAACTGACTTCACGTGTGGCAAGTTCAAAAGGTTGCAGAACCTTGCACAACGTTGAAATCATTCTCCACTGCGCTTGAGACAGGTGCATTCCACCTCCTTTGCCTATATCGTGGCCAGATGTATAGGCTTGAATGGCCTTTTGCTGCTCCCCCATCCTCTGAAGCATATAGAGGGTTGAATTCCACCTCGTTACCACCTCTTGCTTCAGATGATGGCTGGGCAGGTTCAGGTGTTTTTGGTGGTGCTCCAGTCTTCTGTACGCGGTGCCTGTACGCCGAAAGTGGCCCGCAATTCTTCTGGCCACCGACAGCATCTCTTGCACGCCCCTGTCGTTTTTTAAATAATTCTGCACCACCAAATTCAATGTTTGTGCAAAACATGGGACGTGCTGGAATTTGCCCAGATGTAATGCACGCACAATATTGCTGGCGTTGTCCGATGCCACAAATCCCCAGGAGAGTCCAATTGGGGTAAGCCATTCTGCGATGATCTTCCTCAGTTTCCGTAAGAGGTTTTCAGCTGTGTGCGTATTCTGGAAAGCGGTGATACAAAGCGTAGCCTGCCTAGGAACGAGTTGGCGTTTGCAAGATGCTGCTACTGGTGCCGCCGCTGCTTTTCTTGCAGCGGGAGGCAATACATCTACCCAGTGGGCTGTCACAGTCATGTAGTCCTGAGTCTGCCCTGCTCCACTTGTCCACATGTCCGTGGTTAAGTGGACATTTGGTACAACTGCATTTTTTAGGACACTGGTGACTCTTTTTCTGAGGTCTGTGTACATTTTCGGTATCGCCTGCCTAGAGAAATGGAACCTAGATGGTATTTGGTACCGGGGACACAGTACCTCAATCAAGTCTATAGTTGGCTCTGAAGTAACGATGGATAACGGAACCACGTTTCTCACCGTCCAGGCTGCCAAGGCCTCAGTTATCCGCTTAGCAGCAGGATGACTGCTGTGATATTTCATCTTCCTCGCAAAGGACTGTTGGACAGTCAATTGCTTACTGGAAGTAGTACAAGTGGTCTTCCGACTTCCCCTCTGGGATGACCATCGACTCCCAGCAGCAACAACAGCAGCGCCAGCAGCAGTAGGCGTTACACTCAAGGATGCATCGGAGGAATCCCAGGCAGGAGAGGACTCGTCAGACTTGCCAGTGACATGGCCTGCAGGACTATTGGCTTTCCTGGGTAAGGAGGAAATTGACACTGAGGGAGTTGGTGGTGTGGTTTGCATGAGCTTGGTTACAAGAGGAAGGGATTTACTGGTCAGTGGACTGCTTCCGCTGTCGCCCAAAGTTTTTGAACTTGTCACTGACTTATGATAAATGCGCTGCAGGTGACGTATAAGGGAGGATGTTCCGAGGTGGTTAACGTCCTTACCCCTACTTATTACAGCTTGACAAAGGCAACACACGGCTTGACACCTGTTGTCCGCATTTGTTATGAAATAATTCCACACCGAAGAGCTGATTTTTTTTGTATTTTGACCAGGCATGTCAATGGCCATATTCCTCCCACGGACAACAGGTGTCTCCCCGGGTGCCTGACTTAAACAAACCACCACACCATCAGAATCCTCCTTGTCAATTTCCTCCCCAGCGCCAGCAACACCCATATCCTCATCCTGGTGTACTTCAACACTGACATCTTCAATTTGACTATCAGGAACTGGACTGCGGGTGCTCCTTCCAGCACTTGCAGGGGGCGTGCAAATGGTGGAAGGCGCAAGCTCTTCCCGTCCAGTGTTGGGAAGGTCAGGCATCGCAACCGACACAATTGGACTCTCCTTGGGGATTTGTGATTTCGAAGTACGCACAGTTCTTTGCTGTGCTTTTGCCAGCTTAAGTCTTTTCATTTTTCTAGCGAGAGGCTGAGTGCTTCCATCCTCATGTGAAGCTGAACCACTAGCCATGAACATAGGCCAGGGCCTCTGCCGTTCCTTGCCACTCCGTGTCGTAAATGGCATATTGGCAAGTTTATGCTTCTCCTCAGACGCTTTTAATTTTGATTTTTGGGTCATTTTTTTACTGATCTTTTGTGTTTTGGATTTTACATGCTCTGTACTATGACATTGGGCATCGGCCTTGGCAGACGATGTTGATGGCATTTCATCGTCTCGGCCATGACTAGTGGCAGCAGCTTCAGCACGAGGTGGAAGTGGATCTTGATCTTTCCCTATTTTTTTAACCTCCACATTTTTGTTCTCCATATTTTAATGCGCACAACTAAAAGCCACCACAGGTATACAATGTAGATGGATGGATAGTATAGTATTATATTACTTATGGAGGACGAGTGACGACACAGAGGTAGGTACAGCCGTGGCCTACCGTACTGCTATATATATAATATACTGTATAATAATAACGGACCTGGTGGACACTGTCAGCAGACTGCTAAACTAGTATGAAGAAAAAAAAAGCCACCACAGGTATACAATGTAGATGGATGGATAGTATAGTATTATTATATTACTTATGGACGACGAGTGCACTGACGACACAGAGGTAGGTACAGCCATGGCCTACCGTACTGCTATATATATATATATAATGTATAATAATAACGGACCTGGTGGACACTGTCAGCAGACTGCTAAACTAGTATGAAGAAAAAAAAAGCCACCACAGGAACAAAATGTAGATGGATGGATAGTATAGTATTATTATATTACTTATGGACGACGAGTGCACTGACGACACAGAGGTAGGTACAGCCGTGGCCTACCGTACTGCTATATATATAATATACTGTATAATAATAACGGACCTGGTGGACACTGTCAGCAGACTGCTAAACTAGTATGAAGAAAAAAAAAGCCACCACAGGTATACAATGTAGATGGATGGATAGTATAGTATTATTATATTACTTATGGACGACGAGTGCACTGACGACACAGAGGTAGGTACAGCCGTGGCCTACCGTACTGCTATATATAATATACTGTATAATAATAACGGACCTGGTGGACACTGTCAGCAGACTGCTAAACTAGTATGAAGAAAAAAAAAGCCACCACAGGTATACAATGTAGATGGATGGATAGTATAGTATTATATTACTTATGGAGGACGAGTGACGACACAGAGGTAGGTACAGCCGTGGCCTACCGTACTGCTATATATAATATACTGTATAATAACGGACCTGGTGGACACTGTCAGCAGACTGCTAAACTAGTATGAAGAAAAAAAAAGCCACCACAGGTATACAATGTAGATGGATGGATAGTATAGTATTATTATATTACTTATGGATGACGAGTGCACTGACGACACAGAGGTAGGTACAGCCGTGGCCTACCGTACTGCTATATATATATATATATATATATATATATATATATATATATATACTGTATAATAATAACGGACCTGGTGGACACTGTCAGCAGACTGATAAACTAGTATGAAGAAAAAAAAAGCCACCACAGGTATACAATGTAGATGGATAGATAGTATAGTATTATTATATTACTTATGGACGACGAGTGCACTGACGACACAGAGGTAGGTACAGCCGTGGCCTACCGTACTGCTATATATATAATATACTGTATAATAATAACGGACCTGGTGGACACTGTCAGCAGACTGCTTAACTAGTATGAAGAAAAAAAAGCCACCACAGGTATACAATGTAGATGGATGGATAGTATAGTATTATTATATTACTTATGGACGACGAGTGCACTGACGACACAGAGGTAGGTACAGCTGTGGCCTACCGTACTGCTATATATATATATATAATGTATAATAATAACGGACCTGGTGGACACTGTCAGCAGACTGTTAAACTAGTATGAAGAAAAAAAAAGCCACCACAGGTATACAATGTAGATGGATGGATAGTATAGTATTATTATTATATTACTTATGGACGACGAGTGCACTGACGACACAGAGGTAGGTACAGCCGTGGCCTACCGTACTGCTATATATATATATATATATATATATATATAGACTGTATAATAATAACGGACCTGGTGGACACTGTCAGCAGACTGCTAAACTAGTATGAAGAAAAAAAAAGCCACCACAGGTATACAATGTAGATGGATGGATAGTATAGTATTATTATATTACTTATGGACGACGAGTGCACTGACGACACAGAGGTAGGTACAGCCGTGGCCTACCATACTGCTATATATATATATATACTGTATAATAATAACGGACCTGGTGGACACTGTCAGCAGACTGCTAAACTAGTATGAAGAAAAAAAAGCCACCACAGGTATACAATGTAGATGGATGGATAGTATAGTATTATTATATTACTTATGGACGACGAGTGCACTGACGACACAGAGGTAGGTACAGCCGTGGCCTACCGTACTGCTATATATATATATATAATGTATAATAATAACAGACCTGGTGGACACTGTCAGCAGACTGCTAAACTAGTATGAAGAAAAAAAAAGCCACCACAGGTATACAATGTAGATGGATGGATAGTATAGTATTATATTACTTATGGACGACGAGTGCACTGACGACACAGAGGTAGGTACAGCCGTGGCCTACCGTACTGCTATATATATATATATATATATATATATATATACATACTGTATAATAATAACGGACCTGGTGGACACTGTCAGCAGACTGCTAAACTAGTATGAAGAAAAAAAAGCCACCACAGGAGTGTTTTTCAGGCAGTCAAACGTATACTGGACTGGTGGTCACTGTCAGCAAAACTGTGCACTGTACTCCTGCTATAACTGCTCCCCAGTCCCCACAATTAGGCAGTGTGAGCAGTGCACTCAGCACAGATATATCATGCAGCAGTGCAGCACACTGAGCACAGATATGGTGGAGCGTTTTTTTCAGGCAGAGAACCAACGGATTAAACTGGTGGTCACTACTATTATAATCAAAACCCTGCACTGTACTCCCTAACAGCTGCTCCCCGTCCCCAATCCTTCCCACAATTATAACACTATAAGTCACTCTGTGGGGTAAATTTACTAAGATTCGTAATTTCCGAAAAAATGTCAAAGTTCAATCACGAATGACATCGACAGTGTAAAACTGCAACTTTTTGAATTGATTACGATGGATTTACTAAGCTGTCGTATTCGGGTTTTTCTTTTCTTCCGATGTCGATGTCATTCGTTTTTTTTTACCTATTTTTACGGCAGTGATTAGCAAAACACTGCCGTTTTTTTTTACAATCAATCTCGGCCGGATCTGTGTGATCCGTGCTGGGGTTCGTATTTTTTTTTTTTTTTAAATTAAACAAAGTAAAATCCTAAAAAAAATTGCGTGGGGTCCCCCCTCCTAAGCATAACCAGCCTCGGGCTCTTTGAGCCGATCCTGGTTGCAGAAATATGGGAAAAAAAATGACAGGGGTTCCCCCATATTTAAGCAACCAGCATCGGGCTCTGCGCCTGGTCCTGGTCCCAAAAATACGGGGGACAAAAAGAGTAGGGGTCCCCCGTATTTTTAAAACCAGCACCGGGCTCCACTAGCTGGACAGATAATGCCACAGCCGGGGGTCACTTTTATACAGCGCCCTGCGGCCGTGGCATCAAAAATCCAACTAGTCACCCCTGGCCGGGGTACCCTGGGGGAGTGGGGACCCCTTCAATCAAGGGGTCGTCCCCCCCAGCCACCCAAGGGCCAGGGGTGAAGTCCGAGGCTGTCCCCCCCCATCCAATGGGCTGCGGATGGGAGGGCTGATAGCCTTTGTTGTAAAATAAAAGATATTGTTTTTAGTAGCAGTACTACAAGTCCCAGCAAGCCTCCCCCGCATGCTGGTACTTGGAGAACCACAAGTACCAGCATGCGGCGGAAAAACGGGCCCGCTGGTACCTGTAGTACTACCACTAAAAAAATACCCAAAAAAAGACAAGACACACACACCGTGAAAGTATAATTTTATTACATACATACACACATACATACATACATACTTACCTATGGCCCCACGCAGGTCGGTCCTCTTGTCCAGTAGAATCCAAGGGTACCTGTTGAATAAATTATACTCACGAGATCCAGGGGTCCAGGCTCCTCGGCAAATCCAGGGTTAATCCACGTACTTGTTAAAAATAAAAAAACGGTATCCCGACCACGAACTGAAAGGGGACCCATGTTTGCACATGGGTCACCTTCCCACGAATGCCAGAAACCCACTTTGACTTCTGTCTAAGTGGGTTTCTTCAGCCAATCAGGGAGTGCCACGTTGTAGCACTCTCCTGATCAGCTGTGTGCTCTTGTCCTCACTGACAGGCAGCACACGGCAGTGTTACAATGTAGCGCCTATGCGCTACATTGTAACCAATGCTGGGAACTTTCTGCCCTGCGGTTGACCTAAAGTGACGTCACCGCTGAGCAGAAAGTTCCCATCATTGGTTACAATGTAGCGCATAGGCGCTACATTGTAACACTGCCGCGTGCTGCCTGTCAGTGAGGACAGCAGCACACAGCTGATCAGGAGAGTGCTACAACGTGGCACTCCCTGATTGGCTGAAGAAACCCACTTAGCCAGAAGGCAAAGTGGGTTTCTGGCATTCGTGGAAAGGTGACCCATGTGCAAACATGGGTCACCTTTCAGTTCGTGGTCGGGCAGCCGTTTTTTTGTTTTATTCAAGTACGTGGATTATCCCTGGATTTGCCGAGGAGCCTGGACCACTGGATCTGGTGAGTAGAATTTCTTCAACAGGTACCCCTTGGATTCTACTGGAGAAGAGGACCGACCTGCGTGGGAACATAAGGTAAGTATGTATGTATGTGTGTATGTATGTAATAAAATTATACTTTCACGGTGTGTGTGTCTTGTGTTTTTTTGGGTATTTTTTTAGTGGTAGTACTACAGGTACCAGCGGGCCCGTTTTTCCGCCGCATGCTGGTACTTGTGGTTCTCCAAGTACAAGCATGCGGGGGAGGCTTGCTGGGACTTGTAGTACTGCTACTAAAAACAATATCTTTTATTTTACAACAAAGGCTATCAGCCCTCCCATCCGCAGCCCATTGGATGGGGGGGGACAGCCTCGGGCTTCACCCCTGGCCCTTGGGTGGCTGGGGGGGGGGACCCCTTGATTGAAGGGGTCCCCACTCCCCCAGGGTACCCCGGCCAGGGGTGACTAGATGGATTTTTGATGCCACGGCCGCAGGGCGCTGTATAAAAGTGACCCCCGGCTGTGGCATTATCTGTCCAGCTAGTGGAGCCCGGTGCTGGTTTTAAAAATACGGGGGACCCCTACTCTTTTTGTCCCCCGTATTTTTGGGACCAGGACCAGGCGCAGAGCCCGATGCTGGTTGCTTAAATATGGGGGAACCCCTGTCATTTTTTTTTCCATATTTCTGCAACCAGGATCGGCTCAAAGAGCCCGAGGCTGGTTATGCTTAGGAGGGGGGACCCCACGCAATTTTTTTTGGCAAAAAAAAGCACTTTCCAACCCCTTCCCACTGATATACATGCACGGATCTCATGGATCCCTGCATGCATCTCAAATCACGAATAAAAAAAGCAGGTCTGTTTTTTTTTAGGACTTTTTTACGAATTGTAATTTTTCACGGCAGTGTTTTGGGTTTTTTTGCTTTGCACTTCTTAGTAAATGACCGAGATTCATACTTAAACAGGCGTAATTTGACCGATGGTGTATTCATTCGTAATTTTTTACCTGAACTAGAAAAAAATTACGAATGCCCTCATCACTGCCGTGATTAGTGTTTAGTAAATGACCGAGATTGACCGAGATGACACTTTGATGAAAAAACGGCATCTCGGTCAAAATCGGGAGCTTAGTAAATATACCCCTGTGTCTTTTCTACTATAACGGAGAGGACGCCAGCCACGTCCTCTCCCTATCAATCTCAATGCACGTGTGAAAATGGCGGCGACGCGCGGCTGCTTATATAGAATCCGAGTCTCGCGAGAATCCGACAGCGGGATGATGACGTTCGGGCGCGCTCGGTTTACCCGAGCCACACGGGAGAATCCGAGCATGGCTCGGACCCGTGTAAAAAGGCTACAGTTCGGGGGGGTTCGGTTTCCGAGAAACCGAACCCGCTTATCACTACTAAATATTATAATGCAACCCAAATAAATATAACAATAAACAAGGATAAATAACTAATGTGAGATATTTGTCCACAGGGGCTGTGTAAATAAAGGGATTGGTGCAAAAAAAAAATATGCAAAACACCTCAGTGTATAGTCTCTAAAATATAACAAACAATATAAAAAAGCAACAATAAATAGCAAAATAAAAAATAAACACAAAATAAAAAAGTGTCCTCCCCTGCTTCTGTGGTATAGAATTCCCTTCCACCAATCACTCTAAAAAAAAACCCAGAGAAAATGCTTACACTGGATTAGGAGATATGAAGTTATTATTATTATTATTATTATTATTATTATTCAGTTTCTTGTTCCCTCCAGGGTCACACATTTCTTCAAGACATTCAGAGCGGCAGTAATATAGAAGGAATAACACTGCACATGCAGATGTACTAAGCCTTGGAGAGTGATAAAGTGGAGAGAGAGAGAAAGTACCAACCAATTAGCTCCTAACTGCCATGTTACAAGCTGTGTTTGAAAAATCACAGGCACTCATTGATTAGTGGTTTATCTCTTTCCACTTTATAACTC
Organism: Pseudophryne corroboree; assembly: GCF_028390025.1. NCBI lineage: Eukaryota > Metazoa > Chordata > Amphibia > Anura > Myobatrachidae > Pseudophryne > Pseudophryne corroboree. Next base: position 236,135,069 of record NC_086447.1, on the reverse strand, counting down.
TCCAAGGCTTAGTACATCTGCCCTAGGTAAGGCATTGTAGAATATAAAAAAGTGACACTTTATTGTATACACTTAGAAAGATAAAAAAGTGTGTTAACATATAACACACAGACAAGCCTCCAAATAAAAACCCTGTGGAAGTCAGCTTTAGGCTAAGCAGATATATCACTGCATGTCCCAAGTATTCCTGGGATCCACGGAAAGGTGCCAACTTGCTTCCCGATGTTATTGATGACCATTTGGGGGTCCACTGGAGCTTGCCTCACTCTTGCTGATGTGTTTCGAATAGGTTTTTTTTATCAAAGCTATACGTATGATTGGTGGAAGGGAATTCTATTACCACAGTTCAAGTGGTGGAGGACACTTTTTTTTATGGTTGTTGGTTTTTGATATTGTTTGTTATATTTTAGAGAATACACACTGAGGTATTTTGCATATGTTTTTTACACTAATCGCTATATTTACGCAGTGCCTGTGGACAAATATTTCATATTGGTTGCATGGGGGGTTACGGGCTGGCAACTTGGTGGCAACAGGAAATTCACACGTTAGAGAAACATTTTGTGAGTGTATTATGGGCGTGTGGCCAGAGTTACATACTATTAGGAGTCATGCCTATTAACAGTGCATTGCAAATCGCATTATCTGCATCTACGTACAGTGGCATCAAGGGGGGTGAGGAGGGTACAAATTACCCAGGCCCAGGTCCCATCTCTTTAGCTAGCAGCAGAAGCGCAAGCTCTTCTCCTCAGCTGCTTTGTGCTGGGCTGCAGTGTGGCCAGGGAGACAATTAAAGTACTATTTTTTCTGTATTTATTGTTTTTAGGGTGCAGGGACACGCCCCTGTGATTAGGTCACGCTCCATGGAAAGTAACTGGGCCCAGCCAGACTCCCTACTGCCCTGCCTAAGTACAGTAGCATGGGATAGGTGTAAGTTCCAATTATAGCCCCTTTAGAACATAAGCTCTCACGAGCAGGGCCCTCTTTCCTCATGTGCCTTTCCTTCTTGTACTTAAACCATCTTCTACTCCATTCTCCCTTCGACGGCACCAAATCCCTCGGTTTTCTGCCATCCTAAGACTTATTTCAGTGTCACCTGCTGATGCTGTTATATGAGATGAGCGCCTGAAATTTTTCGGGTTTTGTGTTTTGGTTTTGGGTTCGGTTCCGCGGCCGTGTTTTGGGTTCGAACGCATTTTGGCAAAACCTCACCGAATTTTTTTTGTCGGATTCGGGTGTGTTTTGGATTCGGGTGTTTTTTTCAAAAAACACTAAAAAACAGCTTAAATCATAGAATTTGGGGGTCATTTTGATCCCAAAGTATTATTAACCTCAAAAACCATAATTTACACTCATTTTCAGTCTATTCTGAATACCTCACACCTCACAATATTATTTTTAGTCCTAAAATTTGCACCGAGGTCGCTGTGTGAGTAAGATAAGCGACCCTAGTGGCCGACACAAACACCGGGCCCATCTAGGAGTGGCACTGCAGTGTCACGCAGGATGTCCCTTCCAAAAAACCCTCCCCAAACAGCACATGACGCAAAGAAAAAAAGAGGCGCAATGAGGTAGCTGTGTGAGTAAGATTAGCGACCCTAGTGGCCGACACAAACACCGGGCCCATCTAGGAGTGGCACTGCAGTGTCACGCAGGATGTCCCTTCCAAAAAACCCTCCCCAAACAGCACATGATGCAAAGAAAAAGAAAAGAAAAAAGAGGTGCAAGATGGAATTGTCCTTGGGCCCTCCCACCCACCCTTATGTTGTATAAACAAAACAGGACATGCACACTTTAACCAACCCATCATTTCAGTGACAGGGTCTGCCACACGACTGTGACTGATATGACGGGTTGGTTTGGACCCCCCCCAAAAAAGAAGCAATTAATCTCTCCTTGCACAAACTGGCTCTACAGAGGCAAGATGTCCACCTCATCATCACCCTCCGATATATCACCGTGTACATCCCCCTCCTCACAGATTATCAATTCGTCCCCACTGGAATCCACCATCTCAGCTCCCTGTGTACTTTGTGGAGGCAATTGCTGCTGGTCAATGTCTCCGCGGAGGAATTGATTATAATTCATTTTAATGAACATCATCTTCTCCACATTTTCTGGATGTAACCTCGTACGCCGATTGCTGACAAGGTGAGCGGCGGCACTAAACACTCTTTCGGAGTACACACTTGTGGGAGGGCAACTTAGGTAGAATAAAGCCAGTTTGTGCAAGGGCCTCCAAATTGCCTCTTTTTCCTGCCAGTATAAGTACGGACTGTGTGACGTGCCTACTTGGATGCGGTCACTCATATAATCCTCCACCATTCTATCAATGTTGAGAGAATCATATGCAGTGACAGTAGACGACATGTCCGTAATCGTTGTCAGGTCCTTCAGTCCGGACCAGATGTCAGCATCAGCAGTCGCTCCAGACTGCCCTGCATCACCGCCAGCGGGTGGGCTCGGAATTCTGAGCCTTTTCCTCGCACCCCCAGTTGCGGGAGAATGTGAAGGAGGAGATGTTGACAGGTCGCGTTCCGCTTGACTTGACAATTTTGTCACCAGCAGGTCTTTCAACCCCAGCAGACTTGTGTCTGCCGGAAAGAGAGATCCAAGGTAGGCTTTAAATCTAGGATCGAGCACGGTGGCCAAAATGTAGTGCTCTGATTTCAACAGATTGACCACCCGTGAATCCTTGTTAAGCGAATTAAGGGCTCCATCCACAAGTCCCACTTGCCTAGCGGAATCGCTCCGTGTTAGCTCCTCCTTCAATGTCTCCAGCTTCTTCTGCAAAAGCCTGATGAGGGGAATGACCTGACTCAGGCTGGCAGTGTCTGAACTGACTTCACGTGTGGCAAGTTCAAAGGGCATCAGAACCTTGCACAACGTTGAAATCATTCTCCACTGCGCTTGAGACAGGTGCATTCCACCTACTATATCGTGCTCAATTGTATAGGCTTGAATGGCCTTTTGCTGCTCCTCCAACCTCTGAAGCATATAGAGGGTTGAATTCCACCTCGTTACCACTTCTTGCTTCAGATGATGGCAGGGCAGGTTCAGTAGTTTTTGGTGGTGCTCCAGTCTTCTGTACGTGGTGCCTGTACGCCGAAAGTGTCCCGCAATTCTTCTGGCCACCGACAGCATCTCTTGCACGCCCCTGTCGTTTTTTAAAAAATTCTGCACCACCAAATTCAAGGTATGTGCAAAACATGGGACGTGCTGGAATTTGCCCATATTTAATGCACACACAATATTGCTGGCGTTGTCCGATGCCACAAATCCACAGGAGAGTCAAATTGGGGTAAGCCATTCCGCGATGATCTTCCTCAGTTGCCGTAAGAGGTTTTCAGCTGTGTGCGTATTCTGGAAAGCGGTGATACAAAGCGTAGCCTGCCTAGGAAAGAGTTGGCGTTTGCGAGATGCTGCTACTGGTGCCGCCGCTGCTGTTCTTGCGGCGGGAGTCCATACATCTACCCAGTGGGCTGTCACAGTCATATAGTCCTGACCCTGCCCTGCTCCACTTGTCCACATGTCCGTGGTTAAGTGGACATTGGGTACAACTGCATTTTTTAGGACACTGGTGAGTCTTTTTCTGACGTCCGTGTACATTCTCGGTATCGCCTGCCTAGAGAAGTGGAACCTAGATGGTATTTGGTAACGGGGGCACACTGCCTCAATAAATTGTCTAGTTCCCTGTGAACTAACGGCGGATACCGGACGCACGTCTAACACCAACATAGTTGTCAAGGCCTCAGTTATCCGCTTTGCAGCAGGATGACTGCTGTGATATTTCATCTTCCTCGCAAAGGACTGTTGAACAGTCAATTGCTTACTGGAAGTAGTACAAGTGGGCTTACGACTTCCCCTCTGGGATGACCATCGACTCCCAGCAGCAACAACAGCAGCGCCAGCAGCAGTAGGCGTTACACGCAAGGATGCATCGGAGGAATCCCAGGCAGGAGAGGAATCGTCAGAATTGCCAGTGACATGGCCTGCAGGACTATTGGCATTCCTGGGGAAGGAGGAAATTGACACTGAGGGAGTTGGTGGGGTGGTTTGCGTGAGCTTGGTTACAAAAGGAAGGGATTTACTGGTCAGTGGACTGCTTCCGCTGTCACCCAAAGTTTTTGAACTTGTCACTGACTTATTATGAATGCGCTGCAGGTGACGTATAAGGGAGGATGTTCCGAGGTGGTTAACGTCCTTACCCCTACTTATTACAGCTTGACAAAGGGAACACACGGCTTGACACCTGTTGTCCGCATTTCTGTTGAAATACCTCCACACCGAAGAGCTGATTTTTTTGGTATTTTCACCTGGCATGTCAACGGCCATATTCCTCCCACGGACAACAGGTGTCTCCCCGGGTGCCTGACTTAAACAAACCACCTCACCATCAGAATCCTCCTGGTCAATTTCCTCCCCAGCGCCAGCAACACCCATATCCTCCTCATCCTGGTGTACTTCAACACTGACATCTTCAATCTGACTATCAGGAACTGGACTGCGGGTGCTCCTTCCAGCACTTGCAGGGGGCGTGCAAATGGTGGAAGGCGCATGCTCTTCACGTCCAGTGTTGGGAAGGTCAGGCATCGCAACCGACACAATTGGACTCTCCTTGTGGATTTGGGATTTCGAAGAATGCACAGTTCTTTGCTGTGCTGCTTTTGCCAGCTTGAGTCTTTTCATTTTTCTAGCGAGAGGCTGAGTGCTTCCATCCTCATGTGAAGCTGAACCACTAGCCATGAACATAGGCCAGGGCCTCAGCCGTTCCTTGCCACTCCGTGTCGTAAATGGCATATTGGCAAGTTTACGCTTCTCCTCCGACAATTTTATTTTAGGTTTTGGAGTCCTTTTTTTTCTGATATTTGGTGTTTTGGATTTGACATGCTCTGTACTATGACATTGGGCATCGGCCTTGGCAGACGACGTTGCTGGCATTTCATCGTCTCGGCCATGACTAGTGGCAGCAGCTTCAGCACGAGGTGGAAGTGGATCTTGATCTTTCCCTAATTTTGGAACCTCAACATTTTTGTTCTCCATATTTTAATAGGCACAACTAAAAGGCACCTCAGGTAAACAATGGAGATGGATACTAGTATACAATTATGGACTGCCTGCCGAGTGCAGACACAGAGGTAGCCACAGCCGTGAACTACCGTACTGTACTGTGTCTGCTGCTAATATAGACTGGTTGATAAAGAGATGTCTATGTAACTATGTATGTATAAAGAAGAAAGAAAAAAAAACCACGGTTAGGTGGTATACAATTATGGACGGACTGCCTGCCGAGTGCAGACACAGAGGTAGCCACAGCCGTGAACTACCGTACTGTACTGTGTCTGCTGCTAATAATATAGACTGGTTGATAAAGAGATGTCGTAGTAGTATGTATGTATAAAGAAGAAAGAAAAAAAAACCACGGTTAGGTGGTATACAATTATGGACGGACTGCCTGCCGAGTGCAGACACAGAGGTAGCCACAGCCGTGAACTACCGTACTGTACTGTGTCTGCTGCTAATATAGACTGGTTGATAAAGAGATGTCTATGTAACTATGTATGTATAAAGAAGAAAGAAAAAAAAACCACGGTTAGGTGGTATACAATTATGGACGGACTGCCTGCCGAGTGCAGACACAGAGGTAGCCACAGCCGTGAACTACCGTACTGTACTGTGTCTGCTGCTAATATAGACTGGTTGATAAAGAGATGTCTATGTAACTATGTATGTATAAAGAAGAAAGAAAAAAAAAACACGGTTAGGTGGTATACAATTATGGACGGACTGCCTGCCGAGTGCAGACACAGAGGTAGCCACAGCCGTGAACTACCGTACTGTACTGTGTCTGCTGCTAATATAGACTGGTTGATAAAGAGATGTCTATGTAACTATGTATGTATAAAGAAGAAAGAAAAAAAAACCACGGTTAGGTGGTATACAATTATGGACGGACTGCCTGCCGAGTGCAGACACAGAGGTAGCCACAGCCGTGAACTACCGTACTGTACTGTGTCTGCTGCTAATATAGACTGGTTGATAAAGAGATGTCTATGTAACTATGTATGTATAAAGAAGAAAGAAAAAAAAACCACGGTTAGGTGGTATACAATTATGGACGGACTGCCTGCCGAGTGCAGACACAGAGGTAGCCACAGCCGTGAACTACCGTACTGTACTGTGTCTGCTGCTAATATAGACTGGTTGATAAAGAGATGTCTATGTAACTATGTATGTATAAAGAAGAAAGAAAAAAAAACCACGGTTAGGTGGTATACAATTATGGACGGACTGCCTGCCGAGTGCAGACACAGAGGTAGCCACAGCCGTGAACTACCGTACTGTACTGTGTCTGCTGCTAATATAGACTGGTTGATAAAGAGATGTCGTAGTAGTATGTATGTATAAAGAAGAAAAAAAAACCACGGTTAGGTGGTATACAATTATGGATGGACTGCCTGCCGAGTGCAGACACAGAGGTAGCCACAGCCGTGAACTACCGTACTGTGTCTGCTGCGACTGGATGATAAATGATATAAAAAATATATATATATCACTACTGCAGCCGGACAGGTATATATTATATATTATATAATGACGGACCTGCTGGACACTGTCTGTCAGCAGAATGAGTTTTATTTTTATAGAATAAAAAAAAAAAAAAACACACAAGTGAAGTCACACGACGAGTGTTTAACTTTTTCAGGCAATCACAATATAAGTATACTACTAACTATACTGGTGGTCAGTGTGGTCAGGTCACTGGTCAGTCACACTGGCAGTGGCACTCCTGCAGCAAAAGTGTGCACTGTTTAATTTTAATATAATATTATGTACTCCTGGCTCCTGCTATAACCTATAACTGGCACTGCAGTGCTCCCCAGTCTCCCCCACAATTATAAGCTGTGTGAGCTGAGCAGTCAGACAGATATATAATATATATAGATGATGCAGCACACTGGGCTGAGCCTGAGCAGTGCACACAGATATGGTATGTGGCTGAGTCACTGTGTGTATCGCTTTTTTCAGGCAGAGAACGGATATATTAAATAAACTGCACTGTCTGGTGGTCACTCACTATATAATATTATGTACTCCTGGCTCCTGCTATAACCTATAACTGGCACTGCAGTGCTCCCCAGTCTCCCCCACAATTATAAGCTGTGTGAGCTGAGCAGTCAGACAGATATATAATATATATAGATGATGCAGCACACTGGGCTGAGCCTGAGCAGTGCACACAGATATGGTATGTGACTGAGTCACTGTGTGTATCGCTTTTTTCAGGCAGAGAACGGATATATTAAATAAACTGCACTGTCTGGTGGTCACTCACTAGTAAACTCTCTGCACTCTCTACACTTCTACAGTACTCCTCCTAGTCCTAAGCTCCAGTAAATCTCTCTCTCTTATAATCTAAATGGAGAGGACGCCAGCCACGTCCTCTCCCTATCAATCTCAATGCACGTGTGAAAATGGCGGCGACGCGCGGCTCCTTATATAGAATCCGAGTCTCGCGAGAATCCGACAGCGTCATGATGACGTTCGGGCGCGCTCGGGTTAACCGAGCAAGGCGGGAGGATCCGAGTCTGCTCGGACCCGTGAAAAAAACCATGAAGTTCGGGCGGGTTCGGATTCAGGGAAACCGAACCCGCTCATCTCTAGTTCATATACCCTGTACTTGTCCTATATTGTCTTGAACTGTAAGTCACTTGTTTCTTATTTCTCTTACGTCCTAGAGGATACTGGTAATCCATTTAGTACCATGGGATATAGACGGGTCCACTAGGAGCCTTGGGCACTTTAAGAATTTGATAGTGTGTGCTGGCTCCTCCCTCTACGCCCCTCCTACCAGACTCTGTTTAGAATATGTGCCCGGAGGAGCCGATCACGTCGCTGGAAGCTCCTGAAGAGTTTTCTGCATTTATTTGTATGTTTGTTATTTTCAGGCAGGACTGAATGGCTACTAATTTTGTTATGAGGACTGCGCTTACACCTTATGTTTAGATGAGTAGCTGCTATGGAGAATAAAGGGTTCCACTGGCCCTGTTGTTACGTGTGTGTATATGTTAGTTACTCCCAGCGCTCACTCTTAAACAAAGGAAGGATATACGTGTAATAATTTAAAAATATATATAATTTATTATTCTTGTGTAACCGTAATATACAGATCTACGTAAAAGTATTGGTAGAAAGTTTATACAGTATATGGTACGAATTCATATAAAAATAAAGAATGTAAAAAGATATACTAAAAATATATATAGTGTACTCCTAATACCAGTATACATACACTGAACAATGAGAAAAAAACTAACAACATACAGTATAAGATAGAATGAAGGAGTGTGGTTAAAGGTTCTGTATAGTTTTAGTAGAAACACTTATGCGTTTTACTCTACTAAACAAAAGTGCATCAAAGTTGCTTTAAGTTTTCTTCTAGTTGATACTTATGTTCTGAGCAGTATGATTGTTACTTGTATCACTTCTACTGGATACAAAGTTCCTGCAACAGTGAGATGTGGCAGCGTTACGCAATTACAGCAAGTGAGAATGATTTTTCAAAATACTCACTGCTGATGATAGTCTCGCTGGTGGTGTCTCTGACCGCACTGGTTGTGAGGTACGGATGTCTGCCGACAGACAGGTAGAACTTGGCGACGGTGGTCAGCATTTGAAGCGTGTATTCCAATCTACGCGTTTCGCCTGTGCAAACCAGGCTTCGTCAGGATGCCAGATCGTTCCTTCTCCCGTCTTCTTATTCCTCTCTGTGCCCTTGCTTGAGGTCAAAAGATGACATCATTTCCGCCCTCTCTGTGCGCTGTATTGGTGAAATCCTTAGTGGACATCCCTGCATGCAATGTTTTACAGGATATCTTCAGTCCATATATCATTTGGAACCATACTCTTTGTTCTTATTAATATAGTGTACAACATTACATTAGTACTATTTTGGAAACGGAAATTATCCTTTTATAAAAAAATATATATAAAAAAATATTTTATAGAAAAATACGTAAAATTCCAAAAGAGAAAAAGAGTGTACATACAAAGTAAAGGATATATGAAAATACATACAAAGACACAGAACATGTATATAACATGTATAAAAATATACTATATGTATGTGTAAACAAAATATGTATATGTGTAGATAAGGGGTCGTCAGATTCTAGCGATCTGCATTTATTTAAAGTATATAGAAATAAAAATAAATAGAATTAAAGATAGAAAAATATAAATAAAATATTACTATTTGTATGTTCTAGGAGGACGCATAGATAGTCCAATACATTGGGATATATCTAAAAAATATATCTAAAAAAATATATATGTAGAATATATATACACACACACACACACACACACACACACACACACACACACACACACACACACACACACATACTAAAATACCATATGGGCAACTCTAGATGAACAGATAGACTTTCTAAAAGAGCAGTATACATCAGGGTAGTTATTACCGAGAAAAACTGGGCTATGTAAGAGGGTAATATATAATTATTATATGGAGAAATAAGTGAAACAGAGGTACTCATTTATTTATTTATTTGTTTTATTGTAATAGTCAATTAGAAATGCTTATTTGAAAGTTCATATTGTGCTCCATTTGTCAAATTATACTCTGTTTTGAGTTTTTATGAAGGACACTGATCAAATGTCTTTTAGGGTGAGTGTAATTGTAGTCAGTATGTTTATAAGGGGTTTATTTCTCAGTATAGTAACAGCTTGTAACGAGATTCCTAGGTGTTTGTATTACTGGCTATAATGGCAGCTCTCACAGATATGTTTTTTGTATTGTAAATATGTTTCGACTTAAAGTCGAATTGAGACACTGAATGTCTGTCAACAATATAAATGCTCTTTAAAGTATTGTAAAACTACAGTATATTGTTCTATGCAGTTATTTCTTCAGAAATGGGTCTGAATAGCACCAGCCTGCCTGCTTCATGGGACTTAGGGGGGGACGGCCCATCCTCTTGAAGGGTTAATGGTCCCGTTTCCTGCTGAAAGGACACTAGCTCCTGAGGGAACTATTCGAAAGCCCCACCACGGCGAGCGTACATTCCCGCAGCACGCCGCTGTTAGGTGCCGCCGTCCGCGGCGCCGCTCGGTCTGCTTCCGAGCGACGCTCACGGCCGCCGCACCTCTCTCCCTGCCTGCCCGGTGCCTAGCAACGCCAGGACGCCATGTGTACTGTAGCCGCCGGGTCCCTGGCAACGCTAGGACGCCGGGCGTCCACAACCGCTGGGTCCACAGCAATGGGGACGCCATTGGCGGACCGCGTTCCCCGTTGCCAGATAAAGATTGATTAGTTGCTCGTGCAGCAGGGCAGCTGCACGGCAACTAGTAATTAGGGTCTGGGGGCTGGTCTTGCTGGCCCTCCTGTCATTGGCCAGCAGGGCCTTTTTATGGGAGCCAGCACACTACAGCTTCGCCGGTGATAGCTTCCTGTATGCTGTTCCTGCCTTGCAACGTCTGTTCCTGGTCAGCTGTATCTGGTCGATCTTGCTCCCTGCGCTCCTGAGTCCTGGAGTTCTGAAGCCGGTCCTGGGAATCCTTCCTGTCCAAGTGAACCTGTTGCAGTCATCTGGGGGTTCTCGCTTGTTGGAGTTCTCTCCCAGTTTCGTGAGAAGCGGCTTCTGCCGCGGGTTGCGGCCTAGGCCGCTTAAGTCCTTGTGTTAATTTTGTATTGGTGGTTTTTGCGGAGGTTTCCGCTTTTCACTGTCCTCCCCGGTACACGGCGGTGCCGTGTGGGGGTGTGGACAGTGGTGTCTTTTGTTGTTCTTTTCCTTTGGCGGCGTGCCGCACATATATTTAGTTTTAGGGTAGTTAGTAGCCCCTAACTTTCTGTTTGCTTTAGTTAGAGGTCCCCTTGTTATTATCCTGTCTCGGCTCACGCCTTGTCTCACTCTAAGACCTGGGGGCATCGGAGTTGGGCAGACCTAATCCGCCCTTCAAACGCGGCTGTCATGGGCCCAAGAAACCATAGTCACTCAGGCGTGAACTGACCACATGGGTAAAACAATGGAGGTAGGGTGCTAGGGGCTATTCCCGTACCATCCCTTATTTCAGCGTCACGTCCTGGTGCTCTGGACTTACTACGCAACATCTCTCTAGTTCTGAGCATCAGGAACGTAACATTATCACCGGCCCAAAAAACAAAAAGAAGAAATATAAAGAGTTATTTGTTTTTGGTGGGCCTTGAAATTCGGCCTCATGAATCCGGCAGTATTAGGACCGAATCCCAGCCAGCTTTTGGCCAACCAGATTCAGGAACTAACTCAGATGGTTCAGGATCTTACTCTTCGGGTGAGATCGCAGGAAGATCTTTTGCGAGCCTCCCCGAGTATGATTCCAGAACCAAAGATGCACCTTCCTGATCGTTTTTCAGGTAACCAAAATTATTTTTTTTAATTTCAAGGAAGCTTGTAAGCTTTATTTTCGTTTAAGGCCCCGATCCTCTGGTACTGAGTCTCAACGGGTCGGGATTGTGATGTCATTACTACAAGGCGATCCGCAAACCTGGGCTTTTGGGCTAAAAGCCGATGATGTTGCCTTGCTTTCTGTAGATGCTTTTTTTAAGTCCCTAGGCCTTTTGTACGATGACCCTGATAGGGAAGCGTCGGCTGAGAGCCACCTGCGTGCACTTAAGCAAGGGAAAAATCCAGCAGAGGCGTATTGTACCGAGTTTCGCCGTTGGTCGAACGACTGTGGCTGGAATGACCCGGCCCTGCGCAGTCAGTTTCGCCTCGGTTTGTCTGAAGTTATTAAAGACAGTCTCCTTCAGTACCCCGCTCCAGAGACTTTAGACAAACTCATGGAGCTTGCTATTAAAATTGATCGTCGTCTTTGGGAGCGGAGGGCTGAAAGAGGAGCTAGTTTCAGGCCTAGTCCATGTGTGTATACTTTCCCTGAGGACATCGAGGAGCCCATGCAAATGGGTCTCTCCCGGCTGTCCCCAGAGGAAAGAACCAGAAGGCTAAATTCTGGTCTTTGCTTGTATTGTGGTGGCAAGGAACATATCGCGCGTAATTGCCCGAATAAGCAGGGAAACGCTCTGACCAAGTGAATTGTGAGGGGGTTCACTTGGGTCTGCAACTGATCTCCTCTAATGATTCCTTATTAGTTCCTGTAAAAATTTCCTTTGGTAGTCTCAGTTCGTTGGTGTCGGCCTTTGTCGACAGTGGAGCTGCGGGAAATTTCATGGATCTTGGTTGGGCTCAGGCTTTGGGCGTTCCACAGATACCTTTGGATAAACGTATCTCCATGCACGGTTTGGATGGTGGTCCGCTTTCTAATGGGGTAATCACTCACCGCACACCTGACAGTGGGGGCCCTACATTCGGAGAAAATCGAATTTTACCTTACCCATTGTCCGGCTGTCCCCGTAGTGTTGGGTCACCCCTGGCTTGCCTTTCATAATCCCACCATAGATTGGCGGTCTGGGGACATTTCCCGATGGAGTCCCTTTTGTGTTAAGGAATGTATTTCCCGTCCAGTCCCGGTTGCGGCAGTCACCCCAGAACTTATTCCTTTGGAATATCAGGACTTTGCCGATGTTTTCTCCAAGGGTAATGCGGATATTCTTCCCCCTCATCGGTCCTATGACTGCGCTATTGACTTAGTTCCCGGTGCCTCTTTGCCTAAAGGGAGACTATATGCCCTGTCTGGGCCGGAAACTACGGCAATGAATGATTATGTACAGGAGAGCCTGAAAAAAGGCTTCATTAGGCCCTCGAAATCTCCCTTGAGTGCAGGGTTCTTTTTTGTTGAGAAAAAAGATGGGTCGCTCAGACCATGTACAGGTTGAGTATCCCATATCCAAATATTCCGAAATACGGAATATTCCGAAATACAGACTTTTTTGAGTGAGAGTGAGATAGTGAAACCTTTGTTTTCTGATGGCGCAATGTACACAAACTTTGTTAATACAAAGTGATTAAAAATATTGTATTAAATGACCTTCAGGCTGTGTGTATAAGGTGTATATGAAACATAAATGAATTGTGTGAATGTAGACACACTTTGTTTAATGCACAAAGTTATAAAAAATATTGGCTAAAATTACCCCCAGGCTGTGTGTATAAGGTGTATATGAAACATAAATGCATTCTGTGCTTAGATTTAGGTCCCATCACCATGATATCTCATTATCAGGGCCGTAACTAGGGGGGGCTAGGGGGGCATACGCCCTGGGCGCCGGATTTGTATGGGCGCGAGATTCCAATTCAGCACCCTCAGACAGCTGCAGTAAGTCCCTGCTGTCTGAAATCTCTGCTTTCTCCTTTGCCGGCATCAGAGATTTACGGATCCATTATGCTGTCTGCTGCAGTCTAGATCAATCGACTGCAGAGCAGCATATAGCGAGCGTGCCAGATCCCGGCCAGCAGCAGCAGCATATATCACACTGACAGCGTGCAGGCTGTCCTATGAAGCTCTCTGTAGCAGCACAGCCCACATCCCAGGCAGCAGTCTCCTATCCTACAGACGTAAACCATGTATGTACAGTGCTATTATATGGGTCCTCCATCAGTATCTGCATACTGTCTATACCTGTAGCTGCAAACATCTCTAGTGCTTATTAGGGTCATTAGATGGCTCTATGCAGTGGGATTTTTTTTTAATTCACTAACTTTCTTTTTTTAAAGCTAATTTAATATATTCTGTATGATGCAGTCTCTCTCTCTCTCTCTCTCTCTCTGTTATACCGGCACTCACATGCTCACACATAGAATACTTCGCAAAGTGTTCTCCAGTTGTGCTGCCCTCAGGCAGTGCGTCTAATAGCGCCGCCTTTTAACAGATATATATATATATATATATACACACACACAAACACACACACACACACACATTTCTTAAACCACCACTGCTCCATTAGTTGCTGCGCTGATCGCCAGGATTAACTGTTCAACCCCCCTAAAACAATAATCTAGATCCGCCCCTGCCTGCACGCATTACTGCTGTGTAGCACAATATGTATATGGGATACTAATGTGCAGTATATTGTGAATAAGGGGCTCTATTGTGTAATATAATGTGTGGCGTAATTTGGATTTATTGTTTTTTGTATTGGGGGGGGGGTGCAAACTACTGCCTCGCCCCGGGTGCCGAAAATCCTAGTTTCGGCCCTGTCATTATGGTATGCAAATATTCCAAAATACGGAAAAATCCCATATCCAAAATACCTCTGGTCCCAAGCATTTTGGATAAGGGATACTCAACCTGTATTGATTATCGGGCTCTGAATAAAATTTCTGTTAAAAACACCTACCCCTTGCCACTGATTTCAGTACTATTTGATCAGCTCCGGACTGCCGTTATATTTTCCAAGATCGATCTTAGAGGGGCTTACAATCTCATCCGAATAAAATCTGGGGATGAGTGGAAGACTGCTTTCAGCACACAGTCGGGACATTATGAATACCTGGTGATGCCGTTTGGGCTGTCTAATGCTCCTGCTGTATTTCAAGATCTCATTAACGACGTCCTTCGCGACTTTCTAGGAAAGTTCGTAGTCGTTTATTTAGACGACATTTTGATTTACTCTGAGTCTTTGGAACAACATATTACCCATGTGCGACTGCTCCTTCAGAAGTTACGGGAAAATCATTTGTACGCCAAACTGGAGAAATGTGATTTCCACATCACAGAAGTGTCCTTCCTGGGGTATATTATTTCTCCTAAGGGGTTTTTCATGGAACCAAAAAAACTCCAGGCCATCCTAAATTGGGCACAACCCACAAACTTAAAAGCAATTCAGCGCTTTTTAGGGTTTGCAAATTACTATAGGCGTTTTATTCATACCTTCTCAGATTTGGTTGCTCCTATTGTGGCATTGACTAAAAAAGGAGCGGACCCTTCCAATTGGTCGCCTGAAGCCAAGTCTGCCTTCCTGGCCTTAAAGCAGGCCTTTGTCTCAGCTCCAGTACTCAGACACCCTAACCCGGATCTCCCCTTTATTGTCGAGGTAGATGCCTCAGAGGTTGGAGTGGGGGCTATCCTTTCTCAGGAAGACCCGGAGTCTCAGGAATTACACCCATGTGCCTTCATGTCCAGAAAATTCTCCTCCGCAGAATCCAACTATGATGTTGGTAATCGAGAATTGTTGGCAGTTAAATGGGCTTTCGAGGAGTGGAGGCACTGGTTGGAAGGAGCAAGGCATACCATTACGGTGTTTACTGACCACAAGAACCTGCAGTATATTGAGTCAGCTACACGGCTTAATGCTCGACAGGCACGTTGGGCGCTGTTTTTTACTCGTTTCAGGTTTATAATCACCTTCAGGCCCGGTTCCAAGAATACAAAAGCCGATGCCCTATCACGTTGTTTTCTTCCGGTTCACAATAACCACCCGGCTACTACCCCCATAGTCCCATCGTCTGTCACCCGGGCTGGCCTCACACAGGATTTATTAACACAGCTAGTCCAGCTTCAGCAGCAGGCTCCCAAAGCCACTCCTGCAGATCGTCTCTTCGTCCCTGAATTTCTGAGGGGCACTATTCTAGCTGAGTTTCATGATAATAAGATTTCTGGTCATCCGGGTATCACTAAGACCTTGGAGTTAATCTCTCGCTCAGTGTGGTGGCCTAATCTTTCTAAAGATGTAAGGGAATTTGTCCGTTCCTGTCAGGTTTGTGCTCAGTACAAGGTATCTCGATCGTTGCCGGTCGGGCAACTCATGCCTCTAGCCGTTCCTCTCAGGCCATGGTCACATATATCCATGGATTTCGTGGTGGACCTTCCTCTTTCAGCTGGGTTTCGAGTCATTTGGGTGGTAGTAGACCATTTTAGTAAGATGGCCCACTTCATTGCTCTCCCCCGATTACCCTCTGCTCAAGGGTTGGCAGTTTTGTTTCTCCGCCATGTGTTCAGGCTCCATGGTTTACCCAGGGATATTGTCTCTGATCGGGGACCGCAATTCATCGCCCGTTTCTGGAAACATTTTTGTGCCTTATTAAATATGAAACTCTCTTTAACATCTGGGTACCATCCACAGTCTAACGGACAAACTGAATGTGTTAATCAGTCGTTAAAACAGTATTTACAGCTATATTCGGCCAAACTTCAGAATGATTGGTCTGAATTTCTTCCTTTGGCCGAATTTGCCTATAATAACTCTTGTCATTCTTCCACCAAGGAGTCCCCATTCTTTTCGGTCTTGGGCTTTCATCCTAGAGCCAATTCTTTTTACCCTCATTCTCCAGTCTCCTCGTTGACCTTAACTCCCCATCTCAGAATGATTTGGAAAAAGGTGCACCTTGCCCTTAAGAAGGCTGCCTTCTGAGAAAAAAAAATTTCTGATAGGTTCCGACGCCCATGCACTTTTAAGGTGGGAGATAAGGTGTGGTTGTCAACCCGCAACATCAAGCTCCGACAACCCTCGGCTAGATTGGGACCCAAATTTATTGGACCGTTCCTTATCGTTAAGAAGGTCAACCCAGTTGCTTTCCGGCTACGCTTGCCTAAATCACTCAAAATTGGCAATACTTTTCACTGTTCCCTTCTGAAGCAGTATATTTCTTCCAGGAGATTCCCTCGGAAGACTTCCCAGGGTAGACCTCCGGTGGATGTTCAGGGGCAACAAGAGTTCTTGGTGGAGAAAGTTTTAGATTCCAAAGTTTCTCGGGGCCGGCTTTATTTTTTGGTTCACTGGAAAGGCTATGGCCCGGAAGAAAGGTCTTGGGTCCTGGATAACAATTTACATGCCCCTAAACTTAAGAGATTATTCTTTCAGGAATTTCCTCAGAAACCCGGCTTTAGAGGTTCTTTAACCCCTCCTCAAGGGGGGGTACTGTTAGGTGCTGCGGTCCGCGGCGCCGCTCGGTCTGCTTCCGAGCGACGCTCACGGCCGCCGCACCTCTCTCCCTGCCCGCCCGGCGCCTAGCAATGCCAGCACGCCGTGCGTACTGTAGCCGCCGGGTCCCTGGCAACGCTAGGACGCCGGGCGTCCACAGCCGCTGGGTCCATAGCAACGGGGACGCCATTGGCGGACCGCGTTCCCCGTTGCCAGATAAAGATTGATTAGTTGCTCGTGCAGCAGGGCAGCTGCACGGCAACTAGTAATTAGGGTCTGGGGGCTGGTCTTGCTGGCCCACCTGTCATTGGCTAGCAGGGCCTTTTTATGGGAGCCAGCACACTACAGCCTCGCCGGTGATAGCTTCCTGTATGCTGTTCCTGCCTTGCAACGTCTGTTCCTGGTCAGCTGTATCTGGTCGATCTTGCTCCCTGCGCTCCTGAGTCCTGGAGTTTTGAAGCCGGTCCTGGGAATCCTTCCTGTCCAAGTGAACCTGTTGCAGTCATCTGGGGGTTCTCGCTTGTTGGGGTTCTCTCCAGGTTTCGTGAGTAGCGGATTCTGCCACGGGTTGCGGCCTAGGCCGCTTAAGTCCTTGTGTTAATTTTGTATTGGTGGTTTTTGCGGAGGTTTCCGCTTTTCACTGTCCTCCCCGGTACACGGCGGTGCCGTGTGAGGGTGTGGACAGTGGTGTCTTTTGTTGTTCTTTTCCTTTGGCGGCGTGCCGCACATATATTTAGTTTTAGGGCAGTTAGTAGCACCTAACTTTCTGTTTGCTTTAGTTAGAGGTCCCCTTGTTATTATCCTGTCTCGGCTCACGCCTTGTCTCACTCTAAGACCTGGGGGCATCGGAGTTGGGCAGACCTAATCCGCCCTTCAAACGCGGCTGCCGTGGGCCCAAGAAACCATAGTCACTCAGGCGTGAACTGACCACACGGGTAAAACAATGGAGGTATTCCCATACCATCCCTTATTTCAGCGTCACATCCTGGTGCTCTGGACTTACTACGCAACATCTCTCTAGTTCTGAGCATCAGGAATGTAACAGCCGCCACCCCTAACAGAGCCAAAGATATAAGAGTGGTGAGTACTAAGCCGGCATCCCGGGTAGCGGGTTGCCGGCCATTATGTCGGCATGAGTGTGCGGAGATGCACGGCTTCTACAGGGGGGCGGATGAATCTCCAGACTCGGTACACAGTGCAGATGCACCGCTTCTGAGGGAGCGAACTGAGTCTAAGTACACTACGTGTGTACAGAGTACCCAGACTGGCATTACAGACTTAAAAGGGGGCTGACTCCATTTTAGGCACTAAAATTACCTCAGCCAGTATAAAAAAGCGGGAAGACCGCGCGCTATTGAAGGGTCGGGGCTTCACTATGAGCGGATCCAGCAGCTCACCAGCGCCATTTTCCCTCTGCAATGGACCTCCAGAGAGACTCCAGATTACCTCAGCGGTACCAAGGGGTCATAGCAGGGTACTTAATCTGCGACCCGGCTAAGCTTGGCATTAGCAGTAAGGATGCTGTGTGCTGGCTCCAGGCTATCTCTGTGTCTCTCTTGAAGGGCACTTTGTTGGTTAATTGTGCATTTAACGTGTGTGTGTGTGTGTGTGTGTGTGTGTGTGTGTGTGTGCTCTGTCACTGTCACAGTATGTCAGACAAAGAGTGTGTTTCATGTAAGGCACAGTGTTCCTCTTCTCCAGGGAGTTCACTGCAGTGTACTCAGTGCAGTGCACCCTTCCAGGCTAGCGGGGCAGAGCCAGCTTGGCTGGATTCCATTAGGGGAATGATTTCCAATATTTCTACTAAATTGTCCCGCAATGAGAAAGAGATACAATACTTAAGACAATCGATGACTGAGTTTATGAACAGAGACTCAGTACCCAAACTAACGTCTCAGTCCCCTACCACATGTCCGCAAAAACGTCCTTTGGCCCATATCCTGCAGTCTGACTCTGATGATGAGGGGTCAGACATGGAGGAGGGGGAGGGGGACTCAGAGGTGGTGGAGGCTACTCTGTCACAGGGAATAGAGGCTGTCATAGAAGCTATCAGAGAAGTTCTGCATATCCCTGATAAGGTAACAGAGGAGACTGAGGAATCTTATTTTAATATAAAAAAGAAATCCTCAGCCACTTTTCCTGTGTCAAAGGAACTAAATACCCTGTTTGAAGAACCATGGGTTAATCCTGAAGGAAATTTAAAATCCATAAAAGATTGATATCATCTTTTCCCTTTCCTCTTGAGTATAGGAAAAAATGGGAAAATCCACTGATAGTGGATGCATCAGTATCCAGGCTGTCACGGACAATTGTATTGCCTGTCCCGGGTGCAGCCTCCCTAAAAGACACAGCTTATCGTAGAATTGAGAATACACTCAAATCTTTGTATACAGCTGCTGGGGTGGCCCAGAGACCCACTATAGCATGTGGGTGGATTATTAAGGCCATCGCCATATGGTCGGGTAACCTAATCGAGGGGTTAAGTACCTTGACTAAAGGGGAGATTATTTTACTCCTGCAACATATACAGGACTCTACGAATTGTATGGTGGAAGCCATAAAAGAAATAGGCTTGCTTAATGCACGCAACACTACTATGGCAGTGTCAGCACACAGAGGCATATGGCTGCGCCAGTGGACTGCTGACACAGACTTCAGGAAAGGTGTGGAAGGCCTACCCTTCACAGAAGAGGCCTTATTTGGAGATGAACTAGACAAATGGATCTCTAAAGCTACTGCGGGTAAGTCCTTATATCTTCCTTCTGCGGCTCCCCCAGCCAGGAAGGCCTACTCAGGACCTAATCTACAGTCCTTTTGGACTGCCAAGTTTAAGGGCAAAACAAGAGGTTCTTCTACAGCCACCAGAGGCGCTAAAGGTAAACCATGAAAACCAGCAACTGCCTGTTCTCAGGAACAGAGTCAAGCTCTGCTTCCTCACAGCCTTCAGCATGACGGTGGACCGCGATGCCTGGAAGACTGGCAGGTGGGAGCCCGACTAAAATTTTTCGGTCACATCTAGACAACATCATGGCAGGATCCCTGGGTCATAGATCTTATTTCCCAGGGCTACAGACTGGAGTTTCAGAAGCTCCCACCTCGCAGATTCTTCAAATAAGGCTTACCAGTTTCACAGGAAGCAAGTATAACCTTACAGGACGCCATTCAAAAACTGGTGCAGACTCAGGTAATTGTTCCAGTTATTTCAACTTGTTTGTAGTACCGAAACCGGACAATTCGGTAAGACCGATTTTGAGCCTCAATTCATTGAACCCGTACTTACAAGTGTTCAAATTCAAGATGGAGTCTCTGAGAGTGGTGATCTCAATTCTGGAGGAGGGGGAATACCTAGAATCTCTGGATATCAAGGATGCGTACCTTCACATTCCGATCTGGCCGCCTCATCAGGCTTATCTACGGTTTTCACTGCAGGACTCTCACTACCGGTCGCAGGCCCTGCCATTTGGTCTCTTCACGGCACCAAAAGTGTTCACCAAGGTACTTTCAGAGATGATGTTTCTACTCCGCAAACAGGGAGTGAACAAAAATCCGTACCTGGACGATCTTCTGATAAAGGCACCATCCAGGGAGTGGTTGTTGGACAGCATTGGCCTCTCAACCAGACTACTCCTGGATCATGGGTGGATTCTGAACTTACCAAAATTTCACCTGGAACTGACGCAGAGGCTTTCCCTCCTGGGAATGATACTGGACACAAAATCTCAGAGAGTGTTCCTTCCCTTGGTGAAGGTTTTGGAAATCCAGTTGAAGGTTCGGGCTGTCCTGAAGCCAACCTGGATCTCGGTGCATCTATGAATTCGCCTTCTTGGGAAAATGGTGGCCTCTTACGAGGCGCTTCAGTATGGAAGGTTTCATGCAAGGCCCTTCCACCTGGATCTGTTGGACAAATGGTCCGGATCGCATCTTCACATGCACCAGAGGATCTGTCTGTCGCCAAAAGCCAGAATCTCCCTTCTGTAGAGGCTACAGACTTCTCACCTCATCGAGGGTCACAGGTTTCGGGATTCAGAATTGGATTCTGCTAACCACAGACGAAGCCTCAGAGGTTGGGGAGCAGTCACCCAGGGGGTGCAGTTTCAAGGAAGATGGTCAAGCCAGGAAGTCGTCCTTCCAATCAACATCTTAGAACTCAGGGCAATCTACAACGCCCTTCTGCAGGCCTCATCTCTACTTCGGAATCAGGCCATTCAAGTCCAGTTGGACAATGTAATGGCGATAACGTACATAAACTGAAAGGGCGGAACGAAAAGCAGAGCAGCAGTGTCAGAGGTATCAAGAATTCTCCTCTGGGCGGAAAAACAAGCCGTGGCGTTGTTGGCAGTCTTCATTCCAGGAGTAGACAACTAGGAAGCAGACTTCCTCAGCAGACACAACCTGTAGCCGGGGGAGTGGAGCCTTTACTCGGAACTGTTCAGGTGCTTGACACATCAGTGGGGATATCCACAAAACGAAATCAAACCCTCGATGAGTTGGAGACGATCTAGCAACTTGAAAGATCATCTAGTCTCAAGTCATTTAATCAGTCATCCAAAATACACACGGCTATTACTGGTTCCTACCCTTGTGGGGAATGCAAAGCATGCACCCTTATGTCCAAAACCACAAGTGTCATAGACAGATATGGAAACACAAAAAACATTAATCAATTCATCAACTGTAACTCAACTGGGGTGATCTATTGTCTTGTTTGTACATGCGGATTACTCTATGTAGGCATGACCACCAGGAAATTGAAACTCCGTATCCTAGAACACGCAGGCACTATTAGGAACAGCTCTATGGATCTAGCCAGAATGAGGAAACTAACATCGGTGGCTAGACACTTCCATCACTACCATAAGAGCAACCCCAGGGAAATATCAGCTTTTGGCCTAGAACAAATCAAACTAGGAATAAGAGGAGGAGATCTTACCAGGGAACTTCTGAAAAAAGAATCAGAGTGGACTTATAACCTCAATAGTCTGACTCCGCATGGCTTGAATGAATACATTAATTATGGGATATTTATCTAATCATCTATACACCAAGATCTATATATATCATTAACAATTCGGACTCTGTAATCTACCAATCTACTTTCGCTAAGACAACCCCAAATTAAACCTCACATCCCTTCACAAATACCTATGTACCGGCCCTACCACGCAGCATATTCCACCATATGTATTTCTTTCACCTTACCCATCATTGCTACTTTGATTATACTATATATTCACCGTATCTCATCACAATCATTACCCCGTTTGACTCCTCACTAAGCTATTACAACAAGGGCACATCCATGAGAAAGCAAATTTTCTCATCCAAACACTAGGTGGTGGCTCTCTGACCACACTTGCTTAGAGCACCAATTCCTTACATACATTCTCTTTCATTATGATCCACTATCCTTATCAATCTACTACCTTTCACTTCTCACTTTCACTTTTATTTCAATTGTCCTGTGCAATGTCCTTATCGTTTTCACATTCTCGCACGCCTTATAGCTTACACAACCCTATATCACTGCCGTGCACCTCGATACTCTTTATAATCCTATATCACTTTCATCTTATAATGGTCACTGATTTTATTTTATTTTCAATATTATATTTATACGTACTAATCTCTGTACGTATTTATTCCAAACCTACCAAGAAGGTACTAAATCCTTAAATCATAAGCAGCACATATGTCATTGTGTTCACTGCATTAATTATTTAATTAGTATATGGATAGCAATATTAGATCTGACCCTCATTCATGCATCTATCCTATCATCTATCACATTTAGAGCCAAACCACACACCCCTCCCCCCTTTCTTTTTACTATCATCTTTAATATCATTCTTAGATCACCACCCTATTAGAGACTTTATCAGCAATTATTGATTTATTAAAAATAAAAAAAAATTCTATTCTTTTTCTTAATTATGGTTTCTAATTTTAATATCATCTATATTCTATTACTCCTCTCAGATTAATAGCCCTTCCCAGACAATATTCAATTCTTCTCTTCTTGTATTACGTCAGTATTCTCCTAACTATTATTTTGAACAGCATAATCCACTTTAAGCCCATTCTATAGATAGTGCCTGAGCGTTAGGCAAGGCAAGGTTATCCATTATAATATTTTCTTTATACACTAGTCAGGTATTTCATCCATAGTAACCAAGCCTTTTAAAACATGCCTATATCACACAGCCACTAATATATAGCACGGGTATAAGCCCGTCCCAGAAGTTCCCGTCAGGATCAGCCCG
The DNA here is from genome assembly GCF_028390025.1 of Pseudophryne corroboree. Classification (NCBI taxonomy): domain Eukaryota; kingdom Metazoa; phylum Chordata; class Amphibia; order Anura; family Myobatrachidae; genus Pseudophryne; species Pseudophryne corroboree. The sequence goes on along the minus strand of NC_086447.1, from coordinate 236,111,987 downwards.
TTAAACATAAACGTCTCCATAACAACCAGAAGTTTTATTTCTAAAACATTACTTCCGCTTATGCGGCCCATCAGAGGCCGTGGAACGCATGCATTACTATGACGACCGGAGGTACTGGCGGAAGACGTCACTTCCGCCTGACGCTAACAATGTACTTCCGCCAGAGCGGACAATCAGCAGCCGTGTAAATGCAAGTATCACTATGACGACCGGAAGCTTTGACAAAAGTCGTCACTTCCGTCCAAATGCACGGCGCATCCATTCACATGTCTGGCGGCCATTTAGGTAATTATATTTACCCTATATATATCCTCATTAGAGATTAAACAATCACCAGTGAACAAGCCTACATATCGGTGAAACGGGCCGTTTGGTCAGTGGGGTCAAGTGGGACTGCGCAGCCCACCCCCACACAAGGGATATATCGGTTTAGTAAGTGCCCACTTGGGCCACATATTTCTCGTGTATTTTTTGCTATATAAGAATTTTTTTCGCTTTCCAATTTTTGACTTATTTATATGCTACTACGTTTGATTTGTACGTGTTATATAGATTATCAGCACAACAACCATTTTATAGAGATGTAAAAATTCCACAGACTGCATTGCAGTCATGTAATGATAATTTAGCAAATATATATTTTCTCTGTCAGCTGACACATATCTCTCTCTCCCTGGATTAGAGGTTAATTTATCAAATATCATTAGTTCAATTCTCTGCCATTTATATCAGTTAAAACAGATTCTGTTTGAACTGATTCTGGTTGAAAAAGCTACACGGTGCCAACAAGCTTGAGCTTAGAATTGTGCCATGAACTTTGAATAGCTCTATCCACTATGGGACAAATTTATCTTACCTAGAATTAGATAAAGGAAAAAAGACAAAAACATCCTTTGCTAAGATTTTCTCTCTATTACTTACTGTTTGCTTTCATTGTGGTTTATTAATATTGATAATGCCATAAAAATTTAAGCCTTTGTAGCAGCAATATCAGGGAGTTATCACTATAGAGCTATGGTTTCTTTCTTTCTTTATGATTTACCGAATAAATATCAATGTGGATCACAAACACTGGTATTATCCTAAAAATCAGAGTCTTTACAGTACCATATATTTATGCTTGATATATAGTGTATATCCTTCTTCTCGATCCGTATAGTAATTATACTGTGCATAATTTCAATGCTCTCTCATCCACTAACCTGGACAGCAGAAGCATATTGGTAGTCATACTCTCTCATTCAGCAGATTACGGCCATACTCCACAGGATACGCCTGATCTCGTCTGATCTTGGAAGCTAATCTGTGGCAGGCCTGGTCAGTAACTGCCTGGGGGACCAGCAGCGAATACCAGGTGCAGTAAACAACCCAGCTGAACAGCAGAAGTAAGACACCCCTTCTCTTTTGTTTTCCATCTTTTCTTTCATTCATTTAATATCATATTACGTGATTGCAGAATAAGATTACATTTCTTCATAGTACACACCCTTACTCAACAGCAATTCTGTACTCTCAGTCCTTTTTTGCTTGTTGCAAAAAGGACAATGACACAATTACCACTGCAATAAAAGCCTTTTGGTAAACACCACTGCCTCAATCTAGAGCTGTAGGTGCTGAAGAACCCTTATAGGCGACATTTTTTGATCATATTACATCTCTCTCTCTTTATTAAGCTCCCATAATACCGAGAAATCTAACCGACAGATTACCCCTCTGGGATCTGAATATAACCTGTCTGACATAGTAGACAGAATTCCCAGTGTAACGTACAAATTACAAGTAATTTTCACCTAGGCGTTCTTATGTATTTGATTACCATTATTTTGAGTCACTATATTTTAGTAAGTTTATTAAAAGTTAAGTTTTAGTGTCGATTTTTCAAGAAAGAGTGCCCCAACATAGAGTCTTTCTCCTCTTTTGTTTTGCTACCTTAATTTACTGACTCTGGGAGCACCACCGACGTATAAATTGGTTAAACACATTTCGTGTATATCATTATTTTTAAATCGGTCACAGACTTAGATCTAATCTGGTCATATGTCTGTTTGAACAAACCTGTTGCGGAACTATCCTCTCTAGCTAAAGCATATCCACAAAACGACATGATGGCCTCTCGTCTCAACAAGAAGCTCAAGCGGTATGTTCCAGGTTGAGAGACCCACAGGCAGTGACGGTAGACGCTTGGGTCTACCAGATGGTGTACGTGTTTCCTCCACTTTCTCTGATCCCAAGAATCCTAAAAAGAATAAGATGGGAAAAGGTTCATGCAATACTCATTGCTCCGGACTGGACAAGAAGGGCCTGGTACGCGGACCTCCTGGAGATGCTCCTTGAAGATCCGTGGCCTCTGCCTCTTCACGAGGATCTTCTGCAACAGGGCCCATTCATCTATTAAGACTTACCGTGGCTATGTTTAATGGAATGGAGGTTGAACGGCTGATTCTAGCCAGGAGAGGGATTCCTGACAAGGTCATCCTGACTATGATCCAAGCCAGGAAAGGGGTAACGTCTAAACATTACCACCATATATGGAAGAAATATGTCTCTTGGTGTGAGAGCAGACAATATTCCGCGGTGGTATTTCATCTGGGATGTCTCCTGCTTTTTCTGCAGTTGGGAGTGGATGTGGGCCTACGCATAGGTTCCATTAAAGTCCAGATTTCGGCTTTGTCTATTTTCTTTCAGAAACAATTGGCTTCTCTCCCTGAGGTCCAGACATTCTTGAAAGGAAGTTCTGCACATCCAGCCTCCCTTTGTGCCTCCCACAGCAACGTGGGATCTCAATTTGGTGCTTCAGTCCCTCCAGTTGGACTGGTTTGAACCGTTACAGGAGGTTGACGTAAAGTACCTTACGTGGAATACCGTCACACTGTGTTGGCCTTGGCCTCAGCAAGACGTGTGTTAGAGCTAGGGGCGTTGTCTCACAAGAGTCCCTACTTAGAACTCGTCAGCAGTTTCTTCCTAAGGTGGTGTCCGCTTTTCACATCAACCAACCTATTGTGGTTTCTGCTGTGACGGACACCTCTGCTACTTAAAAGTCTTTGGATGTTGTGAGGGCTTTGAAGGTGTATGTAAAGAGAATAGCTCGTCACAGAAAATCCGACTCCCTGTTCGTTCTCTATGATCCCAATAAAATTGTGTGTCCTGCTTCAAAGCAGTCTATTGCACGCTGGATCAGGCTCACTATCCAACATGCTTATTCCATGGCAGGATTGCCGGTTCCAAAATCTGTACAAGCCCACTCTACTAGGTCGGTGGGTTCTTCTTGGGTTGCTGCCCAGGGTGTATCGGCTTTACAGCTCTGCCGAGCAGCTACTTGGTCAGGTTCGAACACGTTAGCAAAGTTTTACAAGTTCGATACTTTGGACTCTGAGGACCTTCAGTTTGGTCAATCAGTTTTGCAAGAACCTCAGCACTCTCCCACCCGGTTTGGGAGCTTTGGTACTTCCCCATGGCACTAAATGGATTCCGAGTATCCTCTAGGACATAAGAGAAAATAGGATTTTAATTACCTACCGGTAAATCCTTTTCTCGTAGTCCGTGAGGATACTGGGCGCCCACCCGGTGCTTCGTTCTTCCTGCACTGTTACTTGGTTAAGTATTCTGGTTTGTTCAGCTGTTGCTGTTCATGTTTCAAGTTTGGTTAGCATGGCTTTCCTCTTGTTCTGTGTGTGCTGGTTCGAAATCTCCCCACTTTCCTTATCTATCCTTCTCTCAAAGTATGTCTTTCTCCTCGGGCACAGTTTCCTAGACTGAGCCTGGCAGGAGGGGCATAGAGGGAGGAGCCAGCGCACACTATCAAATTCTTAAAGTGCCCAAGGCTCCTAGTGGACCCGTTTATATCCCATGGTACTAAATGGATTCCCAGTATCATCTATGGACTACGAGAAAAGGATTTACCGGTAGGTAATTAAAATCCTATTTTTGCTTATGTGCTTATGTACTCTGTAACTGGGTGCTGCAGATCCCTTGTGGTGCCAAATACATAAAAGCTAATAATAATAGTGATGACGACTGCTAATGCTATTGCATAGATGGGTACAACTCTTGATTACTTGCGTATAGTCGCACATTAGCATTCCATTAGAATTGCCTTCACTGCAGGTGTCTGGGATTGTGTTTGTGTTACATGGGACTCAGAATCAGGCCATTAATCTTAACATTTATTAGCTATGTATGGAGCCTAAAGGGTTCATTGTTACTAGCTGTATATGAAGATATCTAGTCACTAACTGAATGCTTTCTATGGACAGTAACTGCAATAGTAATTGCAACAGTGCCATCTACAGGATAAATACAAAAAAGCAAGTAATAAAAACATTAAATGAATTGCAGTTTAGTTATTTTATATTATTTATCAAAACATTTTAATTATACCACCCCTCTAGCAATAATTTGTCAAAGCTCCTGCCTTGCGATCTTCCCATTTATCCGAGGGGATGTGAAATTCCTGATAGGAATTTTAAAAGAAACACTTAGAGAAGGATGGACTGTTATAGGTAATATCTATTCCGCAGACCTTAATTAAAGTAATGTCTTGTATCAAAATATTCATGCCAAGTTAAGATGTCAATGACTATCATTTAATTTGTATTTATAGAATTGAAATAATAATTGATCCATGGCTAGAATATTTAAAAGTGTCATAAATAAAAAAAAATTATAAAAAAAACAAACTATAAGATTCGCCACCCCCACCACCCCTTCAGCCACAAAATAACTATAAGTAATCAAATCATTTAACCTGTATTCAGCTGGTATTATAATAAAACAAGAGGGGGCTAGTGTTATTTAGGAAATGTCTAATTGTGTAGAATGTAGAAACATATGCTCATACAGTGACGGATTAGTCTTATTAGTTGAATGGTTGCACAGAAGCAGCACTGGAACTTGATAATCCACAGCATACTTTCAAAATAAATATAAGAAAGGTATTAATAATATTTTGCTTTTTTATGGCTATTCTCAGGCATACATACTGCTGGTACTTCCTAAACAACAATTGGTGACTCCTATGTAGAAGATAAAGTTATTTGAAGCTCAGATTAGTGTGGTAGGTCCTGATCTAAACTCCTGTCTAACCTTCTGTCCCCTAACATTATGTGACTCGCCAGACATATTGGGGTATATTTACTAAGATTCTTAATTGTCGGGATTTGGTGGGAGATTAAACACGAATTACATCGGTAGAGTGAATTTGCAACAGTTTTGTTTTTTTACGGCTCATTTACCATGCTGTCGTATTCTTCATTTTCATTTTTTCCGATGTCGATGTCATTCCTAATGTTGGGCAGTGTTTTACGGGAGTGATTAGTAAAACACTGCCGGACTTAACACAATGAATCCCGGCCGGATCTGTGAGATCTACCCACTGACAAACATGCACGGATCTCACCAAATACTGTAAAAAAAAAAGCAGGTCTTTTTGAAAACTGCTTTTTTTTTACCATTTGTATTTCTTCCCGGCAGTGTTTGGCTATTGCCGGCAGGGATTGTGAATACGACTTTTTAGTAAATTAACGAGTTGTATAAAATAACAGGCGTGTTTGACCGATGGTGTATTCAATCGTATTTTTTTTCTTTGCCTTCAAAAAAAATACGAATGCCCTCATCACTGCCGAGATTTTAGTTTAGTAAATTCCCGAGATGACACTTTGAAGAAAAAACTCAAAATCGGTCAAAATCGGGAGCTTAGTCTGCTACCCCCTTGTCTGCTATCTTCATAGTGGATCAGCCTTGTCAAAAAAATTGAAGCGGTGAAGGTTTATGTTTCTGCTCAGTTGAGACATTCAGACATCCTGGGCCAAATGTAATAGAGTGAGGGTTTCAGAAAGTGAGAGATTTGGTAAGGTTTTTCAGTTGTTTTTTTACACTGCAAAACCAGGTTGCTCTTGCTGTGTAAATGATTGCCACTTTAAAAAAAACTGAATAATTTTACCAAATCTCTCACTTTTTGAAACTATCACTCTATTACATTTGGCCCCATGAGTGTGGCAATTACTACATATTGTAAAATCACCCTAAGTAAGGGAACAGGGTGAAGAAGAGAAAGATGAGAACAATGAACCTCCTGGAATACATGAAAGCTAGTAACATGAGAACTTCTTGGAGACCTGGTTTCTCCTCCACTTGTCCTACTGTAAACAGTCATGTATGTTTTAAGCCTTCCAGAAGGGCATTCAGCCTCATGGGGGTTAAAACCTGAGGCATTGAATGTTGTTTATGTGCCATAAAAAGGAATGACCATAAACTATCAATATTTAGCAACTATGTATGGTTTGCCACCAATGGTTGATAGTTTGGCCATTGATAGTGGAAATCTGATTGCTCTCCACAATTGATGGCAAAGAGTGCATCAGTTTTTTTGTTTTCTCCAGCACTGCAGGGAAGTCCAAGTTTAGCCCCACTTCCCAACATTCCCTACCCCCTTCTCTGTTTGCCTGCAAGGTCTTGCCTCCCACTAGGTGAGAGCCACTGCCCACACTGTGTGTATGATGTGTATTAATGGTGCAAACCATTGATAGAGTACTGCTGATGGTTTTCTGCAATCATTATAACTAGAGATGAGCGGGTTCGGTTTCTCTGAATCCGAACCCGCCCGAACTTCATGGTTTTTTTCACGGGTCCGAGCAGACTCGGATCCTCCCGCCTTGCTCGGTTAACCCGAGCGCGCCCGAACGTCATCATGACGCTGTCGGATTCTCGCGAGACTCGGATTCTATATAAGGAGCCGCGCGTCGCCGCCATTTTCACACGTGCATTGAGATTGATAGGGAGAGGACGTGGCTGGCGTCCTCTCCATTTAGATTATAAGAGAGAGAGGTTTACTGGAGCTTAGGACTAGGAGGAGTACTGTAGAAGTATAGAGAGTGCAGAGAGTTTACTAGTGAGTGACCACCAGACAGTGCAGTTTATTTAATATATCCGTTCTCTGCCTGAAAAAAGCGATACACACAGTGACTCAGTCACATACCATATCTGTGTGCACTGCTCAGGCTCAGCCCAGTGTGCTGCATCATCTATATATATTATATATCTGTCTGACTGCTCAGCTCACACAGCTTATAATTGTGGGGGAGACTGGGGAGCACTGCAGTGCCAGTTATAGGTTATAGCAGGAGCCAGGAGTACATAATATTATATAGTGAGTGACCACCAGACAGTGCAGTTTATTTAATATATCCGTTCTCTGCCTGAAAAAAGCGATACACACAGTGACTCAGTCACATACCATATCTGTGTGCACTGCTCAGGCTCAGCCCAGTGTGCTGCATCATCTATATATATTATATATCTGTCTGACTGCTCAGCTCACACAGCTTATAATTGTGGGGGAGACTGGGGAGCACTGCAGTGCCAGTTATAGGTTATAGCAGGAGCCAGGAGTACATAATATTATATTAAAATTAAACAGTGCACACTTTTGCTGCAGGAGTGCCACTGCCAGTGTGACTGACCAGTGACCTGACCACACTGACCACCAGTATAGTTAGTAGTATACTTATATTGTGATTGCCTGAAAAAGTTAAACACTCGTCGTGTGACTTCACTTGTGTGTTGTTGTTTTTTTTTATTCTATAAAAATAAAACTCATTCTGCTGACAGACAGTGTCCAGCAGGTCCGTCATTATATAATATATAATATATACCTGTCCGGCTGCAGTAGTGATATATATATATTTTTTATATCATTTATCATCCAGTCGCAGCAGACACAGTACGGTAGTTCACGGCTGTGGCTACCTCTGTGTCTGCACTCGGCAGGCAGTCCGTCCATAATTGTATACCACCTAACCGTGGTTTTTTTTTCTTTCTTCTTTATACATACATAGTTACATAGACATCTCTTTATCAACCAGTCTATATTAGCAGCAGACACAGTACAGTACGGTAGTTCACGGCTGTGGCTACCTCTGTGTCTGCACTCGGCAGGCAGTCCGTCCATAATTGTATACCACCTAACCGTGGTTTTTTTTTCTTTCTTCTTTATACATACATACTACTACGACATCTCTTTATCAACCAGTCTATATTATTAGCAGCAGACACAGTACAGTACGGTAGTTCACGGCTGTGGCTACCTCTGTGTCTGCACTCGGCAGGCAGTCCGTCCATAATTGTATACCACCTAACCGTGGTTTTTTTTTCTTTCTTCTTTATACATACATAGTTACATAGACATCTCTTTATCAACCAGTCTATATTAGCAGCAGACACAGTACAGTACGGTAGTTCACGGCTGTGGCTACCTCTGTGTCTGCACTCGGCAGGCAGTCCATAATTGTATACTAGTATCCATCTCCATTGTTTACCTGAGGTGCCTTTTAGTTGTGCATATTAAAATATGGAGAACAAAAATGTTGAGGTTCCAAAATTAGGGAAAGATCAAGATCCACTTCCACCTCGTGCTGAAGCTGCTGCCACTAGTCATGGCCGAGACGATGAAATGCCAGCAACGTCGTCTGCCAAGGCCGATGCCCAATGTCATAGTACAGAGCATGTCAAATCCAAAACACCAAATATCAGAAAAAAAAGGACTCCAAAACCTAAAATAAAATTGTCGGAGGAGAAGCGTAAACTTGCCAATATGCCATTTACGACACGGAGTGGAAAGGAACGGCTGAGGCCCTGGCCTATGTTCATGGCTAGTGGTTCAGCTTCACATGAGGATGGAAGCACTCAGCCTCTCGCTAGAAAAATGAAAAGACTCAAGCTGGCAAAAGCAGCACAGCAAAGAACTGTGCATTCTTCGAAATCCCAAATCCACAAGGAGAGTCCAATTGTGTCGGTTGCGATGCCTGACCTTCCCAACACTGGACGTGAAGATAATCTGTGAGGAGGGGGATGTACACGGTGATATATCGGAGGGTGATGATGAGGTGGACATCTTGCCTCTGTAGAGCCAGTTTGTGCAAGGAGAGATTAATTGCTTCTTTTTTGGGGGGGGTCCAAACCAACCCGTCATATCGGTCACAGTCGTGTGGCAGACCCTGTCACTGAAATGATGGGTTGGTTAAAGTGTGCATGTCCTGTTTTGTTTATACAACATAAGGGTGGGTGGGAGGGCCCAAGGACAATTCCATCTTGCACCTCTTTTTTCTTTTCTTTTTCTTTGCATCATGTGCTGATTGGGGAGGGTTTTTTGGAAGGGACATCCTGTGTGACACTGCAGTGCCACTCCTAAATGGGCCCGGTGTTTGTGTCGGCCACTAGGGTCGCTAATCTTACTCACACAGTCAGCTACCTCATTGCGCCTCTTTTTTTCTTTGCGTCATGTGCTGTTTGGGGAGGGTTTTTTGGAAGGGACATCCTGCGTGACACTGCAGTGCCACTCCTAGATGGGCCCGGTGTTTGTGTCGGCCACTAGGGTCGCTAATCTTACTCACACAGCTACCTCATTGCGCCTCTTTTTTTCTTTGCGTCATGTGCTGTTTGGGGAGGGTTTTTTGGAAGGGACATCCTGCGTGACACTGCAGTGCCACTCCTAGATGGGCCCGGTGTTTGTGTCGGCCACTAGGGTCGCTAATCTTACTCACACAGCTACCTCATTGCGCCTCTTTTTTTCTTTGCGTCATGTGCTGTTTGGGGAGGGTTTTTTGGAAGGGCCATCCTGCGTGACACTGCAGTGCCACTCCTAGATGGGCCCGGTGTTTGTGTCGGCCACTAGGGTCGCTAATCTTACTCACACAGCTACCTCATTGCGCCTCTTTTTTTCTTTGCATCATGTGCTGTTTGGGGAGGGTTTTTTGGAAGGGCCATCCTGCGTGACACTGCAGTGCCACTCCTAGATGGGCCCGGTGTTTGTGTCGGCCACTAGGGTCGCTTATCTTACTCACACAGCGACCTCGGTGCAAATTTTAGGACTAAAAATAATATTGTGAGGTGTGAGGTATTCAGAATAGACTGAAAATGAGTGTAAATTATGGTTTTTGAGGTTAATAATACTTTGGGATCAAAATGACCCCCAAATTCTATGATTTAAGCTGTTTTTTAGTGTTTTTTGAAAAAAACACCCGAATCCAAAACACACCCGAATCCGACAAAAAAAATTCGGTGAGGTTTTGCCAAAACGCGTTCGAACCCAAAACACGGCCGCGGAACCGAACCCAAAACCAAAACACAAAACCCGAAAAATTTCAGGCGCTCATCTCTAATTATAACACATATAGCACAATCGATTGTGACCTTTTATCACCATTGATTACTAAGGATGGCCATTCATTGGCCATCCTTAGGGGCTCATTTATCGAGTGATAAAACCTATTGTGAATGATAAAACTTGTTGCGTAAGATAAATGGTGCTCTAGTCAATCCACTCCCAACTGTAATTTTTTAAACACATTGACAATGAGGGTTTTATCACTCATTGATAAATGGGCCCCTTAGTCAGAAAGTGTGACAGTTAACCAATAGATTAGTTAACCAATAAGAAAGCAGGGAAGGTAAGTACTTTTGAGTTTGAATGATTCTATATTAGGGTTGGTGCCCCTGACTGAAAGCCTCTTCTTCAATACTTCCTCCTTTTCCTTCTGTTTTGTGTTGTTTTCCATAAATGATAGCAATGAGAACAGTGTCCTTCTCTCAAGTGCATTGACTGACTTAGACCTTACCATGGGTAAGTGACACCATTTTGCCAGGTGGGTCATCCATTTGCCGTGATAAAAGGGAGTACGTTGAAACCACTGTTGGTGCCATTCGGTGAATGCAAGGCTGCTGCTGGATTGCTAGGACTCAGAATGTCAGTCTCATCTGCTTGCTTTCTCCTTGACCGCATATGAGTTATAGTTAATTCTTAGAAATAAATTGATGACAACATTTTCTGCTAGTTCTTGTTGTCTGTCTGGTTATTCATTAGATTAAGGCTGTTATTACGCCGTATAGTAGTACATTGTTAATATATGCAATCAAAGGGTTTAAAAGGATATTCATTTGCCTATTTATCAATAATTATTTGTGGCACAGCTCTCAGAAATATGGTTTCCTCCAAATGTACATGTTTGCATGTGCGTACACACCATGCAATCCTATAGATCGTGGGTGCATACACAGTGCGCGTGCCCGTTCACGGGCACAGTACTCACAGCAAACGACCAACAATTATTAGTGGGTAACATGAAGCCGGACTCATCTGTATGTACAGGACACTACAGCATTCCCCTGTTTTCTTTTTCAAAAGCAGTCCATAGTATTCTATGCGCACTGAATACGATCCATTAGCCATTGCAGCCTATGGACTACTTTCCTTAGGAACCCTCCCCAGCATTCACCACTTGTACATGCGTGGTCAGTAGTGTGCACAACTCCCGAAGAGGTGAAGACAATCCCTACACTTCTTATGCACTGCATACCCCTGCAGGTGTATTTTATTACATTCAGTCAATTTATGAACACTGTTTAGAATATGGTTTCAACCTGGGTCAGAACCGGGTTAGACCCCTGTTTACACTGCACTTTTTACCCCAGTTATTCCTGTGTTCGCTTCAGTCACCCCGAGCCCGTGTCTACCCTGGATGTCACTCACAGACACTCCCACGAGGCGGACCTCTGCATTCACAGCCAATCAGCAGATATTTCAGCATAACCCCGGTTGCACCATTTACCATTACTATTACGCAGGTCCTTCCTGTGTTTGACTTTGGTAGATACCATGGTCAGTGTCCAGGGAAACTCGGTTATTTTTCGTAGACCCGTTTACACCAAACATCAACATGGGTTGTCCCGGCAATATTCCGGATTATTTGTTCACAGTGACAGAGATGCAATTATTTGTCTGATTAGATATGTAGGCTCTGCATTCAGTGTCGGACTGGGGCATGTAGTGCCCACCGGGGGAATGTAGTGGTAGGGGCCCATGTTTAGGGGTGTGGCAAGGCTGCAGAGGGGGTGTGGCCTGCCACCTTATTGATTTGACTAACCATTAGAGAGTGCAACATCTGAGCCCCTTTATAAATATATACAGTAAATTCAGCTGCTGCTGCATGCATGATAATGTACCAGATTAATAACAGATTAATAACAGCAATGCACCGTAGAAAATACAATATAGGCCCTCATTCCGAGTTGATCGCTCGCTAGCTGCTTTTAGCAGCATTGCACACGCTAGGCCGCCGACCTCTGGGAGTGTATCTTAGCTTAGCAGAAGTGCGAATGAAAGGTTAGCAGAACTGCTCGAAAAAAATTTCATGCAGTTTCTGAGCAGCTCAAAACCTACTCCTACCTTGCGATCACTTCAGTCAGTTTAGTTCCTGCTTTGACATCACAAACACGCCCTGCGTTCGGCCAGCCACTCCCCCGTTTCCCCAGGCACGCCTGCGTTTTTACCTGTCACGCCTGCGTTTTTTAGCACACTCCCTGAAAACGGCTAGTTACCACCCAGAAACACCCACTTCCTGTCAATCACACACCGAACAACAGAGCGACAGAAAAGCGTTGCTCGACCTTGTGTAAAACTGCATAGTTTTGTGTGAAAGTACTTTGCGCGTGCGTACTGTGGCCCATACGCATGAGCAGAAATGCCTCTTTTTCACCTAATCGCCGTGCTGCGACCGAAAGCAGCTAGCGATCAACTCGGAATGAGGGCATTAGTCCAGTATAAGGTAACATATGTATAATTCAAGTGCACAGTCTAGAACCTGATCCTTAGAGCAGGAGGTGGGCCCCCAGGCAATGGGGCCCACCGGTGGTTTCCCCTGTACCCCTGTGGGCCAGTCCAAGCCTGTCTGCATTCCTCTCAGTATACAGTGACTTTTCACACATTCCCTGTGACATGTAGATAATATTATGATACATTAGACTTAACATGTTCATGATGCAACAAATTTCCTCTATGTTTCTGGACTTTGATGTAATACTGTATGACATTATATGTACAGATGTAGCCATTCCCATCTATCCTGTGATGCATACACACGTGTGCACACAGCACGGGAGCCATGGCTGGGTGCGAATGGTCGCACCTGTGATTAGCTAATGCATTGTCTATAAGTTGCGGGTGTTACTATTCGCATGTGTATTTATACACACACACTTGTCGCAGCAAGCTGATCACGGGTGAGAGTGGCTACATCTGTATTGTTACATTTCTATTCTGCACAGAGGTAAATTGATTAGAGGCCAAGAGTATTGGATAAATTGAGTCATTTGACTGATTCTGTATCCAAAATCCCAGGTTCTTTACTGTTCAACACTCTGCTTACTTTGGGGTCAATGGCCATAATGCTTTTAAAGTCTTGTTTAAACCTTATGTATCATAAAAATGTCCTATTTGGGTGAACAGAAACTTACCGCACATGAAATCTGCCATGTGAGGCTTTCCCTTACTATGCAATCATATCCTACCAATATCACCATAGGCAAACCTCGTGGGAGTTTCCAGTTGCCCGTAAACCTCCTCTTGGCAAGTGGCTCAAACAATGACAACAATAGCAGTGGCATTTAATAGGATTACTAGAGCTGCCGCCACATCATGCAGTTTAAGGAACAGAGACATGCTACACATGTCAAGTGGTAGCAGCTTCTTCTAAGTGGTAGCAGCTTCTTTTGCTGTGTGGGTGGATCTGAGTTCTCAATCAGTGCACTGGACCAGAGAGTAGCTACCAGGAAGAAGAGACAGGAACCTTACCATGAGGTGGGATAATGTGTGCTTAGAAAGTGCAGTACTGGTTCTACTATGTTTGTGTATTTATTTATTTATTTATTTATTTATTATAGTATGTTTAACCTTTTCCTGACCACTTATATTATTTGTATTATTTAAATATGTTTGATACAGCCAATACTACAATACTATAGACCAGTGGTTCCCAAACTTTTGTGAGTCACGGCATCCTGGAGTGTCAGATTTTTTTTTCACGGCACCCCTAGGCCACAAGTTTCTTATTGAGAAATTTAGAAAAAAATATTAGATTAAGTAAATTATTTTTATATGTCATCCTTAGGGTCAGTTGTGTGGTGAGGGACAAGATTTGCTTCTGTATGTCCACATATTTTATAATTGGCAGCCACCAGCACTGGTTTTGCCTATTAAATTGACAATAAATAATTTGAATTGGTCCTTGACAACCAACCTGAGGCACCCCTGCAAGTGTCCCGCGGCACCCCAGGGTGCCACGGCACACAGTTTGGGAACCACTGCTATAGACCATCTATAGTGTTAAATATTTAGACTGTATTCCATGTTCCACAGAGTGGGAGATTGTGGATTGCATTTTGATCACCCCCTTAATATATTGTATACTCTGCCCCCTGATTACTGAATCCTTGACTGCAAACTACCGACATTCATAAACATTTGTAATTTCAGTAAATTAACCTCTGTATACAAAATCAGTATGCAATACCATTATTCTGAAAAGAAGAACTGCAGTGATTATATTACTGTAATCATACACTTCCATATTATCTGCTAGAGTAAAAGGTTGCTATCAGAGACCAATTAAGCTACACAAATATTCATGAAATAAATACACACAAATCACCTATAAAATGCAATGCATTTCTGTAACTCTACCTGCTGTATATTCATTAATTTCCTTTGTGATACAGATGTTAGCTTCATATACTGACACAGCAATGGAAAACTTCTCTAGCAAAGAGCACAAACTCAAATTAGTAACATTTGTTTATAAACACCTAAATAAGCAACAGGAAGTGAAGGTTTACATTGATTGTCATTTGCTAAATTAAGTAATAAGGCTATTTAGTGCATTTGTTCCAATTAATTAACTTTTAAATAAAAAATCATTACTATTACTAAACAAAATTTGAAGCTAAATGTGATAAGTAGTCCAATGCTGCTCTCTAGTGGACATGTTAGTAACTATTACAAATATAATTGTATAGAAAATACTGTGCAATACATATGACACTGTATAAGAAAATGTGTTCATTGGGATGCTTGCCCACTAGAAATAGCAGGTGGATATAGGCAGCAATTCTCTCATGGGGTGGGGTGGGGGGATCCGGTCTTGATGTCGACAGTAAGTAGGTCGACACTGTCTAGGTCAACCACTATTGGTCGACAGTAAGTAGGTTGACATGGTTTCCAGGTCGACAGGGACTCTAGGTCGACAGGGACTCTAGGTCGGCATGACAAAATGTCGACCTGAGTTTTTCACTTTTATTTTTTTTTACTTTTTTATACTCCACGTGAACTACAATTGGGAACAGTAACCTCTGCAGAGCGCAGCAGCAGCGGAGTGAGGAACCTTGCCCAAAGTTCGCTCGCCATGCAAGGGGATACGGTGCACTAATTGGGGTTCCCAGTCACTGTACGGAGAAAACGACACCAAAAAAAGTTTTAAAAAATCATGTCAACCTAGAGTCCATGTTGACCTAGAAACCTTGTCAACCTACTTACTGTCGACCAATAGTGGTCGACCTAGACACTGTCGACCTACGTCTAATCTACCTAACATACCACACCTGGGGGAGGGGGGGCTCAAACCTTGGAGAGATAAAGTGTAGAGAGATAAAGTACAAAGCAATAAGGTAACTGTTAATTTACAGGCTGTGTTTGAAAAATGACAGGAGCAGATTGGTTGGGACTTTATCTCTCCCAATCTCACCCCAAATAACAGCCATTCAGGTCCTAACTGTCATATTTCAAGCACAGCCTGCAAAATAGGTTAGAAGCTGATTGGTTGTACTTTATCTCTCTCCACTATATCTCTCTCCAAGGCTTGAGGCATATCCCCTATGATCTGCTGTCAGCATGGAAAGTTAAAGTTTTAAGAGCTCTATTTAGTAAAAATAATGATCTAATTTTTACAGCATAAATGCAGAAAATTGTGATATTTATGTGTTCTTCATATTTAAGTGCAGTGATAAGTATGGAGAAATCACTGATGTCACAGCTTTTTCACTGTTTTCTAAACACACTGCTTCTCCAATAGAAACTAATTGCAGCTTCTGCAACTGCGTCGACCCCTGAATCAGCCCAAATTTATGTACAGTGGTGGTCATTCCGAGTTGTTCGGTCGGTAATTTTTTTCGCATCGCAGCGATTTTCCGCTTAGTGCGCATGCGCAATGTCCGCAGTGCGACTGCGCCAAGTAAATTTGCTATGTAGTTAGGAATTTTACTCACGGCTTTTTCATCATTCTGGTGATCGTAGTGTGATTGACAGGAAGTGGGTGTTACTGGGCGGAAACTGGCCGTTTTATGGGTGTGTGCGGAAAAACGCTTCTGGGAAAAACGCGGGAGTGGCTGGAGAAACGGAGGAGTGTCTGGGCGAACGCTGGGTGTGTTTGTGACGTCAAACCAGGAACGACAAGCACTGAACTGATCGCAGATGCCGAGTAAGTCTGGAGCTACTCAGAAACTGCTGAGAGGTGTATTCGCAATATTGCGAATACGTCGTTCGCAATTTTAAGAAGCTAAGATTCACTCCCAGTAGGCGGCGGCTTAGCGTGAGTAAATCTGCTAAAAGCAGCTTGCGAGCGAACAACTCGGAATGAGGGCCAGTATGTAAGTATCTCAGCAGGGTCGGCCCTCTCCCCAGCAGTCCTCTGACCTCGGGCAGGGGTATCCTCCATCTCACTTCAGGGTGAATGAACCATGAGGGAGGGTCATTCAAAGAAGGCTTTCTTTTTGGTGCACTCTTTTTTTAATTGTTAGTTAATTAAAACATAACTTTTATTATTTTAGTTTAATAAGAAGAGGTATGTGTAACACTGATTAAACAAAAAAATTCAGTGAACAACAACAACATAGACAGTATAGAAAAAAAGAATATACAAATATTACAAATAAATTATGAGGTCACTATAACTTTAAATCAAACCTCCGGTGACTAATTTGGTTTAATAAAATACCAATATTATATTACAGTACATCCAATTCAAATAGAGGTAGCATTGTGAAAATATAGTGGGTGTATCCCTATTAAATATAGGCAGTGTATCTTACAGACAAAATATATTGTATTATTATAATAATTCATTATACCCCAATGGGTTGTAGGATCTGTATTTGTAATACACTGATTAGTGGCAGCAGTCAATTTGGCAAGGGAGTCACAGATTAACAGATTAACAGTTTTGCAACAAAGATACAATTTGTGTTTGGCTAGATTATGTTAAGCAACAATTGTAGCTATATAAAGTAAGCAGGGTATCAAATACTTAGCATCACCATTACATATGCTAACAGAGCAGATTGCAAATGTAAATAGCATCCAAAAATAGGATTTAGATAACCTACCGGTAATCCACCCAAATCTAAATCTCTCTGCACATTTTGCATCTGCCCCACCTGCAGTTCAACATGATTTTGCCCAATTGCTAACTTTTTTGGTTTGCTAACAACTCTGAATAACCCCCAATATGCAGGGCTGCCAAGAGAAATCCTGGGCCCCGGTACAACAACTTCCTGGGTCCCAGAGCCCTTCCTCCCTTCCTGGGAGGAGGTGTAACCACAGCATGCTAAGGGCATGGCCACACCTCTCTGGGGGGGGTGTCAAACACATGAAAAACACCCACTTACAGGAGGATGGCATGCCTCCCAGCCAGGGAAGTAGAGAGCCTGACTGGGCCAAGGGTCTTTTCAGGGGGCAAGGCCTAATCACAGGAGGCATGGCCATGCACCCTTAGAAAAAAATACTGATTTTTTCTTTTAAGCTCCTTTCCTGGCCACAATGCAGCCCAGCACACAGCGGCATGTGCTTGGCTGAGAAGAAAAGCTGCAGCTACTGCTTGCAGGTAGGGGGGGAGGACACACACCTGGGCCCCCACTGGGCCCCTCCATCAGACCTGGGCCCAGGTGCTCCATCAGACCTCGGCACCACTGCCTATATGTATATACTTCTTCATCAGTTCAATAAAACAAAAAGTACATAGATTAACCACTTGGTGGCAGTAGAAATCTTACATTGGTAATTGCATAGTATTTCACATTTACTCAAAATTCAAAAGCAAAAAATTCAAAATAGTTAATTGAATGTAATAATAATTAAAAATTATAAATCGTCTGTCCTAGCACACATCGCCTATCTATATGGGAAATAATGACATATTTTGTGATAATCAAACACAGATGTTTTGGCACATGTTTTGAATTGGACAAATCTCATTAGAAAAATGACTTGCAATTTAGTTGAAATTACACATAAATGCCTTTTATTGAACACCGTTTCGGAAGTTTGTTGACAGAAAATAAATTCTGGCCACAGATAAGGAGTGGAAAGGGAAAACGCACCCTTCCTAGACATGTACATCATGGGCTTGATGAAATGGCTTTATTTTTAAGCAAACTCTATTGCTTGCATATATTGTACTCTTGAAGGCTTAGGTGTTTTTAATCAGTAAGAGGTTCCTTCATTGCTGTCTATATATTGAAATGGGCACTCTTTTAGGTAAGTCCTTGATAAATGAATTTAATGTAGACGAGGTTCATCTTGAAGTGGTGGATGGGCCCACATTGTTGGCCAAACATGCTAAGAAACTCAGTTATGCTACATGTTAATATGCATTTTATTATAATTATTTTGACTATCCGTATTCTTAGTGCTTAGAGTGTGCACCTGCATTTTCATTTTTCTTCTTTCTTTTTCCCCCTGCAAACTCTGTTACTTATGAACTGCGCTAAGTGCACCCTGTGGGGCTTACCGCCAAGGGTAATTCAACAGGTCAGGGCACTTAACCCAGGTACCAACATGCATGGAAATTGACAAGTAATTGAATAGCTCTGGGTGTTAAACCCGGGAGGAAACTTTTTTTAAGTTTCATAGACAAAAGCACTGTTTGTTAATTGGTAGAAGTGCTCTAATGTCCACATGAAATCACAGTTCATTCTTCTAAACTACAAGCAAGGAGTGGTACAGTCTGTGCTATATAGAAGCGTATTTGTGAAAATACGGTTTCATTCCTCTCACCAAAGCTAGGGTGATGTTGGCCATACACAATTATTACATTTACAAGATTGTTTCCTCCTTCATCTTCTTTGTCACATAGAATGCACTTGGTAGTAGACAAAACAAGAAAAACACAAAATGACAGATAATTAAATTAAGGAGATGATAAATGGTTACCATTATTATCCTTATTCATAAATAGGCAACATACAGTATTATGCAGCACTGTACATCTGTACATCAAGATGACTGAACAAGGCACACAATGACATTAAACAGAAGGCAAAGATGGCCTTGCCCAAATAAGCTTACAATCTAAGAGCTGTAGGAAAACAAGTGATAATGTAGTGGAATAACAACTGGCGTGTGGCAATTGGTGATGTAGTATGAATAAGGAATGAGTAAAGATAGTGAGCTGCTCACAATGATGATCGTCCTTCCTCATCTCTCACCTCCATACTGTACTTGTTTTGAAAGGCATTTTGGGGGACATTTATTAAGCAGTGATAAGAGCGGAGAAGTGAGCCAGTGGAGAAGTTGCCCATGGCAACCAATCAGCACTGAAGTAACATTTGCACGCTATAAAATGATACAGAGCTGCTGATTGGTTGATGGGGCAATTTCTCCACTGGCTCACTTCTCCGCTCTTATCCAACTTAGTAAATGTCCCCCTAAATTTTTTAATCTCTCTCTCTTTCAATATATATATATATATATATATATATAAACATCAGATAGGCACTCACCCTTCCCTGTAAATGGAGCCCCGGTGCCTTCTGAAAACTGTTGTACATACAGCAAATCCTAGCATTAAGCGGCACTCAGGGACAGACTCATGGATATTTAAAGCAAACGGTGTTTAATCCATTCTGGTGCAAATAAAAACCATCCAACGTTTCGGGGTGCTAACACCTTGACAAGTGGTGGATAGGCCCACATTGTTGGTACGCCTAGGGGTTCACTCCCAGAGCCCGCCGTCATCCCCCTTGCAGAGCCAGAAGTCAGAAGACAGGTGAGTAGAAGAAGATAGAAGACTTCAGTGATGGCTTCTGAGGTACTGTACAGTGATCACGCTGTGCGCCATGCTCCCATACACAGCGGCACTGCAGGGTGCAGGGCGCAGGGGGCTGGGGGGCCCTGGGCAGCATTAGAAACCTCTTTTTAGGCTGGCAGAGTGAAATTGAAGTGCCTTGGCACTAAATTCGTACCCCCGCCAGCATTATTTATTTTAAAAAAGAGCGGGCTGAAGCGCACCATGAAGGGGCGGGGCTTATCCCTCACAGCTCTCATCAGCGCCATTTTATCTCCAGAGCTGCAGAGACGCTGGTCCTTCCTCACCACTGCTATATACAAGTAACAGGGTGCAAAACGGGGGGGCACAGCAAATTTGGTGCTAAATTAAGTGATTATAAAGCGCTGCAGGGTCTGAGGCATTATATATTAAGGTTTCAGAACCGGGACAGACACTGGGTTGTGAGCTGGCAAACTCCCTCTTTATTTCTCTGACAGGCTTTACTGTGGGTCTGTCCCCCTTTTGGCCCAGTGTGTCTGTGGGTGTCGGTACAGGTGTGTCGGCATGTCTGAGGCGGAGTGCTCTTCCCAGGAGGAGACTGTGTTGGGGGCAGAAACGGCTGTGGGAGTGACCCTGTCGGCACCGCCGACTCCTGACTGGGTAAATGTGTTGAATGCTTTGAATGCTAATGTGGCTCATATTAATAAGAGATTAGATAAATCTGAGTCTCAGAACCAGGTATGAAAAAAATCTGTGGAGGATGTGTTATCACAAGTCCAGACCCCCTCGGGGTCACATAAACGTTCGATTGCTAAGTTAGCAGATACAGATACCGACACGGACACTGACTCCAGTGTCGACTATAGTGATACCAGATTAGACCCAAAATTGGCAAAGAGCATTCAGTACATGATTGTGGCAATAAAAGACGTGCTGCATATCACTGAGGACCCTGCTGTTCCTGATACTAGGGTCTGTATGTTTAAGGGAAAGAAACCTGAGGTAACGTTTACTCCCTCTCATGAACTGAATGTCCTTTTTGAAAAAATTTGGGAAAATCCTGACAGAAAGTTTCTGATTCCCAAAAGGATTCAAATGGCGTATCCGTTCGCCTCTGGGGATAGAGAGAAGTAGGAGTCACCTCCCATTGTAGACAAGGTGCTGTCACGGTTGTCTAAAACGGTGGCTTCACCGTCTCCAGACACGGCAGCCCTTAAGGATCCTGCGGATCATAGACAGGAAAAAATGCTAAAATCCATTTACGTCACCACAGGTAGACTACTCAGACCAGCTATTGCATCTGCGTGGGTGAGTAGTGCTATCGAAAAATGGGCAGATAACTTGTCATCTGATATAGATACCCTGGATAGGGATACCATCCTTTTAACGCTAGGTTATATCAGGGACGCTGCAGCCTACCTTAAGGAAGCGGCGAGAGATATTGGCCTCTTGGGATCAAGGGCAAATGCCATGGCAGTCTCAGCTAGATGAGCATTGTGGATTCACCAATGGAATGCTGATGCTGATTCCAAGAAAAGTATGGAGTCTCTACCATATCAAGGTAAGGCCTTATTTGGTGACGGCCTTGATGATTTGGTATCTACAGCTACCGCGGGTAAGTCATCCTTTTTGCTTTATTTTCCTCCACAACAAAAGAAAACGCATCACTATCAGATGCAGTTCTTTCGGCCCAATAAATACAGAAAGGGCCGAGGTTCTTCCTTCCTTGCTACTAGAGGAAGGGGAAGAGGTAAACGATCAACAGCCTTGTCAGGCTCCCAGGAGCAGTAGTCCTCCCAGGCTTCTGCCAATTCCACCGCATGACGTTGGGGCTCCTATTTGGGAGTCCGCACCGGTGGGGGCACGTCTCAAACTCTTCAGTCAGTTTTGGGTTCGTTCGGACCTAGACCCATGGGTTTTACAAATAGTATCCCAAGGATACAAGCTGGAGTTTCAAGACGTTCCCCCTCGCCGTTTTTTCAAATCAACCTTACCAGCTTCTCTTCCGAACAGGGAGGTAGTATGCGATGCAATACAAAAGTTGTGTCGGAATCAAGTCATTGTCAGGGTTCCCCCGGCACAACAGGGAGAAGGCTTTTATTCAAGCCTGTTTGTGGTCCCGAAGCCGGACGGCTCGGTCAGACCAATTCTGAACCTAAAATCCCTCAATCTTTACCTAAGAAAATTCAAATTCAAGATGGAATCTCGCCAAGCAGTGATCTCCAGTCTCGAGGAAGGGGATTTCATGGTGTTGGTCGACATAAAGGATGCTTACTTACACATCCCCATATATCCTCCGCATCAGGCTTACCTGCGGTTTGCTACTCAGGATTGTCATTACCAATTTCAGACGCTGCCGTTTGGTCTATCCACGGCTCCGAGGATTTTCACCAAGGTAATGGCGGAAATGATGGTTCTCCTTCGCAGGCAAGGAGTCACAATTATCCCTTACCTGGACGATCTCCTGATAAAGGCGATATCCAAAGACAAGCTGGAGCAGGACATTGCGCTCTCCCTGACAGTTCTTCAACAACATGGTTGGCTCCGAAACCTGCCGAAGTCACAGTTGAATCCGACGAAGCGGCTGTTGTTTTTGGGAATGATTCTGGACACGGAATTACAGAGAGTTTTTCTTCTAGAAGAGAAGGCTCTGGAAATTCAGAGTTTGGTCAAACAAATTCTGATACCAGCGAGAGTATCAATTCATCAATGCACTCGGTTGCTGGGGCAGATGGTGGCGGCCTACGAGGCCATTCAATTTTGCAGATCCCATGCCAGGGTGTTTAAGTGGGACCTGTTGGACAAGTGGTCCGGATCCCATCTGCACATACCCCGGAAAATAATCCTGTCCTCCAAGACCAGAATCTCACTCCTGTGGTGGCTGCACAGCTCTCACCTCCTAGAGGGACGCAGGTTCGCGATCCAGGACTGTATCCTAGTAACCACGGATGCGAGTCTCCGAGGCTGGGGAGCAGTCACACAGGGGGAAACCTTCCAGGGAAAATGGTCAAGCCAGGAAGTTTATCTACACATAAAAGTTCTGGAGTTAAGGGCCATTTACAATGGTCTTCTTCAAGCGGAACGTCTTCTTCGCAACCGGCCCGTCCTAATACAATCGGACAATATAACAGCAGTAGCGCACATAAACCGCCAGGGCGGAACAAAGAGCAGGGCGGCAATGGCAGAGGCCACAAAAGTTCTCCGCTGGGCGGAAAGACATACAAGCGCTCTGTCAGCAATCTTCATTCCAGGAGTGGACAACTGGGAAGCAGACTTCCTCAGCAGACACGATCTCCATCCAGGAGAGTGGGGTCTTCATCAAGAGGTTTTCACAGAAGTGACAAGTCTTTGGGGAATTCCTCAAATAGACATGATGGCGCCTCGCCTCAACAAGAAACTTCAGAGATATTGTTTCAGGTCGAGGGACCCTCAAGCAATAGCGGTCGACGCACTGGTAACACTATTGGTGTTTCAGTCGGTGTACGTGTTTCCTCCGCTGCCACTCATTCCAAAGGTGCTAAAGATTATAAGAAGAACAAAGGTTCAGGTGATCCTCATTGCTCCGGACTGGCCAAGAAGGGCTTGGTATCCAGATCTTCAGGAATTACTCATAAGAGATCCCTGGCCTCTTCTTCTACGAGAGGATCTGTTACAGCAGGGTCTGTGCGTGTACCACGACTTACCGCGGCTACGTTTGACGGCTTGGCGGTTGAATGCCGGATGCTAAACCGAAAGGGTATGCCCAGTGAAGTTATTCCCACACTTCTTCAGGCTAGAAAAGGAGTAACGTCTAAACATTATCACCGTATATGTGTCTTCGTGTGAATCCAAGAAGGCTCCTATGGTAGAATTTCAGCTAGGGCGTTTTTTCCATTTTCTGCAAGCAGGTGTGGATGCGGGCCTAAAGTTAGGCTCAATTAAAGTACAAATTTTGGCCTTATCGGTTTTCTTTCAGAAACAATTGGCCTCCTTTCCAGAAGCTCAGACTTTCGTGAAAGGAGTTTTGCACATCCAACCTCCATTTGTGCCCCCAGTGGCACCATGGGATCTTAACGTGGTGTTGCATTTTCTTCAATCACATTGGTTTGAACCTTTACAGAAGGTTGAGTTGAAATTTCTCACTTGGAAAGTGGTCATGCTATTGGCCTTAGCATCCGCAAGGCGGGTGTCTGAGTTAGTGGCTTTGTCTCACAAGAGTCCTTATTTAATCTTCCATGAGGATAGAGCGGAGTTGAGGACTCGTCAACAATTTCTGCCGAAGGTGGTTTCATCATTCCACATGAACCAGCCTATTGTGGTACCGGTGGCTACTGACGCCTTCGAGAAGTCAAAATCTCTCGATGTTGTCAGGGCCTTGAAGATTTATGTCACCAGAACGGCTCCACTTAGGAAAACAGAAGCTTTGTTTATCCTGTATGCTGCCAACAAGATTGGAACGCCTGCTTCAAAGCAGACTATTGCGCGCTGGATCTGTTATACGATTCAGCATGCTCATTCTACGGCTGGATTGCCGTTATCGAAATCAGTGAAGGCCCACTCTACCAGGAAAGTGGTCTCATCCTGGGTGGCTGCCCGCGGAGTCTCTGAATTACAGCTCTGCCGAGCAGCTACTTGGTGGGGTTCAAACACTTTTGCGAAATTTTACAAGTTTGATACCTTGGCTGATGAGGACCTCATGTTTGGTCAATCGGTGCTGCAGAGTCATCCGCACTCTCCCGCCCATTCTAGAGCTTTGGTATAAACTTCCATAGTGGTTGCTGTCACTGCCCCAACTTTATATCCTAATAGCACATGCTCAAATTATACAAAAGTGTATGTGTCCTGAGTAAATGATGATGTATTATCTTGAGTATCCAACACAGACATGGTCACAATAGCATAGTTGTGAGATTGGAAATCTCCGCCATCAGTGGCCATGACTTTCAATTGGTAAGCTGTTATTTCTTCCTTGTCTAAGGCAGCTTTTGTAGAAATGGCTCCTGTGTTGGGAATAATCTGAAATTTGGAAGTGTCCTTGACCCTGATAGAATATTTAACGGTACCATTTATGCCCAAATCAGGGTCTGCACCAGTCAAACTCACAGGTGGTTCATTTTCCTGAATGTTGGTGAAGTAGTGTACAGGATAAAACACAGGACTATAATCCTTAAAAAACACAGCGCTTACTAAACCACCAAACAAACCATATAATTGTCAAATGATGACCACTATTAATTAATTAATATCCGGTTTTTGCAGCTCCTAGTGGTGGTACTGTTCCACCAAGGTAAAACTGACAATATATACTAAACAAAACAAGGAGCGCTATAACCAGATATATAAAAAATATTTTTGTACAGCTTTATTAAAATATAATCCACATATATGACCACATTTAAAATAAACATATAAAGTTGCTTAAATCCTGTGCCTCTGGCTCAATATAAATGTCCGTTTAGATTTTTATGTAAATCCATCCATATATAAAGTGAAGTAAGTCTAGATCAACTTCTCATGGGGATATAATGTGCATCCAAATCTATACAGTCTCTGTAAATTCAGTTTCTTGTATAACACATATGCATGTGTAACCACGGGGGAGAGCGCTGTGATGATTAAATGTATCCAGCGGTATGCTACGACCCCGGAATAGTACAACCGCAGTGTGAGCTGATGGATACTCACGGCCGCCGCGGCTTGTGATAGACGGGGAGCGTGCCTCTTTAGCCAGGTCACGCTTCAGCAGTATCCCCAATTAGCGGCTCGCCGGCCGATCGTGCGGCCACAGAGAAAGGTGAAGAGTCGTCAGACAACAGGATTCAAGTGATGAGTGCCCTCCTTACGCGTTTCTCCGCCAGTAGGGCAAGCGGTTTCGTCAGAGGTTTGTCATAGCAGTGTTGCTAGATCCTTTTTAAACTAGGATCGACCAATCAACTTCTTAATTAACTTAATCATATACAGTTGTTCAGACCTATATACGTGGCATGCTGCTATCATTACTCAGCACATGAAATCCCTAGTGTTACCCACAGCTGTAAAATGATTAGATAATACTTCAATATATCATACCAAGTGGTCTACAATAGTTTATTTGGTGGTTTTAAAGTTGCTAATACACTATGAATAGTTTAATATATTTAGTTAATCGTTTTATCATTTAATCATTTAATCATTAGTAGAATTGACCAGGAGACTGAAATATATATTATCTACAATAGGATTACATCGTATAGAGAGAGTTACATAGCTTTAACAGCTCAGTGGATACATCTAGTGCACACAGCACCCAGAGTACCGGGTTCGAATCCAATCATTTTATCATTGCTAGAACTGACCAAGAGACTAAAAAACATATCATCTACAATAGAGTTAAATTATAAAGAGAAAAATATATAGCTTTACTAGCTGTTATGATTCCAGCACTCTGGTCTGAGGTGGTCCTATTGCAAGGACCGGAGCACTGGAACGGAATGCTGGGGAAGGGAGCGGGAATAGAAAGTAGCCCCTGGCGCCCTAACTCCGTTGTCTCGCCCGTGTTGTCAGAAATCCCCTGCGAGACTATGGTTGCTTGAGCCCATGGCAGCCGCGTTTGAAGGGCGGATTATGTCTGCCCAACTCCGATGCCCCCTCAGGTCTTAATGGGAGACAAAGGGAAATCCGAGACAGGGTGATAACAAGGGGCCCTCTGACTAAACAACCAGGCCAGGGGCTACAAGCTAACTGACTAAACCTGAGGTATGTGCGGTAACCCGCCAGGGAAAAGGACAACCAAAATCCACTAGTCCGAACTCCTACCCAGCACCGCTGGATACCAGAGTGGATCTGTGGGAGCGGAATCCTCCGCAAAAGCTCCGAAACACAAATAATAAATGATAAATAATAAGGCGGCCCAAGCCGCAACACACGGCTACGCCGTGACTCACGAACACCACTGGATGTTCAAAGGTGCTCAGTCAGGACTCCAGGAACAGATGACGACTTCCGAGTACAGGACAACTGAGAACAGGAACGACCGGATACAGCAGGACTGGAAACACTCTCAGCAAACAGATTCAGCATTCAGGAAGCTATTACCGGCGTCTGTGAGAAGCCCAGGAAGTGTATTTAACAGGGAGTCCTCCAATCAGCTGTTTGGAGGCTGATTGGATTAGATGCCATACAGCTGCCAAGCTGCATGGCCAGGAAAACAGATATCTCATTAATCAAATTGAACCCAGCAACGGGGAACGCAGTTCGTAAGTGGCGTCCCCGTTGCTAGGGTCCGTGCGGCTCCGTGCGCCCGGCGTCTAGCGTTGCCAGGGAGCCGGCGGCTGTATGCGCACGGCGTCCCTGGTTGCTAGGCGCCGGGCCGCAGCGACGAGCGGACCCCGGCGCCTAACAGTACCCCCCCCCCCTTGAGGAGGGGTCAAGGAACCCCTAAAGCCAGGTTTCCGAGGAAATTCCCGAAAAAATGCCCTCTTGAGCCTCGGGGCATGGAGATCCTTATCCAGGACCCAAGACTTTTCTTCTGGACCATAGCCTCTCCAGTGCACCAGAAAATAAAGCCGACCCCGGGACAATTTGGAATCGAGAACCTTCTCCACCAAGAACTCCTGATGACCCTGTACATCTACTGGTGATTTCCCCTGAGAGATCTTCCGAGGAAATCTACTGGAAGAAACGTATGGTTTCAACAAGGAGCAATGGAACGTATTTCCGATCCGGAGAGCTCTTGGTAAACGTAACCGGAAAGCAACTGGATTGATTTTTTTAATAATATGAAATGGTCCAATAAATTTGGGGCCCAATCTAGCTGAGGTTTGTCGAAGTTTAATGTTACGAGTCGACAACCATACCCTATCTCCCACCTTAAAAGTGCAAGGCCGCCGGAGCCTGTCAGAAAAAATTTTCTCTCGAAATGCCGCTTTTCTGAGAGCAAGGTGCACTTTTCTCCAAATGAGTCTGAGATGAGAGGTTAAGGTTAGCGAGGAGACAGAGGAATGTTGAAAAAAAGAATTAGCTCTGGGGTGAAAACCAAAAACTGAAAAGAATGGAGACACATTAGTGGAGGAATGACAAGAATTGTTGTAAGCAAACTCCGCCAAAGGAAGAAACTCGGACCAATCATTCTGGAGTTTGGCTGAGTACAAACGCAAATACTGTTTTAATGATTGATTAACTCGCTCGGTCTGCCCGTTGGATTGGGGATGGTAGCCGGACGTTAAAGACAATTTCATCTTTAATGAGGCACAAAACGACTTCCAAAATTGTGCAATGAATTGTGGACCCCGATCAGAAACAATATCAGTGGGTAACCCATGAAGTCTGAAAACATGGCGGAGAAACAAAACTGCCAATCCCTGGGCAGATGGCAGTCGGGGAAGAGCAATGAAATGGGCCATCTTGCTAAAACGGTCCACTACCACCCATATGACTCGGAATCCGGCTGACAGAGGGAGGTCTACCACAAAATCCATGGAAATATGAGACCATGGCCTGAGAGGAACATTTAAGGGCATAAGTTGCCCGATAGGCAAGGAACGGGGAACTTTATGCTGTGCACAGACCTGACAAGAAAAAACAAACTCCTTAATGTCTTTAGAAAGACCAGGCCACCATACTGAGCGGGAGACTACCTCCAAAGTCTTAGAGATCCCCGGATGCCCGGCAACTTTGCTATCATGAAACTCAGTCAAAACAGTAGCTCTCAAAAACTCAGGGACATAAAGACGACCAGCAGGAGTATTTCCAGGAGCTTGATGTTGAAGCTGCTTTAACTGGGTAAATAAATCTTGTGTGAGGCCTGCCCAAATGGCTGAAGACGGCAGTATGGGAGTAACAGGACTGTTATTATGAACTGGAAGAAAACTGCGTGACAGGGCATCCGCCTTGGTATTCTTGAAACCTGGCCTGAAGGTGATAATAAACTTGAAACGAGTAAAAAATAAAGCCCAACGAGCCTGCCGGGCATTCAGCCGTTTAGCTGATTCGATGTACTGAAGATTTTTGTGGTCAGTCAATACTGAAATGGTATGTGTTGCTCCCTCAAGCCAATGCCTCCACTCCTCGAAAGCCCATTTAATAGCCAGTAACTCCCGGTTACCAACATCGTAGTTGGATTCAGCGGATGAGAATTTCCTGGACATAAAGGCACAAGGATGTAATTCTAGAGAATCCGGATCCTTCTGAGATAGGATAGCCCCCACTCCAACCTCCGAGGCATCAACCTCAACAATGAAGGGCAATTCTGGGTTGGGATGTCTGAGGACTGGGGCTGAGACAAAAGCTTGTTTCAAGGCCTGAAAGGATAACTCAGCTTCACGTGACCAGTTGGTAGGATCCGCTCCCTTCTTAGTCAGTGCCACAATGGGAGCAACCAGGTCGGAAAAAGAATGAATAAATCTTCTATAATAATTCGCAAACCCTAAAAAGCGCTGAATTGCTTTTAAGTTGGTGGGTTGCGCCCAACTAAGGATGGCTTGGAGCTTCTTTGGTTCCATACAGAATCCCCGAGGGGAAATAATGTACCCTAAAAAGGATACCTCCGTGACATGAAACTCACACTTCTCCAGCTTGGCATATAGGTGATTTTCACGTAATTTTTGAAGAACCTGACGCACCTGGGTAACATGTTGTTCAATAGAGTCAGAATAGATCAGGATATCGTCTAAGTAAATGACCACGAATCTTCCAAGAAAATCACGGAGCACATCGTTAATGAGATCCTGGAAAACTGCCGGAGCGTTAGACAAGCCGAACGGCATCACCAGATACTCGTAGTGACCCGACTGAGTACTGAACGCCGTTTTCCACTCATCTCCCGACTTGATTCGGATGAGGTTATACGCTCCCCTCAGGTCAATCTTAGAAAAAATCACAGCCGAACGCAGCTGATCAAAGAGGACAGAAATCAGCGGCAGAGGGTAAGTATTTTTAACTGAGATCTTATTCAGGGCTCTAAAGTCAATGCAAGGTCTGAGTGATCCATCTTTCTTCTCCACAAAGAAGAAGCCTGCACTTAAAGGGGATTTAGATGGCCTGATAAATCCTTTCCCTAGGCTCTCCTTAACATACTCATTCATGGCCGCAGTTTCTGGTCCGGACAATGCATATAACCTTCCCTTTGGCAATGT
Organism: Pseudophryne corroboree; assembly: GCF_028390025.1. Taxonomy (NCBI): domain Eukaryota; kingdom Metazoa; phylum Chordata; class Amphibia; order Anura; family Myobatrachidae; genus Pseudophryne; species Pseudophryne corroboree. Next base: position 236,082,034 of record NC_086447.1, on the reverse strand, counting down.
GGCACCAGGAATTAGCTCAATAGCACAATCATAAGGCCGATGGGGAGGCAGAATGTCCGCATTGCCCTTGGAAAATACATCAACAAAGTCCTGGTATTCCACGGGAATGGGTTCGGGAATGGCAGCAGCTATTCTGACGGGAAACGTAATACATTCCTTATTACAGATGGTACCCCATTGTGAGATCTCCCCCGACTGCCAGTCAATGATGGGATTATGAAAGGCCAGCCAAGGGTGACCCAGAACCACTGGAACTGCTGGGCAATGGGTAAGGAAAAACTCAATCTTTTCGGAATGAAGAGCTCCTACCATAAGTAGTACAGGGGGTGTACAGAGGGAAATAACCCCATTGGACAAGGGACTCCCATCTAAACCATGCATGGTGATACACCTACCCAAGGTTAACTGAGGAATACCTAAGGCCTTGGCCCACGTTAAGACAATAAAGTTCCCTGCAGCTCCACTGTCAACAAAAGCCGACACCGAAGAACTGAGGCTGCCAAAGGAAACTTTAGCTGGGACTAACAGGGAGTTATTCGAGGAGATAAGCTGCAGACCAAAGTGAACCCCCTCACAATTCACTTGGTCGAGGCGTTTCCCGACTTGTTCGGACAATTACGGGCAAAATGTCCCTTACCCCCACAGTACAAACAAAGACCAGAGTTTTGCCTTCTGGCTCTTTCTTCTGGGGACAGCCTGGAGAGACCCGTCTGCATGGGCTCCTCAATGTCCTCAGGAATGGAAAATACACAAGGAGTAGATCTGACAGGTGCTCCTTTTTCAGCCCTCCGTTCTCTGAGACGACGATCAATCTTAATAGAAAGCTCCATGAGTTTATCGAGAGTCTCAGGAGCGGGATACTGAAGGAGACTGTCTTTTATAGACTCAGATAAGCCGAGGCGAAACTGACTGCGCAGGGCTGGGTCATTCCAGCCACAGTCGTTCGACCAACGGCGAAACTCTGTACAATAAACCTCTGCAGGATTTCTACCTTGTCTGAGAGCGCGTAACTGACTCTCGGCGGATGCCTCTCTATCAGGGTCATCATACAAAAGCCCTAAAGACCCCAGAAAGGCGTCTACTGACAACAATGCCGGATCCTCTGCTTTTAAACCAAAAGCCCAGGTCTGGGGATCTCCCTGGAGCAAAGAAATAATAATTCCGACCCGCTGAGATTCAGTACCTGAGGAGATTGGTCTTAAACGAAAATAAAGTTTACAGGACTCTTTAAAATTAAAAAACTGCTTCCTATCACCAGAAAAACGGTCAGGCAAGTGCATTTTTGGTTCAGGGACTACCCTCGGGGAAGTTCGTAAAAGATCTTCCTGCGACTTCACCCGAAGGGAAAGATCCTGAACCATTTGAGTAAGTTCTTGAATCTGGCTAACTAGAAGCTGGCCAGGATTTGGCCCTAAACCAGTGGGATTCATGAGGCCGACAAATCTTACAAAACTGAATAAGGGAAAAAATCAAACCCTGTTTAATTTTAAGTTTTGGTGTGGCCGGTAATAATGTTATGATTCCAGCACTCTGGTCTGAGGTGGTCCTATTGCAAGGACCGGAGCACTGGAACGGAATGCTGGGGAAGGGAGCGGGAATAGAAAGTAGCCCCTGGCGCCCTAACTCCGTTGTCTCGCCCGTGTTGTCAGAAATCCCCTGCGAGACTATGGTTGCTTGAGCCCATGGCAGCCGCGTTTGAAGGGCGGATTATGTCTGCCCAACTCCGATGCCCCCTCAGGTCTTAATGGGAGACAAAGGGAAATCCGAGACAGGGTGATAACAAGGGGCCCTCTGACTAAACAACCAGGCCAGGGGCTACAAGCTAACTGACTAAACCTGAGGTATGTGCGGTAACCCGCCAGGGAAAAGGACAACCAAAATCCACTAGTCCGAACTCCTACCCAGCACCGCTGGATACCAGAGTGGATCTGTGGGAGCGGAATCCTCCGCAAAAGCTCCGAAACACAAATAATAAATGATAAATAATAAGGCGGCCCAAGCCGCAACACACGGCTACGCCGTGACTCACGAACACCACTGGATGTTCAAAGGTGCTCAGTCAGGACTCCAGGAACAGATGACGACTTCCGAGTACAGGACAACTGAGAACAGGAACGACCGGATACAGCAGGACTGGAAACACTCTCAGCAAACAGATTCAGCATTCAGGAAGCTATTACCGGCGTCTGTGAGAAGCCCAGGAAGTGTATTTAACAGGGAGTCCTCCAATCAGCTGTTTGGAGGCTGATTGGATTAGATGCCATACAGCTGCCAAGCTGCATGGCCAGGAAAACAGATATCTCATTAATCAAATTGAACCCAGCAACGGGGAACGCAGTTCGTAAGTGGCGTCCCCGTTGCTAGGGTCCGTGCGGCTCCGTGCGCCCGGCGTCTAGCGTTGCCAGGGAGCCGGCGGCTGTATGCGCACGGCGTCCCTGGTTGCTAGGCGCCGGGCCGCAGCGACGAGCGGACCCCGGCGCCTAACACTAGCTCAATGGGTTCACTCAGTGCACACAACACACAGAGCACCAGGTTCGAATCCATACATGATACTCAATTTAATTTGTCATCAATTCTAATGGCAAATAATTCCATATACCTATAGTTTCAATTAATAGTATATTTAGTCACAAAAAATCAAAAGAAAAGAGGAGAAGGAGGTGGAAAAAATGGGACGTAAAGGAGGAACATCTATTCCGTTTGTTTATTGATAGGTTCTGATATAAATAGTAACAATTAAATACATTAATATATAATATATATATACTAATGATGTTCTTAAAACTTTCATGTATTTTTTTAATATTTTAATTATTTTAGTTGTTCTAATTAATATTAGTGTTTACTCAATATGTTATGATTAATATTTTTAAAATTGTCATTTAACCATAGCAGAACAGAAGTTATATATCTCTCACATTAACAGCTTCCAATATTATTTAGTTCAACATTCTCGTTCAGACCACCAGGAACAAGTGTGCCCAACGAAAAAATCCAGAAGGCCTCTCTGGTACACAGACAATTAAATCTGTCTCCACCTCTCGGTGTGGGGGCTACATACTCAATCCCCTGGACCGTTAATACTTCAATACTTCCTCCATGTTGATGAACTACATGTCTTGAGAGGCTATGTTTGAGGTTCTTCTTCATTACGTTCCTTCTATGTTCAAGGAACCTGGTGTTCAAAGTCCTTGTGGTCCTGCCCACATATTGCTTACCACATCTACAGCTCACTAAATAAATAACATAAGTTTGTTGACAGTTGATAATGGTCTTTATATCAAATGAGAGACCCAAACTACAAGATTTAAAGTATGTGCTTCTATTAATCATAAAGGGACATGTGAGACAATTCTTTCTTCCACACTTATAGCAACCACTCAAAGTTGTTAACCAATTCTTAGTTTGAGATTTAGACATATCTTCTTTCTGTGCCTGAAAGTAACTTGGAGAAATAAAGTTCTTGATACTCTTAGCTTTACGGAAGACCACTTTCGCTGTATCCCCCAAAGAGGGTTTAAGGGTTGTATCCAATTTTAGAATATCAAAGTTCTTATTTAATATGCTTCTAATTTCATTGGAACAAACATTATATTTAGTAATAAATGGAAGGATTTCTCCATCGTCTTTATTCTTCAGTACCTCACTTTTCTCTATTTTAGTCAGGAGGGAATCTCTATCTCTGTTCTCTACTTTTTCCAATGCTTTATTTAATAATTCTAAAGGGTACCCCTGGTCCAAAAAAGCCTCTGTAAGTATGGCAGTGTGTTTATGAAATTCATTCAGCTCTGTACAGTTTCTCTTCATCCTCAAGTATTGTCCAACTGGGATGTTGTCTTTCCACTTTTGGTGGTGACAACTACCATAATTCAAATAGCTATTGCAGTCAACTTCCTTTCTAAAAGTACCCGTTAGTATCTTATCCTCCCTAATGGAGAGAGCCACATCAAGATAATTTATGTGAGTAGGGTGACAAGTATGTGTAAACTTTAGTCCAAAAGTGTTAGAATTAATATAAGATATGAAAGAAGAAACAAAAGAGACCCCATCCCAAATAATAAAAAGATCATCTATGTACCGACCATACAGCACCAGGTTCACCCCAAATGGACCCCCCCAGATGTATTCTTCTTCGAAGAGGCCCATATATAAATTCGCAAAGCTTGGGGCGAACCTGGTGCCCATGGCGTTATTGTGTACTTGAAGAAAAAAATGTGAATTAAATAAAAAATAATTATGTGCCAAAATATATTTTATTGACTCCAATACAAACCCATTGAGCTAGTAAAGCTATATATTTTTCTCTTTATAATTTAACTCTATTGTAGATGATATGTTTTTTAGTCTCTTGGTCAGTTCTAGCAATGATAAAATGATTGGATTCGAACCCTGTACTCTGGGTGCTGTGTGCACTAGATGTATCCACTGAGCTATTAAAGCTATGTAACTCTCTCTATACGATGTAATCCTATTGTAGATAATATATATTTCAGTCTCCTGGTCAATTCTACTAATGATTAAATGATTAAATGATAAAACGATTAACTAAATATATTAAACTATTCATAGTGTATTAGCAACTTTAAAACCACCAAATAAACTATTGTAGACCACTTGGTATGATATATTGAAGTATTATCTAATCATTTTACAGCTGTGGGTAACACTAGGGATTTCATGTGCTGAGTAATGATAGCAGCATGCCACGTATATAGGTCTGAACAACTGTATATGATTAAGTTAATTAAGAAGTTGATTGGTCGATCCTAGTTTAAAAAGGATCTAGCAACACTGCTATGACAAACCTCTGACGAAACCGCTTGCCCTACTGGCGGAGAAACGCGTAAGGAGGGCACTCATCACTTGAATCCTGTTGTCTGACGACTCTTCACCTTTCTCTGTAGCCGCACGATCGGCCGGCGAGCCGCTAATTGGGGATACTGCTGAAGCGTGACCTGGCTAAAGAGGCACGCTCCCCGTCTATCACAAGCCGCGGCGGCCGTGAGTATCCATCAGCTCACACTGCGGTTGTACTATTCCGGGGTCGTAGCATACCGCTGGAGACATTTAATCATCACAGCGCTCTCCCCCGTGGTTACACATGCATATGTGTTATACAAGAAACTGAATTTACAGAGACTGTATAGATTTGGATGCACATTATATCCCCATGAGAAGTTGATCTAGACTTACTTCACTTTATATATGGATGGATTTACATAAAAATCTAAACGGACATTTATATTGAGCCAGAGGCACAGGATTTAAGCAACTTTATATGTTTATTTTAAATGTGGTCATATATGTGGATTATATTTTAATAAAGCTGTACAAAAATATTTTTTATATATCTGGTTATAGCGCTCCTTGTTTTGTTTAGTATATATTGTCAGTAAAACACAGGACTGTTGTCATTTACATCCAATAGAGTTACAGTGATTTTAGCAGAAGAAGACAATGTGGTATATTTACTAACATTCGTAATTCTCCCGATTTGGTGGGAGAATAATCACGAATGACATCGAAAGTGTAAAACTGCAACTTTTTGAATTTATTATGACTAATTTACTAAGCTGTCGTATTCTGCATTTTCTTTTGTTCCGATGTCGATGTCATTCGTGTTTTTTTTTAGTTTTTTACGGCAGTGATTAGCAAAACACTGCCGACTTTTTCTAAATGAATCTCGGCCGGATCTGTGTGATCCGTGCTGGGGTTCATTTTTTTTTTAAATAAGCACTGTAAAACTGTAAAAAAAAATGGCGTGGGGTCCCCCCTCCTAAGCATAACCAGCCTCGGGCTCTTTGAGCCGATCCTGGTTGCAGAAATATGGGGGGGGGAAATGACAGGGGTTCCCCCATATTTAAGCAACCAGCATCGGGCTCTGCGCCTGGTCCTGGTTCCAAAAATACGGGGGACAAAAAGCGTAGGGGTCCCCCGTATTTTTAAAACCAGCACCGGGCTCCACTAGCTGGACAGATAATGCCACAGCCGGGGGTCACTTTTATACAGTGCCCTGCGGCCGTGGCATCAAATATCCAACTAGTCACCCCTGGCCGGGGTACCCTGGGGGAGTGGGGACCCCTTCAATCAAGGGGTCGTCCCCCCAGCCACCCAAGGGCCAGGGGTGAAGCCCGAGGCTGTCCCCCCATCCAATGGGCTGCGGATGGGGGGCTGATAGCCTTTTTGTAAAAGTGTAAGATATTGTTTTTAGTAGCAGTACTACAAGGCCCAGCAAGCCTCCCCCGCATGCTGGTACTTGGAGAACCACAAGTACCAGCATGCGGCGGAAAAACGGGCCTGCTGGTACCTGTAGTACTACTACTAAAAAAATACCCAAAAAAAGACAATACACACACACACCTTGAAAAGTTTTATTACATCCATCCACACAAACATACATACATACTTACCTTATGTTCACACGCAGATCGGTCCTCTTGTCCAGTAGAATCCATGGGGTACCTGTTGAATAAATTATACTCACCAGATCCAGGGTACCAGGCTCCTCGGATAATCCTTTTGTAATCCACGTACTTGATTAAAAAAATAAAACGGAGACCCGAGCCACGCACTGAAAGGGGACCCATGTTTTCACATGGGTCCCCTTTCCCCGAATGCCAGAAACCCACTCTGACTGATGTCTAAGTGGGTTTCTTCAGCCAATCAGGGAGCGCCACGTTGTGGCACCCTCCTGATCGGCTGTGTGCTCCTGTACTGACTGACAGGCGGCACACGGCAGTGTTACAATGTAGCGCCTATGCGCTCCATTGTAACCAATGGTGGGAACTTTCTGCTCAGCGGTTGACCGAAAGTGACCTCACCGCTGAGCAGAAAGTTCCCACCATTGGTTACAATGGAGCGCATAGGCGCTACATTGTAACACTGCCGCGTGCTGCCTGTCAGTCAGTACAGGAGCATACAGCCGATCAGGAGGGTGCCACAACGTGGCGCTCCCTGATTGGCTGAAGAAACCCACTTAGACAGAAGTCAGAGTGGGTTTCTGGCATTCGGGGAAAGGGGACCCATGTGAAAACATGGGTCCCCTTTCAGTGCGTGGCTCGGGTCTCCGTTTTATTTTTTTAATCAAGTACGTGGATTACAAAAGGATTATCCGAGGAGCCTGGTACCCTGGATCTGGTGAGTATAATTTTTTCAACAGGTACCCCATGGATTCTACTGGACAAGAGGACCGACCTGCGTGTGAACATAAGGTAAGTATGTATGTATGTTTGTGTGGATGGATGTAATAAAACTTTACTTTCAAGGTGTGTGTGTGTATTGTCTTTTTTTGGGTATTTTTTTAGTAGTAGTACTACAGGTACCAGCGGGCCCGTTTTTCCGCCGCATGCTGGTACTTGTGGTTCTCCAAGTACCAGCATGCGGGGGAGGCTTGCTGGGCCTTGTAGTACTGCTACTAAAAACAATATCTTACACTTTTACAAAAAGGCTATCAGCCCCCCATCCGCAGCCCATTGGATGGGGGGGGGCAGCCTCGGGCTTCACCCCTGGCCCTTGGGTGGCTGGGGGGGGGACCCCTTGATTGAAGGGGTCCCCACTCCCCCAGGGTACCCCGGCCAGGGGTGACTAGTTGGATATTTGATGCCACGGCCGCAGGGCACTGTATAAAAGTGACCCCCGGCTGTGGCATTATCTGTCCAGCTAGTGGAGCCCGGTGCTGGTTTTAAAAATACGGGGGACCCCTACGCTTTGTGTCCCCCGTATTTTTGGAACCAGGACCAGGCGCAGAGCCCGATGCTGGTTGCTTAAATATGGGGGAACCCCTGTCATTTTCTTTCCCATATTTCTGCAACCAGGATCGGCTCAAAGAGCCCGAGGCTGGTTATGCTTAGGAGGGGGGACCCCACGCAATTTTTTTCCAAAAAAATAACACTTTCCCACCCCTTCCCACTGATATACATGCACGGATCTCATGGATCCGTGCATGCCTATCCAATCACGGCTCAAAAAAGCAGGTCTGTTTTTTTTTAGCACTTTTTTACGAGTAGTATTTTGTCACGGCAGTGTTTTTTTTTTTTTTGCTTTGCACTTCTTAGTAAATGACCGAGATTCATACTTAAACAGCCGCGTTTTGACCGATGGTGTATTCATTCGTATTTTTTTTGTTGGACTTCAAAAAAAATACGAATGCCCTCATCACTGCCGAGATTTGAGTTTAGTAAATGACCGAGATGACACTTTGAAGAAAAAACGGCATCTCGGTCAAAATCGGGACCTTAGTAAATATACCTCCATGATGGGTTCCGAGGTCAGTAGCCAGAACCACTAACTTGCACTTTTCTTGCTGCTCTCTGTCTATCTCAGTCCTAATACTAAATTGGCCAGTAAATGGGTCTAGACAGAAAGAACTTTTACATGGACTTTGGTTATCAGAATCAAAATGGAAACGGATGGTGTCATTGTTCCTAAGATCACCGCCTGTAGCCTTTAATGTTATAAATTCAATGCCAATAAGAGAATTTTCTGGTAAGGACACCCAGTGTTGGTCATAAGCTGGGGAGCCAGTGAAAGTAGGCCTTTGATCATTTACATCCAAAAGACTAACAAAAAGAGAAGCATATTGTAGCTAGTTTTGTGCTCAGGGCCCTGATCCCCTGCACTGATTAAGAAGCAATTGGTGGGCAGTTTCACAGTCTAATGTGGAGGTGCTTGTCACCAAACCACTGATGGAGAACCATCCTAACTTATCTCCAGATACAATAGCGTATCGTAGATTGGAATTCAGTCCTGTGTCACCATCTCTAGCTGAAACACCTCAGATGTATGAGCCAGGAGGAAAGTCCTCACTGACCTCTACTTTACTCTGTGGTTCCTGGAAGACTGGAGAGTGATCATTGATGTCATTGGCACAAGGCTAGCCACTGATGATCTAGCTTAGGGTGACCCTGATCTGACACACCAACAGTAAATTTCTAGGAAGGTATGCACTCTTGGTCAGTTCACTTGCTACTTTGATTAGGCTCAGGTTGTGTACTTTGGATGTTTGTACCTCAAAATGGCGCTGCGCACTGCCTCCCAAAATAGCCACTTTGACATTACCATTTGCAGCAGGAGAGTCTGAGTCAGTGACAGTAAGTAATGACTCCACGTTTCCAACCTGTGCATTCTCATCACTGATGCATAATGAGATTGGCAGGAAAATAACAGGGTAATTGTAACTGCTTCTGCACGGCCAGTAAGTGATGGAGTGCCCAGGTCTTTGGCCTCAGTACTGAGTGTATATTAGCGGCAACTTTTGTAATCTCCCTGATAGTGACAAGGCTGCTTTCAAGAGCAATTTGAAAAGGAGTGCCTACTGCAAGTCGGTACATGATGGCAGCATTTTCCCCATCATCCCTATCAGTAGCCATTTTTTTAAGAGGCCCCCAGCACCATTAGGTAGGCCAGAAGAACCACAGCACCATCTGATAGGCCGGAGGGCACTCAGCACATTCTGACAGGCCAGCAGGGCCCCAACATTATCTAACAGGCCAGAAGAACTCCAGCACCATCAGACAGGCCAGTAAGCCCACAGCATGATTACAGAGGATAGAAGTCCACGGCACCATCTGACATCCAGCGGGCCCGCAGCACCACAAGACAGGCCAGAAGGCCTACAGCACCATCTGACAGGCCAGAAGGCCACCGGCACCATAAGACATGCCGGCAAGCCCCCAGCACCATCAGACAGGTCAGAAGGCCCCCAGCACCATCAGACAGGAAAAAAGGCCACCAGTACCATCTGACTTTCTTGTGGGCCCACAGCACCATCAGACAAGCAAGAAGGCCCCAGTACAATCAGACAGGCAAAAAGGCCACCAGTACCATCTGACTTTCCTGTGGGCCCTCAGCACCATCAAACAGGCAATAAGGCCCCAGCACCATCAGACAGGCCAGGGGCCCACCGCACCATCTTACAGGCCAGAAGAACCCCAGCACCATCTAACAGGCAACCAGGCAACCAGTATTAGCAGAGCCCGGCGGGTAGAGGCCCTGAAAGTTCACCGACGGATCTCGACACCTTTTTCTAGTTTGTTATGACTATATTAATTAATGGTGAGACAGGTAGCACCACTTCTATGTAAATAAATATACAATTGAATACGAGACGGGCTTGATAATAAATATAAAATAAAATCTTCCTTATATAAGGAGATATTTCTGTGCGGAACCTACATTTTTTTCTATTTCAAATTGGACAATATTGTAGGCCCCAAGGCAAAAGTTTGAAAGGACCCCTATGTACTCCCCAATGGTGCAAAAATAGGATTTTAATACCAACCGGTAAATCCTTTTCTCTTAGTCCGTAGAGGATGCTGGGGTCATCATAGAACCATGGGGTATAGATAAGATCCAGGAGACATGGGCACTTTAAGACTTTGAAAGGGTGTGAACTGGCTCCTCCCTCTATGCCCCTCCTCCAGACTCCAGTTATAGGAACTGTGCCCAGGGAGATGGACATTTCGAGGAAAGGATTTATTGTGAAACTAAGGTGAGATTCATACCAGCTCACACCTCAAGCATGCCGCAGAACGTGGCATTCAACAGAACACAAGCCAACGGCATGAACAATTGCAGCAACATGCTGACGATAACGTAACACAACATGTGTGTAACCACAACTAATAACTGCAGATACAGTACGCACTGGGACGGGCGCCCAGCATCCTCTACGGACTAAGAGAAAAGGATTTACCGGTAGGTATTAAAATTCTATTTTCTCATACATCCTAGAGGATGATGGGGTCATTATAGAACCATGGGGTTATACCAAAGCTCTAGAACGGGCGGGAGAGTGCAGATGACCCTGCAGCACCGATTGACCAAACTTAAGGTCTTCATCGGCCAAGGTGTCAAACTTGTAGAACTTTGCAAATGTGTTTGACCCCGACCAAGTAGCTGCTCGGCATTGCAAAGTTGCAATGCTGAGACCCCCCCGGGCAGCCGCCTAGGATGAGCCCACCTTTCTAGTAGAATGGGCCTTCACCGATTCCGGTAACGGCAATCCAGCCGTGGAATGAACATGCTGAATCGTGTTACAGATCCAGCGTGCAATGGTCTGCTTGGAAGCAGGACACCCAACCTTGTTGGGAGCATACAGGACAAACAGAGCCTCTGTTTTCCTAATCTGAGCCATTCTGGCGACATAAATCTTCAAAGCTCTGACCACATCCAGAGATTTTGACTCAGCGAAGGCGTCAGTAGCCACAGGCACCACAATAGGTTGGTTCATGTGGAAAGAGGAAACCACCTTTGGTAGAAACTGTCCTCAATTCAGCTCTATCTTCATGGAAGATCAAATAAGGGCTCTTGTGAGACAAGGCCACTAACTCAGGCACCCGCCTTGCAGATGCCAAGGCCAACAGGATGACCACTTTCCAAGTGAGAAATTTCAACTCCACTGTCCGTAAAGGTTCAAACCAATGTGATTGAAGGAACTGCAACACCACATTAAGATCCCATGGTGCCACTGGAGGCACAAACGGAGGTTGGATGTGCAACATGCCTTTCACGAAAGTCTGAACTTCTGGAAGGGAGGCCAATTGTTTCTGAAAGAAAACCGATAAGGCCGAAATCTGTACCTTAATTCAGCCCAATTTTAGGCCCGCATCCACACCTGCTTGTAGAAAATGGAGAAAACGTCCTAGCCGAAACTCTTCCGTAGGAGCCCCCTTGGATTCACACCAAGAAACATATTTTCTCCAAATACGGTGGTAATGTTTAGACCGTCAAACGTAGCCGCGGTAAGTCCTGATACACGCACGGCCCCTGTTGTAACAGGTCCTCGCGCAGAGGAAGAGGCCAGGGATCTCCTATGAGTAATTCCTGAAGATCTGGATACCAAGCCCTCCTTGGCCAGTCTGGGACAATGAGGATCGCCCGGATTTTTGTTCTTCTTATGATCTTTAGAACCTTTGGAATGAGAGGAAGTGGAGGGAATACATACACCGACTGAAACACCCACGGTGTCACCAGTGCATCCACTGCAATTGCTTGAGGGTCCCTTGACCTGGAACAATATCTCTGAAGCCTCTTGTTGAGACGAGATGCCATCATATCTGTTTGAGGAACTCCCCAACGACTTGTCACCTCTGCGAAGACTTCTTGGTGGAGGCCCCACTCTCCTGGATGGAGATCGTGTCTGCTGAGGAAGTCTGCTTCCCAGTTGTCCACTCCTGGAATGAAGATCGCTGACAGAGCGCTTGTATGCTTTTCCGCCCAGCAGAAAATCCTTGTGGCTTCTGCCATTGCCGCTCTGCTTTTCGCTCCTCACTGACAGTTTATGTACGTTACATAATGTACGTTACATTGTCCGACTGGATTAGTACAGGCAGATCTCGAAGAAGATGTTCCGCTTGCAGAAGGCCGTTATAAATGGCCCTTAACTCCAGAACATTTCCTGACTTGACCATCTTCCTTGGAAGTTTTCTCCCATTGTGACTGTCCCCCCAGCCTCGGAGGCTTGCATCCGTGGTCACCAGGATCCAGTCCTGTATCCCGAACCTGCGCCCCTCTAGGAGGTGAGAGCTGTGCAGCCACCACAGGAGTGATACCCTGCTCTTGGAAGACAGGATTATCCTCCGGTGCATGTGTAGGTGGGACCCGGACCACTTGTCCAACACTTCCCACTGGAACACTCTGGCATGGAACCTGCCACACTGAATGGCCTTGTAGGCCGCAACCATCTTCCACAGCAACCAAATGCATCGATGGATTGACACTCTTGCTGGTTTCAGAATTTGTTTGACCAGACTCTGAAGTTTCAGAGCCTTGTCCACTGGAAGAAAGACTCTCTGTAGTTCTGTGTCCAATATCATTCCCAAAAACGACAACCGCGTCATCGGAATCAACTGTGATTTTGTCAAGTTTAGGAGCCAACCATGTTGCTGAAGAACTGTCAGGGAGAGTGCAACGTTTTGCACCAACTGGTCCCTGGATCTCGCCTTTATCAGGAGATTTTCCAAGTATGGAATAATCATGACTCCTTGCTTGCGAAGGAGAACCATCATCTCCGCCATCACTTTGGTGAAAATCCTTGGAGCCGTGGACAGACCAAACGGCAACGTTTGAAATTGGTAATGACAATCCTGAATTGCAAACCTCAGGTAAGCCTGATGCGGAGGATAAATGGGAACATGTAAGTAGGCATCCTTTATGTCCACTGACACCATAAAATCCCCTTCCTCCAGACTGGAGATCACTGCTCGGAGAGACTCCATCTTGAATTTGAATTTCTTTAGGTAGAAATTTAGGGATTTCAGGTTTAGGATTGGTCTGACCGAGCCGTCCAGCTTCGGGACCACAAACAGGCTTGAATAAAAGCCTTCTCCCTGTTGTGACTGGGGAACCCTGACGATACCTTGATTTTGACACAACGTTTGTATTGCGTCGCAAACTACCTCCCTGTCCGGAAGAGAAGCTGGTAAGGCCGATTTGAAAAAACGGCGAGGGGGAACGTCTTGAAACTCCAGCTTGTACCCTTGGGATACTATTTGTAAAACCCATGGGTCTAGGTCCGAACGAACCCAAAACTGACTGAAGAGTTTGAGACGTGCCCCCACCGGTGCGGACTCCCAAATAGGAGCCCCAACGTCATGCGGTGGAATTGGCAGAAGCCTGGGAGGACTTCTGCTCCTTGGAGCCTGACAAGGCTGGTGATTGTTTACCTCTTCCCCTTCCTCTAGTAGCAAGGAAGGTAGAACCTCGGCCCTTTCTGTATTTATTGGGCCGTAAGGACTGCATCTGATAGTGATGCGTTTTCTTTTGTTGTGGAGGAAAATAAAGCAAAAAGGATGACTTAACCGCGGTAGCTGTAGATACCAAATCATCAAGGCCGTCACCAAATAAGGCCTTACCTTTATATGGTAGAGACTCCATATTTTTCTTGGAATCAGCATCAGCATTCCATTGGTGAATCCACAACGCTCGTCTAGCTGAGACTGCCATGGCATTGGCCTTTGATCCCAAAAGACCAATATCTCTTGCAGCTTCCTTAAGGTATGCTGCAGCGTCCTTGATATAACCCAGCGTTAAGAGGATGCTATCCCTATCTAGGGTATCTATTTCAGAAGACAAGTTGTCTGCCCACTTTTCGATAGCACTACTTACCCACGCAGACGCAATGACAGGTCTGAGTAGCGTACCTGTGGTCGCATAGATGGACTTTAACGTAGTTTCTTGTTTACGATCCGCAGGATCCTTAAGGGCCGCCGTGTCAGGTGATGGGAGAGCCACCTTTTTAGACAAACGTGACAGGGCCTTGTCCACAGTGGGGGGCAACTCCCACTTTTCCCTATCCGCCGAAGGAAACGGATAAGCTACCGTAATTCTTTTGGGAATCTGAAACTTTTTGTCAGGACCTTCCCAGACTTTTTCAAATAGCGTGTTCAGTTCATGAGAGGGAGGAAACGTCACCTCAGGTTTCCTTTCCTTATACATACAGACCCTTTTATCAGGGACAGCCGGGTCCTAATTGATATGTAGTACCTCTTTAACCACCACAATCATGTACTGAATGCTTTTTGCAAATTTTGGATCTAATCTGGTATCGCTATAGTCGACACTGGAATCAGAGTCCGTGTCAGTATCAGTGTCTGCCAACTGGGCCAGCGTATGTTTCTGCGACCCTGAGGGGACCTGAGACTCAGACTTTTCTAGCCTCTTACTAATAAGAGCCACATTAGCATTCAAGGCGTTCAACACATTTACCCAATCCCGCGTCGGCAGTGCCAACAGGGTCACCCCCACAGCCGTTTGTGTCCCTAATACAGCCTCCTCCTGGGAAGAGCCTTCAGCCTCAGACATGTCGACACACTTGCACCAAACACCCACAGACACACCGGGCATGTAGGGGACAGACCCACAGTAAAGTCTGTCAGAGAGACACAGAGGGGATTTGCCAGCTCACAATCCAGCGCTAAATCAATGGGTCTGAAATCACCAAGAAATTGCCTCAGACCTAAAGCGCTTTTACTATCACATATATATTGCACCAATTGACCTACCTCTCCCCCCGTTTTGTACCATGGTACTTGTCAATGTGAGGATGACCAGCGTCTCTGCAGCCTGCGGAGAGGAAATGGTGCCGTGAGCTGTGAGGAAGAAGCTCCGCCCCCTTAATGGCGCGCTTCTGTCCCGCTTTTTCTGATATTTATACGGGGTTAGGACAGTGCCGTGGCACTA
Source organism: Pseudophryne corroboree (assembly GCF_028390025.1). NCBI lineage: Eukaryota > Metazoa > Chordata > Amphibia > Anura > Myobatrachidae > Pseudophryne > Pseudophryne corroboree. Next base: position 236,066,854 of record NC_086447.1, on the reverse strand, counting down.
ATGTCCCCTCTTGCCAGTGGAATAATGAGGATGGTTTTAGCTGCCCAGGGTGCCCCCCCCCCCCGCCCGCGCTCTGTAGTGCTATGTGTGGGAGCTCGGCGTGCAGCCGCTGCGCGGTACCTCAGAAAATGCCGTCAGTGAAGCTGAAGTCTTCTTTTCTTCAGTTACTCACCTGTCTTCTGACTTCTGGCTCTGAAAGGGGGTGGTGGCCGGCTGCGGGAGTGAGCATCTAGGCGTACCCAGCGATCAGCACCCTCAGGAGCTAATGGTGTCCTGTAGCCAGAAGCAGAGCCCTTGAACTCACTGGAAGTGGGTCATACTTCTCTCCCCTAAGTCCCACGAAGCAGGGAGACTGTTGCCAGCAGCCTCCCTGAACATAAAAAACCTAACAAAAAAGTATTTTTCAGAGAAACTCAGTAGAGCTCCCTGTAGTGCGTCCAGTCTCACTGGGCACAATTCTAAAACTGGAGTCTGGAGGAGGGGCATAGAGGGAGGAGCCAGTTCACATCCTTTCAAAGTCTTAAAGTGCCCATGTCTCCTGCGAATCCTGTCTATACCCCATGGTTCTATGATGACCCCAGCATCCTCTAGGACATATGAGAAATGTATAAAATACATGTAACTTTGACGGGGAAGTGGGGCCACTCTCAGCTCTGGGCCCCATAGCAGCTGCACTCCCTGCACCTATTGTAGCTACGCCCTTGTATAAGAATTACTACTGTGCAGTGTAACATGAATCAGGGACACTATTGTTGTGTGGTGTAATGTGAATAAGGGGACTTGGCACTGCAAAAGATGCAAGAAAGGCTGTGAATACCTGCGACTCAGAATCAGGCCCTATAAGGAAGCAGTATCCCGCCCCCTCAACAAACCCCGCCCTAAATTAGGGCTGCTTCCAGTAATTTTCCGGGCTGGCTCACCATCCCAATCAGCCCTGGCTGATGAATTTGAAAAAACTGGGCATTCCGATGTTAGAAAAGCGATCTGTGGGCATGTCATGGGCATGTTGCCAGCGTTGCAACCAATTCGGAGTTGTACATACGGTTAAAGAATAATGACCTGTTATTTGGCTCTAGCACTGTACTTAAAGCGTACAGTGTGTGTCCATGGGGTCCGGCAGGGGCATAACTCCCAGAGGCAATGGAGGCACCTACCTAAGGGCTCCAAACACTGAAGGGGCACCTACATGTACAGCAGTACCTGTGTGGTTCACAGTGGGATCCAAGAGTGACCGCTGCTCTTCCATTGGAGTTCTGTGGTGCACCTGCTGCTGCTGCATAGTTAATTGGCTCTATCACAGGAGCCCTGCAAACATCTGCAATAGGGGACAAGATGGCTCCTGCCTGGTAGCGCTCAGCCTCTGCTGCAGCAAACAATGGTGCACCCGTCACTGCTGCTGGACTGGGAGATGGGACCCATCGGTGAATGCTGATTCTGCATGCTGCAGATGGTTGAATCTCGTGTCTGCCCGTTTCCCACACACACAATCAGGAGTGGTTCTTGGCGCAGGCACTGCCCAGGGCGCTGCGGCGACACAGTCACTCCTCACCGCCTACCCGAACATCGTTCCCCGGCTGCAACAGGTGCAATGGGCTGTGTGGGCACCCGCTGCAGCTGGCTCCATCGTAATTGACCTCTAGTGTCTGTGCGGCGCTGCTATGGGAGAGACGTCATGACGTCTCTCCCATAGGGAGGAGCTGGCGGCCAGACGGAGCAGGAGCGGGGCTGGTAAGGGAGCAGGAGCGGGGCTGGTAAGTATTGTTGCTTGTTTATGTTTTGTGTTTGTAAGCGGCTATTAGGGGGCACAGCAACAGGAGGCACAACTACTGGGGGCACAGCAACAGGGGGCACAACTACTGGGGGCACAGCGATAGGGGGCACAACTACTGGGGGCACAGCTACAGGGGCCACAACTACAGGGGGCAGAGCTAAAGGGGGCACAACTACTGGGAGCAAAACTACAGGGGGCATAACTGTGGCCACGCCCCTCCCCTATGAAGCCACACCCCTAGTTTTTAGGCACGCCTTCTGAACGCATTGTTTTCCCAGGCAAGTGGAGGGAGGCGCGCCAGTGGAAACTTTCGCACTGGGCACAGAGTCGGACTGGCCCACGGGGGAAACCACCGGTAGGCCCCACTACCTGTGGGCCCTCCTCTTCCTCTAGGGATCAGGTTCCAGTCTCTATCCTAGTGCACATGAAGTATGCATTATACATATGTTACATTATACTTAATAGGAAAATGGTTTATTATATACTGTATTTACCAAGGGGCACAGAACATGTACTCTGTAATGGTTAGCCAAACCTCTGTGGTGGCTGGCCACAGCCTTAAGCATGGACCCCTACAACAGCATCCCCCCCGGTGGGCCCTTCATTCCCCAGGCCGACACTGACTGGGCGCCACAAAGTGTAGAACCGGCCCTGCACACAATATTTGGTTTTTAAGGGGGGGCACTGAACTCCAACTTGCCTATAGGCGACTAGGATGAACTTACGCCCTTAGGTTTCGGCGGATGCATTTTAATTTTCCAAGACCTGTTGATGCCTGCACAGAACAAAAAAGAGCCCATACAAGGATACGTGATTACAAAATGTTTTTTTTTTTGTTGGTTTGTGTGTTTGTTTTTTGGAGAGGCCACACTTTTTTTATTTCAACTCTTTCTTTGCATTTTAACCCAATGTATCCTAATGAAGCCTCTCTGGTGTAACTTTTTAACTTCTACACAGTATATGGTGTCGGCCTTAGCTGAAATATCAAAACCTATGGCATTTACTAATACAAAACCTCAGTGATATCGACGTTGGATTTCAATTGATGCTGAAAAACACCAGATGATAAATAGCTGGTTTTCTAGTAGCTAAGCATCGTTGATGTCCGAACCAAAAACCGACAGTTAGTAAATTTATCTCTTCACACCAATTATTCATATATGTTATCAGTATATCCTGTACACAAAATATCTATGTATTTTCATTAATGCTGTTTCCTATCAGTAATTTCAATATGTTGGTCTAGTATAGCAGGAACATGTGATACTCCCCAGGTATTCTCTCTGTATGATATATAATATACTCTATAATATTACTATCTGTATAAGAGAAATATATCTATGTTCTTTTACTGGAAATATAGGATAGAATAATGTCTCTGGGGGATAATGATTTATAAGCAGACTAGATGGGCCAAGTGGTTCTTATCTGCCGTCAAATTCTACAAAGCAAGGAGGGCCATTTATATTAGTATTTTATAGATCATTGAGGGGCATATTTATTAATAATTGCAGCCAGCGCCAGAAAATGAACAATCTTTATCTCCTTATGTTGTGACAATAAGGTTTATTTTTAAAGAGACAGTGGGCCTAATTCCAAGATGCACGCTAACCACACACAATGCAGATGTTTGTGCAGTTAGTGATTATTTTCTACTGAATATGTGCGAAATATCCAGGTAAATACCTCACAGAAATCATTTGGGACTAGAATAATAAAGTTTGTGATGTCACATATTTTAAAGATTATTGGGGGTCATTCCGAGTTGTTCGCTCGTTGCCGATTTTTGCAACGGAGCGATTAAGGTGAAAATGCGCATGTGCATGGTACGCAGTGCGCATGCGCTAAGTATTTTAGCACAAAACTTAGTAGATTTACTCAAGTCCGAACAAAGAATTTTCATCGTTGAAGTGATCGGAGTGTGATTGACAGGAAGTGGGTGTTTCTGGGCGGAAACTGACCGCTTTCTGGGAGTGTGCGGAAAAACGCAGGCGTGCCAGGATAAAACGCGGGAGTGTCTGGAGAAACGGGGGAGTGGCTGGCCGAACGCAGGGCGTGTTTGTGACGTCAAACCAGAAACGAAACGGGCTGAGCTGATCGCAGTGTAGGAGTAAGTCTCGAGCTACTCAGAGAAAACCAAATAACTGCTTGTAAAAGCGCCTATATAATAGACTAGATGATAAAAGAAAATTCCCCTGATAGAGCGCGCGGCCGTAAACACTAAGTGGGTGTCAGATAAAGGATAATAAAACAAAAGAAACGGCTGCGCAGTGTACCAGGGAAAGAATGAGAGCCTACGTTAAAAGATAATTAATTTATTAACCATAAGCACTAGATAAAAACAAACTATTACAGTTTACAGTAATAGTTTGTTTTTATCTAGTGCTTATGGTTAATAAATTAATTATCTTTTAACGTCGGCTCTCATTCTTTCCCTGGTACACTGCGCAGCCGTTTCTTTTGTTTTATCAAGCTACTCAAACTGCTAAGAAATTTCTATTCGCAATTCTGCTAATCTTTTGTTCGCTATTCTGCTAAGCTACGATACACTCCCAGAGTGCGGCGGCCTAGCGTGTGCAATGCTGCTAAAGTCTGCTAGCGAGCGAACAACTCGGAATGACCCCCATTGTGCACTACTAGATGTGTTCTGTTTATGAATCCATGTATTCAGACAACCTACAGTACACAAGACTACCGAACACATGAAAATGTTGATGCATTTCAGTGGAACATAAACTTGCTTGAAGGAAATGTACTGTGCAATGTGGTTTGCTTAGTACAACAAATCTCTGTTCCATGGCATCTGGCTCGATCCTAAAAAAAATATAAGAAAAAGCAAACAAGAGCCTCCTTCACATTCACTCTCTGTTTATACCTAGATATTTAATCAGCATCACTGCTATAGCAAAGAATAAAGAGGATTCTTTTTTTTTCACAGTTTTGACTATTAGCAGAGAGCTCCTTCCTATTGCAATAACTTGAGAAGGACTTGTTTCCGTTCTGTGCACTTAAAGGGCACCCACATTTGGGTGGTCTTCAGACTGCCGGCGGCCGGCCTCCCGGCGACCACCATACCGGCGCCGGAATCCCAACTGCCGGCATACCGACATCTATTCTCCCTCTTGGGGGTCCACGACCCCCCTGGAGGGAGATTAGATAGCGTGGCAAGCACAGCACGCCACCGTGCCCGCAAGGGGCTCATTTGCGCTCTCCCAGCTGTCGGTATGCCGGCGGTCGGGATTACCGTGCCGGTATGCTGGTCGCCGGGACCCCGACCGCTGGCAAACCATACTACATCCACCACATTTATAGCATCCACTTGTGGGCTGCACTGTTATGCATGAGAATTAATCAGCTTGCCAGAAACCTATGGGAGAGGCACTACAATTGGGAGACCAATCCTGAGAGCTGTACAGGATTCAAGTACTGGGGGTGTGGCCAAATCGGGGAGGTATGACCACTCCCCCTCCGTAAACAAATGAAAAAAAAAAAAAACTATGCGTGCCCCCCTCAGCTACACTACAATATGCCCAGGACTAGGGTGACCAGCACCCACTACCCACCCACCTCTTGGCACTCCTTTTCTGGCCACAAATTAGTACGCATGCATAATACATAATCGGATTAGATCCTCATGGGTTAATAAGAACTGTTTACCATTCTTTGGATTAGACCCATTGGGTGGGATGTAATAAACATAACTTTCACAATATGGTATTTCCCGTCACCGCATCTAACTAATCACATATGTACTTACATATGCAATTAGTAACACGAAGGACAGCTCTCCTGATAAGAGCTGTCCTTTGCGATCACTGCACTTCTGGGTTTCGGCAGGCACAGGTGGTGCTGGGAGTCCCTATCAGGCAGAATGTGGAATGAAGCCCATAGGCTCCTATAGGGTAATGCCATCAAAAGCTGGTGTTACCCACCACATTGAAGCCTTAGTACATATAGGAAATGCGTCCAAAGTCCGAAAATTAGTTTTTGGTGTCTTGGCCACATTTTCCCTTTAGTACATCCTGACTAATGCCTGATGTTAGTGCAGTTTTTGGTGTTATGGAATTTCTAAGTAGTTGGTGTGTAGCTTCACCACATATAGTCTATAACACAGTCCAAAACAATAGCTCCTGGTACTGGTGATATTATCACCCCTATTGCCAGAGCAAGGCCCTCAAAGAGCTGAACAGGGCTCAAGTACTTAGGGGATGTGGCCAAATCCGGGAGGAATGGCAATGCCCATTTAGAAAAAAGAGAAAAATACCATGCACAGTGCCACAAGGCAGAATCTAATGTTGCAAAGGGGGACATTCTTCTCCCTCAGTAGTACTGTGAAGAGGGACATTTGTTCCCCATAACAGCTGAATTGGGCCACCACTGGGCTCCTCCAAGTCCCAGTAATATTCTGCTCCTCTCTATGCCTTTGGCCAGAAGGTACCACTGTGGCAGTGCCAAAGAGTCCAGTACTAGGCAGAGGATCTGTGGGCTAAAATGTAGATTGGACAATAATCTTGAACCTGGACTGGAACAGCTGATGGGATCATACTATCTCAGTATGTTCTGTTGTAACAGGTAAGTATAGGTGGAGTGTTGATGCAGGTGCAGGTGTCGGTTGACGTACCCAACCCGTCAGATGGCTATTTTACATACTTCCTTGGCATTGAGATTGAACATCTGTTTGACTTGGATGCGTGAAGTGCTCTGCAATTTTAGAGATGTCTGAAGCTTTAATGTGATTGCTGCTGTAAAGTCATGGCCGCTGTTATGTGCTGTTTGTTTTCTAATTTATACTTATTTTTAAATAGTATCACTTTGCACAATGCCCGGTTGCTATTTTTTTTTAAGTTGAAAGTTAATTAACGTACTATAAGTAATGTGTCTCATATTGAATATAAATATTGAATATAAATGCTCTTCTGCACAGGCTGGAAATCTCATACACTGACTTAATATAGTAATGTAAATACTAACTACATCATATGTTAAAGATTTAAACATATCTAAATTCCAGTTTTTTATTGACCCATGATTGCGTGGCCCATTAGATCATTGTTATTAGGGATAAAAACCCTGTGTTATTGTCCTTTGGCCCTCATTCCGAGTCGTTCGCTCGGTATATTTCATCGCATCGCAGTGAAATTCCGCTTAGTACGCATGCGCAATATTCGCACTGCGACTGCGCCAAGTAATTTAACAATGAAGATAGCATTTTTACTCACGGCTTTTTCTTCGCTCCGGCGATCGTAATGTGATTGACAGGAAATGGGTGTTACTGGGCGGAAACACGGCGTTTCAGGGGCGTGTGGTTAAAAACGCTACCGTTTCCGGAAAAAACGCAGGAGTGGCCGGAGAAACGGAGGAGTGTCTGGGCGAACGCTGGGTGTGTTTATGACGTCAAACCAGGAACGACAAGCACTGAACTGATCGCAGATACCGAGTAAGTCTGAAGCTACTCTGAAACTGCTAAGTAGTTTGTAATCGCAATATTGCGAATACATCGGTCGCAATTTTAAGAAGCTAAGATTCACTCCCAGTAGGCGGCGGCTTAGCGTGTGTAACTCTGCTAAAATCGCCTTGCGAGCGATCAACTCGGAATGAGGGCCCTTGTACGCTTACATTAATCTTGCATTTGTAAAAGGAAAGAGCTTGTACAGTATACTGTAGCTCCAGATTTTGCAATCAGAGGGGGTAATTCAGACCTGATCGCTAGGCTGCGTTTTCGTACAGCGGGTGATCAGGTCTAAACTGCGCATGCGTATGCACCGCAATGCAGAGGTACAAAGCGGATCACCGCTCAGCGATGGGTTTGTGCGAAGGATCCATTCGCAAGAAAATTGACAGGAAGAAGGCGTTTGTGGGTGTCAACTGACCGTTTTCTGGGAGTGTTTGGAGAAACATAGGCGTGGGCAGGGTGTCTGACGTCAATTCCGGTCCTGAACAGGCTGAAGTGATCGCAACGGCAGAGTAAGTCCTGGGCTACTCAGAGACTGCAAAAGATCTGTTTGTACAGCTCTGCTACACATGCGTTCGCACACTTGCACAGCTAAAATACACTCCTCCTGTAGGCAGCGACTATCTGATTGCAGCAGTGTAAAAATCGCCTGCTACCGATCAGGTCTGAATTAGGCCCAGAGTGAGGAAGATTGTGCTTAACCTACAGTATGCCGTGCACTCCAAATGCTCTGGTCTGCCGGCTGGTAATAATCAACTGTATGAAGATGAAAGATTCGGTCTGTGGGTGCTTAAAGAATTACGTTAGCAATCACTATATTATGCGGGTCATTAAGACCTGATCGCACACTAAGTTTTTTCGCTCGATCAGGTCAGAACTGCGCATGCATATGCACCGCAATGTGCAGGCGCGTCGCACGGGTACAAAGCGGATCGTTGCTGTGTGATGGATTTAACAAAGAATCAGCCGAACGCAAGGTGATTGACAGGAAGAAGGCGTTTGTGGGTGTCATCTGACCATTTACCGGGAGTGGTTGGAAAAATGCAGGCGTGCCGAGGCGTTTGCAGGGCGGGTGTCTGACGTCAATTCCGGGACCGGACAGACTGAAGTGATCACAAGGGCTGAATAAATTCTGGGCTACTCAGAAACTGCACAAATATTTTTTGTACCGCCTGGCTGCACATGCAATCGCACACTTGCAAAGCAAAAATACTAGAGATGAGCGAGTTCGGTTCTCCGAGATCCGAACCCCCCGACTTCACGTGGTTTACACAGGTCCGAGTCAGCCTCAGTTCTTCCCGCTTGACTTGGTAAACCCAAACAAGGCAAAATGTCATCATCCCGCTGTCGGATTCTCGTGAGATTCGGATTCCAGATTAAGAGCCGCGCGTCGCCGCCATTTTCACTCGTGCATTGTCGAGATAGCGAGAGGACGTGGCTACATTCTCTGAGTGGAAAGGTCAATTTCAGCTCAATGTCAGTGCTCATTATCTGTGCTGCATTGTGGTGACCAGTATACTACAGTACATTACTAAAAGTCCAGTGTCTTGTGCTGCATCTTGCTGCTGTAGGGTGCTGTGGTAGTGTCCTGTCACTGTGCATAGGACATCATCATATCTATCTAGTGGTATCTAATTTCAGACATTACTGCCGTCTAATTCCAGATATATTACTGGGATATAATTCCACACATTAAAAAATGGAGAACAAAAACTTGGAGGGTAAAAATAGGATTTTAATACCTACCGGTAAATCCTTTTCTCTTAGTCCGTAGAGGATGCTGGGGTCACATTAGAACCATGGGGTATAGACGGGATCCGCAGGAGACATGGGCACTTTAAGACTTTGAAAGGGTGTGAACTGGCTCCTCCCTCTATGCCCCTCCCCCAGACTCCAGTTATAGGAACTGTGCCAAGGGAGACGGACATTTCGAGGAAAGGATTTATTGTTAAACTAAGGTGAGATTCATATCAGCTCACACCACAAGCATGCCACACAACGTGGCATTCAACAGAACACAAGAAAACGGCATGAACAATTGCAGCAACATGCTGACAATAAACGTAACACAACATGTGTGTAACCACAACTAATAACTGCAGATACAGTACGCACTGGGACGGGCGCCCAGCATCCTCTACGGACTAAGAGAAAAGGATTTTCCGGTAGGTATTAAAATCCTATTTTCTCATACGTCCTAGAGGATGCTGGGGTCACATTAGAACCATGGGGTTATATCAAAGCTCTAGAACGTGCGGGAGAGTGCGGATGACTCTGCAGCACCGATTGACCAAACTTGTGGTCATCATCTGTCAAGGTATCAAACTTGTGAAACTTAGCAAAAGTGTTTGATCCCGACCAAGTAGCTGCTCGGCAAAGCTGTAACGCCGAGACGCCCCCGGGCAGCCACCCAGGACGAGCCCACCTTTCTAGTAGAATGGGCCTTCACCGATTTCGGTAACGGCAATCCTGCCGTGGAATGAGCACGCTGAATCGTACCACAGATCCAGCGCGCAATGGTCTGCTTGGAAGCACGACACCCAATCTTGTTGGGAGCATACAGGACAAACAGAGCCTCTGTTTTCCTGATCTGAGCCGTTCTGGCGATATAAATCTTCAAAGCTCTGACCACATCCAGAGACTTTGACTCAGCGAAAGCGTCAGTAGCCACAGGCACCACAATAGGTTGGTTCATGTGGAAAGAGGAAACCACCTTTGGTAGAAACTGCTGACGTGTCCTCAATTCAGCTCTATCTTCATGGAAGATCAAATAAGGGCTCTTGTGAGACAAGGCCGCTAACTCAGACACCCGCCTTGCAGATGCCAAGGCCAACAGGATGACCACTTTCCAAGTGAGGAACTTCAACTCCACCTTCTGTAAAGGTTCAAAAACCAATGTGATTGAAGGAGCTGCAACATCACATTAAGATCCCATGGTGCCACAGGAGGCACAAATGGAGGTTGGATGTGCAACACGCCTTTCACGAAAGTCTGAACTTCTGGAAGGGAGGCCAATTGTTTCTGAAAGAAAACCGATAAGGCTGAAATCTGTACCTTAATTCAGCCCAATTTTAGGCCCGCATCCACACCTGCTTTTAGAAAATGGAGAAAACGTCCTAGTCGAAACTCTTCCGTAGGAGCCTTCTTGGATTCACACCAAGAAACATATTTTCTCCAAATACGGTGGTAATGTTTAGACGTTACCCCTTTTCTGGCCTGAACAAGTGTGGGAATGACTTCACTGGGAATACCCTTACGGGCTAGGATTGTGCGCTCAACCGCCATGCCATCAAACGTAGCCGCAGTAAGTCCAGATACACACACGGCCCCTGTTGTAACAGGTCCTCGTGCAGAGGAAGAGGCCAGGGATCTCCTATGAGTAATTCCTGAAGATCTGGATACCAAGCCCTCCTTGGCCAGTCTGGGACAATGAGGATCGCCCGAATCTTTGTCCAGAAGGCCCCGTACCCCAGGAGCCACCCCATTTCTGACCTATTGTTCAGAATAATTGGACTTACCTAGAATTGTGCCATATTCACAAGTGCAGTCATGCTAGGTACCCTAGTTAAAATAAATGAGGGTCAGGTGCGGGTGGGTACTAGTCTAAGAATGAAGGTGTCTCACTCCTTCAGGTGTGTCTATACAAAACACTTTTAGTTTGCTAGGGAGGGGCCTTAGACTGCACACCTATAGCTGCCAGTAATGTGAGGTGCTACCTACTGAGACTTGTAGTTCTACAGAAGAAAAGGGGGGTGTTGTAGGTGCACTGTCTCTAGCATTACTGATATCATACAGCTTAGCATATAATAAATAGTGGAGTTTAGTTATGTATTGATCAATGCATGAAGCTGCAGCCCCGCGGCAAGGGACTCCACTCTGCTGCAGTACCTAACACTATAGGGGTTAAACAAACGGTGAAAGTTTATTATACGTTACACATTTTTTTCACTTATATTAATTCACCCCATAACACCCCTTTTTTTCTCACCTATCCCTTAATCCTTCTCACTACACATAATTATTCCCTGCGATGCCCTGGGGTTGCTTGGCTGTGGTTTTTTGGGGGGTCCCGTGCCCTAGGTTTGAACCCCTATAGTGTTAGGTACTGCAGCAGAGTGGAGTCCCTTGCCGCGGGGCTGCAGCTTCATGCATTGATCAATACATAACTAAACTCCACTATTTATTATATGCTAAGCTGTATGATATCAGTAATGCTAGAGACAGTGCACCTACAACACCCCCCTTTTCTTCTGTAGAACTACAAGTCTCAGTAGGTAGCACCTCACATTACTGGCAGCTATAGGTGTGCAGTCTAAGGCCCCTCCCTAGCAAACTAAAAGTGTTTTGTATAGACACACCTGAAGGAGTGAGACACCTTCATTCTTAGACTAGCACCCACCCGCACCTGACCCTCATTTATTTTAACTAGGGTACCTAGCATGACTGCACTTGTGAATATGGCACAATTCTAGGTAAGTCCAATTATTTTGAACAATAGGTCAGAAATGGGGTGGCTCCTGGGGTACGGGGCCTCCTGGACTGCCGTGGCTGGGCGACAACAGGGCATCGCAGCATTACATTTAATTTGGCACTTTCACCGTTTGTTTATTATACGTTACACATTTTTTTCACTTATATTAATTCACCCCATAACACCCCTTTTTTTCTCACCTATCCCTTAATCCTTCTCACTACACATAATTATTCCCTGCGATGCCCTGGGGTTGCTTGGCTGTGGTTTTTTGAGGGGTCCCGTGCCCTAGGTTTGAACCCCTATAGTGTTAGGTACTGCAGCAGAGTGGAGTCCCTTGCCGCGGGGCTGCAGCTTCATGCATTGATCAATACATAACTAAACTCCACTATTTATTATATGCTAAGCTGTATGATATCAGTAATGCTAGAGACAGTGCACCTACAACACCCCCCTTTTCTTCTGAATCCTCAGTGATATGTAATACATCTTTAATAGCCACAATCATGTACTGAATTCTCTTTGCCAATTTTGGATCCAATCTGGAATCACTATAGTCGACACTGGAATCAGTGTCCGTGTCGGTATCAGTGTGCATCAACTGGGCAAAAGAACGTTTTTGCGACCCCGAGGGGTCCTGGACTTGCAATAACATATCCTCCACAGATTTTTTCCCATGCCTGAGACTCAGACTTATCTAATCTCTTACTGATAAGAGCCATATTCGCATTCAAGACATTCACCCAGTCAGGAGTTGGCGGAGCCGACAGGGTCACCCCCACAGTCGTCTGTGTCCCTAATACAGCCTCCTCCAGGGAAGAGCACTCAGCCTCAGACATGTCGACACACGTGTACCAAACACGCACAGACACACTGGGCTTATAGGGGACAGACCCACAGTAAAGTCTGTCAGAGGGACACAGAGAGGATTTGCCAACTCACAACCCAGCGCCAAACTAACAACTCTGAAAACACAAAAAAATGCCTCAGACCTGTAGCGCTTTTAAATGCCAATATTCTGCACCAATATGTACTGCGCCCCCCCCCCCCCCGTTTTGCACCCTGATACTTGTCAGCAGTGTAAGGAAGGACCAGCGTCTCTGCAGCCTTGTGGAAGGACATGGCGCCGAGCAGTGAGCTGTGAGAGTGAGGAATAAGCTCCGCCCCGGTAATGGCGCGCCTCTGTCCCGCTCAAATTAAACAAATAATTATACTGGCAGGGTTAGGACAGTGCCCAGGCACTAATGTCCCCTCTTGCCAGTTAACTTTTAATGAGGATTTATGCTGCCCAGGGCACCCCCCCGCGCCCTGCACCCTGCAGTGCCTGTGTATGTGTGGGAACATGGCGCACAGCGTTCCGCTCGTTGCGCGTTACCTCAGAATGCCGTCACTGGAGAAGTCTTCTGATCTTCTGCTACTCACCTGTCTTCTGACTTCTGGCTCTGTAAGGGGGTGACGGCAGGCTGCGGGAGTGAGCATCCGGGAGCGCCCAGCGATCATCACCCTCAGGAGCTAATGGTGTCCTGTCAGCCAGAAGCAGAGCCATTGAACTCACCAGAAGTTGGTCATACTTCTCTCCCCTAAGTCCCACGAAGCAGGGAGACTGTTGCCAGCAGTCCTCCCTGAAAATAAAAAAAACCTAACATAAGTATTGTCAGAAAAACTCAGTAGAGCTCCCCTAGAGTGCATCCAGTCTGCCTGGGCACTATTTTAAAACTGGAGGAGGGGCATAGAAGGAGGAGCCAGTTCACACCCTTTCAAAGTCTTAAAGTGCCCATGTCTCCTGCGTATCCCGTCTATACCCCATGGTTCTAATGTGACCCCAGCATACTCTAGGACATATGAGAAATAGGGAAAGATCAAGATCCACTTCCACCTCGTGCTGAAGCTGCTGCCACTAGTCATGGCAGAGACGATGAAATGCCATCAACATCGTCTGCCAAGGCCGATGCCCAATGTCATAGTAGAGAGCGTGTAAAATCCAAAAAGCAAAAGTTCAGTAAAATGATGACCCAAAAATCTAAATTAAAATCGTCTGAGAAGCGTAAACTTGCCAATATGCCATTTACGACATGGAGTGGCAAGGAACGGCTGAGGCCCTAGCCTATGTTCATGGCTAGTGGTACAGCTTCACATGAGGATGGAAGCACTCATCCTCCCGCTAGAAAAATTAAAAGAGTTAAGCTGGCAAAAGCACAGCAAAGAACTGTGCGTTCTTCTAAATCACAAATCCCCAAGGAGAGTCCAATTGTGTCGGTTGCGATGCCTGACCTTCCCAACACTGGACGGGAAGAGGTGGCTGCTTCCACCATTTGCACGCCCCCTGCAAGTGCTGGAAGGAGCACCCACAGTCCAGTTCCTGATATTCAAATTGAAGATGTCACTGTTGAAGTCAGAGCCGTCTTAAAAGCAGTGTAGGCCCCTGGGCACAGCAATGCACTGGGGCCCCTACCCACCCATCAGCGGTGGGGGGTGCCATCAGCGGTGGGTAGGGTGTGTTCTATCTTTCGCTCAGCATGTAGGACCTGGATAAATAATTTCTACTAATTATTCCTTTACTGCACAAATGGGGCGGGAAGGAGAACACTAAACTGTAGAAGGGGACATTGTGCGGAATGGAGGGGCCATGGTACATGACTTCCAGGGTGGTAGGGGGTGTTTAATACACAGGGGATGGGTGGATAGTGGAGTGGGCTTAATAGTCATCATTTTCCGGGGGTCAGGGCAGCTTGCTTTACTGCAGATGTCTCCAGTTTCTGGAAATAGATTTCTTAGCTTTAACAGGATAAAAAAACTAGAGAGTCCCACCTTTCAGGAGGTGCTGGGGATTTGGAGATCAGAGTTCAGGAGCCAGAGCAATCCACCAACGAATATATAAAATTGCATACCAGGTGCGTGGAGATGGAGCAGGGACCATCTGCTGGAAGGTTGATATCTCTGGTTCTGGGTATAGTAGAGACAAGCTGCCAGTGTCCACTGAAAGGGAAGAGTCCCGGCTTTTGAATTATACCATCAGAAATACTCTAAGTCAGAAAGAACCCGAGATATCTGGCTGGGAATAACAATTAACAGGCTTGGATGGGGACCACTGCTTTGAAGTTGGATATCTCCGGTTCCCCAGGGCCGATTTTCAAAAATATGGTACCCCTGGAAAGAGGGGACCCTCAGCTATCAGCCTAGGACCCTTACACTCCTGGGGCCCTTGGGCAAGAGCCCATTGAGCCCATACGAAAAGACAGCCCTGGTTGAAGTACACCAGGATGAGGATATGGGTGTTGCTGGCGCTGAGGAGGAAATTGACAAGGAGGATTCTGATGGTGAGGTGGTTTGTGTAAGTCAGGCACCCGGGGAGACACCTGTTGTCCGTGGGATGAATATGGCCATTGACATGCCTGGTCAAAATACAAAAAAAATCTCCTCTTCGGTGTGGAATTATTTTAACAGAAATGCGGACAACAGGTGTCAAGCCGTGTGTTGCCTTTGTAAAGCTGTAATAAGTAGGGATAAGGCTGTTAACCACCTAGGAACATCCTCCCTTATACGTCACCTGGAGCGCATTCATCAGAAGTCATTGACAAGTTCAAAAACTTTGGGTGACAGCGGAAGCAGTCCACTGACAACTAAATCCCTTCTTCCTCTTGTACCCAAGCTCCTGCAAAACACCCCACCAACTCCCTCAATGTCATTTTCCTCCTTAGACAGGAACGCCAATAGTCCTGCAGGCCATGTCACTGGCAAGTCTGAGTCCTCTTCTAACTGGGATTCCTACGATGGATCCTTGAGTGGAACGCCTACTGCTGCTGTTGTCATCCCAGAGGGGAAGTCGGAAGACCACTTGTACTACTTCCAGTAAGCAATTGACTGTCCAAACAGTCCTTTGCGAGGAAGATGAAATATCACAGCAGTCATCCTGTTGCAAAGCGGATAACTCAGGCCTTGACAACTATGTTGGTGTTAGACGTGCGTCCGGTATCCGCAGTTAGTTCACAGGGACTTAGAGAATTGTTGAGGTAGTGTGTCCCCGGTACCAAATCCCATCTAGGTTCCACTTCTCTAGGCAGGCGATACCGAGAATGTACACAGACGTCAGAAAAAGAGTTACCAGTGTCCTAAAAAATGCAGTTGTACCCAGTGTCCACTTAACCACGGACATGTGGACAAGTGGAGCAGGGCAGACTAAGGACTATATGACTGTGACAGCCCACTGGGTAGAAGTATTGCCTCCCGCAGCAACAACAGCAGCAGCGGCAACAGTAGCAGCGTCTCGCAAACGGCAACTCGTTCCTAGGCAGGCTACGCTTTGTATCACCGCTTTCCAGAAGAGGCACACAGCTGACAACCTGAGGAACATCATCGCAGATTGGCTTACCCCAATTGGACTCTCCTGAGGATTTGTGACATCGGACAATGCCACCAATATTGTGCGTGCATTACATGTGGGCAAATTCCAGCACGTCCCATGTTTTGCACATACAATGAATTTGGTGGTGCAGAATTTTTTTAAAATTGACAGGGGTGTAATGGAGATGCTGACGGTGGCCCGAAGAATTGCGGGCCACTTTCGGCATTCAGCCACCGCGTACCGAAGACTGGAGCACCAGCAAACAGTCCTGAACCTGCCCTGCCATCATCTGAAGCAAGAGGTGGTAACGAGGTGGAATTCAACCCTCTATATGCTTCAGAGGATGGAGGAGCAGCAAAAGGCCATTCAAGCCTATACATCTGCCTACGATATAGGCAAAGGAGGGGGAATGCACCTGACTTAAGCGCCGTGAAGAATGATTTCAACGTTGTGCAAAATTCTGCAACCCTTTGAACTTGCCACACGTGAAGTCAGTTCAGACACTGCCAGCCTGAGTCAGGTCATTCCCCTCATCAGGCTTTTGCAGAAGAAGCTGGAGACATTGAAGGAGGAGCTAAAACAGAGCGATTCCACTAGGCATGTGGGACTTGTGGATGGAGCCCTTAATTCGCTTAACCAGGATTCACGGGTGGTCAATCTGTTGAAATCAGAGCACTACATTTTGGCCACCGTGCTCGATCCTAGATTTAAAACCTACGTTGTATCTCTCTTTCCGGCAGACACAAGTCTGCAGAGGTTCAAAGACCTGCTAGTGAGAAAATTGTCAAGTCAAGCGGAACGTGACCCGTCAACAGCTCCTCCTTCACATTCTCCCGCAACTGGGGCTGCGAGGAAAAGGCTAAGAATTCCGAGCCCACCCGCTGGCGGTGATGCAGGGCAGTCTGGAGCGAATGCTGACATCTGGTCCGGACTGAAGGACCTGCCAACGATTACTGACATGTTGTCTACTGTCACTGCATATGATTCTGTCACCATTGAAAGAATGGTGGAGGATAATATGAGTGACCGCATCCAAGTAGGCACGTCAGACAGTCCGTACGTTTACTGGCAGGAAAAAGAGGCAATTTGGAGGCCCTTGCAGAAACTGGCTTTATTTTACCTAAGTTGCCCCGCCTCCAGTGTGTACGCCGAAAGAGTGTTTAGTGCAGCCGCTCACCTTGTCAGCAATCGGCATACGAAGTTACTTCCAGAAAATGTGGAGAAGATGATGTTCATCAAAATGAATTATAATCAATTCCTTCGTGGAGACATTCACCAGCAATTGCCTCCTGAAAGTACACAGGGACCTGAGATGATGGATTCCAGTGGGGACGAATTAATAATCTGTGAGGAGGGGGATGTACACAGTGAAAGGGGTGAGGAATCGGACGATGAGGAGGAGGTGGACACCTTGCCTCTGTAGAGCCAGTTTGTGCAAGGAGAGATTGATTGCTTCTTTTTTGGTGGGGGCCCAAACCAACCAATCATTTCAGTCACAGTCGTGTGGCAGACCCTGTCGCTGAAATTATGGGTTCGTTAAAGTGTGCATGTCCTGTTTATACAACATAAGGGTGGGTGGGAGGGCCCAAGGACAATTCCATCTTGCACCTCTTTTTTCTTTCATTTTTCTTTGCAACATGTGCTGTTTGGGGACTATTTTTTGAAGTGCCATCCTGCCTGACACTGCAGTGCCACTCCTAGATGGGCCAGGTGTTTGTGTCGGCCACTTGTGATGCTTAGCTTAGCCATCCAGCGACCTTGGTGCACCTCTTTTTTTCTTTGCATCGTGTGCTGTTTGGAGACTATTTTTTAAATCTGCCATCCTGTCTGACACTGCAGTGCCACTCCTAGATGTGCCAGGTGTTTGTGTCGGCCACTTGGGTCGCTTAGCTTAGCCATCCAGCGACCTTGGTGCACCTCTTTTTTTCTTTGCATCATATGCTGTTTGGAGACTATTTTTTAAATCTGCCATCCTGTCTGACACTGCAGTGCCACTCCTAGATGGGCCAGGTGTTTGTGTCGGCCACTTGGGTCGCTTAGCTTAGTCACACAGCTACCTCATTGCGCCTCTTTTTTTCTTTGCATCATGTGCTGTTTGGGGACAATTTTTTTAATGTGCCATCCTGTCTGATACTGCAGTGCCACTCCTAGATGGGCCAGGTGTTTGTGTCGGCCACTTGGGTCGCTTAGCTTAGTCATCCAGCGACCTCGGTGCAAATTTTAGGACTAAAAATAATATTGTGAGGTGTGAGGTGTTCAGAATAGACTGGAAATGAGTGTAAATTATGGTTATTGAGGTTAATAATACTATGGGACCAAAATGACCCCCAAATTCTATGATTTAAGCTGTTTTTGAGGGGTTGTTGTAAAAAAAAACACCCGAATCCGACAAAAAAATTTCAGGGAGGTTTTCCCAAAACGCGTCCGAATCCAAAACACGGCCGCGGAACCGAATCCAAAACCAAAACACAAAACCCGAAAAATGTTCGGTGCACATCACTAACCAATATACACTCTGACCCCCCTTATTTTCACCCTGATACATGTTTTAGAAGTGGAGGACCAGCGTTTCTTCCCCTGCAGACTGCCTGGAGAAAATGGCGCTGAGCAGTGTGCTGGCTGACTAAGGAGGAAGCCCCGCCCCCTGTAATGGCGCGTTTCTCCTCCGAAAATTTCAATATATTTTTTATACTGGCGGGGGCGTAGGACTGTGCCTCGGCATCATATGCTACCTTTAGCCAGTTTAGAGTAGGTTTCATGCTGCCCAGGGCGCCCCCCCCCCCCGCGCCCTGCACCCTGCAGTGCCTGTGTTATGGATAGCATGGTCGCGCAACGTTCCCGCCCGCTGCGCGGTACCTGTTGCCGTCACGTTGACTGGCGATCCTCTCTTCTGCAGACCTCCGGTAATACACTCACCTGCCTTCTGACTTCTGGCTCTGTTAGGGGGGTGACGGCATGCTGTGGGAGTGAGCGCATAGCCGCAGCTTGTGTTCAGTTCCCTTCAGCAAGAGCCATGAAACTTTTCAGGAAGTTGGTTCCTACTTCTTCCCCCTAAGTCCCACGAAGCAGGGAGACTGTTGCCAGCAGTCTCCCTGAAAATAAAAAACCTAACATAAAGTCTTTTAGTGAAACTCAGTAGAGCTCCACTAGAGTGCGACCAGTCTGCCTGGGCACATTTTCTAAACTGAGGTCTGGAGGAGGGGCATAGAGGGAGGAGCGAGTTCACACTCTGAAAAAGTCTTAAAGTTCCCATGGCTCCTGCAGAACCGTCTATACCCCATGGTACTGAAGTGGACCCCTGTATCCTCTAGGACGTATGAGAAAATGGGGATGCCTGCCATAATGTACCATAATGTGTGAAAAAAGGGGGACTGCATGCCATAATGTATAAAAAAGGGGGACTCTGCTGCCTAATGTGTAAAATGGGGACTCTGCCTACCTAATGTGTAAAAAATGGGGACTCTGCTACCATAATGTGTAAAAAAGGGGGACTCTGCCTGCCTGTTTAAAAAATAGGATTTTAATACCTACCGGTAAATCCTTTTCTCTTAGTCCGTAGAGGATGCTAGGGTCACATTCAGAACCAAGGCGGTATAGACGGGATCCGCAGGAGACATGGGCACTTTAAGACTTTCAAAGGATGTGAACTAGCTCCTCCCTCTATGCCCCTCCTCCAGACTCCAGTTATAGGAACTGTGCCCAGGGAGACGGACATTTCGAGGAAAGGATTTATTGTTAAACCACGGTAAGCATCTTACCAGCTCACACCTCAGGCATGCCGCAGAACGTGGCATTTAACAGAATACAAGCCAACGGCATGAACGATTGCAGCAACATGCTGACAAGAACCATAACACAACATGTGTGTAGCCACAAGTAATAACTGCAGATACAGAACGCACTGGGACGGACGCTCAGCATCCTCTACGGACTAAGAGAAAAGGATTTACCGGTAGGTATTACATTCCTATTTTCTCATAAGTCCTAGAGGATGCTGGGGTCACATTCAGAACCATGGGGTTATACCAAAGCTCTAGAACGGGCGGGAGAGTGCGAATGACTCTGCAGTACCGAATGACCAAACTTGAGATCATCATCGGTCAAGATACCAAACTTGTAAAACTTAGCAAAAGTGTTTGCCAAGTAGCTGCTCGGCAAAGTTGCAATGCCGAGACCCCTCCGGCAGCCGCCCAGGACGAGCCCACCTTTCTAGTAGAATGGGCCCTCACCGATTTCGGTAACGGCAAGCCAGCCGTGGAATGAGCATGCTGAATCGTACCACAGATCCAGCATGCAATAGTCTGCTTGGAAGTAGGGCACCCCATCTTGTTGGGAGCAAACCGGGCAAACAGAGCCTCTGTTTTCCTAATCTGAGCCGGTCTGGCGACATAAATCTTCAAAGCTCTGACCATCTCGAAACTTTGACTCAACGATGGCATGAGTGACTACAGGCACCATAATAGGTTGGTTCATGTGGAAAGATGAAACCATTTTCGGCAGAAATTGTTGACGTGTCCTCAATTCTGCTCTATCTTCATGGAAGATCAAATAAGGGCTCTTGTGAGACAAGGCTGCTAACTCAGACACTCGCCTTGCAGAAGCCAAGGCCAACAGGATGACCACTTTTCAAGTGGGGAACTTCAACTCCACCTTCTGTAAAGGTGCAAACCAATGTGATGGAAGGAACTGCAACCCCACATTAAGATCCCATGGTGCCACAGGAGGCACAAATGGAGGTTGGATGTGCAACATGCCTTTCCCAAAAGTCTGAACTTCTGGAAGGGAGGCCAATTGTTTCTGAAAGAAACCGATAAGGCTGAAATCTGTACCTTAACTGAGCCCAATTTTAGGCCCGCATCCACACATGCTTGTAGAAAATGGAGAAAACATCCTAGCTGAAACTCTTCCGTAGGAGCCTTCTTGGATTCACACCAAGAACATATTTTCTCCAACTACGGTGGTAATGTTTAGACGTTACCCTTTTTCTAGCTTGAATAAGTGTGGTAATGACTTCACTGGAAAAACCCTCACAGCTAGGATTTTGTGCTCAACAGCCAAGCCGTCAAACGTAGCCACGGTAAGCCTTGATACACACACGGCCCCTGCCGTAGTAGGTCCTCGTGCAGAGGAAGAGGGCAGGGATCTCCTATGAGTAATTCCAGAAGATCTGGATATCAAGCCCTCCTTGGCCATTCTGGGACCATGAGGATTGCCCGAATCTTTGTTCTTATGATTTTTAGAACTTTTGGAATGAGAGGAAATGGAGAGAATCCATACACCGACTGAAACACCCACGGTGTCACCAGTGCATCTACTGCTATTGCTTGAGTGTCTCTTGACCTGGAACAATATCTCTGAAGCTTCTTGTTGAGACGAGATGCCATCACTGAGAAAACTCCCCAACGACTTGTCACCTCAGCGAAAACCTCTTGGTGGAGGCCCCACTCTCATGGATGGAGATCGTGTCTGCTGAAGAAGTCCCTGGAATGAAGATTTCTGACAGAGCGTTTGTATGTCTTTCCGCCCCACGGAGGACCTTTGTGGCTTCTGCCATCGCCGCTCTGCTTTTTGTTCCGCCTTGGCGGTTTATGTACGCTACTGCTGTTACATCGTCCGACTGGATCAATACAGGCAGATCGCGAAGAAGATGTTCCACTTGCAGAAGGCCGTTGTAAATGGCCCTTAACTCCAGAACATTTATGTGGAGACAAGTTTCTTGACTTGACCATCTTCCTTGGAAGATTTTCCTCCGTGTGACTGCACCCCAGCCTCGGTGGCTTGCATCCGTGGCTACCAAGATCCATTCCTGGATCACGAACCTGCGCCCCTCTAGGAGGTGAGAGCTGTGTAGCCACCACAAAAGTGAGATTCTGGTCTCAGAAGACAGGATAATCCTTCGGTGCATGTGTAAGTGGGATTTGGACCACTTGTCCAACAGTTCCCACTGGAACACTCTGGCATGAAATCTGCCAACTGAATGGCCTCGTAGGCCGCAACCATCTTTCCCAGCAACCGAATGTATTGATAGATTGACACTTTTGCTGGTTCAGAACATGTTTGACCAGGCTCTGAAGTTCCAGAGCCTTTTTCCCTGGAAGAAAAACTCTGTAGTTCTGTGTACAGTATCCTTCCCAAAAAACGACAGCCGTGTTGTTGGAATTAACTCTGCTTTTGGCAAGTTTAGGAGCCAACCATGTTGTTGAAGAACTGTCAGGAATAGTGCAATGTTTTGCATAGAGATGTGCACTGGACATTTTTCGGGTTCTGTGTTTTGGTTTTGGATTCGGTTCCGCGGAGGTGTTTTGGATTCGGACGCGTTTTGGCAAAACTTCCCTGAAATTTTTTGGTCGGATTCGGGTGTGTTTTGGATTCGGGTGTTTTTTTTTCAAAAACCCCTCAAAAACAGCTTAAATCATAGAATTTGGGGGTCATTTTGAACCCATAGTATTATTAACCTCAATAACCATAATTTCCACTCATTTCCAGTCTATTCCGAACACCTCACAATATTATTTTTAGTCCTAAAATTTGCACCGAGGTCGCTGGATGACTAAGCTAAGCGACCCAAGTGGCCGGCACAAACACCTGGCCCATCTAGGAGTGGCACTGCAGTGTCAGACAGGATGGCACTTAAAACAATTGGCCCCAAACATCACATGTTGCAAAGATAAATTAAAGAAAAAAGAGGTGCAAGATGGAATTGTCCTTGGGCCCTCCCACCCACCCTTATGTTGTATAAACAGGACATGCACACTTTAACACACCCATCATTTCAGCGACAGGGTCTGCCACACGACTGTGACTGAAATGACTGGTTGGTTTGGGCCCCCACCAAAAAAGAAGCAATCAATCTCTCCTTGCACAAACTGGCTCGACAGAGGCAAGATGTCCACCTCCTCCTCATCGTCCGATTCCTCACCCCTTTCACTGTGTACATCCCCCTCCTCACAGATTATTAATTCGTCCCCACTGGAATCCACCACCTCAGGTCCCTGTGTACTTTCTGGAGGCAATTGTTGGTAAATGTCTCCATGGAGGAATTGATTATAATTCATTTTGATGAACATCATCTTCTCCACATTTTCTGGAAGTAACCTCGTACGCCGATTGCTGACAAGGTGAGCGGCTGCACTAAACACTCTTTCGGAGTACACACTAAGGGGGGGGGCAACTTGGGTAAAATAAAGCCAGTTTGTGCAAGGGCCTCCAAATTGCCTCTTTTTCCTGCCAGTATACGTATGGACTGTCTGACGTGCCTATTTGGATGCGGCCACTCATATAATCCTCCACCATTCTTTTAATGGTGACAGAATCACATGCAGTGACAGTAAACGACATGTCAGTAATCGTTGGCAGGTCCTTCAGTCCGGACCAGATGTCAGCACACGCTCCAGACTGCCCTGCATCACCGCCAGCGGGTGGGCTCGGAATTCTTAGCCTTTTCCTCGCAGCCCCAGTTGCGGGAGAATGTGAAGGAGGAGCTGTTGACGGGTCACGTTCCGCTTGACAAGTGTCTCATCAGCAGGTCTTTGCACCTCTGCAGACTTGTGTCTGCCGGAAAGAGAGATACAACGTAGGCTTTAAACCTAGGATCGAGCACGGTGGCCAAAATGTTGTGCTCTGATTTCAACAGATTGACCACCCGTGAATCCTGGTTAAGCGAATTAAGGGCTCCATCCACAAGTCCCACATGCCTAGCGGAATCGCTCAGTTTTAGCTCCTCCTTCAATCTCTCCAGCTGCTTCTGCAAAAGCCTGATGAGGGGAATGACCTGACTCAGGCTGGCAGTGTCTGAACTGACTTCACGTGTGGCAAGTTCAAAGGGTTGCAGAATTTTGCACAACGTTGAAATCATTCTCCACTGCGCTTGAGTCAGGTGCATTCCACCTCCTTTGCCTATATCGTAGGCAGATGTATAGGCTTGAATGGCCTTTTGCTGCTCCTTCATCCTCTGAAGCATATAGAGGGTTGAATTCCACCTCGTTACCACCTCTTGCTTCAGATGATGGCGGGGCAGGTTCAGGAGTGTTTGCTGGTGCTCCAGTCTTCGGCACGCGGTGGCTGAATGCTGAAACTGGCCCACAATTCTTCGGGCCACCGACAGCATCTCTTGCACGCCCCTGTCATTTTTAAAAAAATTCTGCACCACTAAATTCAATGTATGTGCAAAACATGGGACGTGCTGGAATTTGCCCACATGTAATGCACGCACAATATTGGTGGCGCTGTCCGATGTCACAAATCCCCAAGAGAGTCCAATTGGGGTAAGCCATTCTGCGATGATGTTCCTCAGTTTCCGTAAGAGGTTGTCAGCTGTGTGCCTCTTATGGAAAGCGGTGATACAAAGCGTAGCCTGCCTAGGAACGAGTTGGCGTTTGCGAGATGCTGCTACTGGTGCCGCTGCTGCTGTTCTTGCTGCGGGAGGCAATACATCTACCCAGTGGGCTGTCACAGTCATATAGTCCTGAGTCTGCCCTGCTCCACTTGTCCACATGTCCGTGGTTAAGTGGACATTGGGTACAACTGCATTTTTTAGGACACTGGTGACTCTTTTTCTGACGTCTGTGTACATTCTCGGTATCGCCTGCCTAGAGAAATGGAACCTAGATGGTATTTGGTACCGGTGACACAGTACCTCAATCAATTCTCTAATTCCCTGTGAATTATCGGTGGATACCGGACACACGTTTAACACCACCGCAGCTGCCAAGACCTGAGTTATCCGCTTTGCAGCAGGATGACTGCTGTGATATTTCATCTTCCTCGCAAAGGACTGTCCGACTTCCCCTCTGGGATGACGATCAACTCCCAGCAGCAACAACAGCAGCGCCAGCAGCAGTAGGCGTTACACTAAAGGATGCATCGGAGGAATCCCAGGCAGGAGAGGACTCGTCAGACTTGCCAGTGACATGGCCTGCAGGACTATTGGCTTTCCTGTCTGAGGAGGAAATTGACACTGAGGGAGTTGGTGTGGTTTGCAGGAGCTTGGTTACAAGAGGAAGGGATTTAGTTGTCAGTGGACTGTATCCACTGTCACCCAAAGTTTTAGAACTTGTCAATGACTTCTGATGAATGCGCTCCAGGTGATGTATAAGGGAGGATGTTCCTAGGTGGTTAACGTCCTTACCCCTACTTATTACAGCTTGACAAAGGCAACACATGCCTTGACACCTGTTGTCCGCATTTCTGTTAAAATAATTCCACACCGAAGAGGTGATTTTTTTTTGTATTTTTACCAGGCATGTCAATGGCCATATTCGTCCCACAGACAACAGGTGTCTCCCCGGGTGCCTGACTTAAACAAACCACCTCACCATCAGAATCCTCCTTGTCAATTTCCTCCTCAGCGCTAGCAACACCCATATCCTCATCCTGGTGTACTTCAACAGTGACATCTTCAATTTGACTATCAGGAACTGGACTGAGGGTGCTCCTTCCAGCACTTGCAGGGGGCGTGCAAATGGTGGAAGGTGCCACCTCTTCCCGTCCAGTGTTGGGAAGGTCAGGCATCGCAACCGACACAATTGGACTCTCCTTGGGGATTTGTGATTTAGAAGAACATACAGTTCTTTGCTGTGCTTTTGCCAGCTTAAGTCTTTTAATTTTTCTAGCGGGAAGATGAGTGCTTCCATCCTCATGTGAAGCTAAACCACTAGCCATGAACATAGGCCAGGGCCTCAGCCGTTCCTTGCCACTCCATGTCGTAAATGGCATATTGGCAAGTGTACGCTTCTCATCAGACGCTTTTAATTTAGATTTTTGGGTCATTTAACGAACTTTTGTTTTTTGGATTTTACATGCTCTCTACTATGACATTGAGCATCGGCCTTGGCAGACGACAGTGATGGCATTTCATCGTCTCGGCCATGACTAGTGGCAGCAGCTTCAGCACGAGGTGGAAGTGGATCTTGATCTTTCCCTATTTTACCCTCCACATTTTTGTTCTCCATTTTTTAATGTGTGGAATTATATGCCAGTAATATATCAATAGCAATGGCCTACTGTACTGTACTATTTATGTATACTGTTGGTCACCAAAATGCTGCACTGTAATACTAGAAGCTATAGAAAAGTATATATATTATTGTATATATCAGTACAGAGCGGTGTAACTATGACCAATGTGTCCTGACAAGCAGTATAGAAGCTATAGAAAAGTATATATATTATTGTATATACACTGCTCAAAAAAATAAAGGGAACACTAAAATAACACATCCTAGATCTGAATGAATGAAATATTCTTATTAAATACTTTGTTCTTTACATAGTTGAATGTGCCGACAACAAAATCACACAAAAATTATCAATGGAAATCAAATTTATTAACCCATGGAGGTCTGGATTTGGAGTCACACTCAAAATTAAAGTGGAAAAACACACTATAGGCTGATCCAACTTTGATGTAATGTCCTTAAAACAAGTCAAAATGAGGCTCAGTAGTGTGTGTGGCCTCCACGTGCCTGTATGACCTCCCTACAACCCACACAAGTGGCTCAGGTTGTGCAGCTCATCCAGGATGGCACATCAATGCGAGCTGTGGCAAGAAGGTTTGCTGTGTCTGTCAGCGTAGTGTCCAGAGCATGGAGGCGCTACCAGGAGACAGGCCAGTACATCAGGAGATGTGGAGGAGGCCGTAGGAGGGCAACAACCCAGCAGCAGGACCCCTACCTTTGTGCAAGGAGGAACAGGAGGAGCACTGCCAGAGCCCTGCAAAATGACCTCCAGCAAGCCACAAATGTGTATGTGTCTACTCAAACAATCATAAACAGACTCCATGAGGGTGGTATGAGGCCCCGACGTCCACAGGTGGGGGTTGTGCTTACAGCCCAACACCGTGCAGGACGTTTGGCATTTGCCAGAAAACACCAAGATTGGCAAATTCGCCACTGGCGCCCTGTGCTCTTCACAGATGAAAGCAGGTTCTCACTGAGCACATGTGACAAATGTGACAGAGTCTGGAGACGCCAAGGAGAACATTCTGCTGCCTGCAACATCCTCCAGCATGACCGGTTTGGCAGTGGGTCAGTAATGGTGTTGGGTGGCATTTCTTTGAGGGGCCGCACAGCCCTCCATGTGCTCGCCAGAGGTAGCCTGACTGCCATTAGGTACCGAGATGAGATCCTCAGACCCCTTGTGAGACCATATGCTGGTGCGGTTGGCCCTGGGTTCCTCCTAATGCAAGACAATGCTAGACCTCATGTGGCTGGAGTGTGTCAGCAGTTCCTAAAAGATGAAGGCATTGATGCTATGGATAGGCCTGCCCGTTCCCCAGACCTGAATCCAATTGAGCACATCTGGGACATCATGTCTCGCTCCATCCACCAATGCCACGTTGCACCACAGACTGTCCAGGAGTTGGCGGATGCTTTAGTCCAGGTCTGGGAGGAGATCCCTCAGGAGACCATCCACCACCTCATCAGGAGCATGCCCAGGCGTTGTAGGGAGGTCATACAGGCACGTGGAGGCCACACAAACTACTGAGCCTCATTTTGACTTGTTTTAAGGACATTACATCACAGTTGGATCAGCCTGAAGTGTGTTTTTCCACTTTAATTTTGAGTGTGACTCCAAATCCAGACCTCCATGGGTTAATAAATTTGATTTCCATTGATAATTTTTGTGTGATTTTGTTGTCAGCACATTCAACTATGTAAAGAACAAAGTATTTAATAAGAACATTTCATTCATTCAGATCTAGGATGTGTTATTTTAGTGTTCCCTTTATTTTTTTGAGCAGTGTATCAGTACAGAGCAGTGTAACTGTGACACATGTGTCCTGACAAGCAGTATAGAAGCTATAGAATAGTATATATATATTACTGTATATAATAAGAATTTACTTACCGATAATTCTATTTCTCGTAGTCCGTAGTGGATGCTGGGGACTCCGTCAGGACCATGGGGAATAGCGGCTCCGCAGGAGACAGGGCACAAAAAGTAAGCTTTTAGGATCACATGGTGTGTACTGGCTCCTCCCCCTATGACCCTCCTCCAAGCCTCAGTTAGGTACTGTGCCCGGACGAGCGTACACAATAAGGAAGGATATTGAACCCCGGGTAAGACTCATACCAGCCACACCAATCACACCGTATAACTTGTGATCTGAACCCAGTTAACAGTATGACAAACGTAGGAGCCTCTGAACAGACGGCTCACAACAAATAACAACCCAATTTTTTTGTAACAATAACTATGTACAAGTATTGCAGACAATCCGCACTTGGGATGGGCGCCCAGCATCCACTACGGACTACGAGAAATAGAATTATCGGTAAGTAAATTCTTATTTTCTCTAACGTCCTAAGTGGATGCTGGGGACTCCGTCAGGACCATGGGGATTATACCAAAGCTCCCAAACGGGCGGGAGAGTGCGGATGACTCTGCAGCACCGAATGAGAGAACTCAAGGTCCTCCTCAGCCAGGGTATCAAATTTGTAGAATTTTGCAAACGTGTTTGCCCCTGACCAAGTAGCAGCTCGGCAGAGTTGTAATGCCGAGACTCCCCGGGCAGCCGCCCAGGATGAGCCCACTTTCCTTGTGGAATGGGCCTTGACAGATTTAGGTTGTGGCAAGCCTGCCACAGAATGTGCAAGTTGAATTGTGCTACAAATCCAACGAGCAATCGTCTGCTTAGAAGCAGGAGCACCCATCTTGTTGGGTGCATACAATATAAGCAGTGAGTCAGACTTTCTGACTCCAGCCGTTCTTGAAATATATATTTTCAATGCCCGGACCACGTCCAACAACTTGGAATCCTCCAACTCGTTAGTAGCCGCAGGCACCACAATAGGCTGGTTCAGGTGAAACGCTGACACCACCTTAGGCAGAAAATGAGGACGCGTCCGCAGTTCTGCCCTGTCCGTATGGAAAATCAGATATGGGCTCTTATATGATAAAGGCGCCAATTCTGATACTCTCCTGGCTGAAGCCAGGGCCAGTAGCATGGTTACTTTCCATGTAAGATACTTCATCTCCACCGATTTGAGCGGCTCAAACGAATGGGATTTTAGAAAATCCAAGACTACATTAAGATCCCACGGTGACACTGGGGGCACAACCGGGGGCTGTATATGTAGTACTCCTTTTACAAAAGTCTGGACTTCAGGAACTGAAGCCAATTCTTTTTGGAAGAAAATCGACAGGGCCGAAATTTGAACCTTAATGGACCCCAATTTGAGGCCCATAGACAATCCTGTTTGCAGGAAATGTAGGAATCGACCCAGTTGAAATTCCTCCGTGGGGGCCTTCCTGGCCTCACACCACGCAACATATTTCCTCCAAATGCGGTGATAATGTTGTGCAGTCACCTCCTTCCTGGCCTTTACCAGTGTAGGAATGACCTCTTCCGGAATGCCTTTTTCCTTTAGAATTCGGCGTTCAACCGCCATGCCGTCAAACGCAGCCGCGGTAAGTCTTGGAATAGACACGGTCCCTGCTGAAGCAGGTCCCGTCTTGGAGGTAGAGGCCACGGATCCTCCGTGAGCATCTCTTGAAGTTCCGGGTACCAAGTTCTTCTTGGCCAATCCGGAGCCACTAGTATCGTTCTTACTCCCTTTTGCCGTATAATTCTCAGTACTTTTGGTATGAGAGGCAGAGGAGGGAACACATACACTGACT
This sequence comes from Pseudophryne corroboree, assembly GCF_028390025.1. Taxonomy (NCBI): domain Eukaryota; kingdom Metazoa; phylum Chordata; class Amphibia; order Anura; family Myobatrachidae; genus Pseudophryne; species Pseudophryne corroboree. The sequence goes on along the minus strand of NC_086447.1, from coordinate 236,037,198 downwards.
GGAACACCCACGGTGTTACCAGAGCGTCCACAGCTATTGCCTGAGGATCTCTTGACCTGGCGCAATACCTGTCCAGTTTTTTGTTGAGGCGGGACGCCATCATATCCACCATTGGTTTTTCCCAACGGTTCACAATCATGTGGAAGACTTCTGGATGAAGTCCCCACTCTCCCGGGTGTAGATCGTGTCTGCTGAGGAAGTCTGCTTCCCAGTTGTCCACTCCCGGAATGAATACTGCTGACAGTGCTATCACATGATCTTCCGCCCAGCGAAGAATCCTTGCAGCTTCTGCCATTGCTGTCCTGCTTCTTGTGCCGCCCTGTCTGTTTACGTGGGCGACTGCCGTGATGTTGTCCGACTGGATCAACACCGGCTGACCCTGAAGCAGGGGTTTTGCCAGACTTAGAGCATTGTAAATCGCTCTTAGCTCCAGTATATTTATGTGAAGAGACATCTCCAGGCTTGACCATACTCCCTGGAAGTTTCTTCCTTGTGTGACCGCTCCCCAGCCTCTCAGACTGGCATCCGTGGTCACCAGGACCCAGTCCTGTATGCCGAATCTGCGGCCCTCTAACAGATGAGCACTCTGCAACCACCACAGAAGAGACACCCTTGTCCGTGGCGATAAGGTTATCCGCTGATGCATCTGCAGATGCGATCCGGACCATTTGTCCAGCAGATCCCACTGAAAAGTTCGTGCGTGGAATCTGCCGAATGGAATCGCTTCGTAAGAAGCCACCATCTTTCCCAGGACTCTTGTGCATTGATGCACAGACACTGTCCCTGGTTTTAGGAGGTTCCTGACAAGTTCGGATAACTCCCTGGCTTTCTCCTCCGGAAGAAACACCTTTTTCTGAACCGTGTCCAGAATCATTCCCAGGAACAGCAGACGTGTCGTCGGGGTCAACTGAGATTTTGGAAAATTCAGAATCCACCCGTGTTGTTGCAGCACTAGTTGGGTTAGTGCTACTCCGTCTTCCAGCTGTTCTCTGGATCTTGCCCTTATCAGGAGATCGTCCAAGTAAGGGATAATTAATACGCCTCTTCTTCGGAGAAGGATCATCATTTCGGCCATTACCTTGGTAAAGACCCGAGGTGCCGTGGACAATCCAAACGGCAGCGTCTGAAACTGATAATGACAGTTTTGCACCACGAACCTGAGGTACCCTTGATGTGAAGGGCAAATTGGGACATGCAGGTAAGCGTCCTTTATGTCCAGGGACACCATAAAGTCCCCTTCTTCCAGATTCGCTATCACTGCTCTGAGTGACTCCATCTTGAACTTGAATTTTTGAGATTTAGAATAGGTCTTACCGAGCCGTCCGGCTTCGGTACCACAAATAGCGTGGAGTAATACCCCTTTCCCTGTTGTAGGAGGGGTACCTTGACTATCACCTGCTGAGCAAACAGCTTGTGAATGGCTTCCAATACCGTCGCCCTGTCCGAGGGAGACGTTGGCAAAGCAGACTTTAGGAACCGGCGAGGGGGAGACTTCTCGAATTCCAACCTGTAACCCTGAGATACTACCTGTAGAATCCAGGGGTCCACCTGTGAGCAAGCCCACTGTGCGCTGAAATTCTTGAGTCGACCCCCCACCGTTCCTGAGTCCGCTTGTAAGGCCCCAGCGTCATGCTGAGGGCTTTGCAGAACCCTGGGAGGGCTTCTGTTCCTGGGCAGGGGCTGCTTGCTGCCCTCTCTTACCCCTTCCTCTGCCCCGAGGCAGATATGACTGTCCTTTTGTCCGCTTGTTCTTATAGGAACGAAAGGACTGCGGCTGAAAAGACGGTGTCTTTTTCTGTTGGGAGGGGGTCTGAGGTAAAAAAGTGGATTTTCCGGCAGTTGCCGTAGCCACCAGATCCGATAGACCGACGCCAAATAATTCCTCCCCTTTATACGGCAATACTTCCATATGTCGTTTGGAATCCGCATCACCTGACCACTGTCGCGTCCATAAACTCCTTCTGGCAGATATGGACATCGCATTTACTCTCGATGCCAGAGTGCAAATATCTCTCTGCGCATCTCGCATATAAAGGAAAGCATCCTTTAATTGCTCTATAGTCAATAAAATACTGTCCCTATCCAGGGTATCAATATTTTCAGTCAGGGAATCCAACCAGACGACCCCAGCACTGCACATCCAGGCTGAGGCGATGGCTGGTCGCAGTATAACACCAGTATGAGTGTATATACTTTTCAGGGTAGTTTCCAGCCTCCTATCAGCTGGATCCTTGAGGGCGGCCGTATCAGGAGACGGTAACGCCACTTGTTTTGATAAGCGTGTGAGCGCCTTATCCACCCTAGGGGGTGTTTCCCAGCGCGCCCTAACCTCTGGCGGGAAAGGGTATAATGCTAATAACTTTTTTGAAATTAGCATTTTTCTATCTGGGTTAACCCACGCTTCATCACATACATCATTTAATTCCTCTGATTCAGGAAAAACTACAGGTAGTTTTTTCACCCCCCACATAATACCCCTTTTTGTGGTACTTGTAGTATCAGAGATATGCAAAGCCTCCTTCATTGCCGTGATCATATAACGTGTGGCCCTACTTGAAAATACGTTTGTTTCATCACCGTCGACACTAGATTCAGTGTCTGTGTCTGGGTCTGTGTCGACCGACTGAGGTAAAGGGCGCTTTACAGCCCCTGACGGTGTCTGAGACGCCTGGGCAGGTACTAACTGGTTTGCCGGCCGTCTCATGTCGTCAACTGATTTTTGGAATGTGCTGACATTATCACGTAATTCCATAAACAAAGCCATCCATTCCGGTGTCGACTCCCTGGGGGGTGACATCACCATTATCGGCAATTGCTCTGCCTCCACGCCAACATCGTCCTCATACATGTCGACACACACGTACCGACACACAGCAGACACACAGGGAATGCTCTTATCGAAGACAGGACCCCACTAGCCCTTTGGGGAGACAGAGGGAGAGTTTGCCAGCACACACCCAAGCGCTATAATATATATGGGAACAACCCTATATAAGTGTTGTTCCTTATAGCCGCTTAAATATATAAAAATATCGCCAAAATATGCCCCCCCTCTCTGTTTTACCCTGTTTCTGTAGTGCAGTGCAGGGGAGAGTCCTGGGAGCCTTCCTCACAGCGGAGCTGAGCAGGAAAATGGCGCTGTGTGCTGAGGAGAATAAGCCCCGCCCCCTATTCCGGCGGGCTTTTCTCCCGGAGTTTTAGACATTTGGCATGGGTTAAATACATACATATAGCCTTAATGGCTATATGTGATGTATTCTTTTGCCATAAAAGGTAATATATATTGCTGCCCAGGGCGCCCCCAGCAGCGCCCTGCACCCTCCGTGACCGTCTGGTGTGAAGTGTGTGACAACAATGGCGCACAGCTGCAGTGCTGTGCGCTACCTTCATGAAGACTGAAGAGCCTTCTGCCGCCTGTTTCCGGACCTTCAATCTTCAGCATCTGTAAGGGGGGTCGGCGGCGCGGCTCCGGGACGAACCCCAGGGTGAGACCTGTGTTCCGACTCCCTCTGGAGCTAATGGTGTCCAGTAGCCTAAGAATCCAATCCATCCTGCACGCAGGTGAGTTGAAATTCTCTCCCCTAAGTCCCTCGATGCAGTGAGCCTGTTGCCAGCAGGACTCACTGAAAATAAAAAACCTAAAAAACTTTTTCTAAACAGCTCTTTAGGAGAGCCACCTAGATTGCACCCTGCTCGGACGGGCACAAAAACCTAACTGAGGCTTGGAGGAGGGTCATAGGGGGAGGAGCCAGTACACACCATGTGATCCTAAAAGCTTACTTTTTGTGCCCTGTCTCCTGCGGAGCCGCTATTCCCCATGGTCCTGACGGAGTCCCCAGCATCCACTTAGGACGTTAGAGAAATATATCTATCTATCTATCTATCTATCTATCTATCTATCTATCTATCTATCTATCTATCTATCTATCTATCAGTACAGAGCGGTGTAACTGTGACACATGTGTCCTGACAAGCAGTATAGAAGCTATAGAATAGTATATATATATTACTGTGTATATATATATATATATATATATATATATATATATATCTCAGTACAGAGCGGTGTAACTGTGACACATGTGTCCTGACAAGCAGTATAGAAGCTATAAAATAGTACAGGTTGAGTATCCCATATCCAAATATCCGAAATACGGAATATTCCGAAATACGGACTTTTTGAGTGAGAATGAGATAGTGAAACTTTTGTTTTTTGATGGCTCAATGTACACAAACTTTGTTTAATACACACAGTTATTAAAAATATTGTATTAAATGACCTTCAGGCTGTGTGTATAAGGTGTATATGAAACATAAATGAATTGTGTGACTGTACACACACTTTGTTTAATGCACAAAGTTATAAAAAATATTGGCTAAAATTATCTTCAGGCTGTGTGTATAAGGTGTATATGTAACATAAATGCATTCTGTGCTTAGACTTAGGTCCCATCGCCATGATATCTCATTATGGTATGCAATTATTCCAAAATACGGAAAAATCCCATATCCAAAATACCTCTGGTCCCAAGCATTTTGGATAAGGGATACTCAACCTGTATGTATATACATTATTACTGTATATATATATATATATATATATCAGTAATATATATATATCTATCTATCTATCTATCTATCTATCTATCTATCTATCTATCTATCTATCTATCTATCTATCTATCTATCTATCAGTACAGAGCGGTGTAACTGTGAAACGTGTCCTGACAAGCAGTATAGAAGCTATAGAATAGTATATATATTACTGTATATATATATCAGTACAACAGAGCTGTGTAACTGTGACACGTGTCCTGACAAGTATAGAAGCTATAGAATAGTATATATATTACATTTACTATATATATTTTTTTGAGCAGAGTATCAGTACAGAGCAGTGTAACTGTGACACACGTGTCCTGACAAGCAGTATAGAAGCTATAGAATAGTATATATATTACTGTATATATATATATCTATCAGTACAGAGCGGTGTAACTGTGACACATGTGTCCTGACAAGCAGTATAGAAGCTATAGAATAGTATATATATTACTGTATATATATATATATATATATATATATATATATATATCAGTACAGAGCGGTGTAACTGTGACACATGTGTCCTGACAAGCAGTATAGAAGCTATAAAATAGTATATATATTATTACTGTATATATATTTCTCTAACGTCCTAGTGGATGCTGGGGACTCCGTCAGGACCATGGGGAATAGCGGCTCCGCAGGAGACAGGGCACAAAAGCAAGCTTTTTAGGATCACATGGTGTGTACTGGCTCCTCCCCCTATGACCCTCCTCCAAGCCTCAGTTAGGTTTTTGTGCCCGGCCGAGAAGGGTGCAATCTAGGTGGCTCTCTTAAAGAGTTACTTAGAAAAAGTTTTTAGGTTCTTTATTTTCAGTGAGTCCTGCTGGCAACAGGCTCACTGCATCGAGGGACTTAGGGGAGAGATTTTCAACTCACCTGCATGCAGGATGGATTGGATTCTTAGGCTACTGGACATAGCTCCAGAGGGAGTCGGAACACAGGGCTCGCCCTGGGGTTCGTCCCGGAGCCGCGCCGCCGACCCCCCTTGCAGACGCTGAAGATGAAGAGGTCCGGAACCAGGCGGCAGAAGACTCTCAGTCTTCATCAGGTAGCGCACAGCACTGCAGCTGTGCGCCATTGTTGTCAGCACACTTCACACAGCGGTCACGGAGGGTGCAGGGCGCTGGAGGGGGGCGCCCTGGGCAGCAATGTATAATACCTGTATGGCGAAAAATACATCACATATAGCCCTTGAGGCTATATGGATGTATTTAACCCCTGCCAGATATCTAAAACTCCGGAGAAGAAGCCCGCCGAAAAGGGGGCGGGGCCTATTCTCCTCAGCACACAGCGCCATTTTCCCTCACAGAAAGGCTGGTGGGAAGGCTCCCATGCTCTCCCCTGCACTGCACTACAGAAACAGGGTTAAAACAGAGAGGGGGGGCACTGATTTGGCGATATGTATATATATTAAAATGCTATAAGGGAGGAACACTTATATAAAGGTTGTCCCTGGATAATTATAGCGTTTTGGTGTGTGCTGGCAAACTCTCCCTCTGTCTCCCCAAAGGGCTAGTGGGTCCTGTCCTCTATCAGAGCATTCCCTATGTGTGTGCTGTATGTCGGTACGTGTGTGTCGACATGTATGAGGAAAATATTGGTGAGGAGGCGGAGCAAATTGCCTATAATGGTGATGTCACTCTCTAGGGAGTCGACACCGGAATGGATGGCTTATTTATGGAAATTACGTGACAATGTCAACACGCTGCAAGCCGGTTGACGACATGAGAGGGCCGGCGAACAAATTAGTATCTGTCCAGGCATCTCAAACACCGTCAGGGGCTGTAAAATGCCCATTTACCTCAGTCGGTCGACACAGACCCAGACACGGACACTGAATTCAGTGTCGACGGTGAAGAAACAAACGTATTTTCTTTTAGGGCCACACGTTAAGGGCAATGAAGGAGGTGTTACATTTTTCTGATACTCCAAGTACCACAAAAAAGGGTATTATGTGTGAGGTGAAAAAACTACCTGTAGTTTTTCCTGAATCAGATAAATTAAATGAAGTGTGTGATGATGCGTGGGTTTCCCCCGATAGAAAATTATTGGCGGTATACCCTTTCCCGCCAGAAGTTAAGGCGCGGTGGGAAACACCCCTCAGGGTGGATAAGGCGCTCACACGCTTATCATAACAAGTAGCGGTACCATCTACGGATAGGGCCGTACTTAAGGAGCCAGCTGATAGGAGGCTGAAAAATATCCTAAAAAGTATACACACACATGCTGGTGTTATACTGCGACCAGCGATCGCCTCAGCCTGGATGTGCAGAGCTGAGGTGGCTTGGTCGAATTCCCTGACTAAAAATATTGATACCTTTGACAGGGACAGTATTTTATTGACTATAGAGCATTTAAAGGATGCATTTCTATATATGCGAGATGCGCAGAGGGATATTTGCACTCTGGCATCAAGAGTAAATGCGATGTCCATATCTGCAAGAAGATGTTTATGGACACGACAGTGGTCAGGTGATGCAGATTCCAAACGGCACAAAGATGTATTGCCGTATAAAGGGGAGGAGTTATTTGGGGTCGGTCCATGGGACCTGGTGGCCAGGGCAACTGCTGGAAAATCCACCGTTTTTTACCCTAAGTCACATCTCTGCAGAAAAAGACACCGTCTTTTCAGCCTCAGTCCTTTCGTCCCTATAAGAGTCATATCTGCCCAGGGATAGAGGAAAGGGAAGAAGACTGCAGCAGGCAGCCCATTCCCAGGAATAGAAGCCCTCCACCGCTTCTACCAAGTTCTCAGCATGACGCTGGGACCGTACAGGACCCCTGGATCCTACAAGTAGTATCCAAGGGGTACAGATTGGAATGTCGAGAGGTTTCCCCCCTCGCAGGTTCCTGTAGTCTGCTGTACCAATGTCTCCCTCCGACAGGGAGGCAGTATTGAAAACAATTCACAAGCTGTATTCCCAGCAGGTGATAATAAAATTACCCCTCCGACAACAAGGAAAGGGGTATTACTCCACACTATATGGTGGTACTGAAGGCTAGGTGAGACCTATTCTAAATCTGAAAAATTTGAACACTTACAAGGGTTCAAATCCAGATGGAGTCACTCAGAGCAGTGATAGCAAAGAACAAGGGGACTATATGGTGTCCCGGGACATCAGGGATGCTTACCTCCATGTCCCAAAATTTGCCTTTTCTCACCAAGGGTACCTCAGGTTCGTGGTACAGAACTGTCACTATCAGTTTCAAGACGATGCCGTTGGATTGTCCAAGGCACCCCGGGTCCTTACCAAGGTAATGACCGAAAGGAGGATTCGTCTTCAAAGAAAATGGACGACCTCCTGATAAGAACAAGGTCCAGAGAACAGTTGGAGGTCGGAGTAGCACTATCTCAAGTAGTTCTACGACAGCACGGGTGAATTCTAAATATTCCAAAACCGCAGTTGTTCCGACGACACGTCTGCTGGTCCTAGGGATGATTCTGGACACAGTCCAGGAAAAGGTGTTTCTCCCAGAGGAGAAAGCCAGGGAGTTATCTGAGCTAATCGGGATCCTCCTAAAACCAGGAAAAGTGTCAGTGCATCATTGCACAAGAGTCCTGGTAAAAATGGTGGCTTATTACGAAGCGCTTCCATTCGGCAGATTTCACGCAAGAACTCTTCAGTGGGATCTGCTGGACAAATGGTCCGGATCGCATCTTCAGATGCATCAGCGGATAACCCTATATCCAAGGACAAGGGTGTCTCTCCTGTGGTGATTACAGAGTGCTCATCTTCTAGAGGGCCGCAGATTCGGCATTCAGGATTGGATGCTCGTGACCACGGAGGCCAGCCTGAGAGGCTGGGGAGCAGTCACACAAGGAGTGTGATCAAGTCTGGAGAATTCTCTCCACATAAATATACTGGAGCTAAGAGCAAATTTATAATGCTCTAAGCTTAGCAAGACCTCTGCTTCAAGGTCAGCCGGTATTGATCCAGTGGGATAACATCACGGCAGTCGCCCACGTAAACAGAAAGGGCGGCACAAGAAGCAGGAGGGCAGTGGCAAAACTGCAAGGATTTTTCGCTAGGCGGAAAATCATGTGATAGCACTGTCAGCAGTGTTCATTCCGGGAGTGGACGACTGGGAAGCAGACTTCCTCAGCAGGCACGACCTCCACCCGGGAGAGTGGGAACTTCATCGGGAAGTTTTCCGCATGATTGTGAACCGTTGGGAAAGACCAAAGGTGGACATGATGGCGTCCCGCCCGAACAAAAAATGGGACAGGTATTGCGCCAGGTCACGAGACCTTCAGGCGATAGCTGTGGACGTCCTGGTAACACCGTGGGTGTAACAGTCGGTGTATGTGTTCCCTCCTCTGCTTCTCATAACCAAGGTATTGAGAATTATAAGACATAGAGGAGTAAGAACTATACTCGTGGCTCCGGATTGGCCAAGAGGGACTTGGTAACCGGAACTTCAAGAGATGCTCACAGAGGATTAATGGCCTCGGGAGCTAAGAAGGGATTTGCTTTCAGCAAGTACCATGTCTGTTCCAAGAGGAACCGTGGCATCGGCCTTTAAGAAAGGACCTGCTCCAGCAGGGACCTTGTCTGTTCCAAGACTTACCGCGACTGCGTTTGACGGCATGGCGGTTTGAACGCCGGATCCTAAGGGAAAAGGCATTCCGGAAGAGGTCATACCTACCCTGGTCAAAGCCAGGAAGGAGGTGACCGCACAACATTATCACCACATGTGGTAAAAATATGTTGCGTGGGTGAGGCCAGGAAGGCCCCACGAAAAAATTTCAACTAGGTCGATTTCTGCACTTCCTGCAAACAGGAGTGTCTATGAGCCTCAAATTGGGGTCCATTAAGGTTCAAGTTTCGGCCCTATAGATTTTCTTCCAGAAAGAATTGGCTTCAGTTCCTGAAGTCCAGACGTTTGTCAAGGGAGTATTGCATATACAGCCCTTGTGTGCCTCCAGTGGCACCGTGGGATCTCAACGTAGTGTTGGGATTCCTCAAATCATATTGGTTTGAACCACTCAAATCTGTGGATTTGAAATATCTCACATGGAAAGTGACCATGCTGTTGGCCCTGGCCTCGGCCAGGCGATTGTCAAAATTGGCGGCTTTGTCTTACAAAAGCCCATATTTGATTTTCCATTCGGACAGGGCAGAACTGCGGACTCGTCCCCAGTTTCTTCCTAAGGTGGTGTCAGCGTTTCACCTGAAACAACCTATTGTGGTGCCTGCGGCTACTAGGGACTTGGAGGACTCCAAGTTGCTAGACGTTGTCAGGGCCCTGAAAATATATATATATATATATATATAATTCCAGGACGGCTGGAGTCAGAAAGTCTGACTTGCTGTTTATATTGTAGGCACCCAAAAAGCTGGGTGCTCCTGCTTCTAAGCAGACTATTGCTCGTTGGATTTGTAGTACAATTCAGCTTGCACATTCTGTGGCAGGCCTGCCACAGCCAAAATCTGTAAATGCCCATTCCACAAGGAAGGTGGGCTCATCTTGGGCGGCTGCCCGAGGGGTCTCGGCTTTACAACTTTGCCGAGCAGCTACTTGGTCAGGGGCAAACACGTTTGCTAAATTCTACAAATTTGATACCCTGGCTGAGGAGGACCTGGAGTTCTCTCATTCGGTGCTGCAGAGTCATCCGCACTCTCCCGCCCGTTTGGGAGCTTTGGTATAATCCCCATGGTCCTGACGGAGTCCCCAGCATCCACTAGGACGTTAGAGAAAATAAGATTTTACTTACCGATAAATCTATTTCTCATAGTCCGTAGTGGATGCTGGGCGCCCATCCCAAGTGCGGATTGTCTGCATTACTTGTACATAGTTATTGTTACAAAAAAATCGGGTTATTATTGTTGTGAGCCATCTTTTTTAGAGGCTACTTCATTGTTATCATACTGTTAACTGGGTTCAAATCACAAGTTGTACGGTGTGATTGGTGTGGCTGGTATGAGTCTTACCCGGGATTCAAGATCCTTCCTTATTGTGTACGCTCGTCCGGGCACAGTACCTAACTGAGGCTTGGAGGAGGGTCATAGGGGGAGGAGCCAGTACACACCATGTGATCCTAAAAAGCTTGCTTTTGTGCCCTGTCTCCTGCGGAGCCGCTATTCCCCATGGTCCGGACGGAGTCCCCAGCATCCACTACGGACTATGAGAAATAGATTTATCGGTAAGTAAAATCTTATTATATCTATCAGTACAGAGCGGTGTAACTGTGAAACGTGTCCTGACAAGCAGTATAGAAGCTATAGAATAGTATATATATATATTACTGTGTATATATATATATCAGTACAGAGCAGTGTAACTGTGACACATGTGTCCTGACAAGCAGTATAGAAGCTATAGAATAGTATATATTAGAGATGAGCGGGTTCGGTTTCTCTGAATCCGAACCCGCACGAACTTCATGTTTTTTTCACGGGTCCGAGCAGACTCGGATCCTCCCGCCTTGCTCGGTTAACCCGAGCGCGCCCGAACGTCATCATGACGCTGTCGGATTCTCGCGAGACTCGGATTCTATATAAGGAGCCGCGCGTCGCCGCCATTTTCACACGTGCATTGAGATTGATAGGGAGAGGACGTGGCTGGCGTCCTCTCCATTTAGATTAGGGTTGAGAGAGAGAGAGAGAGATTGACCTGAGGCTGTGATACTGTAGAAGAGAGTGCAGAGTTTAGTGACTGACGACCACAGTGACCACCAGACAGTGCAGTTGTTTGTTTTATTTAATATATCCGTTCTCTGCCTGAAAAAAACGATACACACAGTGACTCAGTCACATACCATATCTGTGTGCACTGCTCAGCCCAGTGTGCTGCATCAATGTATATATATATCTGACTGTGCTCAGCTCACACAGCTTATAATTGTGGGGGAGACTGGGGAGCACTGCAGTGCCAGTTATAGGTTATAGCAGGAGCCAGGAGTACATAATATTATATTAAAATTAAACAGTGCACACTTTTGCTGCAGGAGTGCCACTGCCAGTGTGACTAGTGACCAGTGACCTGACCACCAGTATATATAATATTAGTAGTATACTATCTCTTTATCAACCAGTCTATATTAGCAGCAGACACAGTACAGTGCGGTAGTTCACGGCTGTGGCTACCTCTGTGTCGGCACTCGGCAGCCCGTCCATAATTGTATATACCACCTAACCGTGGTTTTTTTTTCTTTCTTTATAGTCATACTAGTTACGAGTATACTATCTCTTTATCAACCAGTCTATATTAGCAGCAGACACAGTACAGTGCGGTAGTTCACGGCTGTGGCTACCTCTGTGTCGGCACTCGGCAGCCCGTCCATAATTGTATATACCACCTAACCGTGGTTTTTTTTTCTTTCTTTATACACACATACTAGTTACGAGTATACTATCTCTTTATCAACCAGTCTATATTAGCAGCAGACACAGTACAGTGCGGTAGTTCACGGCTGTGGCTACCTCTGTGTCGGCACTCGGCAGCCCGTCCATAATTGTATATACCACCTAACCGTGGTTTTTTTTTCTTTCTTTATACATACATACTAGTTACGAGTATACTATCTCTTTATCAACCAGTCTATATATTAGCAGCAGACACAGTACAGTGCGGTAGTTCACGGCTGTGGCTACCTCTGTGTCGGCACTCGGCAGCCCGTCCATAATTGTATATACCACCTAACCGTGGTTTTTTTTTCTTTCTTTATACATACATACTAGTTACGAGTATACTATCTCTTTATCAACCAGTCTATATATTAGCAGCAGACACAGTACAGTGCGGTAGTTCACGGCTGTGGCTACCTCTGTGTCGGCACTCGGCAGCCCGTCCATAATTGTATATACCACCTAACCGTGGTTTTTTTTTCTTTCTTTATACATACATACTAGTTACGAGTATACTATCTCTTTATCAACCAGTCTATATTAGCAGCAGACACAGTACAGTGCGGTAGTTCACGGCTGTGGCTACCTCTGTGTCGGCACTCGGCAGCCCGTCCATAATTGTATATACCACCTAACCGTGGTTTTTTTTTCTTTCTTTATACATACATACTAGTTACGAGTATACTATCTCTTTATCAACCAGTCTATATATTAGCAGCAGACACAGTACAGTGCGGTAGTTCACGGCTGTGGCTACCTCTGTGTCGGCACTCGGCAGCCCGTCCATAATTGTATATACCACCTAACCGTGGTTTTTTTTTCTTTCTTTATAGTCATACTAGTTACGAGTATACTATCTCTTTATCAACCAGTCTATATTAGCAGCAGACACAGTACAGTGCGGTAGTTCACGGCTGTGGCTACCTCTGTGTCGGCACTCGGCAGCCCGTCCATAATTGTATATACCACCTAACCGTGGTTTTTTTTTCTTTCTTTATACATACATACTAGTTACGAGTATACTATCTCTTTATCAACCAGTCTATATTAGCAGCAGACACAGTACAGTGCGGTAGTTCACGGCTGTGGCTACCTCTGTGTCGGCACTCGGCAGCCCGTCCATAATTGTATATACCACCTAACCGTGGTTTTTTTTTCTTTCTTTATACATACTTACTAGTTACGAGTATACTATCTCTTTATCAACCAGTCTATATATTAGCAGCAGACACAGTACAGTGCGGTAGTTCACGGCTGTGGCTACCTCTGTGTCGGCACTCGGCAGCCCGTCCATAATTGTATATACCACCTAACCGTGGTTTTTTTTTCTTTCTTTATACATACATACTAGTTACGAGTATACTATCTCTTTATCAACCAGTCTATATATTAGCAGCAGACACAGTACAGTGCGGTAGTTCACGGCTGTGGCTACCTCTGTGTCGGCACTCGGCAGCCCGTCCATAATTGTATATACCACCTAACCGTGGTTTTTTTTTCTTTCTTTATACATACATACTAGTTAAGAGTATACTATCTCTTTATCAACCAGTCTATATATTAGCAGCAGACACAGTACAGTGCGGTAGTTCACGGCTGTGGCTACCTCTGTGTTGGCACTCGGCAGCCCGTCCATAATTGTATATACCACCTAACCGTGGTTTTTTTTTCTTTCTTTATACATACATACTAGTTACGAGTATACTATCTCTTTATCAACCAGTCTATATTAGCAGCAGACACAGTACAGTGCGGTAGTTCACGGCTGTGGCTACCTCTGTGTCGGCACTCGGCAGCCCGTCCATAATTGTATATACCACCTAACCGTGGTTTTTTTTTCTTTCTTTATACATACATACTAGTTACGAGTATACTATCTCTTTATCAACCAGTCTATATATTAGCAGCAGACACAGTACAGTGCGGTAGTTCACGGCTGTGGCTACCTCTGTGTCGGCACTCGGCAGCCCGTCCATAATTGTATACTAGTATCCAATCCATCCATCTCCATTGTTTACCTGAGGTGCCTTTTAGTTGTGCCTATTAAAATATGGAGAACAAAAATGTTGAGGTTCCAAAATTAGGGAAAGATCAAGATCCACTTCCACCTCGTGCTGAAGCTGCTGCCACTAGTCATGGCCGAGACGATGAAATGCCAGCAACGTCGTCTGCCAAGGCCGATGCCCAATGTCATAGTACAGAGCATGTCAAATCCAAAACACCAAATATCAGTAAAAAAAGGACTCCAAAACCTAAAATAAAATTGTCGGAGGAGAAGCGTAAACTTGCCAATATGCCATTTACCACACGGAGTGGCAAGGAACGGCTGAGGCCCTGGCCTATGTTCATGGCTAGTGGTTCAGCTTCACATGAGGATGGAAGCACTCAGCCTCTCGCTAGAAAAATGAAAAGACTAAAGCTGGCAAAAGCAGTAGCACCGCAAAGAACTGTGCGTTCTTCGAAATCCCAAATCCACAAGGAGAGTCCGACTCCAATTGTGTCGGTTGCGATGCCTGACCTTCCCAACACTGGACGTGAAGAGCATGCGCCTTCCACCATTTGCACGCCCCCTGCAAGTGATGGAAGGAGCACCCGCAGTCCAGTTCCTGATAGTCAGATTGAAGATGTCAGTGTTGAAGTACACCAGGATGAGGAGGATATGGGTGTTGCTGGCGCTGGGGAGGAAATTGACCAGGAGGATTCTGATGGTGAGGTGGTTTGTTTAAGTCAGGCACCCGGGGAGACACCTGTTGTCCGTGGTAGGAATATGGCCGTTGACATGCCTGGTGAAAATACCAAAAAAATCAGCTCTTCGGTGTGGAAGTATTTCACCAGAAATGCGGACAACAGGTGTCAAGCCGTGTGTTCCCTTTGTCAAGCTGTAATAAGTAGGGGTAAGGACGTTAACCACCTCGGAACATCCTCCCTTATACGTCACCTGCAGCGCATTCATAATAAGTCAGTGACAAGTTCAAAAACTTGGGCCGACAGCGGAAGCAGTCCACTGACCAGTAAATCCCTTCCTCTTGTAACCAAGCTCACGCAAACCACCCCACCAACTCCCTCAGTGTCAATTTCCTCCTTCCCCAGGAATGCCAATAGTCCTGCAGGCCATGTCACTGGCAATTCTGACGAGTCCTCTCCTGCCTGGGATTCCTCCGATGCATCCTTGCGTGTAACGCCTACTGCTGCTGGCGCTGCTGTTGTTGCTGCTGGGAGTCGATGGTCATCCCAGAGGGGAAGTCGTAAGACCACTTTTACTACTTCCACCAAGCAATTGACTGTCCAACAGTCCTTTGCGAGGAAGATGAAATATCACAGCAGTCATCCTACTGCAAAGCGGATAACTGAGGCCTTGACATCCTGGGTGGTGAGAAACGTGGTTCCGGTATCCATCATTACTGCAGAGCCAACTAGAGACTTGTTGGAGGTACTGTGTCCCCGGTACCAAATACCATCTAGGTTCCATTTCTCTAGGCAGGCGATACCGAAAATGTACACAGACCTCAGAAAAAGAGTCACCAGTGTCCTAAAAAATGCAGCTGTACCCAATGTCCACTTAACCACGGACATGTGGACAAGTGGAGCAGGGCAGGGTCAGGACTATATGACTGTGACAGCCCACTGGGTAGATGTATGGACTCCCGCCGCAAGAACAGCAGCGGCGGCACCAGTAGCAGCATCTCGCAAACGCCAACTCTTTCCTAGGCAGGCTACGCTTTGTATCACCGCTTTCCAGAATACGCACACAGCTGAAAACCTCTTACGGCAACTGAGGAAGATCATCGCGGAATGGCTTACCCCAATTGGACTCTCCTGTGGATTTGTGGCATCGGACAACGCCAGCAATATTGTGTGTGCATTAAATCTGGGCCAATTCCAGCACGTCCCATGTTTTGCACATACCTTGAATTTGGTGGTGCAGAATTTTTTAAAAAACGACAGGGGCGTGCAAGAGATGCTGTCGGTGGCCAGAAGAATTGCGGGACACTTTCGGCGTACAGGCACCACGTACAGAAAACTGGAGCACCACCAAAAACTACTGAACCTGCCCTGCCATCATCTGAAGCAAGAAGTGGTAACGAGGTGGAATTCAACCCTGTATATGCTTCAGAGGTTGGAGGAGCAGCAAAAGGCCATTCAAGCCTATACAATTGAGCACGATATAGGAGGTGGGATGCACCTGTCTCAAGCGCAGTGGAGAATGATTTCAACGTTGTGCAAGGTTCTGATGCCCTTTGAACTTGCCACACGTGAAGTCAGTTCAGACACTGCCAGCCTGAGTCAGGTCATTCCCCTCATCAGGCTTTTGCAGAAGAAGCTGGAGACATTGAAGGAGGAGCTAACACGGAGCGATTCCGCTAGGCATGTGGGACTTGTGGATGGAGCCCTTAATTCGCTTAGCAAGGATTCACGGGTGGTCAATCTGTTGAAATCAGAGCACTACATTTTGGCCACCGTGCTCGATCCTAGATTTAAAGCCTACCTTGGATCTCTCTTTCCGGCAGACACAAGTCTGCTGGGGTTCAAACACCTGCTGGTGAGTAAATTGTCAAGTCAAGCGGAACGCGTCCTGTCAACAACATCTCCTCCTTCACATTCTCCCGCAACTGGGGGTGCGAGGAAAAGGCTCAGAATTCCGAGCCCACCCGCTGGCGGTGATGCAGGGCAGTCTGGAGCGACTGCTGATGCTGACATCTGGTCCGGACTGAAGGACCTGACAACGATTACGGACATGTCGTCTACTGTCACTGCATATGATTCTCTCCCCATTGAAAGAATGGTGGAGGATTATATGAGTGACCGCATCCAAGTAGGCACGTCACACAGTCCGTACTTATACTGGCAGGAAAAAGAGGCAATTTGGAGGCCCTTGCACAAACTGGCTTTATTCTACCTAAGTTGCCCTCCCACAAGTGTGTACTCCGAAAGAGTGTTTAGTGCCGCCGCTCACCTTGTCAGCAATCGGCGTACGAGGTTACATCCAGAAAATGTGGAGAAGATGATGTTCATTAAAATGAATTATAATCAATTCCTCCGTGGAGACATTGACCAGCAGCAATTGCCTCCACAAAGTACACAGGGAGCTGAGATGGTGGATTCCAGTGGGGACGAATTGATAATCTGTGAGGAGGGGGATGTACACGGTGATATATCGGAGGATGATGATGAGGTGGACATCTTGCCTCTGTAGAGCCAGTTTGTGCAAGGAGAGATTAATTGCTTCTTTTTTGGTGGGGGTCCAAACCAACCCGTCATATCAGTCACAGTCGTGTGGCAGACCCTGTCACTGAAATGATGGGTTGGTTAAAGTGTGCATGTCCTGTTTATACAACATAAGGGTGGGTGGGAGGGCCCAAGGACAATTCCATCTTGCACCTCTTTTTTCTTTTCTTTTTCTTTGCGTCATGTGCTGTTTGGGGAGGGTTTTTTGGAAGGGACATCCTGCGTGACACTGCAGTGCCACTCCTAGATGGGCCCGGTGTTTGTGTCGGCCACTAGGGTCGCTTATCTTACTCACACAGCTACCTCATTGCGCCTCTTTTTTTCTTTGCGTCATGTGCTGTTTGGGGAGGGTTTTTTGGAAGGGACATCCTGCGTGACACTGCAGTGACACTCCTAGATGGGCCCGGTGTTTGTGTCGGCCACTAGGGTCGCTTATCTTACTCACACAGCTACCTCATTGCGCCTCTTTTTTTCTTTGCGTCATGTGCTGTTTGGGGAGGGTTTTTTGGAAGGGACATCCTGCGTGACACTGCAGTGCCACTCCTAGATGGGCCCGGTGTTTGTGTCGGCCACTAGGGTCGCTAATCTTACTCACACAGCTACCTCATTGCGCCTCTTTTTTTCTTTGCGTCATGTGCTGTTTGGGGAGGGTTTTTTGGAAGGGCCATCCTGCGTGACACTGCAGTGCCACTCCTAGATGGGCCCGGTGTTTGTGTCGGCCACTAGGGTCGCTTATCTTACTCACACAGCGACCTCGGTGCAAATTTTAGGACTAAAAATAATATTGTGAGGTGTGAGGTATTCAGAATAGACTGAAAATGAGTGGAAATTATGGTTTTTGAGGTTAATAATACTTTGGGATCAAAATGACCGCCAAATTCTATGATTTAAGCTGTTTTTTAGGTTTTTTGGAAAAAAACACCCGAATCCAAAACACACCCGAATCCGACAAAAAAAATTCGGTGAGGTTTTGCCAAAACGCGGTCGAACCCAAAACACGACCGCGGAACCGAATCCAAAACCAAAACACAAAACCCGAAAAATTTCCGGCGCTCATCTCTAGTATATATATTACTGTATATATATATCAGTACAACAGAGCTGTGTAATTGTGACACATGTGTCCTGACAAGCAGTATAGAAGCTATAGAATAGTATATATATTACATTTACTGTATATATATATATATATATCAGTACAGAGCGGTGTAACTGTGACACATGTGTCCTGACAAGCAGTATAGAAGCTATAGAATAGTATATATTACTGGTGGTCCCCAGTCCCCACAATACAGCACACTGAGCACATAGATTTGCAGCACACTGAGCACAGATATGGAGCGTTTTCAGGCAGAGAACGTAGATATTTTCAGCACACTGAGCATAGATTGTTTGCAGCACACTGAGCACAGATATTTTCCGCACACTGAGCACAGATCACAGAGCTTTTCAGGGGTGAGAACGCTGCCACGTCCTCTCTGTTCAATCTCCAATGCACAAGTGAAAATGGCGGCAACGCACGGCTCCTTATATAGAATACGAATCTCGCGAGAATACGACAGCGGGATGATGACGTTCGGGCGCGTTCTGGTTAACCGAGCAAGGTGGGAAGATCCGAGGCTGCCTCGGAAACCGTGTAAAATGGGTGAAGTTGGGGGGGGTTCGGATCTCAACGAACCGATCCCGCTCATCTCTAGACTTTTGCACCAACTGGTCCCTGGATCTCGCCTTTATCAGGAGATCATCCAAGTACGGGATAATCGTGACTCCATGCTTGTGAAGGAGAACCATCATTTCCGCCATTATGTCGGTGAAAATCCTCGGAGCCGTGGATAGACCAAACGGCAACGTCTGAAACTGGTAATGACAATTCTGAATTGCAAACCTCAGTGACGCCGAGGAAAATGGAAATCTGGAAGTAGGCATCCTTTATGTCTACCGAAATAATGAAAACTCTTTCCACCAGAGTGGAAATCACTGTCCTGAGAGATTCCATCTTGAATTCAAGTTTCTTTTTGTAGAAATCGAGGGATTTCCGCTTAGAATTGGCCTCTGTCCGGTCTCAGGACCACGAAAAAAGGCTTGATTAAACGGCTTCACCCTGTTGTGACGGGGGAACCAGGACAATGACATGATTCAGACACAATTTTTTGTATTGTGTCGCATCCTACCTCCCTGTTCGGAGGGGAACTGGTAAGGCTGACTTGAAAAATCTTTGAGGGGAAATGTCTCGAAAACTGCCAGTTTTCCGAATGAATCCAGAACTGACTGAAGAGTTTTTTTGTTTTTTTTAGATGTGCCCCCACTGGTGCGGCCTCCCACAAGAGAGCCCCAGCGCATGCAGTGGATCCGGCGGACGCAGAGGATGATTTCTGCACCTTTGATCTGGAAGAGACTGCCGACCTCTTCCCTCTTCCCTTTCCTAAACCTGCAAAGAAAAGGGAATCTAACGTCTTGTGCATCTATTGGGTCAAGATGACGGCATCCGATAATGATGCGTCTTTATTCATTGTGATTGACCATAGGGCCAGAAGGTTGACTTACCTGCGGCCGTTGCTGAGATCAAATCAACTAGGCCATCACCAAACAAGGCTTCCCCTTCATAGGGGAGAGGCTCCATTTCTTCTTGGAGTCAGCATCAGCATTCCACTGGTGAATGCACAACGACCGCCTAGCCGAGGCCGCTATAGAAATGGCCCGTGAATCCAAAATTTAAATTTCCCCTGCAGTCTCACTTAAGCATGCTGCAGCGTCCTTGATATGACCTAATGTAAGGAGTATCTCATCTCCCTCCAGGGTATCTATATCGGACGACAAGGTATCCTATCATTTTCAAATACTACTACTCACCCATGCGCCTGCCTTGGCAAGTCTAAGTAAGGTACCCGAGGTTACATAGCTAGGATATAGCGTAGCTTCCTGTATACGATCCACTGGATTTGTGACATGGTCCCATGCAGAGCAGGGAGTGACTCACACTTTATTCTGTCCGCGGCAGGAACGAATAACCATCAGAAGCCACCAGGATTCTTTCTCAAACAGAGCGCTCAGTACATGAGATTAGCTATCCGTATATATCTATACATACATATACATACTATATACATATAAACATATATTAATCCACATACATATATAGACCCTCCGTCAGGAACAGCAGGGTTCTCCGTGACGTTAATACGTCCTTAATTGTACTGCACAATATTGGATCTAATCAGGAAACAATCTGGTCGACACAGGAATCAGTATCCGTGTCGTGATCAGGGAGTAGCAACTGGGCAAAATAACATTTTATGTTATTCATGTACTGAATATGTTAATCATGTACTGAATGCTCTTTTCCAATTTTGGATCTAAACTGGAATCTCTATAGTGTTCCGTGTCGGAATCAGTATGTAACATTTCTAATCTCTTACTGATATGCTCCATATTTGCATTCAAGACATTCACTCAGTCAGTAGTCGGCGGTGCCGACACGGTCACCCCTTCATACGTCTGTGTCCCTAAATATAGCTTCCTCCTGGGAAGAGCACTCAGCCTCAGACATGTCGACACACGTGTATCAAACACCAACAGACACACCGGCTTATATGAGACAGACCCACAGTAAAGTCTGTCAGAGAGACACAGAGGGAGTTTGCCAGCCCACAACCCAGCGCCTAATCACCGGTTCTGAAACACTAAAGAATGCCCCAGACCTGCAGCGCTTTTATATTAAAACGAGTTTTATGGTAAGAACTTACCTTTGTTAAAACTCTTTCTGCGAGGTACACTGGGCTCCACAAGTCTGGACAATGGGGTGTAGAGTAGGATCTTGATCCGAGGCAGCAACAGACTCCCAGAATGCACAGCGCCGCCTCCTATATCACCCCGCTTCCCAGCACAGGAGCTCAGTTTTAGTTCACCAGCCCAATGCAGTACAGGTTGAGTATCCCATATCCAAATATTCCGAAATACGGAATATTCCAAAATACAGACTTTTTTGAGTGAGAGTGAAATAGTGAAACCTTTGTTTTTTGATGGCTCAATGTACACAAACTTTGCTTAATACACAAAGTTATTAAAAATATTGTATTAAATGACCTTCAGGCTGTGTGTATAAGGTGTATATGAAACATAAATGAATTGTGTGAATGTAGACACACTTTGTTTAATGCACAAAGTTATAAAAAATATTGGCTAAAATGACCTTCAGGCTGTGTGTATAAGGTGTATATGACACACAAATATATGCTGTGCTTAGATTTAGGTCCCATCACCATGATATCTCATTATGGTATGCATTTATTCCAAAATACGGAAAAATCCGATATCCAAAATACCTCTGGTCCCAAGCATTTTGGATAAGGGATACTCAACCTGTAGCAGGAAAAGAGACGACAACGGTTAGTAGCCACATATACCACACTCTCATGACAAGAGAAGTGTCAGCGGCTAATGCCATATCAACCCAAAGAAGCTAAGTGCGCCAGGGTGGGCGCCTTGTGGAGCCCAGTGTAACTCA
Source organism: Pseudophryne corroboree (assembly GCF_028390025.1). Lineage (NCBI taxonomy): Eukaryota > Metazoa > Chordata > Amphibia > Anura > Myobatrachidae > Pseudophryne > Pseudophryne corroboree. Next base: position 236,015,511 of record NC_086447.1, on the reverse strand, counting down.
CAGAAAGAGTTTTAACAAAGGTAAGTTCTTACCATAAAACTCATTTTCTGCTGCGGGGTACACTGGGCTCCACAAGTCAGGACAATGGGGATGTCCTAAAGCAGTTCCTTATGGGAGGGGATGCACTGTAGCGGGCACAAGAACCCTGCGTCCAAAGGAAGCATCCTGGGAAGCGGCAGTATCGAAGGCATAGAATCTTATGAATGTGTTTACAGAGGACCACGTAGCCGCCTTGCACAATTGTCCAAGGGTCGCACCACGGCGGGCCACCCAAGAAGGTCCAACAGACCGAGTAGAATGGGCCTTAATGTGATCAGGAGCAGAGAGACCAGCCTTCACATAAGCTCGTGCAATCACCATTCTAATCCATCTGGCCAGAGTTTGCTTGTGAGCAGGCCAGCCCCGTTTGAGAAACCCAAACACAAAAAAGGAGAATCAGATTTCCTAATAGGAGCAGTTCTCTTCACATAGATACGGAGATCCCGTACCACATCCAAAGACCGCTTTTTTGGGAGACAAATCAGGAGAGACAAAGGCTGGAACCACAATCTCCTGATTAAGGTGGAACGAAGAAACCACCTTAGGTAAATATCCGGGACGAGTCCTAAGAACCGCCCGGTCACGGTGAAAAATCAGATATGGGGAACTACAAGACAAGGCACCCAGATCCGACACTCTTCTAGCAGAGACAATAGCCAGCAAGAACACCACCTTAAGGGAAAGCCACTTAAGGTCAGCTGAACCAAGAGGTTCAAACGGAGGCTCCTGCAACGCCTCCAAAACCACCGACAAGTCCCAAGGAGCCACAGGCGGGACATAGGGAGGTTGGATACGCAACACACCCTGAGTGAAAGTATGAACATCAGGTAAAGTCGCAATTTTTCTCTGAAACCACACCGACAAGGCAGAAATATGAACCTTGAGGGAGGCCAAACGTAGGCCTAAATCTAGGCCCTGCTGCAGAAAAGCCAAAAGTTTGGCTGTACTAAACTTGGAAGCGTCATAATTGTTAGATGCGCACCAAACAAAGTATGAATGCCAGACCCTATGGTAAATCCGAGCAGAAGCCGGTTTCCGGGCCCGCAACATAGTTTTAATGACCTCTTTAGAAAAACCCTTAGCCCTCAAGACGGAAGCTTCAAGAGCCACGCCGTCAAAGATAGCCGGGCTAGGTCCTGGTAGACACAAGGGCCCTGAACGAGGAGGTCTGGGCGTTGTGGAAGTAGAAGTGGACGCTCTGACGATAGGCCTTGCAGGTCTGAGAACCAGTGCCGTCTAGGCCACGCCGGAGCTATGAGAAGCAGATTTCCTTTTTCTTGCTTGAACTTCCAAATTACCCTGGGCAGGAGTGACACCGGAGGGAACGCGTACGGCAGCCGAAACCTCCACGGCACCGCCAGCGCATCCATGAATGCTGCTTGAGGATCCCTTGTCCTTGCTCCGAAGACCGGAACCTTCTGATTGTGTCGAGACGCCATCAGATCCACATCTGGAAGACCCCACCTTTCCACGAGGAGTTGAAACACTTCTGGATGGAGGCCCCACTCGCCGGCATGCACGTCCTGACGACTGAGAAAGTCCGCTTCCCAATTCAGGACTCCCGGAATGAATACTGCCGATATTGCCGGTAGATGGCGTTCTGCCCTACGTAGAATCCGTGAGACTTCCTTCATTGCCAAACGGCTTCGAGTACTGCCTTTATGATTTATGTAAGCCACTGTGGTTGCGTTGTCCGATTGTACTTGAACAGGACGGTTCTGAATTAAATGCTGGGCCAGGTTCAACGCATTGAAGACCGACCGCAACTCCAGAATGTTGATCGAGAGGAGAGATTCCTCCTTGGTACACCGACCCTGTAAGGAGTGTTGCTCCAGCACCACGCCCCGACCTCTTAGTCTGGCATCTGTCGTCAACAGGACCCAGTTGGATATCCAGAAGGGACGGCCCCTGCACAATTGTTGGTCCTGGAGCCACCAGAGCAGCGACAGACGGACCTCCGGAGTCAATGAGATCATGTGAGACCTGATCCTGTGAGGCAGGCCGTCCCACTTGGCTAGAATCAGATTCTGGAGGGGGCGAGAATGGAATTGAGCATACTCCACCATGTCGAATGCTGACACCATGAGGCCCAGCACCTGCATAGCCGAATGTATTGACACTTGCGGACGAGAAAGGAAGCAACGAATCCTGTCCTGAAGCTTCAGGACTTTCTCCTGAGACAAGAACAACCTCTGGTTGTGAGTGTCTAACAGCGCTCCCAGGTGCACCATGCTCTGAGCAGGGACCAGGGAGGATTTCTTCCAGTTGATGAGCCACCCGTGGGCTTTTAGAAACCGGACCGTCATATCCAGATGACACAGGAGAAGATCTGGGGAATTTGCAAGGATTAACAAGTCGTCCAGATACGGCAGTATCCTGACCCCTTGACGGCGGAGTACCACCGTCATCACCGCCATAACTTTTGTGAAGACTCGCGGAGCCGTTGTTAAACCAAAAAGGTAACGCCCGAAACTGATAATGGATGTTGCCAATAGCAAACCTCAGGTATTGTTGATGTGACACTGCTATAGGAATATGCAGGTAAGCATCCTGTATGTCCAAGGAGACCATGTAGTCCCCAGGTTCCAAGGCCAGAACTATAGAGCGAAGGGTTTCCATACGGAACTTGGAAATCTTCACAAACCTGTTCAATGCCTTGAGGTTGAGACTGGGCCGGGAGGACCCATTCGGTTTCGGGACTAGAAACAGCGGAGAATAGTACCCCCGGCCCCTCTGAGCAAGAGGCACCTGTACTACGACTCCTGTATCCAGGAGGGTCTGTACCACCGAGTGTAGAGTTTTTGCCTTTGTCCGGTCCAAAGAGACGTCTGTCTGGCAAAATCGATGATGGGGTCGGTTTTTGAAGGCAATGGCGTAACCTCGAGTGACGACTTCCTGTACCCAGGCATCTGAAGTGGTCTTCATCCATTCCTGGGTATACCTTAGAAGCCGGCCACCCACCCTGGGATCCCCCAGGGGGAGGCCCGTCCCGTCATGCGGCAGGCTTATCGTCTTGGCAGCTGGCTGACGGGCAGCCCAGGCTCTTTTGGGCTTTGGCTTACCAGGTTTGGAAGTGCGGGCCTGCTTATGGTACGCCTGACCTTTTGCTTTATCTGAAGGACGAAAGGGTCGAAAGGACGTACCTTTAGCCTTCGACACAGAAGGAACGGTATTAGGTAGACAGGCAGTTTTGGCAGTAGCCAAGTCAGCCACTATCTTATTTAAGTCCTCCCCAAACAGAATATCTCCCTTGAAAGGGAGTACCTCCAGGGTTTTTCTAGAGTCCAGATCCACAGACCAGGATCTCAGCCACAATATCCGGCGAGCCAGGACTGACGTAGTAGAGGCCTTGGCTGCCAGGATACCGGCATCAGAAGACGCCTCTTTAATATATTGAGAAACTGTGACAATATATGACAAGCATTGTCTAGCATGGTCAGAGGAGATTTCAGCTTCTAACTCCAAGGCCCATGCTTCAATAGCCTCAGCAGCCCATGAAGCTGCAATAGTAGGCCTTTGTGCAGCACCCGTGAGGGTGTAAATCGCTTTTAGACAACCCTTCACACGTTTATCCGTAGGCTCTTTCAGAGACGTGACGGTAGTGACAGGGAGAGCTGAGGAAACCACCATCCTAGCCACATGTGAGTCCACTGGAGGAGGTGTTTCCCAATTCTTAGACAACTCTGGCGCGAGGGGATAGCGAGCCAGCATCCTCTTTTGAGGCACAAACTTCGTACCCGGGTTTTCCCAGGGTTCCTGACGTATATCCACTAGGTGATCAGAGTGAGGTAAAACCTGTTTAACCACCTTCTGACGCTTGAACCTATCTGGTTTCTTAGGAAGCACGGATGGCTCGGGATCATCCGTAATCTGCAGAATTAACTTAATAGCCTCCAAAAGGTCAGGAACATCTACATGTGAACTACCCTCCCCATCAGCCGTATCTGAGTCAGAACCTGTGGGGTCAGTGTAAGTGCCGTCCTCATCAGACGAGGTGTCAGTGACAGCAGTGGATTGTGAGGAGACGAGCGCTCGCTTAGAGGACCTCTTGGACTTAGGCGAGCGTTGGTCAGACTTTTTAGTAGTCAAGGACTGGTTCAACTTCTTTAATTGAGCAGATAAATCGTCCGCCCACGGCGGGTTAGCTGCAGGGCCCACATACGGTTGTACCGGCATTGGGGGTCCCATAGGGGGTGTTAGTTTATGAACTAGCGTATGCAGAAGCGTGGAAAAAGCGGCCCACGGTGGGTCAGTATGTGCCTCCGTTGCCACAGTCCCACTGGGGGGCAAGGAGCCCCCAGAACCAGAGCCCACAGCTGTTACATTCTCCTCATATGTGCCTGTGGCTTCAGCAACACCAGCAGTGTGTTCCGCCCCAGAACCGTTACCCTCAGAAGCAGACATGATATAACTTGCAGTATGAGGTAACGCAGTACAATTATCAGCAGCACAATATCCCAAACCCAAACACCTGCGCAGTGTAGTCAGCACTAGCAGAGATAAAGGAGAGATATGGTGACCAAATCACAGAGAAAAATACGTAATACAGTATATCTTTGTGAAAATCCTATATTAGATAACACCTGACGCACCAAGCCCCCTCAGGTTATGGAATATAGGGATAGCAAGTTGAGTGAAAGACACGAAATGGACACCACTCAGCTATCAAATGCACACACAGAAAGTCACAGTTTGTACAATGCAGAGGTTATTACTGACAATAATACTGCACTGGACTAGCTTACACAGCTATATAACAATAGATATAACAGTACACAGTAAGAACTGGATGTATATCACAGGGTAATTGTACTATAAAACCCTGACTAAATGCACTCTTTCTTAACTATCACTGTCTAAAAAGGCAGGTAGAATACTTAAGTGTCATGTAAAGGCACAGCGCTGACAACCAGGCGGCTTTACATAGGAGGATTTGCCCAAGCAGTCCCAGGAACAGTGAGCTGAGGGATAATGGCGCCGCAGACACTGACTGGGAATGAGGAAAAGACAGATATGCAGCTCCAGGGTGGGAACATTTGCGGGAAATGGCGCCCTGGGGCTGGGGGAGGAGCTTCAGGTCTAAGCCTTATCCCCCTTGCTGGCAAAACCACCGGGTACTGTGGGCGATATAAGAAGTGGTTTAGAGAGAAAACCCGACCTGCGCCCATGCCCTGGTGATCTAGTGGGATCGCCTGTACTGCCACAGTGTTCACCGCCAGCGCGCGCGGCCCGCCTCCCACTGACCGCGCCGGATCGCGATAAAGACCGGGTCCCGCGAGCGGGACCCACTTACCACCTCCCGAAGCGCGGCCACGCGATCCTGGAGAGCCCCAGCCGTGTGTGTCTAACATGAAGAAAACCGGAGCCTCCGCTGTAGGTACCCGGCAACTAGGGCTCGGGAGTGTACAGCGCCGCTGGGGAGAGCTGGAGCTGCAGCAGTGAATGTCACAAAACATTTACCACTGCTGCTGCCCTTGAAGTCTTCACTTTTTACCTCATAAAAAGCTTTTCTCAGGGCTGCTTGGAGCAGCCCCTCTGTTAAGTGCCTGCTTACTGCAGCACCAACTGACAAACTGAGCTCCTGTGCTGGGAGGCGGGGTGATATAGGAGGCGGCGCTGTGCATTCTGGGAACAATCAAAGCTTTGAGTCTGTTGGTGCCTCGGATCAAGATCCTATGATATTTATTTAGAAGTGTGAGGAAGGACCAGCATCTCTGCAGCCTGTGTAGAGGAAAATGGCGCTGAGCTGTGTGAGCTGTGAGGACAAAGCTCCGCCCCCTTAATGACGCGCTTCAGTCCCGCTTTTTTGAAATATCTGTCTGGTGTTGCCTTTAACATAAATTTGTCACTTTATATTCTGCGCCCGAATCACAGAAAAATTGGTACATTCCAAAAATCAGATTATTACATTCAACCCTAGTTCTTTACGTTTCTCCCTGCTTTGTTATTCCAGTCTGAGGGAAAATTTGGCAGTGGATGAGTATACAGTAGATAGGCTTTGTGCCCTAGTACCAGGTCTGCATCTGCATGTAACAAACAAACCGCAGCAATGTGATGTCACAGTACAGTTCCAAAGAGGTGTGGCCTGGGCCAGGTTGTCTGAGCTCCTTCAGTGATAATAATCACTTGGCTTTGGACATCTAACCCTGATATATAACCAGGGGTTAAAGTGAGGGTGGGGGGTCGAGGGGGAACTGAGTTCCACCACCTGTAATGTGAGGGGGAACTAGTTCCACCTCCTCCATTGTCCTGCACAGTAATAAATAAAGGGCACTACTGAGTGATGTAACCTGAATAAGGGGCATCACTATGTGGTGTAATATGAATCAGGGGGTACTACAGTATTTTGTGACCACGCTGCTTCTTTGTAATATCAATGTTCCCTTATAAAGTATGGGAAGTAGGGCACAAATTTTTAGTTTGGAGGGGGTGCCGAAAACACTAGCACTGGCCCTGCTTAATGTGAGGGGGGGGGGGGGTGTAGGTGGTGGGGTAAAGGAGTTCCGCCACCTCTCCAGGACCACTTTAAGTCCTGTATATGACACTGTATTGAGAGAATCTTTGGGATGCTCTGCTGGTAAAGCTAGGAGCCACTCAAGTATGTGGACCTTAAGATGTGATTACCCACCACCAAGCTCATCCTTCCCTTAAGGTGTATAGGGGGGTACACTCATAGCCATGTGTGCTTAAATTCTAAGCAATCTGACTAGATTGCTTAGAAAAGAAGCACACATCTCTCCGCGCGTATGACCCGTAGCGATAGATATGCACTGCCCCACTATTGCTCCACTGGGTGAAGTGAGCGCCCCCCCCCCCCCCCCGCTCGGCACACATTGGTGTGTGTACCCCCCTCATATATGCCTTTGTCTGTTTCAGAAATTCACACTGTGAGACTATGAAGAGTAATTATCAAGGGGTGTGGTATGGACGGTCGACCACACTTAGGTCGACAGTGTCTAGGTCGACCACTATTGGTCTACAGTAACCAGGTCGACAGGGTTTCTAGGTCGACAGGTCAAAAGGTCGACATCAGGTTTTGTTTTTGGTGTCGTTTTCTCCGTACAGTGACCGGGAACCCCAATTAGAGCACAGAGTCCCCTCGCACAAGGTGCCTCGCTCCGCTACCGCTGCACTCGGCACAGGTTAGTATTCCCTATCTTAGTCCTCGTGGATTGTTAATTATGAAAAAGTTCAAAAAATTGTGAAAAACTCATGTTGACCTGTCGACCTAGAGACCCTATCGACCTAGTTACTGTCGACCATTAGTGGTCGGCCTAGACATTGTTGACCTAAGTGTGGTCGACCTAGAGACCGGATACCTTATCAAGCCCAACTCTGCATAAAGTAGCACAAACAGCAGCGCTATAGACCGCAGTCCTCATTATTATTAATGGGGATTAGGGTCTGACCAGTATGTACTAAACTCTGATAGCAAAGCTTCTCAGAATCTGGTCCTGTATGTTTATGTTATCATATGGTGCACACTGCTTTGTGCCCATGGAGGCTATATTGCAGGAGTGGGATTTTATGGTCCCCTGGTGACGCCTCTGCCCAGCTCTGGAATGTGATGTGACCCTTTATGCATGCACAGTGCCATAGTCTCAAGAGTCTGTCACACATGGGAAAGTTGGGATGTAACTAGGGAGGCCAATCCCGGGCCGTTTTTTCAATCCCGGGATTCGGGATTGAAAAAATAAGAATTTACTTACCGATAATTCTATTTCTCGGAGTCCGTAGTGGATGCTGGGGTTCCTGAAAGGACCATGGGGAATAGCGGCTCCGCAGGAGACAGGGCACAAAAAGTAAAGCTTTTCCAGATCAGGTGGTGTGCACTGGCTCCTCCCCCTATGACCCTCCTCCAGACTCCAGTTAGGTACTGTGCCCGGACGAGCGTACACAATAAGGGAGGATTTTGAATCCCGGGTAAGACTCATACCAGCCACACCAATCACACCGTACAACTTGTGATCTAAACCCAGTTAACAGTATGATAACAAAAGGAGCCTCTGAAAGACGGCTTCCTACAACAATAACCCAATTTTTGTAACAATAACTATGTACAAGTATTGCAGAATAATCCGCACTTGGGATGGGCGCCCAGCATCCACTACGGACTCCGAGAAATAGAATTATCGGTAAGTAAATTCTTATTTTCTCTATCGTCCTAGTGGATGCTGGGGTTCCTGAAAGGACCATGGGGATTATACCAAAGCTCCCAAACGGGCGGGAGAGTGCGGATGACTCTGCAGCACCGAATGAGAGAACTCCAGGTCCTCTTTTGCCAGGGTATCAAATTTGTAAAATTTTACAAACGTGTTCTCCCCCGACCACGTAGCTGCTCGGCAGAGTTGTAATGCCGAGACCCCTCGGGCAGCCGCCCAAGATGAGCCCACCGTCCTTGTGGAATGGGCATTTACATATTTTTTGCTGTGGCAAGCCTGCCACAGAATGTGCAAGCTGAATTGTACTACAAATCCAACGAGCAATAGTCTGCTTAGAAGCAGGAGCACCCAGCTTGTTGGGTGCATACAGGATAAACAGCAAGTCAGATTTCCTGACTCCAGCCGACCTGGAAACTATATTTTCAGGGCCCTGACAACATCCAGCAACTTGGAGTCCTCCAAGTCCCCAGTAGCCGCAGGCACCACAATAAGCTGGTTCAGGTGAAACGCTGACACCACCTTAGGGAGAAACTGGGGACGAGTCCACAGCTTTGCTCTGTCCGAATGGACAATCAGATATGGCTTTGTGAGATAAAGCCGCCAATTCTGACACTCGCCTGGCCGAGGCCAGGACCAACAGCATGGTCACTTTCCATGTGAGATATATCAAATCCACAGATTTGAGTTGTTTAAAACAATGTGATTTTAGGAATCCCAAACTACGTTGAGATCGCCCAGTGCCACTGGAGACATCAAAAAGGGGTTGTATATGCAGTACTCCCTTAACAACTTCTGGACTTCAGGAACTGAAGCCAATTTCTTTCTGGAAGAAAATCGACCGGTCGAAATTTGAACCTTAATGGACCCCAATTTGAGACCCATATACACTCCTGATTGCAGGAAATGTAGGAATTAACCTAGTTGAAATTCTTCCGTGGAGCCTTCCTGGCCTCACACCATGGAACATATTTTCACCTAAGCGGTGATAATGTTGTGCGGTCACCTCCTTCCTGGCTCTGACCAGGGTAGGGATGACCTCTTCCGGAATGCCTTTTTCCCTTAGGATCCGGCGTTCACCCGCCCTGGCGTCAACGCAGCTGCGGTAAGTCATGGAACAGACATGATTCTTGCTGAATCAAGATCCTTTCTAGTATCTCTTGAAGTTCCGGGTACCAAGTTCTTCTTGGCCCAAACCGGAACCACGAGTATAGTTCTTACTCCTCTCCTTCCTATCATTCTCCATACACTGGGTATGAAAGGCAGAGGAGGGAACACATACACCGACTGGTACACCCACGGTGTTACCAGAGCGTCCCAGCTATTGCCTGAGGGTCTCTAGACCTGGCGCTTCATGTGGGACGCCATCATAACCACCTTTGGTCTTTCCCAACGGTTTACAAACATGTGGAAACTTCCAGATGAAGTTCCCACTTTTCCGGGTGGAATTCATTTATGCTGAGGAAATCTTCCTAGTTGTCCACTCCCGGAATGAACACTGCTGACAGTGTTATCACATGATCTTTCGCCCAGCGAAGAATCCTTGCTGTCATTGTCCTCCTGCTTCTTGTGCCGCCCCGTCTGTTTACGTGGGCGACTGCCATGATGATGTCCTACTGGATCAGCACCTGTTGACTTTGAAGCAGAGGTCTTCCTAGGCTCAGAGCATCGTAAATTGCCCTTAGCTCCAGTATATTCATGTGGAGAGAAATCTCCAGACTTGACCACACTTCCTTGGAAATTTCTTCCTTGTGTGACTGTTTCCCAGCCTCTCAGGCTGGCATCCGTGGTCACCAGAACACAGTCCTGAATGCTGAATGTGCTGCCCTCTAGAAGATGAGCACTCTGCAGCCCCCACAGAAGAGACACCCTTGTCCTTGGAGACAGGGTTATCCGCTGATGCATCTGAAGATGCGATCCGGACCATTCGTCCAGCAAATCCCCCTGAAAAGTTTTTGCGTGAGATCTGCCGAATGGAATCGCTTCGTAAGAAGCCACCATTTTTCCCAGGACTCCTGTGCATCGATGCACTGATACTTGGCCTGGATTTAGGAGGTTTCTGACTAGGTCGGATAACTCCCTGGCTTTCCCCTCCAGGAGAAATACCTCTTTCTGGACTATGCCCAGAATCATTCCTAGGAACAGCAGACGTATCATCGGAAAACAGCTGCGATTTTTGGAATATTTAGAATCCACTCGTGCTGTCGTAGAACTACTTTAGATAGTTCTTTTCCGACCTCCAACTGTTCTCTGGAAACTTGTCCCTTTCAGGATATCGTCCAAGTAAGGGATAATTTAGATGCCTTTCTTCTTTTAAGAATCATCTTTTCGGCCATTACCTTGGTAAAGGCCCGGGGTGCCGTGGATAATTCAACGGCAGCGTCTGAAACTGATATTGACAGTTCTGTATCACGAACCAGAGGTACCCTTGTTGAGAAGGGCAAATTTGGACATGGAGGTAATCCTTGATGTCCAGGGACACCATATAGTCCCCTTTTTTCCGGTTCTCTATCACTGCTCTGAGTGACTCCATCTTGATTTGAACCTTTTTATGTAAGTGTTCAAAGATTTCAGATTTAGATTATGTCTCACCAAGCCGTCTGGCTTCAGTACCACAATATAGTGTGGAGGACTAATACCCTTTTCCTTGTTGTAGGAGGGGTACTTTGATTATCACCTGCTGGAAATACAGCTTGTGAATTTTTTCCCAATACTGCCTCCTTGTCGGAGGGAGCCGTTGGTAAAGCAGGCTTCAGGAACCTGCGAGGAAAAAATGTCTCGACTCTCCAATCTGTACCCCTGGGATAATGTATGATCTAGGGGTCAACTTGCGAGTGATCCCACTGCGCGCTGAGACTCTTGAGACTACCCCCCCACTGGTGGAGGGCTTCTTTTCCTGGGAAGGGGCTGCCTGCTGCAGTCTACTTCCCTTTCCTCTATGTCTGGGCAGATATGACTGGCCATTTGCTTGCCCACATGGGAACGGAAGGATTGAGGCTGAAAAGACAGTGTCTTTTTCTGCTGAGATGTAACTTGGGGTAAAAAGGTTGGATTTCCCAGCTGTGGCCGTGGCCCCCAGGTCCGACGGACCGACCCCAAATAACTCCTTCCCTTAATACGGCAATACTTCCATGTGCCGTATGGGATCTGTATCACCTGACCACTGTCGTGTCCATGACATCTTTTGGGAGATATGGACAACGCACTTATCTTGATGCCAGAGTGCAAATATCCCTCTGTGCATCTCGCATACATATATATAGAATGCATCCTATTAAATGCTCTATATCAATAAAATATTTTTAGTCAGGGAATTCGACCAAGCCAACCCAGCACTGCATCTCCAGGCTGATGGCGATCGCTGGTCGTAGTATAGCCACCGTCTGTGTGTATATACTTTTTAGGATATTTTTCCAGCTGCCTATCAGCTGGCTCCTTGAGGGCGGCCGTATTTGGAGACGGTAACGCCACTTGATAAGCGTGTGAGCGCCTTATCCACCCTAAGGGGTGTTTCCCAACGCGCCCTAACTTCTGGCGGGAAAGGGTATAACGCCAATATTTGCTATCGGGGTAAACCCACGCATCATCACACACTTCATTTTAGTTTATCTGATTCAGGAAAAACTACAGGTAGTTTTTTCACTTCCACATAATACCCTTTTTTGTGGTACTTGTAGTATCAGAAATATGTAACAGCTCCTTCATTGCCCTTAACGTGTGGCCCTAATGAGGAATACGTTTGTTTATTCACCGTCGACACTGGATTCAGTGTCCGTGTCTGTGTCTGTGTCGACCGACTGAGGTAAATGGGCGTTTTTTATAAAAAAACCCTGACGGTGTTTCTGAGACGCCGGGACCGTTACTAATTGTTTGTCGGCCGTCTCATGTCGTCAACCGACCTTGCAGCGTGTTGACATTCTCACGTAATTCCCTAAATAAGCCATCCATTCCGGTGTCGACTCCCTAGAGAGTGACATCACCATTACAGGCAATTTCTCCGCCTCCTCCAGCATCGTCCTCATACATGTCGACACACACGTACCGACACACAGCACACACACCTGGAATGCTCTGACAGAGGACAGGACCCCACTAGCCCTTTGGAGAGACAGAGGGAGAGTTTGCCAGCACACACCAAAAAACGCTATAATTACATAGGGACAACCTTATATAAGTGTTTCTCCCTAATAGCATCTTTATATATATATTTATATCGCCAATTTGTGCCCCCCCTCTCTGTTTAAACCCTGTTTCTGTAGTGCAGTGCAGGGGAGAGCCTGGGAGCCTTCTCTCCAGCCTTTCTGTGAGAGAAAAAATGGCGCTGTGTGCTGAGGAGATAGGCCCCGCCCCTTTTACGGCGGGCTCGTCTCCCGCTCTTTAGTGAAGTTTGGCAGGGGTTAAATATCTCCATATAGCCTCTGGGGGCTATATGTGAGGTATTTTTAGCCAGTATATAGGTTTACATTTGCCTCCCAGGGCGCCCCCCCCCAGCGCCCTGCACCCTCAGTGACAGCGTGTGAAGTGTGCTGAGAGGAAAATGGCGCACAGCTGCAGTGCTGTGCGCTACCTTTAGAAGACTGTCAGAGTCTTCAGCCGCCGATTCTGGACCTCTTCTAACTTCAGCATCTGCAAGGGGGCCGGCGGCGCGGCTCCGGTGACCATCCAGGCTTTACCTGTGATCGTCCCTCTGGAGCTAATGTCCAGTAGCCAAGAAGCCAATCCATCCTGCACGCAGGTGAGTTCACTTCTTCTCCCCTCAGTCCCTCGTTGCAGTGATCCTGTTGCCAGCAGGACTCACTGTAAAATAAAAAACCTAAGCTAAACTTTCTCTAAGCAGCTCTTTAGGAGAGCCACCTAGATTGCACCCTTCTCGGCCGGGCACAAAAATCTAACTGGAGTCTGGAGGAGGGTCATAGGGGGAGGAGCCAGTGCACACCACCTGATCTGGAAAAGCTTTACTTTTTGTGCCCTGTCTCCTGCGGAGCCGCTATTCCCCATGGTCCTTTCAGGAACCCCAGCATCCACTAGGACGATAGAGAAATGCTCAATCCCGGGATTGCAGTAGGGATCAGTGAAGAAGGGTGTAGGGAGCAGCGCTGGAGGGTAGGTAGCGGTGCAGGAGGGTGTAGGTAGCGGCACGGAAGGGAGGGAGGGTGTAGGTAGTGGTGCGGGAGGGTGTAGGTAGCGGTGCGGGAGGGTGTAGTTAGCGGTGCGGGTAGCGGTGCCGGAGGGTGTAGGTAGCGGTACGGGAGGGTGTAGTTAGCGGTGCAGGAGGGTGTGGGTAGCGGTGCCGGAGGGTGTAGGTAGTGGTGCGGGGGGGGTGTAGTTAGCGGCGCAGGAGGGAGGCTGTTAGCACTGCATGGAGGGAGGGTGTGTAAGTATTACTACTTACAAATAGGCGGGTGGCAGCCATAGACAAACGCTTAATGCGGCGGCACTTCAAATGTGGCGCCGGCCGCCAGCCAATCAGAGCTGGTGGACCGGCAGCCAATCAGGGAAGTGGCCGCAGCAGTCGCTCCTGATTGGCTGCCGCTGCTGCAGCAGCTTCCCTGATTGGCTGCCGGTCCGCCAGCTCTGATTGGCTGGTGGCCGGCGCCACATTTGAAGTGCCGCCGCGTTCAGAGTTTGTCTATGGCTGCCGCCCACCTAATTGTAAGTAGTAATACTTACACACCCTCCCTCTCGCACATGCGCAGTGTAATCCCGTGAATCCCGGGATTGGATGCTCCAATCCCGGGATTCAAATCCCAGCATTTTTGGGCCCAAATCCCGGGATCCCGGGATTGGCCTCCCTAGATGTAACTCACAGGGACACTTAATACATAGCTGAGGCGTTTTTGTTAGCACCTAGCCAGCCACCCTAGCCAAAAACTACTGAGACTCCCCCCTCATTAGCCCCAAATGAAGATGCCATAAATTTCCCAACCTAGAGCACTTTCAATCTATCAAGACGGTCCACGAAAAGGAGGCGTTCTGGAACATGGCTGGGTCAGCCTGCAGCCAACACCAAGGGGCAAATGTATTCATTTTTGCAATGTGTAAAGGCACAATCGGTGGGATGCTGCAGGTGACAGGCAGCAGAACACCATTGCAGTAGACCCTATATACTCTACATGTGCACAAAGAGAAATCCTGGAGTTACTGAGAATTTGGTTTGCTAAGACTGATCACAATTCATTGGGCCCGCTGTACGATCCTCTAGGGACCATTCCCATCCCTTTTGTGGCGGGCGGCAGGCGCGCATGCGCGCGCGCTCCTCATGACGGGTGACGCGGCTACCACGCGCGGCGCAGGGTCCGCGAGGAGACGTGCTTCGCGCGACGCCGGGATGATAACGGCCGTTGCGCGTGGCCAACATCTCCTGTGTGTGCCCGCGCTGTGACATCTTCCACCCGCACCGAGACCTCAGGCCGCATCATCACCGGAGAGACCCCGAGCCAAGCTCAGCATGTTGCACGTGAATCTGGGGCTACTCATCGGCGCGGAGCAGGAGACCTACACGGACGTGTCCAGCTTGGCGGTGCGTGGCCCTGGGCATCTGCTATGCCAGCGTCTAGGTACCTGGGGATTTGGGGTTGGTGGTGGGCACTGGGCAGCATATTGTTACCGTGTCATCCCCCCCATTTCTCTGACGTCCTAGTGGATGCTGGGAACTCCGTAAGGACCATGGGGAATAGCGGGCTCCGAAGGAGGCTGGGCACTCTAGAAAGATTTATGACTACCTGGTGTGCACTGGCTCCTCCCACTATGACCCTCCTCCAAGCCTCAGTTAGATTTTGTGTCCGGCCGAGGTTGGATGCACACTAGGGGCTCTCCTGAGCCTTTAGAAAGAAAGTATAGAAATTAGGTTTTTTATTTTCAGTGAGACCTGCTGGCAACAGGCTCACTGCAGCGAGGGACTAAGGGGAGAAGAAGCGAACCTGCCTGCTTGCAGCCAGCTTGGGCTTCTTAGGCTACTGGACACCATTAGCTCCAGAGGGATCGACCGCAGGCCCAGCCTTGGTGTTCGGTCCCGGAGCCGCGCCGCCGTCCCCCTTACAGAGCCAGAAGCAAGAAGAGGTCCGGAAAATCGGCGGCAGAAGACATCAGTCTTCACCTAGGTAGCGCACAGCACTGCAGCTGTGCGCCATTGCTCCTCACACACACTTCACACTCCGGTCACTGAGGGTGCAGGGCGCTGGGGGGGGGCGCCCTGAGAAGCAATAATAACACCTTGGCTGGCAAAAATACCACAATATATAGCCCCAGAGGATATATGTGTGGAAAATACCCCTGCCAGAATATAGGAAAAAGCGGGAGAATAGTCCACGGAAAAGGGGCGGAGCTATCTCCTTCAGCACACTGGCGCCATTTTTCCCTCACAGCTCCGCTGGAAGGAAGCTCCCTGGCTCTCCCCTGCAGTCTACACTACAGAAAAGGGTAAAAAAGAGAGGGGGGGGGGCACTAAATTTAGGCGCAGTATACATTTATATAGAAAAAGCAGCTATAGGGGACATAACTCAGTTAGTCCCTGCATTATATAGCGCTCTGGTGTGTGCTGGCATACTCTCACTCTGTCCCCCCAAAGGGCTTTTGTGGGTCCTGTCCTCTGTTGGAGCATTCCCTGTGTGTGTGCGGTGTGTCGGTACGGCTGTGTCGACATGTTTGATGAGGATAATGATGTGGAGACGGAGCAGATGCCTTAGAAGGGATGTCACCCCCTGCGGGGCAGACACCTGAGTGGATGAGCTTATGGAAAGAAATGAGTGCACGTATAGACTCCTTACATAAGAAATTTGACGACATGCCAAATGTGGGACAGCCGACTTCTCAGCTCGTGCCTGTCTAGGCGTCTCAAAGGTCATCAGGGGCTCTGAAACGCCCGCTACCTCAGACCGCAGACCCAGATGTCGACACTGATACTGACACCAGTGTCGACGACGATGAGTCTAACCTGATGCCCACTAAGGCCATTCACTGCATGATTGAGGCAATGAAAGAGGTGTTACACATTTCTGATATAACTACAGGTACCACTAAAAAGGGTATTATGTTTGGGGAGAAAAAACTACCCGTAGTTTTTCCCCCATCAGATGAATTAAATGAAGTGTGTGAAGAAGCGTGGGCTTTCCCTGATAAAAAATTGGTAATTCCTAAGAAGGTACTAATGGCGTTCCCTTTCCCGCCAGAGGATAGGTCACGTTGGGAAATACCTCCTAGGGTGGATAAAGCGCTCACACGTTTGTCTAAAAAGGTGGCACTACCGTCTCCGGATACGGCCGCCCTCAAGGAACCTGCTGATAGAAAGCAGGAGGCGATCCTGAAGTCTGTATATACACACTCAGGCATTATACTTAGACCAGCTATTGCGTCAGCATGGATGTGCAGTGCTGCCGCCGCGTGGTCAGATAAACTGTCAGAAAATATTGACACACTAGACAGAGACACGATCCTGCTAACCATAGACCATATCAAAGACTCAGTCTTATATATGAGAGATGCACAGAGGGAAATCTGCCGGCTGGTATCTACAGTAAGTGCATTGTCCATTTCTGCTAGGAGAGGCTTATGGACTCGCCAGTGGACAGGAGATGCAGATTCTAAAAGGCACATGGAAGTTTTTCCTTATAAGGGTGAGGAATTATTTGGGGATGGTCTCTCGGACCTAGTTTCCACAGCAACGTCTGGGAAGTCAGCATTTTTACCCCATGCCCCTCACAGCCTAAGAAGGCGCCGTTTTATCAGGTTCAGTCCTTTCGGACCCAGAAAAACAAGCGTGGAAAAGGCGGGTCTTTTCTGTCCAGAGGCAGAAGTAGGGGAAAAAGGCTGCAACAAACAGCAGGTTCCCAGGAGCAAAAGTCCTCCCCCGCTTCTTCTTCCAAGTCCGCCGCATGACGGTGGGGCTCCACAGGCGGAGCCAGGTACGGTGGGGGGCCGCCTCAAGAATTTCAGCGATCAGTGGGCTCGCTCACAGGTGGATCCCTGGATCCTTCAAATAGTATCTCAGGGGTACAAACTGGAATTCGAGGCGTCTCCACCCCACCGGTTCCTAAAATCTGCCTTGCCGATTGCTCCCTCAGACAGGGAGGCGGTGTTAGCGGCAATTCACAAGCTGTATTCCCAGCAGGTGATAATCAAGGTACCCCTACTTCAACAAGGCCGGGGTTACTATTCCACACTATTTGTGGTGCCGAAACCGGACGGTTCGGTGAGACCCATTTTAAATTTGAAATCCTGGAACACATACATAAAAAAATTCAAGTTCAAGATGGAATCGCTCAGGGCGGTTACTGCAAGCCTGGACGAGGGGGATTACATGGTATCCCTGGACATCAAGGATGCTTACTTGCATGTCCCCATTTACCATCCTCACCAGGAGTACCTCAGATTTGTGGTACAGGATTGCCATTACCAATTCCAGACGCTGCCGTTTGGACTGTCCACGGCACCGAGGGTATTTACCAAGGTTATGGCGGAAATGATGATACTCCTTCGAAAAAAGGGAGTTTTAATTACCCCGTACTTGGACGATCTCCTAATAAAGGCGAGATCCAAGGAACAGTTGTTGGTGGGAGTAGCACTATCTCAGGAAGTGCTGCACCAGCACGGCTGGATTCTGAATATCCCAAAGTCACAGCTGGTTCCGACGACACGGCTACTGTTCCTGGGTATGATTCTGGATACAGTCCAGAAAAAAAGTGTTTCTCCCGGAGGAGAAAGCCAGGGAGTTGTCATCTCTAGTCAGAGACCTCCTGAAACCAAAACAGGTATCGGTGCATCACTGCACGCGGGTCCTGGGAAAGATGGTAGCTTCTTACGAAGCAATTCCCTTCGGCAGGTTCCATGCCAGAATCTTTCAGTGGGACCTATTGGACAAATGGTCCGGATCGCATCTTCAGATGCATCGCTTAATAACCCTGTCTCCAAGAACCAGGGTGTCTCTACTGTGGTGGCTGCAGAGTGCCCATCTTCTAGAGGGCCGCAGGTTCGGCATACAGGACTGGGTCCTGGTGACCACGGATGCCAGCCTTCGAGGCTGGGGGGCAGTCACACGGGGAAGAAACTTCCAAGGACTATGGTCGAGTCAGAAGACTTCCCTTCACATAAATATTCTGGAACTAAGGGCCATTTACAATGCCCTAAGTCAAGCAAAATCCCTGCTCCTACACCAGCCGGTGCTGATCCAGTCAGACAACATCACGGCAGTCGCCCATGTAAATCGACAGGGAGGCACAAGAAGCAGGATGGCAATGGCAGAAGCCACAAGAATTCTCCGATGGGCGGAGAATCATGTACTAGCACTGTCCGCAGTGTTCATTCCGGGAGTGGACAACTGGGAAGCAGACTTCCTCAGCAGACACGACCTCCACCCGGGAGAGTGGGGACTTCATCCAGAAGTCTTCCAGATGCTGGTAAACCGTTGGGAAAAACCACAGGTGGACATGATGGCGTCCCGCCTCAACAAAAAGTTAAAAAGATATTGCGCCAGGTCAAGGGACCCTCAGGCGATAGCTGTGGACGCTCTAGTGACACCGTGGGTGTACCAGTCGGTTTATGTGTTCCCTCCTCTGCCTCTCATACCAAAGGTATTGAGAATAATAAGAAAGCGAGGAGTAAACACAATTCTCGTGGTTCCGGATTGGCCAAGACGAGCGTGGTACCCGGAACTTCAAGAGATGATCTCAGAGGACCCGTGGCCTCTGCCGCTCAGACAGGACCTGCTACAGCAGGGGCCCTGTCTGTTCCAAGACTTACCGCGGCTGCGTTTGACGGCATGGCGGTTGAACGCCGGATCCTGAAGGAAAAGGGTATTCCGGAAGAAGTCATTCCTACGCTTATTAAAGCCAGGAAAGATGTTACGGCAAATCATTATCACCGCATATGGCGGAAATATGTTGCATGGTGTGAGGCCAAAAAGACCCCAACAGAGGAATTTCAACTAGGTCGATTTCTGCATTTCCTGCAAGCAGGAGGGAATATGGGCCTAAAACTAGGCTCCATTAAAGTACAGATCTCGGCTCTGTCGATTTTCTTTCAAAAAGAACTAGCTTCAGTACCTGAAGTTCAGACATTTGTGAAAGGAGTGCTGCATATTCAGCCCCCGTTTGTGCCTCCTGTGGCACCTTGGGATCTCAACGTGGTGTTGAGTTTCTTAAAATCACATTGGTTTGAGCCACTAAAAACCGTGGATCTAAAATATCTCACGTGGAAAGTGGTCATGTTATTGGCCTTGGCTTCAGCCAGGCGAGTGTCAGAATTGGCGGCTTTATCATGTAAAAGCCCTTATCTGATTTTCCATATGGATAGGGCAGAATTGAGGACTCGTCCCCAGTTTCTCCCTAAGGTGGTGTCAGCGTTTCACCTGAACCAGCCTATTGTGGTGCCTGCGGCTACTAGGGATTTGGAGGACTCCAAGTTGCTAGACGTTGTCAGGGCCCTGAAAATATATGTTTCCAGGACGGGCTGTTTATCCTGTATGCACCCAACAAGCTGGGTGCTCCTGCTTCTAAGCAGACTATTGCTCGCTGGATTTGTAGTACAATTCAGCTTGCACATTCTGTGGCAGGCCTGCCACAGCCAAAATCTGTAAATGCCCATTCCACAAGGAAGGTGGGCTCATCTTGGGCGGCTGCCCGAGGGGTCTCGGCTTTACAACTTTGCCGAGCAGCTACTTGGTCAGGGGCAAACACGTTTGCAAAATTCTACAAATTTGATACCCTGGCTGAGGAGGACCTGGAGTTCTCTCATTCGGTGCTGCAGAGTCATCCGCACTCTCCCGCCCGTTTGGGAGCTTTGGTATAATCCCCATGGTCCTTACGGAGTTCCCAGCATCCACTAGGACGTTAGAGAAAATAAGAATTTACTCACCGGTAATTCTATTTCTCATAGTCCGTAGTGGATGCTGGGCGCCCATCCCAAGTGCGGATTGTCTGCAATACTTGTAAATAGTTATTGCTAACTAAAGGGTTATTGTTGAGCCATCTGTTGAGAGGCTCAGTTGTTTTCATACTGTCAAACTGGATATAGTATCACGAGTTGTACGGTGTGATTGGTGTGGCTGGTATGAGTCTTACCCGGGATTCAAAATCCTTCCTTATTATGTCAGCTCGTCCGGGCACAGTGTCCTAACTGAGGCTTGGAGGAGGGTCATAGTGGGAGGAGCCAGTGCACACCAGGTAGTCATAAATCTTTCTGGAGTGCCCAGCCTCCTTCGGAGCCCGCTATTCCCCATGGTCCTTACGGAGTTCCCAGCATCCACTACGGACTACGAGAAATAGAATTACCGGTGAGTAAATTCTTATTTATTCCTTCCTCATTCACTTGTGCTCATCACTGTGACCCCTCACCCCTCACTTTGTTGTATGCATGTATACTTATAAAAACCCACCAGATCACCGCCCATGTCATGTCATGGGGTAATTCAGAGTTGATTGTAGATGTGCTAAATTTAGCACATCTACGATCATTTACTGTGACATGCAGAGGGACGCCCAGCACGGGGCTAGTCCGCAACACGGCAATGCTTTTGTACTTGACAAGTAGCTCCCTACTACGCAGCTCCTGCGCGCTGTCAGGGAGCTACTTGTCGCATCCCGGGTTGCAGCGGCTGCGTGTGACGTCATGCAGCTACCATAGTCTCCCCCACGGTCCGGGCACGCCTGCGTTGGCGTGACCGCGCCCCCAAAATGGCCCGCCCCCTCCCACCCAGCGAACGCCTCTGCCTGCCAATCGGGCAGAGGTGATCGCTGGGCGGAGATACCGATACCATCTCTGGCATGCACATGCGCACTGCGACGAATGCGCAGTTCAGACCTGATCACCGGCTGTGCAAAAATGCACAGCAGCGATCAGGTCTGAATTAGCCCCTTAGTGCAGCATGAGTGGGTAACACCCTGATTTGGTAAATTGTCTGCTTGCAATATCACTTTAATCTGGGATACACATGAGTTACACAGGTTAATGCTGGATGGAATTTAGTCAGCCCCAGAACGTTTGTGATACCCCTTTCAGACTGGGATTTTCCTATAGGAGACTCTCAGACTAGGCAGAATTCCGGGTTGATGTGCGTTCACGTTTAATAACCCGGGAAATGTTTGCTAGTCTGAAATTGTTATACATCATAGATTCCCGGATTACACTGATATTGTGCCAAGTATATATTAATAAAAGTGGAGCTGTGGTTTTGGTTTTTTTTTTGACAGAAGTACCCAATGAAAGCATAATGTACCCCGGGTGCAGGGGTTGCCAGTACGCTTATTTTTGGTGTATATGGAGGCATGTGTGCCATGGTGGCTCCTTTTAAAATATATATATTTCTCTAACGTCCTAAGTGGATGCTGGGGACTCTGTAAGGACCATGGGGATTAGCGGCTCCGCAGGAGACTGGGCACAACTATAAAGAAAGCTTTTAGACTACTGGTGTGCACTGGCTCCTCCCACTAAGACCCTCCTCCAGACTTCAGTTAGATTCTTGTGCCCGGCTGAGCTGGATGCACACTAGGGGCTCTCCTGAGCACCTAGAAAGAAAGTATTTTTAGGTTTTTTATTTTCAGTGAGATCTGCTGGCAACAGACTCACTGCAGCGAGGGACTAAGGGGAGAAGAAGCGAACCTACCTAACAGGTGGTAGTTTGGGCTTCTTAGGCTACTGGACACCATTAGCTCCAGAGGGATCGACCGCAGGACCCGACCTTGGTGTTCGTTCCCGGAGCCGCGCCGCCGTCCCCCTTACAGAGCCAGAAGCACGAAGAGGTCCGGAAAATCGGCGGCAGAAGACTTCGGTCTTCACCAAGGTAGCGCACAGCACTGCAGCTGTGCGCCATTGCTCCTCATGTACACCTCACACTTCGGTCACTGATGGGTGCAGGGCGCTAGGGGGGGGCGCCCTGAGGGCAATAAATAACACCTTGGCTGGCAAATATACATCATATATAGTCCTAGAGGCTATATAGATGTAAAATTACCCCTGCCAGTATTACAGAAAAAGCGGGAGAAAGTCCGCCGAAAAGGGGGCGGGGTTTCTCCCTCAGCACACTGGCGCCATTTTTCCCTCAGTTCCGCTGGAAGGAAGCTCCCTGGCTCTCCCCTGCAGTCTGAATACTACAGAAGGGTAAAAAAGAGAGGGGGGGCACTAAATTTAGGCGCAGTATAGATATTATATATATATATAATATATATAAAAAAGCAGCTATAGGGAAAACACTCATTGATAGTGGGATCCCAGTGTTATATAGCGCTCTGGTGTGTGCTGGCATACTCTCTCTCTGTCTCCCCAAAGGGCTTTGTGGGGTCCTGTCCTCTGTCAGAGCATTCCCTGTGTGTTTGCGGTGTGTCGGTACGGCTGTGTCGACATGTTTGATGAGGAGGCTTATGTGGAGGCGGAGCAGATGCCTGTAAATGTGATGTCACCCCCTGCGGGGTCGACACCTGAGTGGATGGTGCTGTGGAAGGAATTACGTGATAGTGTCGACTCCTTACATAAAAGGTTTGACGACATACCAAATGTGGGACAGCCGGCTTCTCAGCCTGTGTCTGCCCAGGCGTCTCAAAAACCATCAGGGGCTCTAAAACGCCCGCTACCTCAGATGGTTGACACAGATGTCGACACGGATTCTGACTCCAGTGTTGACGAGGAGGAGACTAATGTAACTTCCAGTAGAGCCACACGTTACATGATTGAGGCAATGAAAAATGTGTTGCACATTTCTGATGTTACCCCCGGTACCACAAAAAAGGGTATAATGTTTGGAGAGAAAAAACTACCAGTAGCTTTTCCTCCATCTGAAGAGTTAAATGAAGTGTGTGAAGAAGCGTGGGCTTCCCCTGATAAAAAGCTGGTAATTTCTAAGAGGTTACTAATGGCGTACCCTTTCCCGCCAGAGGATAGGTCACGCTGGGAAACATCCCCTAGGGTGGATAAAGCGCTCACACGCTTGTCAAAGAAGGTGGCACTACCGTCTCCGGATACGGCCGCCCTGAAGGAATCTGCTGATAGAAAGCAGGAGGCTATCCTGAAATCTATATATACACACACAGGTGTTATACTGAGACCGGCTATAGCTTCAGCCTGGATGTGCAGTGCTGCTGCTGCGTGGTCAGATTCCCTGTCAGAAAATATAGATACCCTAGACAGGGACACTATTTTGCTAAACGTAGAGCATATAAAAGACGCACTTTTTTACATGAGGGATGCACAGAGGGATATTTGCCGGCTGGCATCCAAAATTAGTGCAATGTCCATTTCTGCCAGGAGAGGGTTATGGACTCGGCAGTGGACAGGTGATGCAGATTCCAAACGACACATGGAAGTTCTGCCTTATAAGGGTGAGGAATTGTTCGGGGATGGTCTCTCGGACCTCGTTTCCACAGCAACAGCTGGGAAGTCTACATTTTTACCCCATGTTCCCTCACAACCAAAGAAAGCACCGTATTATCAGGTACAGTCCTTTCGGCCCAATAGGGGCAAGCGGGTTAAAGGCGCGTCCTTTCTGCCCAGAGGTAGAGGGAAAAAGCTGCAGCATACAGCCAGTTCCCAGGAGCAAAAGTCCTCCCCCGCTTCCTCTAAGTCCACAGCATGACGCTGGGGCTCCACAGGCGGAGCCAGGTACGGTGGGGGCCCGTCTCAAAAATTTCAGCAATCAGTGGGCTCGCTCACGGGTGGATCCCTGGATCCTTCAAGTAGTATTCTTAGGGGTACAAACTGGAATTCGAGACGTCTCCCCCCCGCCGTTTCCTCAAATCTGCCTTGCCAACCACTCCCTCAGGCAGGGAGGCAGTGTTACAGGCAATTCAAAAGCTGTATTCACAACAAGTGATAGTAAAGGTGCCCCTACTTCAACAAGGAAGGGGTTACTATTCCACAATGTTTGTGGTACCGAAACCGGACGGTTCGGTGAGACCCATTTTAAATTTGAAATCCTTGAACACATATATAAAAAAATTCAAGTTCAAGATGGAATCGCTCAGGGCGGTTATTGCAAGCCTGGACGAGGGGGATTACATGGTATCGCTGGACATCAAGGATGCTTACCTACATGTCCCCATTTACCATCCTCACCAGGAGTACCTCAGATTTGTGGTACAAGATTGTCATTACCAATTCCAGACGTTGCCGTTCGGTCTCTCCACGGCTCCGAGGGTCTTTACCAAGGTAATGGCGGAAATGATGATACTCCTTCGAAAGAAGGGAGTTTTAATTATCCCGTACTTGGATGATCTCCTGATAAAGGCGAGGTCCAGAGAGCAGTTGTTGGTAGGGGTAGCACTATCTCGGGAAGTGCTACAACAGCACGGCTGGATTCTAAACATTCCAAAGTCACAGCTGGTCCCTACGACACGCCTGCTGTTCCTAGGGATGGTTCTGGACACAGAACAGAGAAAAGTTTCTCCCGGAGGAAAAGGCCAAGGAGCTGTCATCTCTAGTCAGAGGCCTCCTAAAACCAAAACAGGTGTCGGTGCATCACTGCACGCGGATCCTGGGGAAAATGGTAGCTTCCTACGAAGCGATTCCATTCGGCAGGTTTCATGCAAGAACCTTTCAGTGGGACCTGTTGGACAAGTGGTCCGGATCGCATCTTCAGATGCATCGTCTGATAACCCTGTCTCCGAGGACAAGGGTGTCTCTGCTGTGGTGGCTGCAGAGTGCTCATCTTCAAGAGGGCCGCAGATTCGGCATGCAGGACTGGGTCCTGGTGACCACGGATGCCAGCCTTCGAGGCTGGGGAGCTGGCACACAGGGAAGAAACTTCCAAGGACTATGGTCAAGTCAGGAGACTTCCCTTCACATAAATATTCTGGAACTAAGGGCCATTTACAATGCCCTAAGTCAGGCAAAACCCCTGCTTCAAAACCAGCCGGTACTGATCCAGTCAGACAACATCACGGCGGTCGCCCATGTAAATCGACAGGGCGGCACGAGAAGCAGGACGGCGATGGCAGAAGCCACAAGGATTCTCCGATGGGCGGAAAATCACGTGTTAGCACTGTCAGCAGTGTTCATTCCGGGAGTGGACAACTGGGAAGCAGACTTCCTCAGCAGGCACGACCTCCACCCGGGAGAGTGGGGACTTCATCCAGAAGTCTTTCAAATGATTGTAAACCAGTGGGAATAACCACAGGTGGACATGATGGCGTCCCGCCTAAACAAAAAGCTAGAAAAATATTGCGCCAGGTCGAGAGACCCGCAGGCGATAGCTGTGGACGCTCTGGTAACACCGTGGGTGTACCGATCGGTTTATGTGTTCCCTCCTCTTCCTCTCATACCAAAGGTACTGAGGATAATAAGGAGAAGAGGAGTAAGAACTATACTCATTGTTCCGGATTGGCCAAGAAGAGCGTGGTATCCGGAACTTCAAGAAATTATCTCAGAGGACCCATGGCCTCTACCGCTCAGACAAGACCTGCTGCAGCAGGGGCCCTGTCTGTTCCAAGACTTACCGCGGCTGCGTTTGACGGCATGGCGGTTGAACACCGGATCCTGAAGGAAAAGGGCATTCCGGAGGAAGTCATTCCTACGCTGATAAAAGCTAGGAAAGAAGTAACCGCAAACCATTATCACCGCATATGGCGAAAATATGTTGCGTGGTGTGAGGCCAGGAAGGCTCCAACAAAAGAATTTCAGCTGGGCCGGTTCCTACACTTCCTACAGTCAGGGGTGACTATGGGCCTTAAATTGGGTTCCATTAAGGTCCAGATTTCGGCTCTATCGATTTTCTTCCAGAGAGAATTGGCTTCACTACCTGAAGTTCAGACTTTTGTTAAGGGAGTGCTGCATATTCAGCCCCCTTTTGTGCCTCCAGTGGCACCTTGGGATCTCAACGTGGTGTTGGATTTCCTAAAGTCACATTGGTTTGAGCCACTGAAAACCGTGGATTTGAAATATCTCACGTGGAAAGTGGTCATGTTGTTGGCCTTGGCTTCGGCCAGGCGTGTTTCAGAATTGGCGGCTTTGTCATGTAAAAGCCCTTATCTGATTTTCCATATGGATAGGGCAGAATTGAGGACTCGTCCCCAGTTTCTCCCCAAAGTGGTATCAGCTTTTCATCTGAACCAACCTATCGTGGTGCCTGTGGCTACAAATGACTTGGAGGCTTCCAAGTTGTTGGATGTAGTCAGGGCCCTAAAAATTTATGTTTCCAGGACAGCTGGAGTCAGGAAGACTGACTCGCTCTTTATCCTGTATGCGCCCAACAAGTTGGGTGCACCTGCTTCTAAGCAGACTATTGCTCGCTGGATCTGTAGTACGATTCAGCTTGCACATTCTGCGGCTGGACAGCCGCATCCTAAATCAGTAAAAGCCCATTCCACAAGGAAAGTGGGCTCTTCTTGGGCGGCTGCCCGAGGGGTCTCGGCTCTTCAACTTTGCCGAGCTGCAACTTGGTCAGGGGCAAACACGTTTGCAAAATTCTACAAATTTGATACCCTGGCTGAGGAGGACCTTGAGTTATCTCATTTGGTGCTGCAGAGTCATCCGCACTCTCCCGCCCGTTTGGGAGCTTTGGTATAATCCCCATGGTCCTTACGGAGTCCCCAGCATCCACTTAGGTCGTTAGAGAAAATAAGAATTTACTCACCGGTAATTCTATTTCTCATAGTCCGTAGTGGATGCTGGGCGCCCATCCCAAGTGCGGATTGTCTGCAATACTTGTATATAGTTATTGCTTAACTAAAGGGTTATTGTTGAGCTATCTGTTGAGAGGCTCAGTTGTTATCATGCTGTTAACTGGGTATTGTATCACGAGTTATACGGTGTGATTGGTGTGGCTGGTATGAGTCTAACCCGGGATTCAAAATCCTTCCTAATTGTGTCAGCTCTTCCGGGCACAGTATCCTAACTGAAGTCTGGAGGAGGGTCTTAGTGGGAGGAGCCAGTGCACACCAGTAGTCTAAAAGCTTTCTTTATAGTTGTGCCCAGTCTCCTGCGGAGCCGCTAATCCCCATGGTCCTTACGGAGTCCCCAGCATCCACTACGGACTATGAGAAATAGAATTACCGGTGAGTAAATTCTTATAATTTTTGTGTAATTTGAAGGTCTCCCAAGGGCAGATGTACTAAGCCTTGTAATAATGTGGAGAGAGATAAAGCACCAGACAATCAGCTCCTAACTGTCATGTCACAGGCTGTGTTTGAAAATTGACAGGAGCTGGCTGGTACTTTATCTCTCTCCACATTATCACTTTCCAAGGCTTAGTACATCTAGCCCTTGTACTTTTATTCTGTACTTTTTAATGTAGTTATTTTTCCTTTGGAATGAGTTGCCCTGCAATCTTTGCTGTGTAGTGTTTTGTACCTTTCCAGGAAGGGGTTGGATCACCGGAGATCTGAATAAGATGCTGGTAAGTTGCGTCTTCTGTGTAAATTTACATCTTCAATAATTCATCTTAATTTGTAATTCCTGATTTTGTAGGTGTGGTGCGATACTTGTTCTAGAACTTTTACCTGACATAAGATTTTAGTGGGTTTGATTCAGTTCAGTGAGATACCCGACTAGAGGATTTCTTCTCGCACCCCTCCTGCGGTGCGAGCAGAAATCCAACAAAACTACTGGCGCAATGCTGTTTTCTGCCTTTAGCGCTGTGGAAACAACATTTGCGCCAGGCACATTAGTCAGAGAATGGCTGTTTTTGCGAGTTTACATGTTTAAGGTGCGAGTACTGGCATTCTCCTACATAACAGCGCACTAAATTGAATAGCAGCGGGAGCTCCTTCCCAGTGCTATTCAATTCGCGCTGAATTGAATCGAGCCCACTGGCTGACAATCATTGTTCATGGTTCTAAACCATTTTATACATCAAGCTGAATACTTTTATTGTCAACAAGTCATCAGTACAGAAGGAGAAGTTCTGCGCCCTTAACCCTAAAATTTGTTCAGAATATATTTGTGCCATAGCGTGATTGGCTGGTTATGATTTAACTGACCTAAAATCAAATTTTACAGAAAACATTTTTTTACAGCAGTAGCTTTCCATAATGTTGCTGGTACATAAAATATTTCTTGTTTCAGCAAAAAACCACTTTGGCTGAGGGAGTTAGGCCTTCATTCCGCAAGGCCTGCAGGGTTGTGTTAGCAAAGCCCAACAGATTGCAAATGGAAATGTTTTAAATGTGTGTGTGTTTTTCTCTAACGTCCTAAGTGGATGCTGGGACTCCGTAAGGACCATGGGGAATAGCGGCTCCGCAGGAGACAGGGCACAAAATAAAAGCTTGAGATATCAGGTGGTGTGCACTGGCTCCTCCCCCTATGACCCTCCTCCAAGCCAGTTAGATTTTTGTGCCCGGCCGAGAAGGGTGCAAACTAGGTAGCTCTCCAGAGCTGCTTAGAATAAAAGTTTAGTTAGGTTTTTTTATTTTCAGTGAGTCCTGCTGGCAACAGGCTCACTGCATCGTGGGACTAAGGGGAGAAGAAGCGAACTCACCTGAGTGCAGAGTGGATTGGGCTTCTTAGGCTACTGGACGTTAGCTCCAGAGGGACGATCACAGGTTCAGCCTGGATGGGTCACCGGAGCCGCGCCGCCGTCCCCCTTACAGAGCCAGAAGAGACGAAGGTCCGGTGAAAGCGGCGGCAGAAGACATCCTGTCTTCAAGACTAAGGTAGCGCACAGCACCGCAGCTGTGCGCCATTGCTCTCAGCACACTTCACACTCCGGTCACTGAGGGTGCAGGGCGCTGGGGGGGAGCGCCCTGAGACGCAATATAACACACATATACCTTAGCTGGCAAAAGGAATACATCACATATAGCTCCAGGGCTATATGGATGTATTTTTTCCCCTGCCATTTTACACAAAAAAGCGGGAGTTAAGGACGTCGTGAAGGGGCGGGGCCTATCTCCTCAGCACACTGGCGCCATTATTCCCTCACAGCTCCGCTGGAAGGACGGCTCCCTGATTCTCCCCTGCAGTACTGCATCTGATTCAGGGTAAAAAAGAGAAGGGGGGGCATTTTGGCAGCAAATAACTAGATTAACAGCAGCTATAAGGGATTAACACTTATATAAGGTTATCCCTGTATATATATATAGCGCTGGGTGTGTGCTGGCAGACTCTCCCTCTGTCTCTCCAAAGGGCTAAGTAGGGTCCTGTCCTCTATCAGAGCATTCCCGGTGTGTGTGCTGTGTGTCGGTACGCGTGTGTCGACATGTATGAGGAGGAAAATGAGGTGGAGGCGGAGCAGTTGCCTGTGTTAGTGATGTCACCCCCTAGGGAGTCGACACCTGACTGGATGATTGTGTTTAAGCAATTAAGTGATAATGTCAGCAATTTACAAAAAACTGTTGACGACATGAGAAAGCCGGCAAATCAATTAGTGCCTGTTCAGGCGTCTCAGACACCCTCAGGGGCCCTAAAACGGCCGCTACCTCAGTGGGTCGACACGGATCCAGATACAGATACTGAATCTAGTGTCGACGGTGACGAGACAAACGTAATGTCCAGTAGGGCCACACGTTACATGATCACGGCAATGAAAGAGGCATTGAACCTTTCTGACACTACAAATACCTCAAAGGCGGGTATTATGTGGGGTGTGAAAAAACTGCCAATAGTTTTTCCTGAGTCTGAGGAAATAAATGAGGTGTGTGATAAAGCGTGGGTTTCCCCCGATAAAAAACAGCTAATTTCTAATAAGTTATTAGCACTATACCCTTTCCCGCCAGAGGTTAGGGCACGGTGGGAAACACCCCCTAGGGTAGATAAGGCGCTCACACGTTTATCTAAACAAGTAGCGTTACCGTCCCCTGATACGGCCACCCTCAAAGAACCAGCTGATAGGAGGCTGGAAAATATCCTGAAAAGTATATACACACATACTGGTGTTATACTGCGACCAGCAATCGCATCAGCCTGGATGTGCAGTGCTGGAGTCGCATGGGCGGATTCCCTGACTGAGAATATTGATACCCTGATAGGGACAATATTCTGTTAACTATAGAACATTTAAAGGATGCATTGCTATATATGCGTGATGCGCAGAGGGATATTTGTACCCTGGCATCAAGAGTAAGCGCAATGTCCATCTCTGCCAGAAGAGCATTATGGACCAGACAGTGGTCAGGGGACGCAGATTCCAAACGGCACATGGAAGTATTGCCGTATAAGGGGGAGGAGTTATTTGGGGCTGGTCTAACAGACCTGGTGGCCACGGCAACGGCTGGAAAATCCACCTTTTTACCCCAGGTTACTTCACATCAACAGAAAAAGACACAGTCTTTTCAAACTCAGTCCTTTCGTTCCCATAAGTACAAACGAGCAAAAGGTCACTCTTTTCTGCCCAAGGGCAGAGGAAGAGGAAAAAGGCAGCACCATGCAGCCGCTTCCCAGGAGCAGAAGCCCTCCCCTGCTTCTGCCAAGTCTTCAGCATGACGCTGGGGCTTTACAAGCAGACTCAGACACGGTGGGGGCCCGTCTCAAGAATTTCAACGCGCAGTGGGCTCACTCGCAAGTGGATCCCTGGATTCTACAGGTAGTATCACAGGGGTACAAACTGGAATTCGAGGCGTTTCCTCCTCATCGGTTCCTGAAGTCTGCTTTACCAAAGTCTCCCTCCGACAGGGAGGCAGTTCTGGAAGCCATTCACAAGCTGTACTCCCAGCAGGTGATAATCAAGGTACCCCTCTTACAACAGGGGAAGGGGTATTATTCCACACTATTTGTGGTAGCGAAGCCGGACGGCTCGGTGAGACCAATATTAAATCTAAAATCTTTGAACACTTACATAAAAAAGTTCAAATTCAAGATGGAGTCACTCAGAGCGGTGATAGCGAACCTGGAAGAGGGGGACTATATGGTGTCGCTGGACATCAAGGATGCTTATCTCCACGTCCCAATATATCCTTCTCACCAAGGGTACCTCAGGTTTGTAGTACAAAACTGTCATTATCAGTTTCAGACGCTGCCGTTTGGATTGTCCACGGCGCCTCGGGTCTTTACCAAGGTAATGGCCGAAATGATGATTCTTCTACGAAGAAAAGGCATCTTAATTATCCCTTACTTGGACGATCTCCTGATAAGGGCAAGAACCAAGGAACAGTTAGAAGTCGGAGTGGCACTATCTCAGGTAGTGCTAAGTCAGCACGGATGGATTCTAAATATTCCAAAATCGCAGCTGATTCCAACGACACGTCTACTGTTCTTAGGAATGATTCTGGACACAGTCCAGAAGAAGGTGTTTCTCCCGGAGGAGAAGGCCAGGGAGTTATCCGAGCTAGTCAGGAACCTCCTAAAACCAGGACAGGTCTCAGTGCATCAGTGCACAAGGGTCCTGGGAAAAATGGTGGCTTCTTACGAAGCGATTCCATTCGGAAGATTCCATGCAAGAACTTTTCAGTGGGATCTACTGGGAAAATGGTCCGGATCGCATCTTCAGATGCATCAACGGATAACCCTGTCGCCAAGGACAAGGGTGTCTCTCCTGTGGTGGCTTCAGAGGGCTCATCTACTAGAGGGCCGCAGATTTGGCATTCAGGATTGGATCCTGGTAACCACGGATGCCAGCCTGAGAGGCTGGGGAGCAGTCACACAGGGAAGGAATTTCCAGGGCTTGTGGTCAAGCATGGAAACATCTCTTCATATAAACATTCTAGAACTAAGGGCCATTTACAATGCCTTAATTCAAGCAAAACCTCTGCTTCAGGGTCAGGCGGTGTTGATCCAGTCGGACAACATCACGTCAGTCGCCCACATAAACAGACAGGGCGGCACGAGAAGCAGGAGGGCAATGGCAGAAACTGCAAGGATTCTTCGCTGGGCGGAAAATCATGTGATAGCACTGTCAGCAGTGTTCATTCCGGGAGTGGACAACTGGGAAGCAGACTTCCTCAGCAGACACGACCTTCACCCGGGAGAGTGGGGACTTCACCCAGAAGTCTTCCACCAAATTGTAAACCGTTGGGAAAGACCAAAGGTGGACATGATGGCGTCACGTCTAAACAAAAAACTGGACAGATATTGCGCCAGGTCAAGGGACCCTCAGGCAATAGCAGTGGACGCTCTGGTAACGCTGTGGGTGTACCAGTCAGTGTATGTATTCCCTCCTCTGCCCCTCATACCGAAAGTATTGAGAATCATAAGAAGGAGAGGAGTAAGAACTATACTCGTGGTTCCGGATTGGCCAAGAAGGTCTTGGTACCCGGAACTTCAAGAGATGCTCACGGACGAACCGTGGCCTCTACCTCTAAGACAGGACCTGCTACTGCAGGGGCCTTGTCTGTTCCAAGACTTACCGCGGCTGCGTTTGACGGCATGGCGGTTGAACGCCGGATCCTGAAGGACAAGGGCATTCCAGAAGAAGTCATCCCTACTCTGGTAAAAGCCAGAAAGGAAGTAACCGCAAAACATTATCACCGCATTTGGCGTAAATATGTTGCGTGGTGTGAGGCCAAGAAGGCCCCTACACAGGAATTTCAACTGGGTCGTTTCTTGCATTTCCTGCAAACAGGACTGTCTATGGGCCTAAAATTAGGGTCCATTAAGGTTCAAATTTCGGCCCTGTCGATATTCTTCCAGAAAGAACTGGCTTCAGTACCTGAAGTTCAGACATTTGTGAAAGGGGTGCTGCACATACAGCCTCCTTTTGTGCCTCCAGTGGCACCTTGGGATCTCAATGTTGTGTTGAGATTTCTAAAATCACACTGGTTTGAACCATTGTCTACGGTAGATTTAAAATATATCACGTGGAAGGTGTCGATGCTGTTGGCCTTGGCTTCAGCTAGGCGTGTGTCAGAATTGGCGGCTTTATCATGTAAAAGCCCTTACCTAAATTTTCATTCTGACAGGGCGGAATTGAGGACTCGTCCTCAATTTCTACCTAAGGTGGTTTCTGCATTTCACATGAACCAACCTATTGTGGTACCTGCGGCTACTAGGGACTTAGAGGACTCTAAGTTGCTGGACGTTGTCAGGGCCTTGAAAATATATGTTTCCAGGACGGCTGGAGTCAGGAAAACTGACTCGCTGTTTATCCTGTATGCACCCAACAAGCTGGGTGCTCCTGCTTCAAAGCAGACGATTGCTCGTTGGATTTGTAGTACAATTCAGCTTGCACATTCCGTGGCAGGATTGCCACAGCCAAAATCAGTAAAAGCCCATTCCACAAGGAAAGTGGGCTCATCTTGGGCGGCTGCCCGAGGGGTCTCGGCTTTACAACTTTGCCGAGCAGCTACTTGGTCAGGGGCAAACACGTTTGCTAAATTCTACAAATTTGATACCCTGGCTGAGGAGGACCTGGAGTTCTCTCATTCGGTGCTGCAGAGTCATCCGCACTCTCCCGCCCGTTTGGGAGCTTTGGTATAATCCCCATGGTCCTTACGGAGTCCCAGCATCCACTTAGGACGTTAGATAAAATAAGATTTTACTTACCGATAAATCTATTTCTCGTAGTCCGTAGTGGATGCTGGGCGCCCATCCCTAGTGCGGATTGTCTGCAATACTTGTATATAGTTATTGTTACAAAAAATTCGGGTTATTATTGTTGAGCCATCTTTTCAGAGGCTCCTTTAAATTTATCATACTGTTAACTGGGTTCAGATCACGAGTTGTACGGTGTGATTGGTGTGGCTGGTATGAGTCTTACCCGGGATTCAATATCCTTCCTTATTATGTACGCTCGTCCGGGCACAGTATCCTAACTGGCTTGGAGGAGGGTCATAGGGGGAGGAGCCAGTGCACTCCACCTTATATCTCAAGCTTTTATTTTGTGCCCTGTCTCCTGCGGAGCCGCTATTCCCCATGGTCCTTACGGAGTCCCAGCATCCACTACGGACTACGAGAAATAGATTTATCGGTAAGTAAAATCTTATTTTTTTCTACCGTGTTATGTTTAATGTACTCTGTGTGTAGTTCTAGATTTATAGAAACGAAGGTTTAATATTTTAGGGTCTTTGATTTACAGACGTGATACAGCACATCTTACACAATTTCACACATAGCATGCAAATGCATTGCGGGTGCAATTATTCATATCTACATGCAACACATTAGTGGGAGTGTGAGCACCATGCGATCCTACGGATCGCAGTTGTGCGGGAGCGCACCCGCAGGCACCCTTACCGTGGCAAACAAGCCATGAATACCCACTGCCACGGGTGAGACGAGCTTTGTCACATCTGATCTTTGGCATTTGGGAAACAGATTGCTTTTGGGATGTTCTCACATAGGAAGTGCTTCGTTACTGACTGTGGCCCTCATTCAGCTTCAGTAGCAGATTTTGCTAAATCGCAAAATCTGCTACTGAAAAAATCTTATGCTGGGGACTGGCCAGCACAGGGCAAGGCCACCCAGCATGAGAAGCGCCACCCAGCGATGTGATACGAACGCAACGTAGGCATTGCGACCGTCCGGATTACCGGTAGCCCTCCTTCATATGCAGCATGACTGCGTATGCAGGCGCACCTGTGGCATGTTTTCCCCCACAGCAGCTGCGTGTGGTGTCACGTGGCTGCCCCCAAAACAGTCCAGACATGCCTGCGTTGACCGGACCACTCCCCCTAACGCTGCGTTGCTGCCCTCAACCCCCAACACCCGCCACTGTCAATCAAGTTGCGATCGCAATCTTCCGGGATCAGGTTGGCACAACTGTTTCAGGTTCACACATCTGCTTTACCCTTATTACTAACCTTTCTTCCCTAACCTTACTATTAGTAGTTTCCGCTATTCACATTACGACGCACAGTAATAAAAAGGACATTAAAATAAGTATAATACTGTAGCTTCAGAAATTAAACAAAGAGATCTGCTTAGTCATATAAAACTACAGGAAAAAACAACCCATTCAGCTAGATATACTGGTTGCTATTGCATAACCTTTAAAATGAAACCTAGGCAATCTGAAGGTGCACTGGTCAAATCTTATTATTTTAGTGACACTTAATCCAACATAAACATATAATAGCTGTAACTGAAACTGGGTGCACGTTAGCCGACACCTCCTGCTGCATCACCATGCCATGCTATCCCTGCTGCTTCCAAGGTGGCAGCGGTGATAGCAGCTCCAACAGCCTCTTACTTACCCTCTGGAAGGGGGGGGGGGGGTGTTAGGGTTAGGCTGCGGAGAGCAAGGGGTGGTGGCGGGGGAATTGGCGGGCGGCGGGGTTTAGGCACCGCCGCAGGGAGGTCAAGGTTGGGCTAGATACACAGTAGGTTGCTATAGATGGCAATCTCTGTTCTACCTATCTACTTATCTTTAGGATAAAGATGCGCCCCCAGACTTGCAAAGTACCGTTTTATTTACGGTACTTAACGCATGAGCAGAACCCCTTCTGCACGTGCGCGACCGGGTCCCGCGGAACAAACAGACTGTCAGTGTTTGACAGTCTGCTGCCCTCTGGAGGCAGGGAAGGGGTGGGGACGACCTCCGTTTGTCAAAACAGAGGCGCGTCACCGCCGGTGGTGGGAAGAGGACAGGGATCTCCGTCGTAAGACAGAGTTTCTCTGACGTCCTAGTGGATGCTGGGGACTCCGTAAGGACCATGGGGAATAGCGGCTCCGCAGGAGACTGGGCACAAAAGTAAAGCTTTAGAACTACCTGGTGTGCACTGGCTCCTCCCCCTATGACCCTCCTCCAAGCCTCAGTTAGATTTTTGTGCCCGAACGAGAAGGGTGCACACTAGATGGCTCTCCTGAGCTGCTTAGTGAAAAGTTTAGTTTTAGGTTTTTTATGTTCAGTGAGACCTGCTGGCAACAGGCTCACTGCATCGAGGGACTAAGGGGAGAAGAAGCGAACTCACCTGCGTGCAGAGTGGATTGGGCTTCTTAGGCTACTGGACATTAGCTCCAGAGGGACCGATCACAGGCCCAGCCATGGATAAGTCCCAGAGCCGCGCCGCCGGCCCCCTTACAGAGCCAGAAGACAGAAGAGGTCCGGGAAATCGGCGGCAGAAGACGTCCTGTCTTCAACAAGGTAGCGCACAGCACTGCAGCTGTGCGCCATTGCTCTCAGCACACTTCACACTCCGGTCACTGAGGGTGCAGGGCGCTGGGGGGGGGGGCGCCCTGAGACGCAATAAAAACACCTTGGATGGCAAAAAAATGCATCACATATAGCTCCTGGGCTATATGGATGAATTTAACCCCTGCCAGAATACACAGAAAAACGGGAGATAAGGCCGCCGAGAAGGGGGCGGAGCCTATCTCCTCAGCACACTGGCGCCATTTTCCCTCACAGCTCCGTTGGAGGGAAGCTCCCTGGCTCTCCCCTGCAGTCACTACACTACAGAAAGGGTTAAAAAAGAGAGGGGGGCACTAATTACGCGCAGTATTAAAAATACAGCAGCTATAAGGGGAAAAACACTTATATAAGGTTATCCCTGTATATATATAGCGCTCTGGTGTGTGCTGGCAAACTCTCCCTCTGTCTCCCCAAAGGGCTAGTGGGGTCCTGTCCTCTATCAGAGCATTCCCTGTGTGTGTGCTGTGTGTCGGTACGTTTGTGTCGACATGTATGAGGAGAAAAATGATGTGGAGACGGAGCAGATTGCCTGTAATAGTGATGTCACCCCCTAGGGGGTCGACACCTGAGTGGATGAACTGTTGGAAGGAATTACGTGACAGTGTCAGCTCTGTATAAAAGACAGTGGTTGACATGAGACAGCCGGCTACTCAGCTTGTGCCTGTCCAGACGTCTCATAGGCCGTCAGGGGCTCTAAAGCGCCCGTTACCTCAGATGGCAGATATAGACGCCGACACGGATACTGACTCCAGTGTCGACGGTGAAGAGACAAATGTGACTTCCAGTAGGGCCACACGTTACATGATTGAGGCAATGAAAAATGTTTTACACATTTCTGATAATACGAGTACCACCAAAAAGGGGTATTATGTTCGGTGAGGAAAAACTACCTGTAGTTTTCCTGAATCTGAGAAATTAAATGAGGTGTGTGATGAGGCGTGGTTTCCCCCGATAACTGATAATTTCTAAAATGTTATTGGCATTATATCCTTTCCCGCCAGAGGTTAGGGTGCGTTGGGAAACACCCCCTAGGGTGGATAAAGCGCTCACACGCTTGTAAGAACAAGGGCTCTACCCTCTCCTGAGATGGCCGCCCTTAAGGATCCTGCTGATAGAAAGCAGGAGGGTATCCTAAAATGTATTTACACACATACTGGTGTTATACTGCGACCAGCAATCGCCTCAGCCTGGATGTGCAGTGCTGGGTTGGAGTGGTCGGATTCCCTGACTGAAAATATTGATACCCTAGATAGGGACAGTATATTATTGCCTATAGAGCATTTAAAAGATGCATTTCTATATATGCGTGATGCACAGCGGAATATTTGCCGACTGGCATCAAGTCTAAGTGCGTTGTCCATTTCTGCCAGTAGAGGGTTATGGACACGACAGTGGTCAGGTGATGCGGATTCCAAACGGCATTTGGAAGTATTGCCTTATTAAGGGGAGGAGTTATTTGGGGTCGGTCTTTCAGACCTGGTGGCCACGGCAACAGCTGGGAAATCCACGTTTGTACCCCAGGTCGCCTCTCAACATAAGAAGACGCCGTATTATCAGGCGCAGTCTTTTCGTGGGCAAGCGGGCAAAAGGTTCCTCATCTCTGCCCCGTGACAGAGGGAGAGGAAAAAGGCTGCAGAAATCAGCCAGTTCCCAGGAACAGAAGCCCTCTCCCGCCTCTGCCAAGCCCTCAGTATGACGCTGGGGCTTTACAAGCAGAATCAGGCACGGTGGGGGCCCGTCTCAATGAATTTCAGCGCGCAGTGGGCTCACTCGCAAGTAGACCACTGGATCCTTCAGGTGATATCTCAGGGGTACAAATTGGAATTCGAGACGTCTCCCCCTCGCCGTTTCCTAAAGTCGGCTTTACCGATGTCTCCTTCTGACAGGGAGGCAGTTTTGGAAGCCATTCACAAGCTGTATTCCCAGCAGGTGATAATCAAGGTACCCCTCCTGCAACAGGGAACGGGGTATTATTCCACACTGTTGTGGTACCGAAGCCGGACGGCTCGGTGAGACCGATTCTAAATCTAAAATCTTGAACACTTACATACGGAGGTTCAAATTCAAGATTGAGTCACTCAGAGCAGTGATTGCGAACCTGGAAGAAGGGGACTACATGATGTCTCGGGACATCAAGGATGCTTACCTTCATGTCCCAATTTACCCTTCTCACCAAGGGTACCTCAGGTTTATGGTACAGAACTGTCACTATCAGTTTCAGACGCTGCCGTATGGATGGTCCACGGCACCCCGGGTCTTTACCAAGGTTATGGCCGAAATGATGATACTCCTTCGAAGGAAGGGGATTTTAGTTATCCCTTACTTGGACGATTCCCTGATAAGGGTAAGATCCAGGGAACAGTTGGAGGTCGGTGTAGCACTATCTCAGGTAGTGTTGCGGCAGCACGATTGGATTCTCAATATTCCAAAATCGCAGCTGATTCCGACGACTCGTCGTCTGTTCCTAGGGATGATCCTGGACACAGTCCAGAAAAAGGTGTTTCTCCCGGAGGAGAAAGTCAGGGAGTTATCCGAGCTAGTCGGGAACCTCCTATAACCGAGCCAAGTCTCAGTACATCAATGAAAGGGTTCTGGGAAAAATGGTGGCTTCCTACGAAGCAATCCCATTCGGCAGATTCCACGCAAGAACTTTCCAGTGGGACCTGCTGGACAAATGGTCCGGGTCGCATCTTCAGATGCATCAGCGGATAACCCTGTCACCAAGCACAAGGGTGTCTCTCCTGTGGTGGTTGCAGAGTGCTCATCTTCTAGAGGGCCGCAGATTCGACATTCAGGACTGGGTCCTGGTGACCACGGATGCCAGCCTGCGAGGCTGGGGAGCAGTCACACAGGGAAGGAATTTCCAGAGCTTATGGTCAAGCCTGGAGACATCACTTCACATAAATATCCTGAAGCTAAGGGCCATTTACAATGCTCTAAGCTCAGCAAGACCTCTGCTTCAAGGTCACCCGGAGTTGATCCATTCGGACAACATCACGGCAGTCACCCACGTAAACAGACAGGGTGACACAAGAAGCAGGAGGGCAATGGCAGAAGCTGCAAGGATTCTTCGCTGGGCGGAAAATCATGTGATAGCACTGTCAGCAAGTGGGGACTTCACCCAGAAGTCTTCCACATGTTTATAAAACTCGACAAGTATTGCGCCGGGTCAAGGGACCCTCCGGCAATAGCTGTAGACGCTCTGGTAACACAGTGGGTGTACCAGTCAGTGTATGTGTTCCCTCCTCTGCCTCTCATACCCAAGGTACTGAGAATTATAAGATGGAGAGGAGTAAGCACTATATTCGGGCTCCGGATTGGCCAAGAAGGACTTGGTAACCGGAACTTCAAGAGATGCTCACGGAGGATCCGTGGCCTCTACCTCTAAGAAGGGACCTGCTCCAGCAAGGACCCTGTCTGTTCCAAGACTTACCGCGACTGCGTTTGACGGCATGGCGGTTGAACGCCGGATCCTGAAGGAGAAAGGCATTCCGGATGAAGTCATTCCTATCCTGATCAAAGCCAGGAAAGATATAACCGCAAAACATTATCACCGCATTTGGCGAAAATATGTTGCGTGGTGCGAGGCCAGTAAGGCCCCGACGGAGGAATTTTCAACTAGGTCGATTCCTACATTTCCTGCAAACAGGAGTGTCTATGGGCCTGAAATTGGGGTCCATTAAGGTTC
Source organism: Pseudophryne corroboree (assembly GCF_028390025.1). NCBI lineage: Eukaryota > Metazoa > Chordata > Amphibia > Anura > Myobatrachidae > Pseudophryne > Pseudophryne corroboree. The sequence continues at coordinate 235,975,709 of NC_086447.1, read as the reverse complement.
AAATTTCGGCCCTGTCAATTTTCTTCCAAAAAGAACTAGCTTCAGTCCCTGAAGTTCAGACGTTTGTGAAAGGGGTACTGTATATACAGCCTCCTTTTGTGCCTCCAGTGGCACCTTGGGATCTAAATGTAGTTTTTGGGTTCCAAAAGTCACATTGGTTTGAACCACTTAAATATGTGGAGTTAAAATATCTCACATGGAAAGTGGTCATGCTGTTGGCCCTGGCCTGGGCCAGGTGCGTGTCAGAATTGGCGGCTTTATCCTGTAAAAGCCCTCATCTGATTTTCCATTCGGACAGGGCGGAATTGAGGACTTGTCCTCAGTTTCTCCCTAAGGTGGTTTTTCAGCGTTTCACCTGAATCAACCTATTGTGGTGCCTGCGGCTACTAGGGACTTGGAATACTCCAAGTTGCTAGACGTTGTCAGGGCCCTGGAAATATAGGTTTCCAGGACGGCTGGAGTCAGAAAATCTGACTCGTTGTTTATTCTGTATGCACCCAACAAGCTGGGTGCTCCTGCTTCTAAGCAGACTATTGCTCGTTGGATTTGTAGTACAATTCAGCTTGCACATTCTGTGGCAGGCCTGCCACAGACAAAATCTGTAAAAGCCCATTCCACAAGGAAGGTGGGCTCATCTTGGGCGGCTGCCCGAGGGGTCTCGGCTTTACAACTTTGCCGAGCAGCTACTTGGTCAGGAGCAAATACGTTTGTAAAATTCTACAAATTTGATACCCTGGCTGAGGAGGACCTGGAGTTCTCTCATTTGGTGCTGCAGAGTCATCCGCACTCTCCCGCCCGTTTGGGAGCTTTGGTATAATCCCCATGGTCCTTACGAAGTCCCCAGCATCCACTAGGACGTCAGAGAAAATAAGAATTTACTTACCGATAATTCTATTTCTCGTAGTCCGTAGTGGATGCTGGGCGCCCATCCCAAGTGCGGATTGTCTGCAATACTGGTACATAGTTATTGTTACCAAAAAAATCGGGTTATTGCTGTAGTGAGCCATCTTTTCTAGAGGCTCCTCTGTTATCATGCTGTTAACTGGGTTTAGATCACAAGTTATATGGTGTGATTGGTGTGGCTGGTATGAGTCTTACCCGGGATTCAAAATCCTTCCTTATTGTGTACGCTCGTCCGGGCACAGTATCCTAACTGAGGCTTGGAGGAGGGTCATAGGGGGAGGAGCCAGTGCACACCAGGTAGTTCTAAAGCTTTACTTTTGTGCCCAGTCTCCTGCGGAGCCGCTATTCCCCATGGTCCTTACGGAGTCCCCAGCATCCACTACGGACTACGAGAAATAGAATTATCGGTAAGTAAATTCTTATTTTATAAGGTAGGTAGGTAGATAGATAGATAGATATCGATAGCTAATTGTAGATATATAGGAAGATATAGAGTTCTAGGTAGCTAAGATAGAAAGAACCACGTATCGTTCGCATCGTTTAGCGTTGCAGGCACCGACGGTAAGTGATGCGCGTCCCCACCGTCGTTTTTTTTTTTTCCATGCGTTAGTTTGGACCATCAGATAGGTAGATACACAGTAGGTTGCTATAGATGGCAATCTCTATTCTACCTATCTACTTATCTTTACATACAATATAGGGCATGTGGTTGGAGCTGCGCCCCCAGACTTGCAAAGTACCGTTTTATTTTCAGTACTTAACGCATGAGCAGGACCCCTTCTGCACGTGCGCGACCGGTCCCGCGGAACAAACAGACTGTCAGTGTTTGACAGTCTGCTGCCCTCTGGAGCCAGGGAAGGGGTGGGGACGACCTCAGTTTGTCGAAACAGAGGCGCGTCACCGCCGGTGGTGGGAAGAGGACAGGGATCTCCGTCGTAAGACAGAGTTTTCCTGTCCTCTGCGGGGGGGCGGCTTCAGCGGCACCATGGGTGCCCTAAGCCCCCCGATGGTGACAGCAGGAGGCGTTTGCTTGTAGCAGACGCCCCCTGCTGCATCGCCATGCGGAGCTATCCCTGCTGCTTCCAAGGAAGCAGCAGTGATAGCAAACTCCGACCACCTCTTAATTAACCCGCGAGAAGGGTTAGGCTGCGGTGGGAGGTTAAGGTTAGGCTGCGGAGAGGAGGGAGGCAGGCGGCGGGGTTTAGGTTTCGGTAGCGCCGCGGGGATGGTCAAGGTTAGGCACGATAGGTTTAGGTAGAATAGATAAATATTTTTAGAAGCTAGAATAGATATAAAAAAATAAGATAAATACATATATTTTTTTATAAGGTAGATAGATAGATAGATAGATATCGATAGCTAATTGTAGATATATAGGAAGATATAGAGTTCTAGGTAGCTAAGATAGAAAGAACCACGTATCGTTCGCATCGTTTAGCGTTGCAGGCACCGACGGTAAGTGATGCGCGTCCCCACAGTCGTTTTTTTTTTTTTGTTTTTTTTCCCATGCGTTAGTTTGGACCATCAGATAGGTAGATGCACAGTAGGTTGCTATAGAGGGAAATCTCTATTCTACCTATCTACTTATCTTTACATACAATATAGGGCATGTGGTTGGAGCTGCGCCCCCAGACTTGCAAAGTACCGTTTTATTTTCGGTACTTAACGCATGAGCAGGACCCCTTCTGCACGTGCGCGACCGGTCCCGCGGAACAAACAGACTGTCAGTGTTTGACAGTCTGCTGCCCTCTGGAGCCAGGGAAGGGGTGGGGACGACCTCAGTTTGTCGAAACAGAGGCGCGTCACCGCCGGTGGTGGGAAGAGGACAGGGATCTCCGTCGTAAGACGGAGTTTTCCTGTCCTCTGCGGGGGGGCGGCTTCAGCGGCACCATGGGTGCCCTAAGCCCCCCGATGGTGACAGCAGGAGGCGTTTGCTTGTAGCAGACGCCCCCTGCTGCATCGTCATGCGGAGCTATCCCTGCTGCTTCCAAGGAAGCAGCAGTTATAGCAAACTCCGACCACCTCTTAATTAACCCGCGAGACGGGTTAGGCTGCGGTGGGAGGTTAGGGTTAGGCTGCGGAGAGGGGGGAGGCGGGCGGCGGGGTTTAGGTTTCGGTAGCGCCGCGGGGATGGTCAAGGTTAGGCACGATAGGTTTAGGTAGAATAGATAAATATTTTTAGAAGCTAGAATAGATAAAAAAAATAAGATAAATACATATATTTCTCTAACGTCCTAAGTGGATGCTGGGGACTCCGTCAGGACCATGGGGAATAGCGGCTCCGCAGGAGACAGGGCACAAAAATAAAAGCTTTAGGATCAGGTGGTGTGCACTGGCTCCTCCCCCTATGACCCTCCTCCAAGCCTCAGTTAAGATTTTGTGCCCGGCCGAGAAGGGTGCAATCTAGGTGGCTCTCCTAAAGAGCTGCTTAGAGTAAAAGTTTTGTTAGGTTTTTTATTTTCAGTGAGTCCTGCTGGCAACAGGCTCACTGCTACGAGGGACTTAGGGGAGAGAAGTGAACTCACCTGCGTGCAGGATGGATTGGCTTCTTAGGCTACTGGACACCATTAGCTCCAGAGGGAGTCGGAACACAGGTCTCACCCTGGGGTTCGTCCCGGAGCCGCGCCGCCGACCCCCTTGCAGATGCCGAAAAGTGAAGAGGTCCAGAAACCGGCGGCAGAAGACTCTTCAGTCTTCATAAGGTAGCGCACAGCACTGCAGCTGTGCGCCATTGTTGTCAGCACACTTCATAGCAGCGGTCACTGAGGGTGCAGGGCGCTGGGGGGGGGGCGCCCTGGGCAGCAATGATAGTACCTTATTCTGGCTAAAAATACATCACATATAGCCCCTGGGGGCTATATGGATGTATTTAACCCCTGCCAGGTCTCAGAAAAACGGGAGAAGAAGCCCGCCGAAAAGGGGGCGGGGCCTATTCTCCTCAGCACACAGCGCCATTTTCCCTCACAGAAATGCTGGTGGGAAGGCTCCCAGGCTCTCCCCTGCACTGCACTACAGAAACAGGGTTAAAACAGAGAGGGGGGGCACTTATTTGGCGATATGTATATATATATTAAAATGCTATAAGGGAAAAACACTTATATAAAGGTTGTCCCTGTATAATTATAGCGTTTTTGGTGTGTGCTGGCAAACTCTCCCTCTGTCTCCCCATAGGGCTAGTGGGGTCCTGTCCTCTATCAGAGCATTCCCTGTGTGTGTGCTGTGTGTCGGTACGTGTGTGTCGACATGTATGAGGACGATGTTGGTGAGGAGGCGGAGCAATTGCCTGAAATGGTGATGTCACTCTCTAGGGAGTCGACACCGGAATGGATGGCTTATTTAAGGAATTACGTGATAATGTCAACACGCTGCAAGGTCGGTTGACGACATGAGACGGCCGGCAAACAAATTAGTACCTGTCCAGGCGTCTCAAACACCGTCAGGGGCTGTAAAACGCTCATTTACCTCAGTCGGTCGACACAGACACGGACACTGACTCCAGTGTCGACGGTGAAGAAACAAACGTATTTCTCTAACGTCCTAAGTGGATGCTGGGACTCCGTAAGGACCATGGGGAATAGCGGCTCCGCAGGAGACAGGGCACAAAATAAAAGCTTGAGATATCAGGTGGTGTGCACTGGCTCCTCCCCCTATGACCCTCCTCCAAGCCAGTTAGATTTTTGTGCCCGGCCGAGAAGGGTGCAAACTAGGTAGCTCTCCAGAGCTGCTTAGAATAAAAGTTTAGTTAGGTTTTTTTATTTTCAGTGAGTCCTGCTGGCAACAGGCTCACTGCATCGTGGGACTAAGGGGAGAAGAAGCGAACTCACCTGAGTGCAGAGTGGATTGGGCTTCTTAGGCTACTGGACGTTAGCTCCAGAGGGACGATCACAGGTTCAGCCTGGATGGGTCACCGGAGCCGCGCCGCCGTCCCCCTTACAGAGCCAGAAGAGACGAAGGTCCGGTGAAAGCGGCGGCAGAAGACATCCTGTCTTCAAGACTAAGGTAGCGCACAGCACCGCAGCTGTGCGCCATTGCTCTCAGCACACTTCACACTCCGGTCACTGAGGGTGCAGGGCGCTGGGGGGGAGCGCCCTGAGACGCAATATAACACACATATACCTTAGCTGGCAAAAGGAATACATCACATATAGCTCCAGGGCTATATGGATGTATTTTTTCCCCTGCCATTTTACACAAAAAAGCGGGAGTTAAGGGCGTCGTGAAGGGGCGGGGCCTATCTCCTCAGCACACTGGCGCCATTATTCCCTCACAGCTCCGCTGGAAGGACGGCTCCCTGATTCTCCCCTGCAGTACTGCATCTGATTCAGGGTAAAAAAGAGAAGGGGGGGCATTTTGGCAGCAAATAACTAGATTAACAGCAGCTATAAGGGATTAACACTTATATAAGGTTATCCCTGTATATATATAGCGCTGGGTGTGTGCTGGCAGACTCTCCCTCTGTCTCTCCAAAGGGCTAAGTAGGGTCCTGTCCTCTATCAGAGCATTCCCGGTGTGTGTGCTGTGTGTCGGTACGCGTGTGTCGACATGTATGAGGAGGAAAATGAGGTGGAGGCGGAGCAGTTGCCTGTGTTAGTGATGTCACCCCCTAGGGAGTCGACACCTGACTGGATGATTGTGTTTAAGCAATTAAGTGATAATGTCAGCAATTTACAAAAAACTGTTGACGACATGAGAAAGCCGGCAAATCAATTAGTGCCTGTTCAGGCGTCTCAGACACCCTCAGGGGCCCTAAAACGGCCGCTACCTCAGTGGGTCGACACGGATCCAGATACAGATACTGAATCTAGTGTCGACGGTGACGAGACAAACGTAATGTCCAGTAGGGCCACACGTTACATGATCACGGCAATGAAAGAGGCATTGAACCTTTCTGACACTACAAATACCTCAAAGGCGGGTATTATGTGGGGTGTGAAAAAACTGCCAATAGTTTTTCCTGAGTCTGAGGAAATAAATGAGGTGTGTGATAAAGCGTGGGTTTCCCCCGATAAAAAACAGCTAATTTCTAATAAGTTATTAGCACTATACCCTTTCCCGCCAGAGGTTAGGGCACGGTGGGAAACACCCCCTAGGGTAGATAAGGCGCTCACACGTTTATCTAAACAAGTAGCGTTACCGTCCCCTGATACGGCCACCCTCAAAGAACCAGCTGATAGGAGGCTGGAAAATATCCTGAAAAGTATATACACACATACTGGTGTTATACTGCGACCAGCAATCGCATCAGCCTGGATGTGCAGTGCTGGAGTCGCATGGGCGGATTCCCTGACTGAGAATATTGATACCCTGGATAGGGACAATATTCTGTTAACTATAGAACATTTAAAGGATGCATTGCTATATATGCGTGATGCGCAGAGGGATATTTGTACCCTGGCATCAAGAGTAAGCGCAATGTCCATCTCTGCCAGAAGAGCATTATGGACCAGACAGTGGTCAGGGGACGCAGATTCCAAACGGCACATGGAAGTATTGCCGTATAAGGGGGAGGAGTTATTTGGGGCTGGTCTAACAGACCTGGTGGCCACGGCAACGGCTGGAAAATCCACCTTTTTACCCCAGGTTACTTCACAAGCGAGCAAAAGGTCACTCTTTTCTGCCCAAGGGCAGAGGAAGAGGAAAAAGGCAGCACCATGCAGCCGCTTCCCAGGAGCAGAAGCCCTCCCCTGCTTCTGCCAAGTCTTCAGCATGACGCTGGGGCTTTACAAGCAGACTCAGACACGGTGGGGGCCCATCTCAAGAATTTCAACGCGCAGTGGGCTCACTCGCAAGTGGATCCCTGGATTCTACAGGTAGTATCACAGGGGTACAAACTGGAATTCGAGGCGTTTCCTCCTCATCGGTTCCTGAAGTCTGCTTTACCAAAGTCTCCCTCCGACAGGGAGGCAGTTCTGGAAGCCATTCACAAGCTGTACTCCCAGCAGGTGATAATCAAGGTACCCCTCTTACAACAGGGGAAGGGGTATTATTCCACACTATTTGTGGTACCGAAACCGGACGGCTCGGTGAGACCAATATTAAATCTAAAATCTTTGAACACTTACATAAAAAGGTTCAAATTCAAGATGGAGTCACTCAGAGCGGTGATAGCGAACCTGGAAGAGGGGGACTATATGGTGTCGCTGGACATCAAGGATGCTTATCTCCACGTCCCAATATATCCTTCTCACCAAGGGTACCTCAGGTTTGTAGTACAAAACTGTCATTATCAGTTTCAGACGCTGCCGTTTGGATTGTCCACGGCGCCTCGGGTCTTTACCAAGGTAATGGCCGAAATGATGATTCTTCTACGAAGAAAAGGCATCTTAATTATCCCTTACTTGGACGATCTCCTGATAAGGGCAAGAACCAAGGAACAGTTAGAAGTCGGAGTGGCACTATCTCAGGTAGTGCTAAGTCAGCACGGATGGATTCTAAATATTCCAAAATCGCAGCTGATTCCAACGACACGTCTACTGTTCTTAGGAATGATTCTGGACACAGTCCAGAAGAAGGTGTTTCTCCCGGAGGAGAAGGCCAGGGAGTTATCCGAGCTAGTCAGGAACCTCCTAAAACCAGGACAGGTCTCAGTGCATCAGTGCACAAGGGTCCTGGGAAAAATGGTGGCTTCTTACGAAGCGATTCCATTCGGAAGATTCCATGCAAGAACTTTTCAGTGGGATCTACTGGGAAAATGGTCCGGATCGCATCTTCAGATGCATCAACGGATAACCCTGTCGCCAAGGACAAGGGTGTCTCTCCTGTGGTGGCTTCAGAGGGCTCATCTACTAGAGGGCCGCAGATTTGGCATTCAGGATTGGATCCTGGTAACCACGGATGCCAGCCTGAGAGGCTGGGGAGCAGTCACACAGGGAAGGAATTTCCAGGGCTTGTGGTCAAGCATGGAAACATCTCTTCATATAAACATTCTAGAACTAAGGGCCATTTACAATGCCTTAATTCAAGCAAAACCTCTGCTTCAGGGTCAGGCGGTGTTGATCCAGTCGGACAACATCACGTCAGTCGCCCACATAAACAGACAGGGCGGCACGAGAAGCAGGAGGGCAATGGCAGAAACTGCAAGGATTCTTCGCTGGGCGGAAAATCATGTGATAGCACTGTCAGCAGTGTTCATTCCGGGAGTGGACAACTGGGAAGCAGACTTCCTCAGCAGACACGACCTTCACCCGGGAGAGTGGGGACTTCACCCAGAAGTCTTCCACCAAATTGTAAACCGTTGAGAAAGACCAAAGGTGGACATGATGGCGTCACGTCTAAACAAAAAACTGGACAGATATTGCGCCAGGTCAAGGGACCCTCAGGCAATAGCAGTGGACGCTCTGGTAACGCCGTGGGTGTACCAGTCAGTGTATGTATTCCCTCCTCTGCCCCTCATACCGAAAGTATTGAGAATCATAAGAAGGAGAGGAGTAAGAACTATACTCGTGGTTCCGGATTGGCCAAGAAGGTCTTGGTACCCGGAACTTCAAGAGATGCTCACGGACGAACCGTGGCCTCTACCTCTAAGACAGGACCTGCTACTGCAGGGGCCTTGTCTGTTCCAAGACTTACCGCGGCTGCGTTTGACGGCATGGCGGTTGAACGCCGGATCCTGAAGGACAAGGGCATTCCAGAAGAAGTCATCCCTACTCTGGTAAAAGCCAGAAAGGAAGTAACCGCAAAACATTATCACCGCATTTGGCGTAAATATGTTGCGTGGTGTGAGGCCAAGAAGGCCCCTACACAGGAATTTCAACTGGGTCGTTTCTTGCATTTCCTGCAAGCAGGACTGTCTATGGGCCTAAAATTAGGGTCCATTAAGGTTCAAATTTCGGCCCTGTCGATATTCTTCCAGAAAGAACTGGCTTCAGTACCTGAAGTTCAGACATTGTGAAAGGGGTGCTGCACATACAGCCTCCTTTTGTGCCTCCAGTGGCACCTTGGGATCTCAATGTTGTGTTGAGATTTCTAAAATCACACTGGTTTGAACCATTGTCTACGGTAGATTTAAAATATCTCACGTGGAAGGTGTCGATGCTGTTGGCCTTGGCTTCAGCTAGGCGTGTGTCAGAATTGGCGGCTTTATCATGTAAAAGCCCTTACCTAAATTTTCATTCTGACAGGGCGGAATTGAGGACTCGTCCTCAATTTCTACTTAAGGTGGTTTCTGCATTTCACATGAACCAACCTATTGTGGTACCTGCGGCTACTAGGGACTTAGAGGACTCTAAGTTGCTGGACGTTGTCAGGGCCTTGAAAATATATGTTTCCAGGACGGCTGGAGTCAGGAAAACTGACTCGCTGTTTATCCTGTATGCACCCAACAAGCTGGGTGCTCCTGCTTCAAAGCAGACGATTGCTCGTTGGATTTGTAGTACAATTCAACTTGCACATTCCGTGGCAGGATTGCCACAGCCAAAATCAGTAAAAGCCCATTCCACAAGGAAAGTGGGCTCATCTTGGGCGGCTGCCCGAGGGGTCTCGGCTTTACAACTTTGCCGAGCAGCTACTTGGTCAGGGGCAAACACGTTTGCTAAATTCTACAAATTTGATACCCTGGCTGAGGAGGACCTGGAGTTCTCTCATTCGGTGCTGCAGAGTCATCCGCACTCTCCCGCCCGTTTGGGAGCTTTGGTATAATCCCCATGGTCCTTACGGAGTCCCAGCATCCACTTAGGACGTTAGAGAAAATAAGATTTTACTTACCGATAAATCTATTTCTCGTAGTCCGTAGTGGATGCTGGGCGCCCATCCCTAGTGCGGATTGTCTGCAATACTTGTATATAGTTATTGTTACAAAAAATTCGGGTTATTATTGTTGAGCCATCTTTTCAGAGGCTCCTTTAAATTTATCATACTGTTAACTGGGTTCAGATCACGAGTTGTACGGTGTGATTGGCGTGGCTGGTATGAGTCTTACCCGGGATTCAATATCCTTCCTTATTATGTACGCTCGTCCGGGCACAGTATCCTAACTGGCTTGGAGGAGGGTCATAGGGGGAGGAGCCAGTGCACACCACCTGATATCTCAAGCTTTTATTTTGTGCCCTGTCTCCTGCGGAGCCGCTATTCCCCATGGTCCTTACGGAGTCCCAGCATCCACTACGGACTACGAGAAATAGATTTATCGGTAAGTAAAATCATATTTTTCCCTTAGGGCCACACGTTACATGTTAAGGGCAATGAAGGAGGTGTTACATATTTCTGATACTACAAGTACCACAAAGAAGGGTATTATGTGGGGTGTGAAAAAACTACCTGTAGTTTTTCCTGAATCAGATAAATTAAATAAAGAGTGTGATGATGAGTGGGTTTCCCCCGATAGAAAATTATTGGCGGTATACCCTTTCCCGCCAGAAACACCCTTTAGGGTGGATAAGGCGCTCACACGCTTATCAAAACAAGTGGCGGTACCGTCTCCAGATAGGGCCGCCCTCAAGGAGCCAGCTGAGAGGCTGGAAAATATCCTAAAAAGGTATATACACACATACTGGTGTTATACTGCGACCAGCGATCGCCTCAACCTGGATGTGCAGCGCTGGGGTGGCTTGGTCGGATTCCCTGACTGAAAATATTGATACCCTTGACAGGGACAGTATTTTATTGACTATAGAGCATTTAAAGGATGCATTTCTATATATGCGAGATGCACAGAGGGATATTTGCACTCTGGCATCAAGAGTAAGTGCGATGTCCATATCTGCCAGAAGATGTTTATGGACACGACAGTGGTCAGGTGATGCAGATTCCAAACGGCACATGGAAGTATTGCCGTATAAAGGGGAGGAGTTATTTGGGGTCGGTCCATCGGACCTGGTGGCCACGGCAACAGCTGGAAAATCCACCTTTTTTACCCCAAGTCACATCTCAGCAGAAAAAGACACCGTCTTTTCAGCCTCAGTTCTTTCGTCCCCATAAGGGCAAGCGGGCAAAAGGCCAGTCATATTTGCCCAGGGATAGAGGAAAGGGAAGAAGACTGCAGCAGGCAGCCCATTCCCAGGAACAGAGCCCTCCACCGCTTCTACTAAGTCCTCAGCATGACGCTGGGGCCGTACAAGCTAACTCAGGTGCGGTGGGGGGTCGTCTCAAGAGTTTCAGCGCGTAGTGGGCTCACTCGCAAGTGGACCCTTGGATCCTACAAGTAGTATCCCAGGGGTACAGATTGGAAATTCGAGACGTCTCCCCCTCGCAGGCTCCTGATGTCTGTTTTACCAACGTCTTCCTCCGACAGGGAGGCAGTATTGGAAACAATTCACAAGCTGTATTCCCAGCAGGTGATAATCAAAGTACCCCTCCTACAACAAGGAAAGGGGTATTATTCCATACTATATTGTGGTACTGAAGCCGGACGGCTCGGTGAGACCTATTCTAAATGGATAATCTTTGAACACTTACATACAAAGGTTCAAATCAAGATGGAGTCACTCAGAGCAGTGATAGCGAACCAATAGGGTGTCCCTGGACATCAAGGTTGCTTACCTCCATGTCCCAAATTGCCCTTCTCACCAAGGGTACCTCAGGTTCGTGGTACGGAACTGTCACTATCAGTTTCAGACGCTGCCGTTTGGATTGTCCACGGCACCCCGGGTCTTTACCAAAGTAATGGCCGAAATGATGATTCTTCTTCAAAGAAAAGGCGTCTTAATTATCCCTTACTTGGACGATCTCCTGATAAGGGCAGGGTCCAGAGAACAGTTGGAAGTCGGAGTAGCACTATCTCAAGTAGTTCTACGACAGCACGGGTGGATTTTAAATATCCAAAATCGCAGCCGTTTCCGACGACACGTCTGCTGTTCCTAGGGATGGTTCTGGACACAGTCCAGAAAAAGGTGTTTCTCCCGGAGGAGAAAGCCAGGGAGTTATCCGAGCTAGTCAGGAACCTCCTAAAACCAGGAAAAGTGTCAGTGCATCATTGCACAAGAGTCCTGGGAAAAATGGTGGCTTATTACGAAGCGATTCCATTCGGCAGATTCCACGCAAGAACTTTTCAGTGGGATCTGCTGGACAAATGGTCCGGATCGCATCTCCAGATGCATCAGCGGATAACCCTATCTCCAAGGACAAGGGTGTCTCTCCTGTGGTGGTTACAGAGTGCTCATCTTCTAGAGGGCCGCAGATTCGGCATTCAGGATTGGATGCTGGTGACCACGGAGGCCAGCCTGAGAGGCTGGGGAGCAGTCACACAAGGAAAAAATTTCCAGGGAGTGTGATCAAGTCTGGAGACTTTTCTTCACATAAATATACTGGAGCTACGGGCAATTTACAATGCTCTAAGCTTAGCAAGACCTCTGCTTCAAGGTCAGCCGGTATTGATCCAGTGGGACAACAACATGGCAGTCGCCCACGTAAACAGACAGGGCGGCACAAGAAGCAGGAGGGCAATGGCAGAAACTGCAAGGATTTTTCGCTGGGCGGAAAATCATGTGATAGCACTGTCAGCAGTGTTCATTCCGGGAGTGGACAACTGGGAAGCAGACTTCCTCAGCACAACCTCCACCCGGGAGAGTGGGGACTTCATCGGGAAGTCTTCCACATGATTGTGAACCGTTGGGAAAGACCAAAGGTGGACATGATGGCGTCCCGCCTGAACAAAAAACTGGACAAGTATTGCGCCAGGTCAAAAGACCCTCAGGCAATAGCTGTGGACGTTCTGGTAACACCGTGGGTGTACCAGTCGGTGTATGTCTTACCTCCTCTGCTTCTCATACCCAAGGTATTGAGAATTATAAGACGTAGAGGAGTAAGAACTATACTCGTGGCTCCGGATTGGCCAAGAAGGACTTGGTACCCGGAACTTCAAGAGATGCTCACAGAGGACTCATGGCCTCTGCCGCTAAGAAGGGACTTGTTTCAGCAAGTACCATGTCTGTTCCAAGACTTACCGCGGCTGCGTTTGACGGCATGGCGGTTGAACGCCGGATCCTAAGGGAAAAAGGCATTCCGGAAGAGGTCATTCCTACCCTGGTCAAAGCCAGGAAGGAGGTGACCGCACAACATTATCACCACATGTGGCGAAAATATGTTGCGTGGTGTGAGGCCAGGAAGGCCCCACGAAGAAATTTCAACTCGGTCGTTTCTTGCATTCCTGCAAACAGGAGTGTCTATGGGCCTCAAATTGGGGTCCATTAAGGTTCCAATTTCGGCCCTGTCGATTTTCTTCCAAAAAAGAATTGGCTTCAGTTCCTGAAGTCCAGAAGTTTGTCAAGGGAGTGCTGCATATACAACCCCCTTTTGTGCCTCCAGTGGCACTGTGGGATCTCAACGTAGTTCTGGGATTCCTCAAATCACATTGGTTTAAACCGCTCAAATCTGTGGATTTTAAATATTTCACAGGGAAAGTGACCATGCGGTTGGCCCTGGCCTCGGCCAGGCGAGTATCAGAATTGGCGGCGTTTGTCTCACAAAAGCCCATATCTGATTGTCCATTCGGACAGGGCAGAGCTGCGGACTCGTCCCCAGTTTCTCCCTAAGGTGGTGTCAGTGTTTCACCTGAACCAGCTTATTGTGGTACCTGCGGCTACTAGGGACTTGGAGGACTCCAAGTTGCTAGATGTTGTCAGGGCCCTGAAAATATAGTTTCTAGGACGACTGGAGTCAGGAAAACTGACTTGCTGTTATCCTGTATGCACCCAACAAACTGGGTGCTCTTGCTTCTAAGCAGACGATTGCTAGTTGGATGTGTAGTACAATTCAGCTTGCACATTCTGTGGCAGGCCTGCCACAGCCAAAATATGTAAATGCCCATTTCACAAGGAAGGTGGGCTCATCTTGGGCGGCTGCCCGAGGGCTCTCGGCTTTACAACTTTGCCGAGCTGATACTTGGTCAGGGGCACACCCTGACTGAGGAGGACCTGGAGTTCTCTCATTCGGTGCTGCAGAGTCATCCGCACTCTCCCGCCCGTTTGGGAGCTTTGGTATAATCCCCATGGTCCTGACGGAGTCCCCAGCATCCACTTAGGACGTTAGAGAAAATAAGAATTTACTTACCGATAATTCTATTTCTCGTAGTCCGTAGTGGATGCTGGGCGCCCATCCCAAGTGCGGATTGTCTGCAATACTTGTACATAGTTATTGTTACAAAAATCGGGTTATTATTGTTGTGAGCCATCTTTTCAGAGGCTCCGCTGTTATCATGCTGTTACCTGGGTTCAGATCACAGGTTGTACAGTGTGATTGGTGTGGCTGGTATGAGTCTTACCCGGGATTCAAAATCCTTCCTTATTGTGTACGCTCGTCCGGGCACAGTATCCTAACTGAGGCTTGGAGGAGGGTCATAGGGGGAGGAGCCAGTGCACACCACCTGATCCTAAAGCTTTTATTTTTGTGCCCTGTCTCCTGCGGAGCCGCTATTCCCCATGGTCCTGACGGAGTCCCCAGCATCCACTACGGACTACGAGAAATAGAATTATCGGTAAGTAAATTCTTATTTTTTATAAGGTAGGTAGATAGATAGATAGATATCGATAGCTAATTGTAGATATATAGGAAGATATAGAGTTCTAGGTAGCTAAGATAGAAAGAACCACGTATCGTTCGCATCGTTTAGCGTTGCAGGCACCGACGGTAAGTGATGCGCGTCCCCACCGTCGTTTTTTTTTTTTCCATGCGTTAGTTTGGACCATCAGATAGGTAGATACACAGTAGGTTGCTATAGATGGCAATCTCTATTCTACCTATCTACTTATCTTTACATACAATATAGGGCATGTGGTTGGAGCTGCGCCCCCAGACTTGCAAAGTACCGTTTTATTTTCGGTACTTAACGCATGAGCAGGACCCCTTCTGCACGTGCGCGACCGGTCCCGCGGAACAAACAGACTGTCAGTGTTTGACAGTCTGCTGCCCTCTGGAGCCAGGGAAGGGGTGGGGACGACCTCAGTTTGTCGAAACAGAGGCGCGTCACCGCCGGTGGTGGGAAGAGGACAGGGATCTCCATCGTAAGACGGAGTTTTCCTGTCCTCTGCGGGGGGGCGGCTTCAGCGGCACCATGGGTGCCCTAAACCCCCCGATGGTGACAGCAGGAGGCGTTTGCTTGTAGCAGACGCCCCCTGCTGCATCGCCATGCGGAGCTATCCCTGCTGCTTCCAAGGAAGCAGCAGTGATAGCAAACTCCGACCACCTCTTAATTAACCCGCGAGAAGGGTTAGGCTGCGGTGGGAGGTTAGGGTTAGGCTGTGGAGAGGGGGGAGGCGGGGTTTAGGTTTCGGTAGCGCCGCGGGGATGGTCAAGGTTAGGCACGATAGGTTTAGGTAGAATAGATAAATATTTTTAGAAGCTAGAATAGATAAATAGATAAAAAAAATAAGATAAATACATATATTTTTATAAGGTAGGTAGATAGATAGATAGATATCGATAGCTAATTGTAGATATATAGGAAGATATAGAGTTCTAGGTAGCTAAGATAGAAAGAACCACGTATCGTTCGCATCGTTTAGCGTTGCAGGCACCGACGGTAAGTGATGCGTGTCCCCACCGTCGTTTTTTTTTTTTTTTTTCCCCATGCGTTAGTTTGGACCATCAGATAGGTCGATACACAGTAGGTTGCTATAGATGGCAATCTCTATTCTACCTATCTACTTATCTTTACATACAATATAGGGCATGTGGTTGGAGCTGCGCCCCCAGACTTGCAAAGTACCGTTTTATTTTCGGTACTTAACGCATGAGCAGGACCCCTTCTGCACGTGCGCGACCGGTCCCGCGGAACAAACAGACTGTCAGTGTTTGACAGTCTGCTGCCCTCTGGAGCCAGGGAAGGGGTGGGGACGACCTCAGTTTGTCGAAACAGAGGCGCGTCACCGCCGGTGGTGGGAAGAGGACAGGGATCTCCGTCGTAAGACGGAGTTTTCCTGTCCTCTGCGGGGGGGCGGCTTCAGCTGCACCATGGGTGCCCTAAGCGCCCCGATGGTGACAGCAGGAGGCGTTCGCTTGTAGCAGACGCCCCCTGCTGCATCGCCATGCGGAGCTATCCCTGCTGCTTCCAAGGAAGCAGCAGTGATAGCAAACTCCGACCACCTCTTAATTAACCCGCGAGAAGGGTTAGGCTGCGGTGGGAGGTTAGGGTTAGGCTGCGGAGAGGGGGGAGGCGGGGTTTAGGTTTCGGTAGCGCCGCGGGGATGGTCAAGGTTAGGCACGATAGGTTTAGGTAGAATAGATAAATATTTTTAGAAGCTAGAATAGATAAAAAAAATAAGATAAATACATATATTTTTATAAGGTAGATAGATAGATAGATAGATATCGATAGCTAATTGTAGATATATAGGAAGATATAGAGTTCTAGGTAGCTAAGATAGAAAGAACCACGTATCGTTCGCATCGTTTAGCGTTGCAGGCACCGACGGTAAGTGATGCGCGTCCCCACCGTCGTTTTTTTTTTTTTCATGCGTTAGTTTGGACCATCAGATAGGTAGATACACAGTAGGTTGCTATAGATGGCAATCTCTATTCTACCTATCTACTTATCTTTACATACAATATAGGGCATGTGGTTGGAGCTGCGCCCCCAGACTTGCAAAGTACCGTTTTATTTTCGGTACTTAACGCATGAGCAGGACCCCTTCTGCACGTGCGCGACCGGTCCCGCGGAACAAACAGACTGTCAGTGTTTGACAGTCTGCTGCCCTCTGGAGCCAGGGAAGGGGTGGGGACGACCTCAGTTTGTCGAAACAGAGGCGCGTCACCGCCGGTGGTGGGAAGAGGACAGGGATCTCCGTCGTAAGACGGAGTTTTCCTGTCCTCTGCGGGGGGGCGGCTTCAGCGGCACCATGGGTGCCCTAAGCCCCCCGATGGTGACAGCAGGAGGCGTTTGCTTGTAGCAGACGCCCCCTGCTGCATCGCCATGCGGAGCTATCCCTGCTGCTTCCAAGGAAGCAGCAGTGATAGCAAACTCCGACCACCTCTTAATTAACCCGCGAGAAGGGTTAGGCTGCGGTGGGAGGTTAAGGTTAGGCTGCGGAGAGGGGGGAGGCGGGGTTTAGGTTTCGGTATCGCCGCGGGGATGGTCAAGGTTAGGCACGATAGGTTTAGGTAGAATAGATAAATATTTTTAGAAGCTAGAATAGATATAAAAAAATAAGATAAATACATATATTTTTTTATAAGATAGATAGATAGATATCGATAGCTAATTGTAGATATATAGGAAGATATAGAGTTCTAGGTAGCTAAGATAGAAAGAACCACGTATCGTTCGCATCGTTTAGCGTTGCAGGCACCGACGGTAAGTGATGCGCGTCCCCACCGTCGTTTTTTGTTTTTTTTCCCATGCGTTAGTTTGGACCATCAGATAGGTAGATGCACAGTAGGTTGCTATAGAGGGCAATCTCTATTCTACCTATCTACTTATCTTTACATACAATATAGGGCATGTGGTTGGAGCTGCGCCCCCAGACTTGCAAAGTACCGTTTTATTTTCGGTACTTAACGCATGAGCAGGACCCCTTCTGCACGTGCGCGACCGGTCCCGCGGAACAAACAGACTGTCAGTGTTTGACAGTCTGCTGCCCTCTGGAGCCAGGGAAGGGGTGGGGACGACCTCAGTTTGTCGAAACAGAGGCGCGTCACCGCCGGTGGTGGGAAGAGGACAGGGATCTCCGTCGTAAGACGGAGTTTTCCTGTCCTCTGCGGGGGGGCGGCTTCAGCGGCACCATGGGTGCCCTAAGCCCCCCGATGGTGACAGCAGGAGGCGTTTGCTTGTAGCAGACGCCCCCTGCTGCATCGCCATGCGGAGCTATCCCTGCTGCTTCCAAGGAAGCAGCAGTGATAGCAAACTCCGACCACCTCTTAATTAACCCGCGAGAAGGGTTAGGCTGCGGTGGGAGGTTAGGGTTAGGCTGGGGGGAGGCGGGGTTTAGGTTTCGGTAGCGCCGCGGGGATGGTCAAGGTTAGGCACGATAGGTTTAGGTAGAATAGATAAATATTTTTAGAAGCTAGAATAGATAAAAAAAATAAGATAAATACATATATTTTTATAAGGTAGGTAGATAGATAGATAGATATCGATAGCTAATTGTAGATATATAGGAAGATATAGAGTTCTAGGTAGCTAAGATAGAAAGAACCACGTATCGTTCGCATCGTTTAGCGTTGCAGGCACCGACGGTAAGTGATGCGCGTCCACACCGTCGTTTTTTGTTTTTTTTCCCATGCGTTAGTTTGGACCATCAGATAGGTAGATGCACAGTAGGTTGCTATAGAGGGCAATCTCTATTCTACCTATCTACTTATCTTTACATACAATATAGGGCATGTGGTTGGAGCTGCGCCCCCAGACTTGCAAAGTACCGTTTTATTTTCGGTACTTAACGCATGAGCAGGACCCCTTCTGCACGTGCGCGACCGGTCCCGCGGAAAAAAACAGACTGTCAGTGTTTGACAGTCTGCTGCCCTCTGGAGCCAGGGAAGGGGTGGGGACGACCTCAGTTTGTCGAAACAGAGGCGCGTCACCGCCGGTGGTGGGAAGAGGACAGGGATCTCCGTCGTAAGACGGAGTTTTCCTGTCCTCTGCGGGGGGGCGGCTTCAGCGGCACCATGGGTGCCCTAAGCCCCCCGATGGTGACAGCAGGAGGCGTTTGCTTGTAGCAAACGCCCCCTGCTGCATCGCCATGCGGAGCTATCCCTGCTGCTTCCAAGGAAGCAGCAGTGATAGCAAACTCCGACCACCTCTTAATTAACCCGCGAGAAGGGTTAGGCTGCGGTGGGAGGTTAGGGTTAGGCTGCGGAGAGGGGGGAGGCGGGGTTTAGGTTTCGGTAGCGCCGCGGGGATGGTCAAGGTTAGGCACGATAGGTTTAGGTAGAATAGATAAATATTTTTAGAAGCTAGAATAGATAAAAAAAATAAGATAAATACATATATTTTTATAAGGTAGGTAGATAGATAGATAGATATCGATAGCTAATTGTAGATATATAGGAAGATATAGAGTTCTAGGTAGCTAAGATAGAAAGAACCACGTATCGTTCGCATCGTTTAGCGTTGCAGGCACCGACGGTAAGTGATGCGCGTCCCCACCGTCGTTTTTTTTTTTTTTTTTTCTATGCGTTAGTTTGGACCATCAGATAGGTCGATACACAGTAGGTTGCTATAGATGGCAATCTCTATTCTACCTATCTACTTATCTTTACATACAATATAGGGCATGTGGTTGGAGCTGCGCCCCCAGACTTGCAAAGTACCGTTTTATTTTCGGTACTTAACGCATGAGCAGGACCCCTTCTGCACGTGCGCGACCGGTCCCGCGGAACAAACAGACTGTCAGTGTTTGACAGTCTGCTGCCCTCTGGAGCCAGGGAAGGGGTGGGGACGACCTCAGTTTGTCGAAACAGAGGCGCGTCACCGCCGGTGGTGGGAAGAGGACAGGGATCTCCGTCGTAAGACGGAGTTTTCCTGTCCTCTGCGGGGGGGCGGCTTCAGCGGCACCATGGGTGCCCTAAGCCCCCCGATGGTGACAGCAGGAGGCGTTTGCTTGTAGCAGACGCCCCCTGCTGCATCGCCATGCGGAGCTATCCCTGCTGCTTCCAAGGAAGCAGCAGTGATAGCAAACTCCGACCACCTCTTAATTAACCCGCGAGAAGGGTTAGGCTGCGGTGGGAGGTTAGGGTTAGGCTGCGGAGAGGGGGGAGGCGGGGTTTAGGTTTCGGTAGCGCCGCGGGGATGGTCAAGGTTAGGCACGATAGGTTTAGGTAGAATAGATAAATATTTTTAGAAGCTAGAATAGATAAAAAAAATAAGATAAATACATATATTTTTATAAGGTAGGTAGATAGATAGATAGATATCGATAGCTAATTGTAGATATATAGGAAGATATAGAGTTCTAGGTAGCTAAGATAGAAAGAACCATGTATCGTTCGCATCGTTTAGCGTTGCAGGCACCGACGGTAAGTGATGCGCGTCCCCACCGTCGTTTTTTTTTCTTCCATGCGTTAGTTTGGACCATCAGATAGGTAGATACACAGTAGGTTGCTATAGATGGCAATCTCTATTCTACCTATCTACTTATCTTTACATACAATATAGGGCATGTGGTTGGAGCTGCGCCCCCAGACTTGCAAAGTACCGTTTTATTTTCGGTACTTAACGCATGAGCAGGACCCCTTCTGCACGTGCGCGACCGGTCCCGCGGAACAAACAGACTGTCAGTGTTTGACAGTCTGCTGCCCTCTGGAGCCAGGGAAGGGGTGGGGACGACCTCAGTTTGTCGAAACAGAGGCGCGTCACCGCCGGTGGTGGGAAGAGGACAGGGATCTCCGTCGTAAGATGGAGTTTTCCTGTCCTCTGCGGGGGGGCGGCTTCAGCGGCACCATGGGTGCCCTAAGCCCCCCGATGGTGACAGCAGGAGGCGTTTGCTTGTAGCAGACGCCCCCTGCTGCATCGCCATGCGGAGCTATCCCTGCTGCTTCAAAGGAAGCAGCAGTGATAGCAAACTCCGACCACCTCTTAATTAACCCGCGAGAAGGGTTAGGCTGCGGTGGGAGGTTAGGGTTAGGCTGCGGAGAGGGGGGAGGCGGGGTTTAGGTTTCGGTAGCGCCGCGGGGATGGTCAAGGTTAGGCACGATAGGTTTAGGTAGAATAGATAAATATTTTTAGAAGCTAGAATAGATAAAAAAAATAAGATAAATACATATATTTTTATAAGGTAGGTAGATAGATAGATAGATATCGATAGCTAATTGTAGATATATAGGAAGATATAGAGTTCTAGGTAGCTAAGATAGAAAGAACCACGTATCGTTCGCATCGTTTAGCGTTGCAGGCACCGACGGTAAGTGATGCGCGTCCCCACCGTCGTTTTTTTTTTCCATGCGTTAGTTTGGACCATCAGATAGGTAGATACACAGTAGGTTGCTATTGAGGGCAATCTCTATTCTACCTATCTACTTATCTTTACATACAATATAGGGCATGTGGTTGGAGCTGCGCCCCCAGACTTGCAAAGTACCGTTTTATTTTCGGTACTTAACGCATAAGCAGGACCCCTTCTGCACGTGCGCGACCGGTCCCGCGGAACAAACAGACTGTCAGTGTTTGACAGTCTGCTGCCCTCTGGAGCCAGGGAAGGGGTGGGGACGACCTCAGTTTGTCGAAACAGAGGCGCGTCACCGCCGGTGGTGGGAAGAGGACAGGGATCTCCGTAGTAAGACAGAGTTTTCCTGTCCTCTGCGGGGGGGCGGCTTCAGCGGCACCATGGGTGCCCTAAGCCCCCCGATGGTGACAGCAGGAGGCGTTTGCTTGTAGCAGACGCCCCCTGCTGCATCGCCATGCGGAGCTATCCCTGCTGCTTCCAAGTAAGCAGCAGTGATAGCAAACTCCGACCACCTCTTAATTAACCCGCGAGAAGGGTTAGGCTGCGGTGGGAGGTTAGGGTTAGGCTGCGGAGAGGGGGGCGGCGGGGTTTAGGTTTCGGTAGCGCCGCGGGGATGGTCAAGGTTAGGCACGATAGGTTTAGGTAGAATAGATAAATATTTTTAGAAGCTAGAATAGATATAAAAAAATAAGATAAATACATATATTTTTTTATAAGATAGATAGATAGATATCGATAGCTAATTGTAGATATATAGGAAGATATAGAGTTCTAGGTAGCTAAGATAGAAAGAACCACGTATCGTTCGCATCGTTTAGCGTTGCAGGCACCGACGGTAAGTGATGCGCGTCCCCACCGTCGTTTTTTGTTTTTTTTCCCATGCGTTAGTTTGGACCATCAGATAGGTAGATGCACAGTAGGTTGCTATAGAGGGCAATCTCTATTCTACCTATCTACTTATCTTTACATACAATATAGGGCATGTGGTTGGAGCTGCGCCCCCAGACTTGCAAAGTACCGTTTTATTTTCGGTACTTAACGCATGAGCAGGACCCCTTCTGCACGTGCGCGACCGGTCCCGCGGAACAAACAGACTGTCAGTGTTTGACAGTCTGCTGCCCTCTGGAGCCAGGGAAGGGGTGGGGACGACCTCAGTTTGTCGAAACAGAGGCGCGTCACCGCCGGTGGTGGGAAGAGGACAGGGATCTCCGTCGTAAGACGGAGTTTTCCTGTCCTCTGCGGGGGGGCGGCTTCAGCGGCACCATGGGTGCCCTAAGCCCCCCGATGGTGACAGCAGGAGGCGTTTGCTTGTAGCAGACGCCCCCTGCTGCATCGCCATGCGGAGCTATCCCTGCTGCTTCCAAGGAAGCAGCAGTGATAGCAAACTCCGACCACCTCTTAATTAACCCGCGAGAAGGGTTAGGCTGCGGTGGGAGGTTAGGGTTAGGCTGCGGAGAGGGGGGAGGCGGGCGGCGGGGTTTAGGTTTCGGTAGCGCCGCGGGGATGGTCAAGGTTAGGCACGATAGGTTTAGGTAGAATAGATAAATATTTTTAGAAGCTAGAATAGATATAAAAAAATAAGATAAATACATATATTTTTTTATAAGATAGATAGATAGATATCGATAGCTAATTGTAGATATATAGGAAGATATAGAGTTCTAGGTAGCTAAGATAGAAAGAACCACGTATCGTTCGCATCGTTTAGCGTTGCAGGCACCGACGGTAAGTGATGCGCGTCCCCACCGTCGTTTTTTGTTTTTTTTCCCATGCGTTAGTTTGGACCATCAGATAGGTAGATGCACAGTAGGTTGCTATAGAGGGCAATCTCTATTCTACCTATCTACTTATCTTTACATACAATATAGGGCATGTGGTTGGAGCTGCGCCCCCAGACTTGCAAAGTACCGTTTTATTTTCGGTACTTAACGCATGAGCAGGACCCCTTCTGCACGTGCGCGACCGGTCCCGCGGAACAAACAGACTGTCAGTGTTTGACAGTCTGCTGCCCTCTGGAGCCAGGGAAGGGGTGGGGACGACCTCAGTTTGTCGAAACAGAGGCGCGTCACCGCCGGTGGTGGGAAGAGGACAGGGATCTCCGTCGTAAGACGGAGTTTTCCTGTCCTCTGCGGGGGGGCGGCTTCAGCGGCACCATGGGTGCCCTAAGCCCCCCGATGGTGACAGCAGGAGGCGTTTGCTTGTAGCAGACGCCCCCTGCTGCATCGCCATGCGGAGCTATCCCTGCTGCTTCCAAGGAAGCAGCAGTGATAGCAAACTCCGACCACCTCTTAATTAACCCGCGAGAAGGGTTAGGCTGCGGTGGGAGGTTAGGGTTAGGCTGGGGGGAGGCGGGGTTTAGGTTTCGGTAGCGCCGCGGGGATGGTCAAGGTTAGGCACGATAGGTTTAGGTAGAATAGATAAATATTTTTAGAAGCTAGAATAGATAAAAAAAATAAGATAAATACATATATTTTTATAAGGTAGGTAGATAGATAGATAGATATCGATAGCTAATTGTAGATATATAGGAAGATATAGAGTTCTAGGTAGCTAAGATAGAAAGAACCACGTATCGTTCGCATCGTTTAGCGTTGCAGGCACCGACGGTAAGTGATGCGCGTCCACACCGTCGTTTTTTGTTTTTTTTCCCATGCGTTAGTTTGGACCATCAGATAGGTAGATGCACAGTAGGTTGCTATAGAGGGCAATCTCTATTCTACCTATCTACTTATCTTTACATACAATATAGGGCATGTGGTTGGAGCTGCGCCCCCAGACTTGCAAAGTACCGTTTTATTTTCGGTACTTAACGCATGAGCAGGACCCCTTCTGCACGTGCGCGACCGGTCCCGCGGAAAAAAACAGACTGTCAGTGTTTGACAGTCTGCTGCCCTCTGGAGCCAGGGAAGGGGTGGGGACGACCTCAGTTTGTCGAAACAGAGGCGCGTCACCGCCGGTGGTGGGAAGAGGACAGGGATCTCCGTCGTAAGACGGAGTTTTCCTGTCCTCTGCGGGGGGGCGGCTTCAGCGGCACCATGGGTGCCCTAAGCCCCCCGATGGTGACAGCAGGAGGCGTTTGCTTGTAGCAAACGCCCCCTGCTGCATCGCCATGCGGAGCTATCCCTGCTGCTTCCAAGGAAGCAGCAGTGATAGCAAACTCCGACCACCTCTTAATTAACCCGCGAGAAGGGTTAGGCTGCGGTGGGAGGTTAGGGTTAGGCTGCGGAGAGGGGGGAGGCGGGGTTTAGGTTTCGGTAGCGCCGCGGGGATGGTCAAGGTTAGGCACGATAGGTTTAGGTAGAATAGATAAATATTTTTAGAAGCTAGAATAGATAAAAAAAATAAGATAAATACATATATTTTTATAAGGTAGGTAGATAGATAGATAGATATCGATAGCTAATTGTAGATATATAGGAAGATATAGAGTTCTAGGTAGCTAAGATAGAAAGAACCACGTATCGTTCGCATCGTTTAGCGTTGCAGGCACCGACGGTAAGTGATGCGCGTCCCCACCGTCGTTTTTTTTTTTTTTTTTTTTCTATGCGTTAGTTTGGACCATCAGATAGGTCGATACACAGTAGGTTGCTATAGATGGCAATCTCTATTCTACCTATCTACTTATCTTTACATACAATATAGGGCATGTGGTTGGAGCTGCGCCCCCAGACTTGCAAAGTACCGTTTTATTTTCGGTACTTAACGCATGAGCAGGACCCCTTCTGCACGTGCGCGACCGGTCCCGCGGAACAAACAGACTGTCAGTGTTTGACAGTCTGCTGCCCTCTGGAGCCAGGGAAGGGGTGGGGACGACCTCAGTTTGTCGAAACAGAGGCGCGTCACCGCCGGTGGTGGGAAGAGGACAGGGATCTCCGTCGTAAGACGGAGTTTTCCTGTCCTCTGCGGGGGGGCGGCTTCAGCGGCACCATGGGTGCCCTAAGCCCCCCGATGGTGACAGCAGGAGGCGTTTGCTTGTAGCAGACGCCCCCTGCTGCATCGCCATGCGGAGCTATCCCTGCTGCTTCCAAGGAAGCAGCAGTGATAGCAAACTCCGACCACCTCTTAATTAACCCGCGAGAAGGGTTAGGCTGCGGTGGGAGGTTAGGGTTAGGCTGCGGAGAGGGGGGAGGCGGGGTTTAGGTTTCGGTAGCGCCGCGGGGATGGTCAAGGTTAGGCACGATAGGTTTAGGTAGAATAGATAAATATTTTTAGAAGCTAGAATAGATAAAAAAAATAAGATAAATACATATATTTTTATAAGGTAGGTAGATAGATAGATAGATATCGATAGCTAATTGTAGATATATAGGAAGATATAGAGTTCTAGGTAGCTAAGATAGAAAGAACCATGTATCGTTCGCATCGTTTAGCGTTGCAGGCACCGACGGTAAGTGATGCGCGTCCCCACCGTCGTTTTTTTTTCTTCCATGCGTTAGTTTGGACCATCAGATAGGTAGATACACAGTAGGTTGCTATAGATGGCAATCTCTATTCTACCTATCTACTTATCTTTACATACAATATAGGGCATGTGGTTGGAGCTGCGCCCCCAGACTTGCAAAGTACCGTTTTATTTTCGGTACTTAACGCATGAGCAGGACCCCTTCTGCACGTGCGCGACCGGTCCCGCGGAACAAACAGACTGTCAGTGTTTGACAGTCTGCTGCCCTCTGGAGCCAGGGAAGGGGTGGGGACGACCTCAGTTTGTCGAAACAGAGGCGCGTCACCGCCGGTGGTGGGAAGAGGACAGGGATCTCCGTCGTAAGATGGAGTTTTCCTGTCCTCTGCGGGGGGGCGGCTTCAGCGGCACCATGGGTGCCCTAAGCCCCCCGATGGTGACAGCAGGAGGCGTTTGCTTGTAGCAGACGCCCCCTGCTGCATCGCCATGCGGAGCTATCCCTGCTGCTTCAAAGGAAGCAGCAGTGATAGCAAACTCCGACCACCTCTTAATTAACCCGCGAGAAGGGTTAGGCTGCGGTGGGAGGTTAGGGTTAGGCTGCGGAGAGGGGGGAGGCGGGGTTTAGGTTTCGGTAGCGCCGCGGGGATGGTCAAGGTTAGGCACGATAGGTTTAGGTAGAATAGATAAATATTTTTAGAAGCTAGAATAGATAAAAAAAATAAGATAAATACATATATTTTTATAAGGTAGGTAGATAGATAGATAGATATCGATAGCTAATTGTAGATATATAGGAAGATATAGAGTTCTAGGTAGCTAAGATAGAAAGAACCACGTATCGTTCGCATCGTTTAGCGTTGCAGGCACCGACGGTAAGTGATGCGCGTCCCCACCGTCGTTTTTTTTTTCCATGCGTTAGTTTGGACCATCAGATAGGTAGATACACAGTAGGTTGCTATTGAGGGCAATCTCTATTCTACCTATCTACTTATCTTTACATACAATATAGGGCATGTGGTTGGAGCTGCGCCCCCAGACTTGCAAAGTACCGTTTTATTTTCGGTACTTAACGCATAAGCAGGACCCCTTCTGCACGTGCGCGACCGGTCCCGCGGAACAAACAGACTGTCAGTGTTTGACAGTCTGCTGCCCTCTGGAGCCAGGGAAGGGGTGGGGACGACCTCAGTTTGTCGAAACAGAGGCGCGTCACCGCCGGTGGTGGGAAGAGGACAGGGATCTCCGTAGTAAGACAGAGTTTTCCTGTCCTCTGCGGGGGGGCGGCTTCAGCGGCACCATGGGTGCCCTAAGCCCCCCGATGGTGACAGCAGGAGGCGTTTGCTTGTAGCAGACGCCCCCTGCTGCATCGCCATGCGGAGCTATCCCTGCTGCTTCCAAGTAAGCAGCAGTGATAGCAAACTCCGACCACCTCTTAATTAACCCGCGAGAAGGGTTAGGCTGCGGTGGGAGGTTAGGGTTAGGCTGCGGAGAGGGGGGCGGCGGGGTTTAGGTTTCGGTAGCGCCGCGGGGATGGTCAAGGTTAGGCACGATAGGTTTAGGTAGAATAGATAAATATTTTTAGAAGCTAGAATAGATAAATAGATAAAAAAAATAAGATAAATACATATATTTCTCTATCGTCCTAGTGGATGCTGGGGTTCCTGAAAGGACCATGGGGAATAGCGGCTCCGCAGGAGACAGGGCACAAAAGTAAAGCTTTCCGATCAGGTGGTGTGCACTGGCTCCTCCCCCTATGACCCTCCTCCAAGCCAGTTAGATTTTTGTGCCCGGCCGAGAAGGGTGCAATCTAGGTGGCTCTCCTAAAGAGCTGCTTAGAAAAGTTTAGCTTAGGTTTTTTATTTTACAGTGAGTCCTGCTGGCAACAGGATCACTGCAACGAGGGACTTAGGGGAGAAGAAGTGAACTCACCTGCGTGCAGGTCAGGATGGATTGGCTTCTTTTCTACTGGACATCAGCTCCAGAGGGACGATCACAGGTACAGCCTGGATGGTCACCGGAGCCTTGCCGCCGGCCCCCTTGCAGATGCTGAAATAAGAAGAGGTCCAGAATCGGCGGCAGAAGACTCCTCAGTCTTCTAAAGGTAGCGCACAGCACTGCAGCTGTGCGCCATTTTCCTCTCAGCACACTTCACACGGCAGTCACTGAGGGTGCAGGGCGCTGGGAGGGGGGCGCCCTGGGAGGCAAATGAAAACCTATTTTGGCTAAAAATACCTCACATATAGCCTCCGGAGGCTATATGGAGATATTTAACCCCTGCCAGAATCCGTTAAGAGCGGGAGACGAGGCCGCCGAAAAAGGGGCGGGGCCTATCTCCTCAGCACACAGCGCCATTTTCCCTCACAGAAAGGCTGGAGGGAAGGCTCCCAGGCTCTCCCCTGCACTGCACTACAGAAACAGGGTTAAAACAGAGAGGGGGGGCACTAATTTGGCGTTAGAAATATATAAAAAAGATGCTATAAGGGAAAACACTTATATAAGGTTGTCCCTATATAATTATAGCGTTTTTGGTGTGTGCTGGCAAACTCTCCCTCTGTCTCTCCAAAGGGCTAGTCGGTCCTGTCCTCTATCAGAGCATTCCCTGTGTGTGTGGTGTGTGTCGGTACGTGTGTGTCGACATGTAGGAGGACGATGTTGGTGAGGAGGCGGAGCAATTGCCTGTAATGGTGATGTCACTCTCTAGGGAGTCGACACCGGAATGGATGGCTTATTTAGGGAATTACGTGATAATGTCAACACGCTGCAAGGTCGGTTGACGACATGAGACGGCCGACAAACAATTAGTACCGGTCCAGACGTCTCAAAAACACCGTCAGGGGTTTTAAAACGCCCGTTTACTTTAGTCGGTCGACACAGACAGGGACACTGAATCCAGTGTCGACGGTGAATAAACAAACGTATTCCTTATTAGGGCCACACGTTAAAGGCAATGAAGGAGGTGTTACATATTTCTGATACTACAAGTACCACAAAAGAGGGTATTATGTGGGATGTGAAAAAACTACCATAGTTTTTCCTGAATCAGATAAATTAAATAAAGTGTGTGATGATGCGTGGGTTCCCCCCGATAGAAAATTATGGGCGGTATACCCTTTCCCGCCAGAAGTTAGGGCGCGTTGGGAAACACCCCTTAGGGTGGATAAGGCGCTCACACGCTTATCAAAACAAGTGGCGGTACCGTCTATAGATAGGGCCGTCCTCAAGGACCAGCTGACAGGAGGCTGGAAAATATCATAAGTATATACACACATGCTGGTGTTATACTGCGACCAGCGATCGCCTCAGCCTGGATGTGCAGAGCTGGGGTGGCTTGGTCGGATTCCCTGACTAAAAATATTGATACCCTTGACAGGGACAGTATTTTATTGACTATAGAGCATTTAAAGGATGCATTTCTATATATGCGAGATGCACAGAGGGATATTTGCACTCTGGCATCAAGAGTAAATGCGATGTCCATAACTGCCAGAAGATGTTATGGACACGACAGGGGTCAGGTGATGCAGATTCCAAACGGCACAAAGGTGTATTGCCGTATAAAGGAAGAGGAGTTATTTGGGGTCGGTCCATCGGACCTGGTGGCCACGGCAACTGCTGGAAAATCCACCGTTTTTACCCTAAGTCACATCTCTGCAGAAAAAGACACCGTCTTTTCAGCCTCAGTCCTTTCGTCCCTATAAGATCATATCTGCCCAGGGATAGAGGAAAGGGAAGAAGACTGCAGCAGGCAGCCCATTCCCAGGAACAGAAGCGTTCCACCGCTTCTGACAAGTTCTCAGCATGGCGCTGAGACCGTACAGGACCCCTGGATCCTACAAGTAGTATCCCAGGGGTACAGATTGGAATGTCGAGACGTTTCCCCTTCGCAGGCTCCTGAAGTCTGCTTTACCAAGGTCTCCCTCCGACAAGGAGGCAGTATGGGAAAAAATTCACAAGCTGTATTCCCAGCAGGTGATAATTAAATTACCCCTCCTACTACAAGAAAAGGGGTATTATTCCACACTATATTGTGGTACTGAAGCCAGAAGGCTAGGTGAGACTTATTCTAAATCTAAAAAATTTTTGAACACTTACAAAGGTTCAAATCAAGATGGAGTCACTCAGAGCAGTGATAACGAACAGGAAGAAGGGGACTATATAGTGTCCCGGGACATCAGGGATGCTTACCTCTATGTCCCAAATTTGCCCTTCTCACTAAGGGTACCTCAGGTTCGTGGTGCAGAACTGTCACTATCAGTTTCAGACGCTGCCGTTTGGATTGTCCACGGCACCCCGGGTCTTTACTAAGGTAATGGCCGAAATGATGATTCTTCTTCGAAGAAAAGGCGTCTTAATTATCCCTTACTTGGACGATCTCCTGATAAGGGCATAGTCCAGGGAACAGTTGGAGGTAGGAGTAGCACTATCTCGGATACTGCTACAACAGCACGGGTGGATTCTAAATATTCCAAAATCGCAGCTGATCCCGACGACACGTCTGCTGTGCCTAGGGATGATTCTGGACACAGTCCAGAAAAAGGTGTTTCTCCCGAAAGAGAAAGCCAGGGAGTTATCCGAGCTAGTCAGGAACCTCCTAAAAACAGTGCATCATTGCACAAGGGTCCTGGTAGAAAATGGTGGCTTCCTACGAAGCAATTCCATTCGGCAGATTTCACGCAAGAACTTTTCAGTGGGATCTGCTGGACAAATGGTCCGGATCGCATCTTCAGATGCATCAGCGGATAACCCTATATCCAAGGACAAGGGTGTCTCTCCTGTGGTGGTTATAGAGTGCTCATCTTCTAGAGGGCCGCAGATTCGGCATTCAGGATTGGATGCTGGTGACCACGGAGCCCAGCCCGAGAGGCTGGGGAGCAGTCACACAAGGAAAAAATTTCCAGGGAGTGTGATCAAGTCTGGAGACTTTTCTCCACATAAATATACTGGAGCTAAGGGTAAATTTATAATGCTCTAAGCTTAGCAAGACCTCTGCTTCAAGGTCAGCCGGTATTGATCCAGTGGGAAAAACATCACGGCAGTCGCCCACGTAAACAGACAGGGCGACACAAGAAGCAGGAGGGCAATGGCAAAAACTGCAAGGACTTTTCGCTGGGCGGAAAATCATGTGATAGCACTGTCAGCAGTGTTTCATCCCGGGAATGGAAACTGGGAAGCAGACTTCCTCAGCAGGCACGACCTCCACCCGGGAGAGTGGAAACTTCATCGGGAAGTTTTTTCCACATGATTGTAAACCGTTGGGAAATACCAAAGGTGGACATGATGGCGTCCCGTCTGAACAAAAAACGGGACAGGTATTGCGCCAGGTCAAGAGACCCTCAGGCAATAGCTGTGGACGTTCTGGTAACACCGTGGGTGTACCAGTCGGTGTATGTGTTCCCTCCTCTGCTTCTCATACCTAAGGTGCTGAGAATTATAAGACGTAGAGGAGTAAGAACTATACTCATGGCTCCGGATTGGCCAAGAAGGACTTTGTACCCGGAACTTCAAGAGATGTTTACAGAGGTCTTATGGCCTCTGCCGCTAAGAAGGGACTTGCTTCAGCAAGTACCATGTCTGTTCCAAGACTTACTGCAGCTGCGTTTGTTGGCATGGCGGTGGAACGCCGGATCCTAAGGGAAAAAAGGCATTCCGGAAGAGGTCATTCCTACCCTGGTCAAAGCCAGAAAGGAGGTGACCGCACAACATTATCACCACATGTGGCGAAAATATGTTGCGTGGTGTGAGGCCAGGAAGGCCCCACAAAGAAATTTCAACTCGGTCGATTCCTGCATTTCCTGCAAACAGGAGTGTCTATGGGCCTCAAATTGGGGTCCATTAAGGTTCAAATTTCGGCCCTGTCAATTTTCTTCCAGAAAGAATTGGCTTCAGTTCCTGAAGTCCAGAACTTTGTCAAGGGAGTATTGCATATACAACCCTCTTTTGTGCCTCCAGTGGCACTGTGGGATCTCAACGTAGTTCTGGGATTCTTCAAATCACATTGGTTTAAAACCAGTCAAATCTGTGGATTTGAAGCATCTCACATGAAAAGTGACCATGTTCTTGGCCCTGGCCTGGACCAGGCGAGTGTCAAATTGGTGGTTTTTTTCTCAAAAAAGCCCATATTTGTTTGTCCATTCGGACAGGGCAGAGCTGCGGACTCGTCCCCAGTTCTCTCCCTAAGGTGGTGTCAGTGTTTCACCTGAACCAGCTTATTGTGGTGCCTTGCACCTACTAGGGACTTGGAGGACTCCAAGTTGCTAGATGTTGTCAGGGCCCTGAAAATATAGGTTCCAGGACGGCTGGAGTCAGGAAAACTGACTTGCTGTTATCCTGTATGCACCCAACAAACTGGGTGCTCTTCCTTTTAAGCAGACTATTGCTAGTTGGATGTGTAATACAATTCAGCTTGCACATTCTGTGGCAGGCCTGCCACAGCCAAAATATGTAAATGCCCATTCCACAAGGAAGGTGGGCTCATCTTGGGCGGCTGCCCGAGGGGTCTCGGCTTTACAACTTTGCCGAGCGGTTATTTAGTCAGGGGCAAACACGTTTGTAAAATCCTACAAATTTGATACCCTGGCTAAGGAGGACCTGGAGTTCTCTCATTCGGTGCTGCAGAGTCATCCGCACTCTCCCGCCCGTTTGGGAGCTTTGGTATAATCCCCATGGTCCTTTCAGGAACCCCAGCATCCACTAGGACGATAGAGAAAATAAGAATTTACTTACCGATAATTCTATTTCTCGGAGTCCGTAGTGGATGCTGGGCGCCCATCCCAAGTGCGGATTATCTGCAATACTTGTACATAGTTACAAAAATCGGGTTATTATTGTTGTGAGCCATCTTTTCAGAGGCTCCGCTGTTATCATACTGTTAACTGGGTTTAGATCACAAGTTGTACGGTGTGATTGGTGTGGCTGGTATGAGTCTTACCCGGGATTCAAAATTCCTCCCTTATTGTGTACGCTCGTCCGGGCACAGTACCTAACTGGCTTGGAGGAGGGTCATAGGGGGAGGAGCCAGTGCACACCACCTGATCGGAAAGCTTTACTTTTGTGCCCTGTCTCCTGCGGAGCCGCTATTCCCCATGGTCCTTTCAGGAACCCCAGCATCCACTACGGACTCCGAGAAATAGAATTATCGGTAAGTAAATTCTTATTTTTTATAAGGTAGGTAGATAGATAGATATCGATAGCTAATTGTAGATATATAGGAAGATATAGAGTTCTAGGTAGCTAAGATAGAAAGAACCACGTATCGTTCGCATCGTTTAGCGTTGCAGGCACCGACGGTAAGTGATGCGCGTCCCCACCGTCGTTTTTTTTTTTTTTTTTTTTCTATGCGTTAGTTTGGACCATCAGATAGGTCGATACACAGTAGGTTGCTATAGATGGCAATCTCTATTCTACCTATCTACTTATCTTTACATACAATATAGGGCATGTGGTTGGAGCTGCGCCCCCAGACTTGCAAAGTACCGTTTTATTTTCGGTACTTAACGCATGAGCAGGACCCCTTCTGCACGTGCGCGACCGGTCCCGCGGAACAAACAGACTGTCAGTGTTTGACAGTCTGCTGCCCTCTGGAGCCAGGGAAGGGGTGGGGACGACCTCAGTTTGTCGAAACAGAGGCGCGTCACCGCCGGTGGTGGGAAGAGGACAGGGATCTCCGTCGTAAGACGGAGTTTTCCTGTCCTCTGCGGGGGGGCGGCTTCAGCGGCACCATGGGTGCCCTAAGCCCCCCGATGGTGACAGCAGGAGGCGTTTGCTTGTAGCAGACGCCCCCTGCTGCATCGCCATGCGGAGCTATCCCTGCTGCTTCCAAGGAAGCAGCAGTGATAGCAAACTCCGACCACCTCTTAATTAACCCGCGAGAAGGGTTAGGCTGCGGTGGGAGGTTAGAGTTAGGCTGCGGAGAGGGGGGAGGCGGGCGGCGGGGTTTAGGTTTCGGTAGCGCCGCGGGGATGGTCAAGGTTAGGCACGATAGGTTTAGGTAGAATAGATAAATATTTTTAGAAGCTAGAATAGATATAAAAAAATAAGATAAATACATATATTTTTTATAAGGTAGATAGATAGATAGATATCGATAGCTAATTGTAGATATATAGGAAGATATAGAGTTCTAGGTAGCTAAGATAGAAAGAACCACGTATCGTTCGCATCGTTTAGCGTTGCAGGCACCGACGGTAAGTGATGCGCGTCCCCACCGTCGTCTTTTTTTTTTTCCATGCGTTAGTTTGGACCATCAGATAAGTAGATACACAGTAGGTTGCTATAGATGGCAATCTCTATTCTACCTATCTACTTATCTTTACATACAATATAGGGCATGTGGTTGGAGCTGCGCCCCCAGACTTGCAAAGTACCGTTTTATTTTCGGTACTTAACGCATGAGCAGGACCCCTTCTGCACGTGCGCGACCGGTCCCGCGGAACAAACAGACTGTCAGTGTTTGACAGTCTGCTGCCCTCTGGAGCCAGGGAAGGGGTGGGGACGACCTCAGTTTGTCGAAACAGAGGCGCGTCACCGCCGGTGGTGGGAAGAGGACAGGGATCTCCGTCGTAAGACGGAGTTTTCCTGTCCTCTGCGGGGGGGCGGCTTCAGCGGCACCATGGGTGCCCTAAGCCCCCCGATGGTGACAGCAGGAGGCGTTTGCTTGTAGCAGACGCCCCCTGCTGCATCGCCATGCGGAGCTATCCCTGCTGCTTCCAAGGAAGCAGCAGTGATAGCAAACTCCGACCACCTCTTAATTAACCCGCGAGAAGGGTTAGGCTGCGGTGGGAGGTTAAGGTTAGGCTGCGGAGAGGGGGAAGGCGGGCGGCGGGGTTTAGGTTTCGGTAGCGCCGCGGGGATGGTCAAGGTTAGGCACGATAGGTTTAGGTAGAATAGATAAATATTTTTAGAAGCTAGAATAGATATAAAAAAATAAGATAAATACATATATTTTTTTATAAGGTAGATAGATAGATAGATATCGATAGCTAATTGTAGATATATAGGAAGATATAGAGTTCTAGGTAGCTAAGATAGAAAGAACCACGTATCGTTCGCATCGTTTAGCGTTGCAGGCACCGACGGTAAGTGATGCGCGTCCCCACCGTCGTTTTTTTTTTTTTCCATGCGTTAGTTTGGACCATCAGATAGGTAGATACACAGTAGGTTGCTATAGATGGCAATCTCTATTCTACCTATCTACTTATCTTTACATACAATATAGGGCATGTGGTTGGAGCTGCGCCCCCAGACTTGCAAAGTACCGTTTTATTTTCGGTACTTAACGCATGAGCAGGACCCCTTCTGCACGTGCGCGACCGGTCCCGCGGAACAAACAGACTGTCAGTGTTTGACAGTCTGCTGCCCTCTGGAGCCAGGGAAGGGGTGGGGACGACCTCAGTTTGTCGAAACAGAGGCGCGTCACCGCCGGTGGTGGGAAGAGGACAGGGATCTCCGTCGTAAGACGGAGTTTTCCTGTCCTCTGCGGGGGGGGCGGCTTCAGCGGCACCATGGGTGCCCTAAGCCCCCCGATGGTGACAGCAGGAGGCGTTTGCTTGTAGCAGACGCCCCCTGCTGCATCGTCATGCGGAGCTATCCCTGCTGCTTCCAAGGAAGCAGCAGTGATAGCAAACTCCGACCACCTCTTAATTAACCCGCGAGACGGGTTAGGCTGCGGTGGGAGGTTAGGGTTAGGCTGCGGAGAGGGGGGAGGCGGGCGGCGGGGTTTAGGTTTCGGTAGCGCCGCGGGGATGGTCAAGGTTAGGCACGATAGGTTTAGGTAGAATAGATAAATATTTTTAGAAGCTAGAATAGATAAAAAAAATAAGATAAATACATATATTTTTATAAGGTAGATAGATAGATAGATATCGATAGCTAATTGTAGATATATAGGAAGATATAGAGTTCTAGGTAGCTAAGATAGAAAGAACCACGTATCGTTCGCATCGTTTAGCGTTGCAGGCACCGACGGTAAGTGATGCGCGTCCCCACCGTCGTTTTTTTTTTTTTTTTTTTCCATGCGTTAGTTTGGACCATCAGATAGGTCGATACACAGTAGGTTGCTATAGATGGCAATCTCTATTCTACCTATCTACTTATCTTTACATACAATATAGGGCATGTGGTTGGAGCTGCGCCCCCAGACTTGCAAAGTACCGTTTTATTTTCGGTACTTAACGCATGAGCAGGACCCCTTCTGCACGTGCGCGACCGGTCCCGCGGAACAAACAGACTGTCAGTGTTTGACAGTCTGCTGCCCTCTGGAGCCAGGGAAGGGGTGGGGACGACCTCAGTTTGTCGATACAGAGGCGCGTCACCGCCGGTGGTGGGAAGAGGACAGGGATCTCCGTCGTAAGACGGAGTTTTCCTGTCCTCTGCGGGGGGGCGGCTTCAGCGGCACCATGGGTGCCCTAAGACCCCCGATGGTGACAGCAGGAGGCGTTTGCTTGTAGCAGACGCCCCCTGCTGCATCGCCATGCGGAGCTATCCCTGCTGCTTCCAAGGAAGCAGCAGTGATAGCAAACTCCGCCCACCTCTTAATTAACCCGCGAGAAGGGTTAGGCTGCGGTGGGAGGTTAGGGTTAGGCTGCGGAGAGGGGGGAGGCGGGGTTTAGGTTTCGGTAGCGCCGCGGGGATGGTCAAGGTTAGGCACGATAGGTTTAGGTAGAATAGATAAATATTTTTAGAAGCTAGAATAGATTAAAAAAAATAAGATAAATACATATATTTTTATTAGGTAGGTAGATAGATAGATATCGATAGCTAATTGTAGATATATAGGAAGATATAGAGTTCTAGGTAGCTAAGATAGAAAGAACCACGTATCGTTCGCATCATTTAGCGTTGCAGGCACCGACAGTAGGTGAAGCGCGTCCCCACCGTCGTTTTTTTTTTTTCCATGCGTTAGTTTGGACCATCAGATAGGTAGATACACAGTAGGTTGCTATAGATGGCAATCTCTATTCTACCTATCTACTTATCTTTACATACAATATAGGGCATGTGGTTGGAGCTGCGCCCCCAGACTTGCAAAGTACCGTTTTATTTTCGGTACTTAACGCATGAGCAGGACCCCTTCTGCACGTGCGCGACCGGTCCCGCGGAACAAACAGACTGTCAGTGTTTGACAGTCTGCTGCCCTCTGGAGCCAGGGAAGGGGTGGGGACGACCTCAGTTTGTCGAAACAGAGGCGCGTCACCGCCGGTGGTGGGAAGAGGACAGGGATCTCCGTCGTAAGACGGAGTTTTCCTGTCCTCTGCGGGGGGGCGGCTTCAGCGGCACCATGGGTGCCCTAAGCCCCCCGATGGTGACAGCAGGAGGCGTTTGCTTGTAGCAGACGCCCCCTGCTGCATCGCCATGCGGAGCTATCCCTGCTGCTTCCAAGGAAGCAGCAGTGATAGCAAACTCCGACCACCTCTTAATTAACCCGCGAGAAGGGTTAGGCTGCGGTGGGAGGTTAAGGTTAGGCTGCGGAGAGGGGGAAGGCGGGCGGCGGGGTTTAGGTTTCGGTAGCGCCGCGGGGATGGTCAAGGTTAGGCACGATAGGTTTAGGTAGAATAGATAAATATTTTTAGAAGCTAGAATAGATATAAAAAAATAAGATAAATACATATATTTTTTTATAAGGTAGATAGATAGATAGATATCGATAGCTAATTGTAGATATATAGGAAGATATAGAGTTCTAGGTAGCTAAGATAGAAAGAACCACGTATCGTTCGCATCGTTTAGCGTTGCAGGCACCGACGGTAAGTGATGCGCGTCCCCACCGTCGTTTTTTTTTTTTTCCATGCGTTAGTTTGGACCATCAGATAGGTAGATACACAGTAGGTTGCTATAGATGGCAATCTCTATTCTACCTATCTACTTATCTTTACATACAATATAGGGCATGTGGTTGGAGCTGCGCCCCCAGACTTGCAAAGTACCGTTTTATTTTCGGTACTTAACGCATGAGCAGGACCCCTTCTGCACGTGCGCGACCGGTCCCGCGGAACAAACAGACTGTCAGTGTTTGACAGTCTGCTGCCCTCTGGAGCCAGGGAAGGGGTGGGGACGACCTCAGTTTGTCGAAACAGAGGCGCGTCACCGCCGGTGGTGGGAAGAGGACAGGGATCTCCGTCGTAAGACGGAGTTTTCCTGTCCTCTGCGGGGGGGGCGGCTTCAGCGGCACCATGGGTGCCCTAAGCCCCCCGATGGTGACAGCAGGAGGCGTTTGCTTGTAGCAGACGCCCCCTGCTGCATCGTCATGCGGAGCTATCCCTGCTGCTTCCAAGGAAGCAGCAGTGATAGCAAACTCCGACCACCTCTTAATTAACCCGCGAGACGGGTTAGGCTGCGGTGGGAGGTTAGGGTTAGGCTGCGGAGAGGGGGGAGGCGGGCGGCGGGGTTTAGGTTTCGGTAGCGCCGCGGGGATGGTCAAGGTTAGGCACGATAGGTTTAGGTAGAATAGATAAATATTTTTAGAAGCTAGAATAGATAAAAAAAATAAGATAAATACATATATTTTTATAAGGTAGATAGATAGATAGATATCGATAGCTAATTGTAGATATATAGGAAGATATAGAGTTCTAGGTAGCTAAGATAGAAAGAACCACGTATCGTTCGCATCGTTTAGCGTTGCAGGCACCGACGGTAAGTGATGCGCGTCCCCACCGTCGTTTTTTTTTTTTTTTTTTTCCATGCGTTAGTTTGGACCATCAGATAGGTCGATACACAGTAGGTTGCTATAGATGGCAATCTCTATTCTACCTATCTACTTATCTTTACATACAATATAGGGCATGTGGTTGGAGCTGCGCCCCCAGACTTGCAAAGTACCGTTTTATTTTCGGTACTTAACGCATGAGCAGGACCCCTTCTGCACGTGCGCGACCGGTCCCGCGGAACAAACAGACTGTCAGTGTTTGACAGTCTGCTGCCCTCTGGAGCCAGGGAAGGGGTGGGGACGACCTCAGTTTGTCGATACAGAGGCGCGTCACCGCCGGTGGTGGGAAGAGGACAGGGATCTCCGTCGTAAGACGGAGTTTTCCTGTCCTCTGCGGGGGGGCGGCTTCAGCGGCACCATGGGTGCCCTAAGACCCCCGATGGTGACAGCAGGAGGCGTTTGCTTGTAGCAGACGCCCCCTGCTGCATCGCCATGCGGAGCTATCCCTGCTGCTTCCAAGGAAGCAGCAGTGATAGCAAACTCCGCCCACCTCTTAATTAACCCGCGAGAAGGGTTAGGCTGCGGTGGGAGGTTAGGGTTAGGCTGCGGAGAGGGGGGAGGCGGGGTTTAGGTTTCGGTAGCGCCGCGGGGATGGTCAAGGTTAGGCACGATAGGTTTAGGTAGAATAGATAAATATTTTTAGAAGCTAGAATAGATTAAAAAAAATAAGATAAATACATATATTTTTATTAGGTAGGTAGATAGATAGATATCGATAGCTAATTGTAGATATATAGGAAGATATAGAGTTCTAGGTAGCTAAGATAGAAAGAACCACGTATCGTTCGCATCATTTAGCGTTGCAGGCACCGACAGTAGGTGAAGCGCGTCCCCGCCGTCGTTTTTTTCTCTGACGTCCTAGTGGATGCTGGGAACTCTGTAAGGACCATGGGGAATAGCGGGCTCCGCAGGAGACTGGGCACTCTAAGAAAGAATTAGGACTACTGGTGTGCACTGGCTCCTCCCTCTATGCCTCTCCTCCAGACCTCAGTTAGAATCTGTGCCCGGCTCGAGCTGGTTGCACACTAGGGGCTCTTCTGAGCTTCTAGTAAAGAAAGTATTTGTTAGGTTTTTTATTTTCAGTGAGATCTGCTGGCAACAGACTCACTGCTACGAGGGACTGAGGGGAGAGAAGCGAACCTACCTGCTTGCAGCTAGCTTGGGCTTCTAGGCTACTGGACACCATTAGCTCCAGAGGGATCGAACACAGGCCCAGCCTCGGTCGTCCGGTCCCGGAGCCGCGCCGCCGTCCCCCTTGCAGAGCCAGAAGCAAGAAGATCTTCCTGGAAATCGGCGGCTGAAGACTCCGGTCTTCATTAAGGTAGCGCACAGCACTGCAGCTGTGCGCCATTGCTCCCTATGCACACCACATACTCCGGTCACTGATGGTTGCAGGGAGCTGGGGGGGGGGGGGCGCCCTGGGCTGCAATTAGAGTACCTTAACTGGCAAAATCACACATAATATAGCCTAATAAGCTATATATGTGTAAAAAACCCCTGCCATATTATTAATATAAGAGCGGGAGAAGTCAGCCAAAAAAGGGGCGGGGCTATCTCCCTCAGCACACTGGCGCCATTTCCTCTCACAGCTCCGCTGGAAGGACGCTCCCCAGGCTCTCCCCTGCAGTTTCCAGGCTCAATAGGGTAAAAAAGAGAGGGGGGGCACTAAATTTAGGCGCAAATATATGTATTATAGCTGCTATAGGGAAAATCACTTTGTGTAGTGTAAATCCCTACATTACATAGCGCTCTGGTGTGTGCTGGCATACTCTCTCTCTGTCTCCCCAAAGGACTTTGTGGGGTCCTGTCCTCAGTCAGAGCATTCCCTGTGTGTGTGTGCGGTGTGTCGGTACGGCTGTGTCGACATGTTTGATGAGGAGGCTTATGTGGAGGCGGAGCAGGTGCCAATAAATGTGATGTCACCCCCTGCGGGGTCGACACCTGAGTGGATGGATATGTGGAAGGAATTACGCGACAGTGTCAACTCCTTACATAAGAGGTTTGATGACATAACAGATGTGGGACAGCCGGCTTCTCAGCCCGTGTCTGCCCAGGCGTCTCAAAAGCCATCAGGGGCTCAAAAACGCCCGCTACCTCAGATGCAGACACAGATGTCGACACGGATACTGACTCCAGTGTCGACGACGACGAGACTAGTGTACATTCCAATAGGGCCATCCGGTGCATGATTACGGCAATGAAAAATGTGTTGCACATTTCTGACATTAACCCGGTTACCACAAAAAAGGGTATTATGTTTGGGGACAAAAAGCAACCCGTGGTTTTTCCCCCATCTGATGAGTTGAATGAAGTGTGTGAAGAAGCGTGGGCTTCCCCCGATAAGAAACTGGTAATTTCTAAAAAGTTACTGATGGCGTACCCTTTCCCGACAGAGGACAGGTTACGTTGGGAGACATCCCCTAGAGTGGATAAAGCGCTCACACGCTTGTCAAAAAAGGTGGCACTACCGTCTCAGGATACGGCCGCCTTAAAGGAGCCTGCGGATAGGAAGCAGGAGGCTATCCTGAAGTCTGTATATACACACTCAGGTACTATACTGAGACCTGCTATTGCTTCAGCATGGATGTGCAGTGCTGCAGCTGCGTGGTCAGATTCCCTGTCTGATAACATTGATACCCTTGACAGGGACACTATATTGCTAACCATAGAGCATATTAAAGACGTAGTCTTATACATGAGAGATGCACAGAGGGATATTTGCCGGCTGGCATCTAGAATAAATGCAATGTCCATTTCTCTAACGTCCTAGTGGATGCTGGGGACTCCGAAAGGACCATGGGGAATAGCGGCTCCGCAGGAGACTGGGCACAAAGTAAAAGCTTTAGGACTAGCTGGTGTGCACTGGCTCCTCCCCCTATGACCCTTCTCCAAGCCTCAGTTAAGATTTTGTGCCCGAACGAGAAGGGTGCAATCTAGGTGGCTCTCCTGAGCTGCTTAGAGTAAAAGTTTAAATAGGTTTTTTTATTTTCAGTGAGACCTGCTGGCAACAGGCTCACTGCATCGAGGGACTAAGGGGAGAAGAAGCGAACTCACCTGCGTGCAGAGTGGATTGGGCTTCTTAGGCTACTGGACATTAGCTCCAGAGGGACGATCACAGGCCCAGCCATGGATGGGTCCCGGAGCCGCGCCGCCGGCCCCCTTACAGAGCCAGAAGAGTGAAGAGGTCCGGAAAATCGGCGGCAGAAGACGTCCTGTCATCAATAAGGTAGCGCACAGCACCGCAGCTGTGCGCCATTGCTCTCAGCACACTTCACACTCCGGTCACTGAGGGTGCAGGGCGCTGGGGGGGGGCGCCCTGGGACGCAATGAAAATACCTTAAATGGCTAAAAATACATCACATATAGCTCCTGGGCTATATGGATGTATTTAACCCCTGCCAGTTTTCCACAAAAAAGCGGGAGAAAGGCCGCCGAAAAAGGGGCGGAGCCTATCTCCTCAGCACACAAGCGCCATTTTTTCCTCACAACTCCGTTTGAGGAAGGCTCCCTGACTCTCCCCTGCAGTCCTGCACAACAGAAACAGGGTAAAACAAGAGAGGGGGGGCACTAAATTGGCATATTAATATACAGCAGCTATATTAGGGAAAAACACTTATATAAGGTTATCCCTGTATGTATATATATAGCGCTCTGGTGTGTGCTGGCAAACTCTCCCCTGTCTCCCCAAAGGGCTAGTGGGGTCCTGTCCTCTATCAGAGCATTCCCTGTGTGTGTGCTGTGTGTCGGTACGCTGTGTCGACATGTATGAGGAGGAAAATGGTGTGGAGGCGGAGCAATTGCCTGTGTTAGTGATGTCACCCCCTAGGGAGTCGACACCTGACTGGATGGTCTTATGGAAAGAATTACGTGATAGTGTCGGCACTTTACAAAAGACTGTTGACGACATGAGACAGCCGGCAAATCAGTTAATACCTGTACAGGCATCTCAAACACCGTCAGGGGCTATAAAACGCCCGTTACCTCAGGTCGATACTGACACGGACACTGACTCCAGTGTCGACGGTGAGGAAAAAAACGTATTTTCCAGTAGGGCCACACGTTACATGATCACGGCAATGAAGGAGGTTTTGAACATTTCTGATACTACAAGTACCACAAAAAAGGGTATTATGTGGGGTGTGAAAAAACTACCCGTAGTTTTTCCTGAATCAGATTAATTAAATGAGGTGTGTGATGAAGCGTGGGTTTCCCCCGATAAAAAACTGCTAATTTCTAAAAAATTATTGGCATTATACCCTTTCCCACCAGAGGTTAGGGCGCGTTGGGAAACACCCCCTAGCGTAGATAAGGCGCTCACACGCTTATCAAAACAAGTGGCGTTACCGTCCCCTGATACGGCCGCCCTCAAGGAACCAGCTGATAGGAAGCTGGAAAATATCCTTAAAAGTATATACACACATACTGGTATTATACTGCGACCAGCAATCGCCTCAGCCTGGATGTGCAGTGCTGGGGTGGCTTGGTCGGATTCCCTGACTGAAAATATTGATACCCTGGACAGGGACAATATATTATTGACTATAGAGCATTTAAAGGATGCATTTCTATATATGCAAGATGCACAGAGGGATATTTGCACTCTGGCATCAAGAGTAAGTGCGATGTCCATTTCTGCCAGAAGAGGATTATGGACGCGACAGTGGTCAGGGGATGCGGATTCCAAACGGCATATGGAAGTATTGCCGTATAAAGGGGAGGAGTTATTTGGGGTCGGTCTATCGGACCTGGTGGCCACGGCAACGGCTGGAAAATCCACCTTTTTACCCCAAGTCACCTCGCAGCAGAAAAAGATACCGTCTTTTCAGGCTCAGTCCTTTCGTCCCCATAAGGGCAAGCGGGCAAAAGGCCACTCATATCTGCCCCGGGGCAGAGGAAGGGGAAAAAGACTGCAGCAAACAGCCTCTTCCCACGAACAGAAGCCCTCCCCCGCTTCTGCCAAGTCCTCAGCATGACGCTGGGGCCTTACAAGCGGACTCAGGCACGGTGGGGGCCCGTCTCAAGAATTTCAGCGCGCAGTGGGCACACTCGCAAGTGGACCCCTGGATCCTGCAGGTAGTATCTCGGGTACAAATTGGAATTCGAGACGTCTCCCCCTCGCCGGTTCCTGAAGTCTGCTTTACCAACGTCTCCCCCCGACAGGGAGGCGGTATTGGAAGCCATTCACAAGCTGTATTCCCAGCAGGTGATAATCAAGGTACCCCTCCTACAACAGGGAAAGGGGTATTATTCCACGCTGTTTGTGGTACCGAAGCCGGACGGCTCGGTGAGACCCATTTTAAATCTGAAATCCTTGAACACTTACATAAAAAGGTTCAAGTTCAAGATGGAGTCACTCAGAGCAGTGATAGCGAACCTGGAAGAAGGGGACTATATGGTGTCTCTGGACATCAAGGATGCTTACCTCCATGTCCCAATTTGCCCTTCTCACCAAGGGTACCTCAGGTTTGTGGTACAGAACTGTCACTATCAGTTTCAGACGCTGCCGTTTGGATTGTCCACGGCACCCCGGGTTTTTACCAAGGTAATGGCCGAAATGATGATTCTTCTTCGAAGAAAAGGCGTCTTAATTATCCCTTACTTGGACGATCTCCTGATAAGGGCAAGGTCCAGAGAACAGTTAGAGGTCGGAGTAGCACTATCTCAAGTAGTACTACGACAGCACGGATGGATTCTAAATATTCCAAAATCACAGCTGATTCCGACGACACGTCTGCTGTTCCTAGGGATGATTCTGGACACAGTACAGAAAAAGGTGTTTCTCCCGGAGGAGAAAGCCAAGGAGTTATCCGACCTAGTCAGGAACCTCCTAAGACCAGGCCAAGTGTCAGTACATCAATGCACAAGGGTCCTGGGAAAGATGGTGGCTTCTTACGAAGCGATTCCATTCGGCAGATTCCACGCAAGAACTTTTCAGTGGGATCTGCTGGACAAATGGTCTGGATCGCATCTTCAAATGCATCAGCGGATAACCCTGTCTCCAAGGACAAGGGTGTCTCTCCTGTGGTGGTTACAGAGTGCTCATCTCCTAGAGGGCCGCAGATTCGGCATTCAGG
Organism: Pseudophryne corroboree; assembly: GCF_028390025.1. Lineage (NCBI taxonomy): Eukaryota > Metazoa > Chordata > Amphibia > Anura > Myobatrachidae > Pseudophryne > Pseudophryne corroboree. The sequence continues at coordinate 235,931,825 of NC_086447.1, read as the reverse complement.
ATTGGGTCCTGGTGACCACGGATGCCAGCCTGAGAGGCTGGGGAGCAGTCACACAGGGAAGAAATTTCCAGGGCTTGTGGTCAAGCATGGAAACGTCACTTCACATAAATATCCTGGAACTAAGGGCCATTTACAATGCCCTAAGTCAGGCAAGACCTCTGCTTCAGGGTCAGCCGGTGTTGATCCAGTCGGACAACATCACGGCAGTCGCCCACGTAAACAGACAGGGCGGCACAAGAAGCAGGAGGGCAATGATGGAAGTGGCAAGGATTCTTCGCTGGGCGGAGAATCATGTGATAGCACTGTCAGCAGTGTTCATTCCGGGAGTGGACAACTGGGAAGCAGACTTCCTCAGCAGACACGATCTTCATTCGGGGGAGTGGGGACTTCACCCAGAAGTCTTCCACATGATTGTGAACCGTTGGGAAAAACCAAAGGTGGACATGATGGCGTCCCGTCTCAACAAAATACTGGACAGATATTGCGCCAGGTCAAGGGACCCTCAGGCAATAGCTGTGGACGCTCTGGTAACACCGTGGGTGTACCAGTCAGTGTATGTGTTCCCTCCTCTTCCTCTCATACCAAAAGTACTGAGAATCATAAGAAGGAGAGGAGTAAAGACTATACTCGTGGCTCCGGATTGGCCAAGAAGGACTTGGTACCCGGAAATTCAAGAGATGCTCACGGAAGACCCGTGGCCTCTACCTCTAAGAAAGGACCTGCTCCAGCAGGGACCATGTCTGTTCCAAGACTTACCGCGGCTGCGTTTGACGGCATGGCGGTTGAACGCCGGATCCTGAAGGAAAAAGGCATTCCGGATGAAGTCATCCCTACCCTGATCAAAGCCAGGAAGGATGTAACCATACAACATTATCACCGTATTTGGCGTAAATATGTTGCGTGGTGCGAGGCCAGGAAGGCCCCTACAGAGGAATTTCAACTGGGTCGTTTCCTGCATTTCCTGCAAACAGGACTGTCTATGGGCCTCAAATTAGGGTCCATTAAGGTTCAAATTTCGGCCCTGTCAATATTCTTCCAAAAAGAACTGGCTTCTGTTCCTGAAGTTCAGACGTTTGTCAAGGGAGTACTGCATATACAGCCTCCTTTTGTGCCTCCAGTGGCACCTTGGGATCTCAATGTAGTTTTGGGATTCCTAAAATCACATTGGTTTGAACCACTCACCACTGTGGACTTAAAATATCTCACATGGAAAGTGGTAATGCTGTTAGCCCTGGCTTCAGCCAGGCGTGTCTCAGAATTGGCGGCTTTATCCTATAAAAGCCCTTACCTAATTTTTCATACGGACAGGGCAGAATTGAGGACTCGTCCTCAATTTCTTCCTAAGGTGGTTTCAGCATTTCACTTAAACCAGCCTATTGTGGTGCCTGCGGCTACTAGGGACTTGGAGGATTCCAAGTTGCTGGACGTAGTCAGGGCCCTGAAAATATATGTTTCTAGGACGGCTGGAGTCAGAAAATCTGATTCGCTGTTTATCCTGTATGCACCCAGCAAGCTGGGTGCTCCTGCTTCTAAGCAGACGATTGCTCGTTGGATTTGTAGTACAATTCAGCTTGCACATTCTGTGGCAGGCCTGCCACAGCCAAAATCTGTAAAAGCCCATTCCACACGGAAAGTGGGCTCATCTTGGGCGGCTGCCCGAGGGGTCTCGGCTTTACAACTTTGCCGAGCAGCTACTTGGTCAGGGGCAAACACGTTTGCTAAATTCTACAAATTTGATACCCTGGCTGAGGAGGACCTGGAGTTCTCTCATTCGGTGCTGCAGAGTCATCCGCACTCTCCCGCCCGTTTGGGAGCTTTGGTATAATCCCCATGGTCCTTTCGGAGTCCCCAGCATCCACTAGGACGTTAGAGAAAATAAGAATTTACTTACCGATAATTCTATTTCTCATAGTCCGTAGTGGATGCTAGGCGCCCATCCCAAGTGCGGATTGTCTGCATTACTTGTACATAGTTATTGTTACAAAAATCGGGTTATTGTTGTTGTGAGCCATCTTTTCAGAGGCTCCTTCTGTTATCATGCTGTTAACTGGGTTCAGATCACAAGTTGTACGGTGTGATTGGTGTGGCTGGTATGAGTCTTACCCGGGATTCAAAATCCTTCCTTATTGTGTACGCTCGTCCGGGCACAGTATCCTAACTGAGGCTTGGAGGAGGGTCATAGGGGGAGGAGCCAGTGCACACCAGCTAGTCCTAAAGCTTTTACTTTGTGCCCAGTCTCCTGCGGAGCCGCTATTCCCCATGGTCCTTTCGGAGTCCCCAGCATCCACTACGGACTATGAGAAATAGAATTATCGGTAAGTAAATTCTTATTTTCTGCCAGGAGAGTATTATGGACTCGGCAGTGGACAGGTGATGCAGATTCTAAAAGGCACATGGAGGTTTTGCCTTACAAGGGTGAGGAATTGTTTGGGGATGGTCTCTCTGACCTCGTTTCCACAGCGACAGCTGGGAAGTCGACATTTTTACCCCAGGTTCCCTCACAGCCAAAGAAAGCACCGTATTATCAGGTACAGTCCTTTCGGCCCCAGAAAGGCAAGCGGGTTAAAGGCGCGTCCTTTCTACCCAGAGGTAGAGGGAAAAAGCTGCACCATACAGCCAGTTTCCAGGAACAAAAGTCCTCTCCCGCTTCCTCTAAGTCCACCGCATGACGCTGGGGCTCCACAGGCGGAGCCAGGTGCGGTGGGGGCCCGTCTCCGGAACTTCAGCGACTAGTGGGTTCGCTCACGGGTGGATCCCTGGGTTCTACAAGTGGTATCCCAGGGGTACAAGCTGGAATTCGAGACGTCTCCCCCTCGCCGTTTCCTCAAATCAGCTTTGCCAGCTACTCCCTCAGACAGGGAGGTAGTGCTGGTGGCGATTCACAAGCTGTACTTCCAGCAGGTGATAATCAAGGTACCCCTCCTTTAACAAGGTCGGGGTTACTATTCCACAATGTTTGTGGTACCGAAAACGGACGGTTCGGTGAGACCCATTTGAAATTTGAAATCCTTGAACACTTATATAAGAAGGTTCAAGTTCAAAATGGAATCGCTCAGGGCGGTTATTGCAAGCCTGGACGAAGGGGATTACATGGTATCACTGGACATCAAGGATGCTTACCTGCAAGTCCCCATTTACCCTCCTCACCAGGAGTACCTCAGATTTGTGGTACAGGACTGTCATTACCAATTCCAGACGTTGCCGTTTGGTCTGTCCACGGCGCCGAGGGTATTTACCAAGGTAATGGCCGAAATGATGATACTCCTTCGGAAAAAGGGAGTTATAATTATCCCGTACTTGGACGATCTCCTTATAAAGGCGAGGTCCAGGGAGCAGTTGTTGGTCGGAGTAGCACTATCTCGGGAAGTGCTACAACAGCACGGCTGGATTCTGAATATTCCAAAGTCGCAGCTGGTTCCTACGATGCATCTACTGTTCCTGGGCATGGTTCTGGACACAGAACAGAAAAAGGTGTTTCTCCCGGAGGAGAAGGCCAAGGAGTTGTCATCTCTAGTCAGAGACCTCCTAAAACCAAAACAGGTGTCGGTGCATCACTGCACGCGAGTCCTGGGAAAGATGGTAGCTTCTTACGAAGCAATTCCATTCGGCAGGTTCCATGCAAGGATCTTTCAGTGGGATCTGTTGGACAAGTGGTCCGGATTGCATCTTCTGATGCATTGGCTGATAACCCTGTCTTCAAGGGCCAGGGTGTCTCTGCTGTGGTGGCTGCAGAGTGCTCATCTTCTAGAGGGCCGCAGATTCGGCATACAGGACTGGGTTCTGGTGACCACGGATGCAAGCCTTCGAGGTTGGGGGGCAGTCACACAGGGAAGAAACTTCCAAGGACTATGGTCGAGTCAGGAGACTTCCCTACACATAAATATTCTGGAACTAAGGGCCATTTACAATGCCCTAAGTCAGGCAAGACCCCTGCTTCAACATCAGCCGGTGCTGATTCAGTCAGACAACATCACGGCGGTCGCCCATGTAAACCGACAGGACGGCACAAGAAGCAGGATGGCGATGGCAGAAGCCACAAGGATTCTCCGATGGGCGGAAAATCACGTGTTAGCACTGTCAGCAGTGTTCATTCCGGGAGTGGACAACTGGGAAGCAGACTTCCTCAGCAGACACGACCTCCACCCGGGAGAGTGGGGACTTCATCCAGAAGTCTTCCAATTGATTGTAAACCATTGGGAAAGGCCACAGGTGGACATGATGGCGTCCCGCCTCAACAAAAAGCTAAAAAGATATTGCGCCAGGTCAAGGGACCCTCAGGCGATAGCTGTGGACGCTCTAGTGACACCGTGGGTGTACCAGTCGGTTTATGTTTTCCCTCCTCTTCCTCTCATACCCAAGGTACTGAGGATAATAAGAAGGAGAGGAGTAAGAACTATACTCATTATTCCGGATTGGCCAAGAAGAGCTTGGTACCCAGAACTTCAAGAAATGATCTCAGAGGACCCATGGCCTCTGCCGCTCAGACAGGACCTGCTGCAGCAGGGGCCCTGTCTGTTCCAAGACTTACCGCGGCTGCGTTTGACAGCATGGCGGTTGAACGCCGGATCCTAAAGGAAAAGGGCATTCTGGAGGAAGTCATTCCTACGCTGATTAAAGCTAGGAAAGATGTGACCGCAAAACATTATCACCGCATATGGCGGAAATATGTTGCTTGGTGTGAGGCCAGGAAGGCCCCAACGGAGGAATTTCAGCTGGGTCGATTTCTGCACTTCCTACAGTCAGGGGTGACTATGGGCCTAAAGTTGGGTTCCATTAAGGTCCAGATTTCGGCTCTGTCGATTTTCTTCCAAAAAGAACTGGCTTCACTGCCTGAAGTTCAGACTTTTGTTAAAGGAGTGCTGCATATTCAGCCCCCTTTTGTGCCTCCAGTGGCACCTTGGGATCTCAACGTGGTGTTGGATTTTCTAAAGTCGCATTGGTTTGAGCCACTTAAAACCGTGGAGCTAAAATACCTCACGTGGAAAGTGGTCATGCTGTTGGCCTTGGCTTCGGCCAGGCGGGTATCAGAATTAGCGGCTTTGTCATGTAAAAGCCCTTATCTGATTTTCCATATGGATGGGGCGGAATTGAGGACTCGTCCCCAATTTCTTCCTAAGGTGGTATCAGCGTTCTTGGGCTATTCTTGGGCGGCTGCCCGAGGGGTCTCGGCTTTACAACTTTGCCGAGCTGCTACTTGGTCGGGTTCAAACACATTTGCTAAATTCTACAAGTTTGATACCCTGGCTGAGGAGGACCTTGAGTTTGCTCATTCGGTGCTGCAGAGTCATCCGCACTCTCCCGCCCGTTTGGGAGCTTTGGTATAATCCCCATGGTCCTTACGGAGTTCCCAGCATCCACTAGGACGTCAGAGAAAATAAGAATTTACTCACCGGTAATTCTATTTCTCTATCGTCCTAGTGGATGCTGGGGTTCCTGAAAGGACCATGGGGAATAGCGGCTCCGCAGGAGACAGGGCACAAAAAGTAAAGCTTTATGATCAGGTGGTGTGTACTGGCTCCTCCCCCTATGACCCTCCTCCAAGCCTCAGTTAGGTTTTTGTGCCCGTCCGAGAAGGGTGCAATCTAGGTGGCTCTCCTAAAGAGCTGCTTAGAAAAGTTTAGCTTAGGTTTTTTTATTTTACAGTGAGTCCTGCTGGCAACAGGATCACTGCAACGAGGGACTTAGGGGATAAGAAGTGAACTCACCTGCGTGCAGGATGGATTGGCTTCTTTGGCTACTGGACATTGGCTCCAGAGGGACGATCACAGGTACAGCCTGGATAGTCACAGGAGCCTCGCCGCCGGCCCCCTTGCAGATGCTGAAAAGAGAAGAAGGTCCAGAATCGGCGGCAGAAGACTCCTCAGTCTTCTTAAGGTAGCGCACAGCACTGCAGCTGTGCGCCATTGCTCTCAGCACACTTCACACGGCAGTCACTGAGGGTGCAGGGCGCTGGGGGGGGGCGCCCTGGGAAGCAATGTAAACCTATTTTTTGGCATAAAATACCTCACATATAGCCTCCGGGGGCTATATGGAGATATTTAACCCCTGCCAGAATCCGTTAAAGAGCGGGAGACGAGCCCGCCGAAAAAGGGGCGGGGCCTATCTCCTCAGCACACAGCGCCATTTTCCTCACACAGCTCCGCTGGTCAGGAAGGCTCCCAGGCTCTCCCCTGCACTGCACTACAGAAACAGGGTAAAACAAGAGAGGGGGGGCAAAATTGTGGCAAAATTATATATATTAAAGCAGCTATATAGGGAGCACTTATTATAAGGCTATCCCTGTCATATATAGCGCTTTTGGTGTGTGCTGGCAAACTCTCCCTCTGTCTCCCCAAAGGGCTAGTGGGGTCCTGTCTTCTTTAAGAGCATTCCCTGTGTGTCTGCTGTGTGTCGGTACGTGTGTGTCGACATGTATGAGGACGATATTGGTGTGGAGGCGGAGCAATTGCCAAATATGGGGATGTCACCCCCTAGGGAGTCGACACCAGAATGGATGGCTTTATTTATGGAATTACGGGATAGTGTCAACACGCTAAAGCAGTCGTTTGACGACATGAGACGGCCGGACAATCAATCAGCACCTGTCCAGGCGCCTCAAACACCGTCAGGGGCTGTAAAACGCCCGTTACCTCAGTCGGTCGACACGGACCCAGACACAGGCACTGATTCCAGTGGCGACGGTGACGAATCAACCGTATTTTCCAGTAGGGCCACACGTTATATGATTTTGGCAATGAAGGAGGCGTTACATATTGCTGATACTACAGGTACCACAAAACAGGGTATTATGTGGGGTGTGAAAAAACTACCTATAGTTTTTCCTGAATCAGATGAATTAAATGAGGTGTGTGATGAAGCGTGGGTTGCCCCCGATAAAAAACTGCTAATTTCAAAGAAGTTATTGGCTTTATACCCTTTCCCGCCAGAGGTTAGGGCGCGCTGGGAAACACCTCCTAGGGTGGACAAGGCGCTCACACGCTTATCAAAACAAGTGGCGTTACCCTCTCCTGAGACGGCCGCACTTAAAGATCCAGCAGATAGGAGGATGGAAAATATCCAAAAAAGTATATACACACATACAGGTGTTATACTACGACCAGCTATAGCGACAGCCTGGATGTGCAGTGCTGGGGTAGCTTGGTCAGAGTCCCTGATTGAAAATATTGATACCCTGGATAGGGACAATGTTTTACTGTCTTTAGAGCAAATAAAGGATGCGTTTCTTTATATGCGTGATGCACAGAGGGATATTTGCACACTGGCATCACGGGTAAGTGCTATGTCCATTTCGGACAGAAGAAGTTTATGGACGCGACAGTGGTCAGGTGATGCGGACTCAAAACGGCTTATAGAAGTTTTGCCGTATAAAGGGGAGGAGTTATTTGGTGTTGGTCTATCGGATTTGGTGGCCACGGCTACAGCCGGGAAATCCACCTTTTTACCTCAAGTCACTCCCCAACAGAAAAAGACACCGACTTTTCAGCCGCAGCCCTTTCGTTCCTTTAAAAACAAGAGAGCAAAGGGATATTCATATCTGCCACGAGGCAGAGGAAAGGGGAAGAGACTGCAACAGGCAGCTCCTTCCCAGGAACAGAAGCCCTCCCCCGCTTCTACAAAAGCCTCAGCATGACGCTGGGGCTTCTCAAGCGGACTCGGGGGCGGTGGGGGGTCGTCTCAAGAATTTCAGCGCGCAGTGGGCTCACTCGCAGGTGGATCCCTGGATCCTGCAGATAATATCTCAGGGTTACAGGTTGGAACTAGAGACGTCTCCACCTCGCCGTTTCCTGAAGTCTGCTTTACCAACGTCCCCCTCCGACAGGGTGACGGTCTTGGAAGCCATTCACAAGCTGTACTCTCAGCAGGTGATAGTCAAGGTACCCCTTTTACAACAAGGAAAGGGGTATTATTCCACTCTATTTGTGGTACCGAAGCCGGATGGCTCGGTAAGACCTATTCTAAATCTGAAATCCTTGAACCTGTACATAAAAAAGTTCAAGTTCAAGATGGAGTCACTCAGAGCGGTGATAGCGAACCTGGAAGAAGGGGACTTTATGGTATCCTTGGACATCAAGGATGCGTATCTCCACGTTCCAATTTACCCCTCACACCAGGGGTACCTCAGGTTCGTCGTACAGAACTGTCACTATCAGTTTCAGACGCTGCCGTTTGGATTGTCCACGGCACCTCGGGTCTTTACCAAGGTAATGGCCGAGATGATGATTCTTCTTCGAAGAAAAGGCGTATTAATTATCCCATACTTGGACGATCTCCTAATAAGGGCAAGGTCCAGAGAACAGCTAGAGATGGGACTAGCACTGTCTCAAGAAGTGCTAAAGCAGCACGGGTGGATTCTGAATATTCCAAAATCCCAGTTAATTCCGACAACACGTCTGCTGTTCTTAGGGATGATTCTGGACACGGTTCAGAAAAAGGTTTTTCTCCCGGAGGAAAAAGCCAAGGAGTTATCCGAACTTGTCAGGAACCTCCTAAAACCAGGAAAGGTGTCTGTACATCAATGCACAAGAGTCCTGGGGAAAATGGTGGCTTCTTACGAAGCAATTCCATTCGGCAGATTCCACGCAAGAGTTTTCCAGAGGGATCTGCTGGACAAATGGTCAGGGTCGCATCTTCAGATGCACCAGCGGATAACCCTGTCTCCAAGGACAAGGGTATCTCTTCTGTGGTGGTTGCAGAGTGCTCATCTATTGGAGGGCCGCAGATTCGGCATACAGGATTGGATCCTGGTGACCACGGACGCCAGCCTGAGAGGCTGGGGAGCAGTCACACAAGGAAGAAACTTCCAGGGCGTGTGGTCGAGCCTGGAAACGTCTCTTCACATAAACATTCTGGAACTAAGAGAAATCTACAATGCTCTAAGCCAGGCAGAACCTCTGCTTCAAGGAAAACCGGTGTTGATCCAGTCGGACAACATCACGGCAGTCGCCCATGTAAACAGACAGGGCGGCACAAGAAGCAGGAGTGCAATGGCAGAAGCTGCAAGGATTCTTCGCTGGGCGGAGAATCATGTGATAGCACTGTCAGCAGTGTTCATCCCGGGAGTGGACAACTGGGAAGCAGACTTCCTCAGCAGACACGACCTTCACCCGGGAGAGTGGGGACTTCATCCAGAAGTTTTCCACATGCTTGTAACCCGTTGGGAAAGACCAATGGTGGACATGATGGCGTCTCGCCTCAACAAAAAACTGGACAGGTATTGCGCCAGGTCAAGAGATCCGCAGGCAATAGCTGTGGACGCGCTGGTAACGCCTTGGGTGTACCAGTCGGTGTATGCGTTTCCTCCTCTGCCTCTCATACCAAAAGTATTGAGAATTATACGGCAAAGAGGCGTAAGAACGATACTAGTGGCTCCGGATTGGCCAAGAAGGACTTGGTACCCGGAACTTCAAGAGATGATCACGGAGGATCCGTGGCCTCTACCTCTGAGAAGGGACCTGCTTCAGCAGGGTCCCTGTCTGTTTCAAGACTTACCGCGGCTGCGTTTGACGGCATGGCGGTTGAACGCCGGATCCTAAAGGGAAAAGGCATTCCGGAAGAAGTCATTCCTACCTTGATTAAAGCAAGGAAGGAAGTAACCGCGCAACATTATCACCGCATTTGGCGAAAATATGTTGCGTGGTGCGAGGATCGGAGTGCTCCGACGGAGGAATTTCAACTGGGTCGATTCCTACATTTCCTGCAATCAGGATTGTCTATGGGTCTCAAATTGGGATCTATTAAGGTTCAAATTTCGGCCCTGTCGATTTTCTTCCAGAAAGAATTGGCTTCAGTTCCTGAAGTCCAGACCTTTGTTAAGGGAGTACTGCATATACAGCCCCCTGTGGTGCCTCCAGTGGCACCGTGGGATCTCAATGTTGTTTTGGACTTTCTCAAATCTCATTGGTTTGAACCACTAAAAAATGTTGATTTGAAATATCTCACATGGAAAGTGACCATGCTATTAGCCCTGGCTTCGGCCAGGAGAGTGTCAGAACTGGCAGCTTTATCTTACAAAAGCCCATATCTGATTTTCCATTCGGACAGGGCAGAACTGCGGACTCGTCCGCATTTTCTCCCTAAGGTGGTGTCAGCATTTCATCTGAACCAGCCTATTGTAGTGCCTGCGGCTACAAGCGACTTGGAGGACTCCAAGTTGTTGGACGTTGTCAGAGCTTTAAAAATATACATTTCAAGGACAGCTGGAGTCAGGAAATCTGACTCACTGTTTATACTATATGCTCCCAACAAGTTGGGCGCTCCTGCGTCTAAGCAGACTATTGCGCGCTGGATTTGTAGTACGATTCAGCTTGCACATTCTGTGGCAGGCCTGCCACAGCCAAAATCGGTAAATGCCCACTCCACAAGGAAGGTGGGTTCTTCTTGGGCGGCTGCCCGAGGGGTCTCGGCATTACAACTCTGCCGAGCGGCTACGTGGTCGGGGGAGAACACGTTTGTAAAATTCTACAAATTTGATACCCTGGCTAAGGAGGACCTGGAGTTCTCTCATTCGGTGCTGCAGAGTCATCCGCACTCTCCCGCCCGTTTGGGAGCTTTGGTATAATCCCCATGGTCCTTTCAGGAACCCCAGCATCCACTAGGACGATAGAGAAAATAAGAATTTACTTACCGATAATTCTATTTCTCGGAGTCCGTAGTGGATGCTGGGCGCCCATCCCAAGTGCGGATTATCTGCAATAATTGTACATAGTTATTGTTACCTAAATCGGGTTATTGTTGTAGGGAGCCATCTTTCAGAGGCTCCTCTGTTATCATACTGTTAACTGGGTTTAGATCACAGGTTGTACGGTGTGATTGGTGTGGCTGGTATGAGTCTTACCCGGGATTCATAAATCCTTCCTTATCGTGTACGCTCGTCCGGGCACAGTATCCTAACTGAGGCTTGGAGGAGGGTCATAGGGGGAGGAGCCAGTACACATCACCTGATCATAAAGCTTTACTTTTTGTGCCCTGTCTCCTGCGGAGCCGCTATTCCCCATGGTCCTTTCAGGAACCCCAGCATCCACTACGGACTCCGAGAAATAGAATTATCGGTAAGTAAATTCTTTTTTTCTCGTAGTCCGTAGTGGATGCTGGGCGCCCATCCCAAGTGCGGATTGTCTGCAATACTTGTATATAGTTATTGCCTAACTAAAGGGTTATTGTTTTGAGCCATCTGTTTGAGAGGCTCAGTTGTTGTTCATACTGTTAACTGGGTATAGTATCACGAGTTGTACGGTGTGATTGGTGTGGCTGGTATGAGTCTTACCCGGGATTCCAAATCCTTTCCTTATTGTGTCAGCTCTTCCGGGCACAGTTTCCCTAACTGAGGTCTGGAGGAGGGGCATAGAGGGAGGAGCCAGTGCACACCAGTAGTCCTAATTCTTTCTTAGAGTGCCCAGTCTCCTGCGGAGCCCGCTATTCCCCATGGTCCTTACGGAGTTCCCAGCATCCACTACGGACTACGAGAAATAGAATTACTGGTGAGTAAATTCTTATTTTTTTATTTTTTTTCCCCATGCATTAGTTTGGACCATCAGATAGGTAGATACACAGTAGGTTGCTATAGATGGCAATCTCTGTTCTATCTATCTACTTATCATGGAACTTTTGGCTGCCTTACGCGTTCCCTCCAGTGTCACTCCTGTCCAGGGTTCTACAGAAGTTCCAACAGGAAGGAGGAATTCTGCTTCTTGTTGCTCCAGCGTGGCCCAGAATACATTGGTTCTCAGACCTGCAGGGTCTATCGACAGGGCATCCCCTTCTACTTCCTCAACGACCAGACTTCGTACAGGGCCCTTGTCTCTACCCAGACCTGGCCAGACTGGCTTTGACGGCATGGCTCTTGAAGCGTCACTACTGAGAGCCAAAGGATTTTCAGAGGCGGTTATTCAAACGATGTTGAAAGCCTGCAAACCAGCCTCTGCCCGGATTTATTACAGGGTTTGGAAATCTTACATTAACCTGGTATGCTGAGAAGAATTACGGTGTCCATAGATTCAGAATTTCCAGAATACTGGCTTTTCTGCAAAGAGGCCTGGACTTAGGTCTTCATCTGGCCTCCCTCAAGGTTCACATATCTGCCTGGACAGTTTGGTTTCAGAGAAAAATTGCCTCTATACCTGATGTTAATACATTCACTCAGGTTGTGTTAATGATTCAGCCTCCCTATGTCCCTCCTGTGGCTCCATGGGATTTTTCTGCTGTGCTGAATGCCCTGCAAGAGTCTCCATTTGAACCTCTTGAATCAGTGGACCTTAAATGGCTCACAGCCAAAGTCCTGTTCTTGCTAACTATTGCCTCTGCAATACGGGTATCGGACTTAGGCGCTTTGTCCTGTCGTCCACCCTTTCTCATATTCCACCGGGACCAAGCAGTTCTACAAACTCGCCCAGGTTATTTGCCTAAGTGGTGTCATCTTTTCATCTTAACCAAGAAATCGTGGTTCCGGCCTTTGTCTCTTCGGATTTGTCTCCCAAAAAACGTTCTTTGGATGTGGTTAGGGCTCCCTGTATGTATGCGGAGAGGACGGCCTCTATCAGGAGGTCAGATGCCTTTTTTGTACGGTTTGGTTTTCAAAAACGTGGCTGGCCTGCGAATAAGCAAACCTTGGCCAGATGGATTAGAATGGTGATTGCACAAGCCTATGCGCAGGCTGGACTCCCTGCTTCTGCTGCAGTTTAAGCCCATTCTACTTGGCCTGTTGGACGTTCTTGGGCGGCCCACCGTGGCGTGCCCTAGAACAATTGTGCAAGACGGCTATGTGGTCCTCATTGAACACGTTCATTAGGTTCTATGCCTTTGATACTTCCGCCTCCCAGGATGCTTCCTTTGGAAGCCTTAGTTCTCTTACCCACTAAGGCACATCCCCTCCCTAGAAGAACTGCTTCAGGACATCCCTGATGTTTCCCTGTGGAAACCAATGTACTCTGCTGCAGAAAAGGAGAGTTATGGTAGACTTACCATTGTTCACTCTCTTTCTGCGAAGTACATTGGGTTCCACAGGGCGCCCACCCTGATGGACCTAGCTTTTTTGGGTTGTATGGCATTAGCCACTAGTACCTTCTCCTGTCGTGAGATTGTGGTTCTATGTGACTAACATCTGCCTTCTCTTTTACCTGCTCCTGCATTGGACTGGTTAACGAAACTGAGCTCTCAGTGCCTGGAGGCGGGATTATAGAGGATGCTCCAGTGAATCCTGGGACAGTCAAAGCTTTGCCTGATGGTGCCTCTGGATGAAGATCCCGCTCTACACCCCCAATGTTTCCCTGTGGAACCCAATGTACTTCGCAGAAAGAGAGTTAACAATGGTAAGTCTACCATAACTCTCCTTTTCTCCATCGTGTTCCTGTGGTATTCTCCCCGTTGTGTTACAGGCAAATTGTTAGATTATATTTAAGATCTGTATACTGAATGAGCTGAGTGAGTACCTGTTCCATAAGTCTGCCCATCTGTCTTCATCACAAAGAAACTGTACTTACATATCAGGGATATAACAGCCAATTATGCCAGTGATGCTGCATATGAACCAAACAGCAATGTCTACCAGTTATTCCCAGAAAGCATCTTGCTATGAAATTCTTAACGCAAATCGGAATCAATTTAGAGAAAGACCTAAAGATGAGAGAATAATATATGAATGCACTGAGATGAATCTCAATACATAAATGAAACCATGGAGCGCTATTGATAAATTACAACAAATAAATCCATTTAACATTATTTGTTTCAGAACAGAATATCCTGATCTATCCTGGGAATATTTGCATACATATGATGGGTGTGTGTTCTGAACTTTCATGTAGGCTATGGTCTTATGTTTATTCGTAAACAGTTATTATGTAAAGTAAACTAGGAGAGAACAATAAAACAAGGTCTTCATTCAAGAACAGATGTTTCCATTCAAGAACAGATGTAATAAAGAAAAGCAAATAGAGGCTCCTCTTACAGGATGATATGAAACAAAAGGCAGAAATATTTCTCTGACGTCCTAGTGGATGCTGGGTACTCCGTAAGGACCATGGGGAATAGACTGGCTCCGCAGGAGACTGGGCACTCTTAAAAGAAAGATTAGGTACTATATCTGGTGTGCACTGGCTCCTCCCTCTATGCCCCTCCTCCAGACCTCAGTTAGAATCTGTGCCCGGCCTGAGCTGGTTGCACTCTAGGGGCTCTCCTGAGCTTCTAGAAAAGAAAGTATTTGTTAGGTTTTTTATTTTCAGTGACATCTGCTGGCAACAGACTCACTGCTACGAGGGACTGAGGGGAGAGAAGCAAACCTACCTGCTTGCAGCTAGCTTGTGCTTCTAAGGCTACTGGACACCATTAGCTCCAGAGGGATCGAACACAGGGCCCGACCTCGATCGTCCGTTCCCGGAGCCGCGCCGCCGTCCCCCTTGCAGAGCCAGAAGACTGAAGAGAATCCTGAAAATCGGTGGCTGAATACTCCGGTCTTCATTAAGGTAGCGCACAGCACTGCAGCTGTGCGCCATTGCTCCCTCTGCACACCACACACTCCGGTCACTGATGGGTGCAGGGCGCTGGGGGGGGGGGGCGCCCTGGGCAGCAATTAGAGTACCTTACATGGCTAAATAGCACATAATACAGCTATTAAGCTGTATATGTGCATAATCCCCCGCCATTAAACAGATAAAAAAGCGGGAGAAGTCCTCCGAGAAGGGGGCGGGGCTATCTTCCTCAGCACACCAGCGCCATTTTCTCTTCACAGCTCCGCTGGAAGGACGCTCCCCAGATTCTCCCCTGCAGTTCCAGACTTGAAGGGTAAAAAAGAGAGGGGGGGGGCACATAAATTTAGGCGCAATACTGTGTAAATAAGCTGCTATAAGGGAAAAATTCACTCATTATAGTGTACATCCCTGTGTTATATAGCGCTGTGGTGTGTGCTGGCATACTCTCTCTCTGTCTCCCCAAAGGACTTTGTGGGGTCCTGTCCTCAATCAGAGCATTCCCTGTGTGTGTGCGGTGTGTCGGTACGGCTGTGTCGACATGTTTGATGAGGAGGGTTACGTGGAGGCGGAGCAGGAGCCGATAAGTGTGATGTCGCCCCCTGCGGGGCCGACACCAGAGTGGATGGATATGTGGAAGGTTTTAACCGACAGTGTCAACTCCTTACATAAAAGGTTTGACGACGTGACAGCCATGGGACAGTCGGCATCTCAGCCCGCGTCTGCCCAGGCGTCTCAGAGGCCATCAGGGGCTCAAAAACGCCCGCTAACTCAGATGGCAGACACAGATGTCGACACGGAGTCTGACTCCAGTGTCGACGAGGATGAGATAAATGTACAGTCCACAAGGGCCATCCGATGTATGATTACGGCTATGAAAGATGTTTTACACATTTCTGACATAAACCCGGTTACCACAAAAAAGGGTATTATGTTTGGGGAGAAAAAGCAGCCAGTGACTTTTCCCCCATCTGATAAGTTGAATGAACTGTGTGAGGAAGCGTGGTGTTCCCCTGATAAGAAACTGGTGATTTCTAAGAGGTTACCGACGGCGTACCCTTTCCCGCCAACGGATAGGTTACGTTGGGAATAATCCCCTAGGGTGGACAAGGTGCTCACACGCTTATCTAAAAAGGTGGCACTGCCCTCTCAGGATACGGCCGCCTTAAAGGAGCCTGCAGATAGAAAGCAGGAGGCTATCCTGAAGTCTGTATATACACACTCAGGTACTATACTGAGACCTGCAATTGCTTCGGCATGGAAGTGTAGTGCTGCAGCAGCATGGTCTGATACCCTGTCAGACAACATTGATACCCTCGACAGGGATACTATTTTGCTAACTATAGAGCATATAAAGGACGTAGTCTTATATATGAGGGATGCACAGAGGGACATTTGCCGACTGGCATCCAGAATTAATGCGGTCCATTTCTGCCAGGAGGGTATTATGGACTCGGCAGTGGACAGGTGATGCCGACTCTAAACGGCACATAGAGGTTTTGCCTTATAAGGGTGAGGAATTGTTTGGGGACGGTCTCTCGGACCTTGTATCCACAGCGACAGCTGGAAAATCGACTTTTTTACCTCACGTTCCCTCGCAGCCTAAGAAAGCACCGTATTATCAAGTAAAGTCCTTTCGGCCGCAGAAAGGCAAGCGTGTCAGAGGCGCATCCTTTCTGCCCAGAGGCAGGGGAAGAGGAAAGAAGCTGCATCAGACAGCCAGTTCCCAGGAACAAAAATCCTCCCCTGCTTCCACTAAATCCACCGCATGACGCTGGGGCTCCACAGGTGGAGCCAGGTGCGGTGGACAGGTGATGCGGATTCTAAAAGGCACATGGAGGTTTTGCCTTACAAGGGTGAGGAATTGTTTGGGGATGGTCTCTCTGACCTCGTTTCCACAGCGACAGCTGGGAAGTCGACATTTTTACCCCAGGTTCCCTCACAGCCAAAGAAAGCACCGTATTATCAGGTACAGTCCTTTCGGCCCCAGAAAGGCAAGCGGGTTAAAGGCGCGTCCTTTCTACCCAGAGGCAGAGGTAGAGGGAAAAAGCTGCACCATACAGCCAGTTTCCAGGAACAAAAGTCCTCTCCCGCTTCCTCTAAGTCCACCGCATGACGCTGGGGCTCCACAGGCGGAGCCAGGTGCGGTGGGGGCCGGTCTCCGGAACTTCAGCGACCAGTGGGTTCGCTCACGGGTGGATCCCTGGGTTCTACAAGTGGTATCTCAGGGATACAAGCTGGAGTTCGAGGCGACTCCCCCTCGCCGTTACCTCAAATCGGCCTTGCCAACTACTCCCAAGGAAAGGGAGGTAATACTGGCGGCTATTCACAAGCTATACCTCCAGCATGTGATAGTCAAGGTTTCCCTCCTTCAGCAGGGAAGGGGTTACTATTCAACAATGTTTGTGGTACCGAAACCGGACGGTTCGGTGAGACCCATTCTAAATTTAAAATCCTTGAACACTTACATAAGGAAGTTCAAAATGGAATCGCTCAGGGCGGTTATTGCAAACCTGGATGAGGGGGATTTTATGGTATCGCTGGATATCAAAGATGCTTACCTGCATGTCCCCATTTACCCACCTCACCAGGAATACCTCAAGTTCGTGGTACAGGACTGTCATTACCAATTCCAGACTTTGCCGTTTGGTCTGTCCACGGCACCGAGGGTATTTACCAAGGTAATGGCCGAAATGATGATACTCCTTCGGAAGCGAGGAGTTATAATTATCCCGTACTTGGACGATCTCCTTATAAAGGCGAGTTCCAGAGAGCAGTTGTTGGTCAGTGTAGCACTCTCTCAGGAAGTGTTGCTACAGCACGGCTGGATTCTGAATATCCCAAAGTCGCAGCTGATTCCTACGACACGTCTGCTGTTCTTGGGCATGATTCTGGACACAGAACAGAAGAAGGTGTTTCTCCCGGTGGAGAAGGCCCAGGAATTGTCAGCTCTGGTCAGGGACCTCCTGAAACCAAACCAGGTGTCGGTGCACCACTGCACACGAGTCCTGGGGAAGATGGTGGCTTCTTACGAAGCAATTCCCTTCGGCAGGTTCCATGCAAGGATCTTTCAGTGGGATCTGTTGGACAAGTGGTCCGGATCGCATCTTCAGATGCATCGGCTGATCACCCTGTCCCCGAGGGCCAGGGTGTCTCTGCTGTGGTGGCTGCAGAGTGTTCATCTTCTCGAGGGCCGCAGATTCGGATCCTGGTGACCACGGATGCAAGCCTCCGAGGATGGGGGGCAGTCACGCAGGGAAGGAACTTCCAAGGTCAGTGGTCAAGTCAGGAGACTTCACTACACATAAATATACTGGAACTAAGGGCCATTTACAACGCCCTAAGTCAAGCGGAGCCCCTGCTTCAAAACCAACCAGTGCTGATTCAGTCAGACAACATCACAGCGGTCGCCCATGTAAACCGCCAGGGCGGCACAAGAAGCAGGATGGCGATGGCAGAAGCCACAAGGATTCTTCGATGGGCGGAGAATCACGTCCTAGCACTGTCAGCAGTGTTCATTCCGGGAGTGGACAACTGGGAAGCAGACTTCCTCAGCAGACACGACCTCCACCCGGGAGAGTGGGGACTTCATCCAGAAGTCTTCAAGCTGATTGTAAATCGTTGGGAAAGGCCACAGGTGGACATGATGGCGTCCCGCCTCAACAAAAAGCTAAAAAGATATTGTGCCAGGTCAAGGGACCCTCAGGCGATAGCTGTGGACGCCCTAGTGACACCGTGGGTGTACCAGTCGGTTCATGTGTTCCCTCCTCTTCCTCTCATACCCAAGGTACTGAGGATAATAAGGAGAGGAATAAGAACTATACTCATCGTTCCGGATTGGCCAAGAAGAACTTGGTACCCAGAACTACAAGAAATGATCTCAGAGGACCCATGGCCTCTACCTCTCCGACAGGACCTGCTGCAGCAGGGGCCCTGTCTGTTCCAAGACTTACCGCGGCTGCGTTTGACGGCATGGCGGTTGAACGCCGGATCCTAACGGAAAAGGGCGTTCCAGATGAAGTAATTCCTACGCTGATTAAAGCTAGGAAGGATGTGACAGCAAAACATTATCACCGCATATGGCGGAAGTATGTTGCGTGGTGTGAGGCCAGGAAGGCCCCACCGGAGGAATTCCAGCTGGGTCGATTTCTGCACTTCCTCCAGTCAGGAGTGACTTTGGGCCTAAAATTGGGATCCATAAAAGTCCAGATTTCGGCCCTGTCTATTTTCTTCCAGAAAGAACTGGTTTCGCTGCCTGAAGTTCAGACGTTTGTTAAGGGAGTGCTGCATATTCAGCCCCCTTTTGTGCCTCCAGTGGCACCTTGGGATCTCAACGTAGTGTTGGATTTCCTGAAATCCCATTGGTTTGAGCCACTTAAAACCGTGGAGTTAAAGTATCTCACGTGGAAGGTGGTCATGCTATTGGCCTTGGCTTCAGCTAGGCGTGTGTCAGAATTGGCGGCTTTGTCATGTAAAAGCCCTTATCTGATTTTCCATATGGACAGGGCAGAATTGAGGACTCGTCCCCAATTTCTCCCAAAGGTAGTATCTGCGTTTCTTTTGAACCAACCTATTGTGGTGCCTGCGGCTACTAGGGACTTGGAGGATTCCAAGTTGCTGGACGTAGTCCGGGCCCTGAAAATCTACGTTTCCAGGACGGCTAGAGTCAGAAAAACTGACTCGCTTTTTATCCTGCATGCACCCAACAAGCTGGGTGCTCCTGCTTCAAAGCAGACTATTGCTCGCTGGATCTGTAGCACAATTCAGCTTGCACATTCTGCGGCTGGACTGCCGCATCCTAAATCAGTGAAAGCCCATTCCACGAGGAAGGTGGGCTCTTCTTGGGCGGCTGCCCGAGGGGTCTCGGCTTTACAACTTTGCTGAGCTGCTACTTGGTCAGGGTCTAACACTTTTGCAAAATTCTACAAATTTGATACCCTGGCTGAGGAGGACCTTGAGTTTGCTCATTCGGTGCTGCAGAGTCATCCGCACTCTCCCGCCCGTTTGGGAGCTTTGGTATAATCCCCATGGTCCTTACGGAGTACCCAGCATCCACTAGGACGTCAGAGAAAATAAGAATTTACTCACCGGTAATTCTATTTCTCGTAGTCCGTAGTGGATGCTGGGAGCCCGTCCCAAGTGCGGACTTTCTGCAATACGTGTATATAGTTATTGCTTAACTAAAGGGTTATTGTTATGAGCCATCTATTCAGTGAGGCTCAGTTGTTATTCATACTGTTAACTGGTATAGTTATCACGAGTTGTACGGTGTGATTGGTGTGGCTGGTATGAGTCTTACCCTGGATTCCAAATCCTTTCCTAGTAATTTCAGCTCTTCCGGGCACAGTTTCCTTATCTGAGGTCTGGAGGAGGGGCATAGAGGGAGGAGCCAGTGCACACCAGATATAGTACCTAATCTTTCTTTTAAGAGTGCCCAGTCTCCTGCGGAGCCCGTCTATTCCCCATGGTCCTTACGGAGTACCCAGCATCCACTACGGACTACGAGAAATAGAATTACCGGTGAGTAAATTCTTATTTTTAGCATTACCTCCATACTGAACACGTTAGCAAACAAATAATCGTTAAACCATATAGATTAATTTACTTGCTACAGTACACTTTAAGGGGTCTATGTAAAGTATGGTGAAAGTGGAGTGTTCTACTATGCAGTCTCCATGTTGCAAATCCTGCAGGGAAGCTTAATTCCAGGTACCAAGATGGCCACCGAAGTTACTACTGAGCATATGCAGAGCCATCTTGGGCTGTGTGAGAAGTGCCATAGTTGAAGACAGTAGTCTTACACTTAACTGCAGTGAGACCTACAATTACCTGCTGTTTTAGATGCTGTTCCAGCATCCTTCCCTGCTACATTATACCTACATACACTCACCAGATGGTGAGCTATATGACAACACACTCCACTCTAAAGGCCCATACACACTTGACGATAAAATGAGCGACGTCGTTCATTTCAGCCCTCATCAACGACGTCGCTCATTATATCGTCAAGTGTGTATGCATCCGACGACCACCGATGCGCGGCCCCGCGGAACGTTAACGACCCTCGCTGATCTGTGGAGCATGTATGCTCAATTTCCACTATGGTCGTTACCGACCAGAGACGTCGTTGAATGTGTATGGTGTGAACGACCAAGCCACTGTTCACCAGCCCTGTTCCCAGCTCATTATTTTAATAAACTGTTCAGCTTGGATGCTTCAACGATGAATGGTCGTTGGTAGTGTGTATGCGGGATGCGGTCAAGATGCCGCCGGCCGGAATCCCGGCGGTCGAAATACCGACCGCCACAATCCCGACATATTCTCCCTCCGTGGGTGTCCACGACACCCATAGAGGGAGAATATAATAGTGTGCCGAGCGTGGCGCGCGAAGCGAGCCCGCAAGGAACTATAACTGATTTAATGAGCCATTCGCAGTTTCACTGTACCGGCCGTGTGTACTTACACGTGCATGGCTTAATCTTTGAGACAAGCATATGCTACTGGCAGGATCAACCAAGTAGCTCTCGGTATCGATTGTGTCGGGATTGTGTGGTCGGGATTCCGGCGTCGGTATTTCGACCGCCGGGATTCCGACCGGCGGCATTTAGTACTGATCCCGTGTATGCTCATGTCGTTTGCTCAGCTGTTCAAGGGAAGTCGTTAACGACATGTGCATCGTCAAGTGTGTATGGGCCTTTACAGGTGTATAACAGCGAGTACAGCTGTACCTGCTGCTTTATCTTCAATAAAACCACTCCACTGGTAAAGTGTACAGAAACTCTGTTACATCCTCAGGCCTGTACAGACATGTTTCCAACAAAGGTAATAGGACATTCACACACAAGCATCCAACATTGGTGGTCATTCCGAGTTGTTCGCTCGGTAATTTTCTTCGCATCGCAGTGATTTTCCGCTTATTGCGCATGCGCAATGTCCGCAGTGCGACTGCGCCAAGTAAATTTGCTATGCAGTTAGGTATTTTACTCACGGCATTACGAGGTTTTTTCTTCGTTCTGGTGATCGTAATGTGATTGACAGGAAGTGGGTGTTTCTGGGTGGAAACTGGCCGTTTTATGGGCGTGTGCGAAAAAACGCTACCGTTTCTGGGAAAAACGCGGGAGTGGCTGGAGAAACGGAGGAGTGTCTGGGCGAACGCTGGGTGTGTTTGTGACGTCAAACCAGGAACGAAACTGACTGAACTGATCGCACTGGCAGAGTAAGTCTGGAGCTACTCAGAAACTGCTAAGAGAGGTCTATTCGCAATATTGCGAATCCGTCGGTCGCAAATTTACTATGCTAAGAGTCACTCCCAGTAGGCGGTGGCTTAGCGTGTGCAATGCTGCTAAAAGCAGCTTGCGAGCGAATAACTCGGAATGAGGGCCATAGGGAATGGCAAGATAATAATATTATTGCCATGTGGCATGCAGTGATAGCAGAGTTAATCACTGCTCTGGTTGTTATTAGTAGTTGTAGTAATAATAGTAGTACAGGTTGAGTATCCCATATCCAAATATTCCGAAATACGGACTTTTTTGAGTGAGAGTGAGATAGTGAAACCTTTGTTTTTTGATGGCTCAATGTACACAAACTTTGTTTAATACACAAAGTTATTAAAAATATTGTATTAAATGACCTTCAGGCTGTGTGTATAAGGTGTATATGAAACATAAATGAATTGTGTGAATGTACACACACTTTGTTTAATGCACAAAGTTATAAAAAATATTGGCCATAATGACCTTCAGGCTGGGTGTATAAGGTGTATATGTAACATAAATGCATTCTGTGCTTAGATTTAGGTCCCATCACCATATCATCTCATTATGGTATGCAATTATTCCAAAATACGGAAAAATCCCATATCCAAAATACCCATACCTCCCAACTGTCCCGATTTTCGCGGGACAGTCCCTTTTTTTGGGGACTTTCCCGCTGTCCCACCCGCGGGCCGCAGTGTCCCGTGGTGGGGGAGGCAGTTGGGAGGCTCCGTCTCTCGCTGCCCTGCTTAGCAGAGCAGCGGTGTATGCGCGCAGCGACTATTCATTGGGGGGAGAGGGGGCATGCCAGCAGCTCACAAAGCGCTGGGCATGCCCCTTCGGTGACGAAAACCGGGGCATGGCTCGCGATCGCGGGTCCTCCCACAAGGCCACGCCCCCTTTTCTTAGGCCACGCCATCTTTTCGGGCGTGCGCGGCGAAGCCGCGCGTGTGTCCCTCTTTACAGAAGGGAAAAGTTGGGAGGTATGAAAATACCTCTGGTCCCAAGCATTTTGGATAAGGGATACTCAACCTGTAGTATTATTCTACATAACAATAAAGCAATCATTTGAAATCTGTTATGGTCTCGTGTCCAGTACTGGATTTACTCCAAGGCAACCAAAGCGGCTGCGTAGGCTGTGTAAAGGGCATATCCGGTGGACTGTGAGGTTGTGAGAGCTGGGCTGTCTGAATACTCCCAGCAGGCTGTCAGTGATTAGATGACTGTTGAGTGCCAGCTCCAGTGCATACCTGTTCTCCAGTCCTGTAGTATTGTGTGTGTGTGACCCAACATGACGTGTGTATGACTTCAGATCTGCAGAGAGAGGAGTCGGGCCACGCACAGAGAAAAACATACGGTCGTCCACTGTACTTTATTGCAGTATATTTCTCTGACGTCCTAGTGGATGCTGGGGACTCCGTAAGGACCATGAGGAATAGACGGGCTCCGCAGGAGACTGGGCACTCTAAAAGAAAGATTAGGTACTATCTGGTGTGCACTGGCTCCTCCCTCTATGCCCCTTCTCCAGACCTCAGAATCTGTGCCCGGCCAGAGCTGGATGCACCTAGTGGGCTCTCCTGAGCCTGCTAGTAAAGAAAGTAATTGTTAGGTTTTTTTATTTTCAGTGAGATCTGCTGGCAACAGACTCACTGCTACGTGGGACCGAGGGGAGAGAAGCAAACGTACTTGTTCACAGCTAGGTTGCGCTTCTTAGGTTACTGGACACCATTAGCTCCAGAGGGTTCGAACACAGGCAGAGGTCCTCGGTCGTCCGTTCCCGGAGCCGCGCCGCCGTCCCCCTCGCAGAGCCAGAAGATCAGAAGTTGGTGATGAAATCGGCGGCTGAAGACTCCTGTCTTCATTAAGGTAGCGCACAGCACCGCAGCTGTGCGCCATTGCTCCCACGGCACACCACACACTCCGGTCACTGTAGGGTGCAGGGCGCTGCGGGGGGGCGTCCTGGGCAGCAATAAGTATACCTTTGGCATAAAAAAGACACATAATACAGTCTGGGACTGTATATGTGTAAAACCCCCGCCATTTTTTAGTCAGAAACAGCGGGACAGAAGCACGCCGCTGAGGGGGCGGGGCCTTCTTCCTCAGCACACCAGCGCCATTTCTCTTCACAGCTCCGCTGGAAGGATGCTCCCCAGGCTCTCCCCTGAAGTCTCCTGGCACTAAGAGGGTAAAAAGAGAGGGGGGGGCACATAAATTTAGGCAAAAGGTGTAATTATACAGCAGCTATTGGGAAAAATCACTTCTGGTAGTGTGTATCCCTGTGTTATATAGCGCTGTGGTGTGTGCTGGCATTCTCTTTCTCTGTCTCCCCATAGACCTTGTGGGGTCCTGTCCTCAGTCAGAGCATTCCCTGTGTGTGTGCTGTGTGTCGGTACGGCTGTGTCGACATGTTTGATGAGGGTTACGTGGAGGCAGAGCAAGTGCAGATAAATGTGGTGCCGACACCTGATTGGATGGATATGTGGAAGGTCTTAAATGACAATGTAAACTCATTACACAAGAGATTTGATGATGTTGCTGCCGGGGGACAGCCGGGCTCTCAACCCGGGCCTGCCCAGGCGCCTCAGAGGCCGACAGCGTCTCAAAAACGCCCACTATCTCAGTTGGTTGACACAGATGTCGACACGGAGTCCGACTCCAGCGTCGACGATGATGAGGCACTATCACAGCCCAAAATGACTAAGGCCATCCGATACATGATTATTGCAATGAAAAATGTTTTACAAATTTCAGACGCTGACCCTGTCCCTGACAAGAGGGTAAATATGTTTGGGGAGAAAAGGCAGCCAGTGACTTTTCCCCCGTCACATGAATTAAATGAGTTATGTGAAAAACGTGGTCTTCCCCTGATAAGAAAGTGGTGATTCCCAAGAGAATACTAATGGCGTACCCTTTCCCGCCAACGGATAGGTTACGTTGGGAATCCTCCCCTAGGGTTGAGAAGGCCCTGACGCGCTTATCTAAAAGAGTGGCCCTGCCGTCTCAGGATACGGCCGCCCTAAAGGAACCTGCGGATAGGAAGCAGGAAGGTATCTTGAAGTCAGTGTATACACACTCTGGTACTCTACTGAGACCGGCTATTGCTTCAGCTTGGATGTGCAGTGCTGTAGCAGCATGGACAGATACTCTGTCAGAGGAGTTAGATACCCTGGACAGGGATACCGTATTGCTAACCCTTAGCCATATTAAAGACGTCGTCTTATATATGCGGGATGCCCAGAGGGACATTTGCCTGCTGGGCTCTCGAATAAATGCAATGTCCATTTCTGCCAGGAGGGTCCTATGGACTCGGCAATGGACAGGGGATGCCGACTCTAAAAAACACATGGAGGTTTTGCCTTATAAGGGTGAGGAATTGTTTGGGGACGGTCTCTCGGACCTCGTATCCACAGCGACAGCTGGAAAGTCGACTTTCTTGCCACAGGTTTCCTCACAGCCTAAGAAAGCACCGTATTATCAAATGCAGTCCTTTCGTTCTCAAAAAAGCAAGAGAGTCAGAGGTGCATCCTTTCTTGCCAGAGGCAGGGGTAGAGGAAAGAAGCTGCACCATGCAGCCAGTTCTCAGGAACAAAAGTCCTCCCCTGCTTCCACTAAGTCCACCGCATGACGCTGGGGCTCCACAGGCGGAGCCGGGAGCGGTGGGGGCGCGTATCAGAAATTTCTGGAACCAGTGGGTTCGCTCACAAGTGGATCCTTGGGCTATACAAATTGTATCTCAGGGATACAAGCTGGAATTCAAAGTGACGCCCCCCTCACCGTTACCTAAAATCCGCCTTGCCAGCTTCTCCCACGGAGAGGGAGATAGTCCTTGCGGCTATTCACAAGCTGTACCTCCAGCAAGTGATAATAATGGTAACCCCCCCCCCCCCCTTCAGCAGGGAAGGGGTTACTATTCCACACTGTTTGTGGTACCGAAACCGGACGGTTCGGTAAGACCCATTCTAAATTTAAAATGGAATCGCTCAGAGCGGTCATTGCCAGCCTGGAAGAGGGGGATTTTATGGTATCTCCGGACATCAAGGATGCGTACTTGCATGTCCCCATTTATCCGCCCCACCAGGAGTACCTCAGCTTTGTGGTACAGGACTGTTATTACCAATTCCAGATATCCCGTACTTGGACGATCTCCTCATAAAGGCGAGGTCCAGAGAGCAGTTGTTGATCAGCGTAGCACACACTCAGGAAGTGTTGCTAAGGCACGGCTGGATTCTGAATATTCCAAAGTCGCAGCTGATTCCTACGACGCGTCTGCCCTTCCTGGGTATGATTCTGGACACAGAACAGAAGAAGGTGTTTCTCCCGGAGGAGAAGGCTCAGGAGTTAGTGACCCTGGTCAGGGATCTCCTGAAACCAAAGCAGGTGTCGGTGCATCACTGCACGCGAGTCCTGGGAAAGATGGTGGCGTCATACGAATCCATTCCCTTCGGCAGGTTCCATGCCAGGATCTTTCAGTGGGATCTGTTGGACAAGTGGTCCGGATCGCATCTTCTGATGCATCGGATGATCGCCCTGTCCCCAAGGGCCAGGGTGTCTCTTCTGTGGTGGCTGCAGAGTGCTCATCTTCTCGAGGGCCGCAGGTTCGGCATATAGGACTGGGTCCTGGTGACTACGGATGCAAGCCTCCGCGGATGGGGGGCAGTCACTCAGGGAAGAAACTTCCAGGGGCTGTGGTCAAGTCAGGAGACTGGTCTGCACATAAACATACTGGAATTAAGGGCCATATACAATGCCCTGAGTCAAGCGGAGCCCCTGCTTCGAGACCAACCAGTGCTGATTCAGTCAGACAACATCACGGCAGTTGCCTATGTAAACCGACAGGGCGGCACAAGAAGCAGGGTGGCGATGGCGGAAGCCACAAGGATTCTTCGTTGGGCGGAGAATCACGTACAGGCACTGTCAGCAGTGTTCATTCCGGGAGTGGACAACTGGGAAGCAGACTTCCTCAGCAGGCACGACCTCCACCCGGGAGAGTGGGGACTTCATCAAGAAGTCTTCGAGCAGATTGCAAATCGGTGGGACGGCCACAGGTGGACATGATGGCGTCCCGCCTAAACAAAAAGCTAAAAAGACATTGCGCCAGGTCAAGGGACCCTCAGGCGATAGCTGTGGACGCACTGGTAACTCCGTGGGTGTTCCAGTCGGTATATGTGTTTCCTCCTCTTCCTCTCATACCCAAGGTACTGAGAATAGTAAGAAAAAGAGGAGTGAGAACGATACTCATTGTTCCGGATTGGCCAAGAAGGACTTAGTACCCAGAACTTCAAGAGATGATCACAGAGGACCCATGGCCTCTACCTCTCAGACAGGACCTGTTGCAGCAGGGGCCCTGTCTGTTCCAAGACTTACCGCGGCTGCATTTGACGGCATGGCGGTTGAACGCCGGATCCTAGCGGAAAAGGGCATCCCGGATGAAGTGATTCCTACGCTGATAAGAGCTAGGAAGGATGTGACAGCAAAGCATTATCACCGCATATGGCGAAAATATGTTGCGCTCGGTGTGAGGCCAGGAAGGCTCCTACCGAGGAATTCCAGCTGGGTCGATTTCTGCACTTCCTACAGTCAGGTGTGACTATGGGCCTAAAATTAGGGTCCATAAAGGTCCAGATTTCGGCCCTCTCCATTTTCTTTCAAAAAGAACTGGCTTCACTGCCTGAGGTTCAGACGTTTGTAAAGGGAGTGCTGCATATTCAGCACCCTTTTGTGCCACCAGTGGCACCTTGGGATCTTAACGTGTTGGATTTCCTGAAATCCCACTGGTTTGAGCCACTTAGGACCGTGGAGTTAAAATATCTCACGTGGAAACTGGTCATGTTGTTGGCCTTAGCATCGGCTAGGCGGGTGTCAGAATTGGCGGCTTTGTCATTTAAAAGCCCCTATCTGATCTTCCATATGGACAGGGCAGAATAGCGGACTCGTCCCCAATTTCTTCCTAAGGTGGTGTCATCGTTTCATTTGAACCAACCTATTGTGGTGCCTGCGGCTACTAGGGACTTGGAGGACTCCAAGTTGCTGGACGTAGTCCGGGCCTTGAAAATCTATGTTTCCAGGACGGCAGGAGTCAGAAAGTCTGACTCGCTGTTTATTCTGTATGCAGCCAACAAGGTTGGCGCTCCTGCTTCGAAGCAGACTATTGCTCGCTGGATCTGTTGCACGATTCAGCTGGCTCACTCTGCGGCTGGATTGCCGCATCCAAAATCAGTGAAAGCCCATTCCACAAGAAAGGTGGGCTCTTCTTGGGCGGCTGCCTGAGGGGTCTCGGCGTTACAACTTTGCCGAGCAGCTACTTGGTCAGGTTCAAACACATTTGCTAAGTTCTACAAGTTTGATACCCTGGCTGAGGAGGACCTTGAGTTTGCTCATTCGGTGCTGCAGAGTCATCCACACTCTCCCGCCCGTTTGGGAGCTTTGGTATAATCCCCATGGTCCTTACGGAGTCTCCAGCATCCACTAGGACGTCAGAGAAAATAAGAATTTACTCACCGGTAATTCTATTTCTCGTAGTCCGTAGTGGATGCTGGGCGCCCGTCCCAAGTGCGGACTTCTTCTGCAATACGTGTATATAGTTATTGCTTACTAAAGGGTTATTGTTATGAGCCATCCGTTGAATGAGGCTCAGTTGTTGTTCATACTGTTAACTGGGTATGGTTATCACAAGTTGTACGGTGTGATTGGTGTGGCTGGTATGAGTCTTACCCTGGATTCCAAATCCTTTCCTTGAAGTGTCAGCTCTTCCAGGCACAGTTTCCCTAACTGAGGTCTGGAGGAGGGGCATAGAGGGAGGAGCCAGTGCACACCAGATAGTACCTAATCTTTCTTTTAGAGTGCCCAGTCTCCTGCGGAGCCCGTCTATTCCCCATGGTCCTTACGGAGTCCCCAGCATCCACTACGGACTACGAGAAATAGAATTACCGGTGAGTAAATTCTTATTTTTTTACTTTGTATAGCATCCACGTACTGTGATTCAAATTCCAATCAGGCAGAAGTGTGTGTGGAGAGGGGGGGGGTGTGTAGGTGTGGACAGTGTTATATCAAGTTCAGTGTACTACATCTGCCTGCTGCAATCATGGCTGTGGGGAGGCACACACTGACTAGTGATATATCATTATCCTGTTAGTAGGTAAAATGTAGTGTTATGGATTGTATGAGGGAGGGGGGCCCTAAATCGGTATCTTGCTTATGGCCCCATGAGGTTTAAATCCACCCCTGCTCATATCTACCTTATATAGTGGCTCCACATGGCCTCAGCATGATCATTTTGGAGGGCATTACTTCCTAGAGTGTATGGGGGTCTTTCGTTTTCATGCAGCAGAGCGAACGGGTCCTGCTGCGCATGCGCCGGCGGCCGTAGCAGCGCAGCAATCGCCGGCGATCGTTGGGCGGGAGGGGGCGAAACGGCTGCGTTTGGCCACCGTTTCGTAGGCGCAGTCCGGCCAACGCAGGCGTGGCCGGACGGGGGGAGGGCCACAGCGGCTGCGTGACAACATATGCAGCCGCTGGAGGCCAGGGAGCGAGGAGTAGCTCCCGGCCAGCATGCTAAAGCTGCGCTGGCCGGGAGTTACTCCTGAAGTGCAAAGGCATCGCCGCTGTGCGATGCCTTTGCATTTCTGCGAGGGGGGCCGGACTGACATGCGGGGCGGACTAGCCCCGTGCTGGGCGTACCCTGCATGTCAGGAAAGTTGATTGTAGCGGTGCAAAATTTTGCACAGCTACGATCAACGCGGAATGACCCCCTATGTTGCTTATCTTGGGGGAAAAAAACATACTTTATTAGAGGTTTGGTTGGCAGTGTCTGCACTTATTCTACTTAAGGGGTATTTAATTTTTGATGCCTGTATTATGTGTTACCATAGGTGTAGATGCTAGTAATGTTTCTAATGACTTCTAATGTTGCTCCACTTTGCATTTATTATTTAACAATGTACTAAACTCATTTACTGAATGTTCTGTGTGTGTGAGCAAGGATATCATGTATTTATTGTTTTATTTGTGTATTGGTAGAGTGTATATCTGCATTAAGCACATGTACATAGCTAAGCTTTATTGTTTGTATTATTTGTCATATCTGTGTGTGAAACAATCATGCTCTAAATAAATCTGTTGATATGTGTAATGTGTCAGGGGAATGAGTGTTGTTATTCAGTTTGTTCCTGGAAAGCAATCCCTCTATGATTCACACACACACACACATCACTGAGATACAGTATAAATAAGTGGAACAATTAGACTGCAGCAATGCTAAAGGGGGGTACACACGGATAGATCTGTGTTTAAAATCTAAGCAATCTGACTAGATTGCTTAGATTTTAAGCAGGGATCTGCCGTGTGTATGCCCCATAGCGATACACGGCCCCGCGCATCGTTATCGCCGGTGCTAGATTGAGCCTGCATGCAGGCTCAATCTAGCAGGTCGCTCACTTCAGCGCTGTGTGAAGTGAGCGCCCCCCCTCGCTCAGCACATGTGTTACACACATCATTTATATTTATTAGGAGGACAATATAGGGAGCACACATCTGTACACCCCACACTAGCAGTAAGCACCTCCTCCACCACACATAGCAGCCGTCCTACACTCTATCCTCCCCTCAAGCACACAGTGGCCGACCTTCCCTCCCCGTAGCAGTGGCCGACAAGCACAAGATGCCCTCCCATCTCCAGTGCACAACAGGCAGTGGCCGGCTTCCCAGTCTGTCCTCCCTCTGGTGCATAACAGTAGCCAGAGAAACAGTATAGCTGTGGCCAGAGAGAACCCCCCCCCCCCCCCCCCACACACACACACCCATACTGATCCTGCAGCCACCTCTCTCTCCTCCCCCCCCCCCCCACACACACAGCAGCCAACATCTGACTCTCCTCTCCCTAGATCTACTACACCTGCAACAGCCACCTTCTGACACCCACAGCATGCAGCAATTATCCATCCATGATGCAGCCTGGCTGGCAGTTGAAGTCACTCAGCACTCTAGCTACCGCTTCCTGCCGTTGTGCTCCTCTCCCTGCTGTGTGGCTCCCTGGACACTGTGTATCAGAGCTGACATCCGATCGCGGCAGCTCAGCCAGCCCGGTCGGAGGGAAGACACCGTGACCGGCAGGATTCAAAGGGAAGGCGCCACACTTCGCCCTGCCAGCACCGCTGCTGCCTGTCGGACAGCTCAACATGCGCAGTGGCAGCAGGGACAAAACAGCGCGGATGCAGTGCAGGTAGAGCGCCTCTCCTTTCTGGCGCCTACCTGCACTGCATCCCTTTGCTGAGCGGTAAGCGCCGGGCCTGCCCATCAGTACCCCCCTTTAGTCAATTATTAATCATACTGCCACATCTCAGACTTACCGGAGTCTGCATGACATGTGAGCAAGGGTTAATTAAAACCAGAAAGTTTGACAAGGGCGTTCTAACAGACTAAGTAGAAATGTGAAGCTAAGTGAAAAATACATTTCTGCAGCGGGGTACACTGGTATTCCATAGGGAATACCACCGGGGGTGTAGATTTGGATCTTGATCCGAGGCACCAACAGGCTAAAGCTTTGACTGTTCCCAGGATGCACTGCACCGCCTCCTCTATATCCCCGCCTCCAGGCACTGGAGCTCAGTTTGTAAGTTGGTGCAGGCAGCTAACAGGGAGGGCGGTGCTCGGCAGCCCTGAAAAGAGCTTTTCTGACAAGAAAGAAGACTTCAAGGGCTGCAGCATAGGCACTTGGTGCTATATGTCATGATGAAATATCATGCTGCGGCTCCCTCACCTCCCCCAGTGGCACTGTATACTCGCATGCCCTGGTTGCCGGGTACTTACAGCGGAGGCGCTCCGGTCTCATCAGGCACATATACCGCCGCTGCTCTTCTGGATCGCGTGGCCGCACAATAGGGAGGAGGTAAGAGGGTCCCCCAGGCAGGATCTACCAAAATTGCGATTCGGTGGCTGGCGTGGACACTGTGGCCGTGCAGGGACCCCACTATATCCACCAGGGCAAGGAGCACAGGTTGGATTTACTAAAATCCGTTTAGTACAGACTCCATAGTGCCCGGTGGTGAAGTCCAGCAGAGGAGATAAGGCTCTGACCTGTAGCCCCAGGCGCCATCCACAGCAGATGTTCCCACCCTAGAGCTGCATCTCTCCCTCACTCCCTGTCAGCGTTTGGGCGCCATTTCACAGAGCTGCGCTGATTCTGGGACTGCTGGGCATTGTCTCCTATGTAAAGCCGCCTGCCTCATCAGCGCTGTGAATTTACAGGACACTTAAGTATTCTCCATGTCGTTTAGACAGTGTGAGTTAAGAACAAGTGCATAACTACAGGGATATTTAGTACAAGTATCCTGTGATATACATCCAGTATTTACTGTGCATTGTTATATCTGTATACAAACACTAGATAGCTTTACTTAGTATTGCTAGTCCAGTGCAGTTTTATTGTTGCAATAATGCCTGCATTGTACTTGTGACTGTGTGTGCCAATAGCTGCTGTGTGGTTCCTATTCCGTGTATCTCATACATATTGCTATCCCTATATTCTGTACCCTGACGGGCTAAGTGCATCAGGGTCCTATATATATATATATATATATATATATATATATATAGAGAGAGAGAGAGATATATAAATATATATATATATATATACCCACACTGCATATATATATATATATTTCTCTGACGTCCTAGTGGATGCTGGGAACTCCGTAAGGACCATGGGGAATAGCGGCTCCGCAGGAGACTGGGCCCAACTAAAGAAAGCTTTAGGACTACCTGGTGTGCACTGGCTCCTCCCTCTATGACCCTCCTCCAGACCTCAGTTAGAATTTTGTGCCCGTCCAAGCTGGATGCACACTAGGGGCTCTCATGAGCTCCTAGAAAAGAAAGTATATTTTAGGTTTTTTATTTTCAGTGAGATCTGCTGGCAACAGACTCACTGCTACGAGGGACTTAGGGGAGAGAAGCGAACCTACCTGCTTGCAGCTAGCTTGGGCTTCTTAGGCTACTGGACACCATTAGCTCCAGAGGGATCGAACACTGGGCCCGTCCATGATCGTCCGGAGCCGCGCCGCCGTCCCCCTTGCAGAGCCAGAAGCAAGAAGATCTTCCTCAAAATCGGCGGCTGAAGACTCCTGTCTTCATTAAGGTAGCGCACAGCACTGCAGCTGTGCGCCATTGCTCCCTGTGCACACCACACACTCCGGTCACTATGGGTGCAGGGCGCTGGGGGGGGGCGCCATGGGCAGCAATTAGAGTACAAGTGGCAAACACACATAATATAGCCTGCTAGGCTATATGTGTGTAAAATACCCCTGCCACATTAATTTAATAAAAGCGGGAGAAGTCCGCCGAAAAAGGGGCGGGGCTATCTCCCTCAGCACACTGGCGCCATTTTCTTCACAGTGCAGCTGGAAGACAGCTCCCCAGGCTCTCCCCTGTAGTTTTCAGGCTCAAAGGGTTAAAAAGAGAGGGGGGGCACTAAATTTAGGCGCAAAATTGTGTATTATAGCAGCTATAAGGGAAAAATCACTGTGGGTAGTGTGAATCCCTGCATTATATAGCGCTCTGGTGTGTGCTGGCATACTCTCTCTCTGTCTCCCCAAAGGACTTTGTGGGGTCCTGTCCTCAGTCAGAGCATTCCCTGTGTGTGTCGGTACGGCTGTGTCGACATGTTTGATGAGGAAGGTTACGTGGAGGCGGAGCAGATGCCGATAAATGTGATGTCGCCCCCTGTGGGGCCGACACCAGAGTGGATGGATAGGTGAAAGGTATTAACCGACAGTGTCAACTCCTTACATAAAAGGCGGGATGACGTAACAGCTGTGGGACAGCCGGCTTCTCAGCCCGCGCCTGCCCAGGCGTCTCAAAGGCCATCAGGGGCTCAAAAACGCCCGCTACCTCAGATGGCAGACACAGATGTCGACACGGAGTCTGACTCCACTGTCGACGAGGTTGCGACATATACACAATCCACTAGGAGCATCCGTTACATGATCTCGGCAATGAAAAATGTGTTACACATTTCTGACATTAACCCAAGTACCACTAAAAAGGGGTTTTATGTGTGGGGAGAAAAAGCAGCCAGTGTTTTGTTCCCCCATCAGATGAGTGAATGCAGTGTGTGAAGAAGCGTGGGTCCCCCCGATAAGAAACTGGTAATTTCTAAAAAGTTACTGATGGCGTACCCTTTCCCGCCAGAGGATAGGTCACGTGGGGAGATATCCCCTAGGGTGGATAAGGCGCTCACACGTTTGTCAAAAAAGGTGGCACTGCCGTCTCAGGATACGGCCACCTTGAAGGAGCCTGCTGATAAAAAGCAGGAGGCTATCCTGAAGTCTGTATATACACACTCAGGTACTATACTGAGACCTGCAATTGCTTCAGCATGGAGGTGTAGTGCTGCTGCAGCGTGGTCTGTTACCCTGTTAGACAGGGATACTATTTTGCTAACCATAGAGCATATTAAAGACGTCGTCTTATATATGAGGGATGCACAGAGGGATATTTGCCGGCTGGCATCCAGAAATAATGCAATGTCCATTCTGCCAGGAGGGTATTAGGGACCCGGCAGTGGACAGGTGATGCTGATTTTAAAAGGCACATGGAGATTCTGCCTTATAAGGGTGAGGAATTGTTTGGGGATGGTCTCTGGGACCTCGTATCCACAGCAACAGCTGGGAAGGAAAAATTTTACCTCAGATTCCCTCACAGCCTAAGAAAGCACCGTATTATCAGGTACAGTCCTTTCGGCTTCAGAAAAGCAAGCGGGTCAAAGGCGCTTCCTTTCTGCACAGCGACAAGGGAAGAGGGAAAAAGCTGCACCATACAGCCAATTCCCAGGATCAAAAATCTTCCCCCGCTTACTCTGAGTCCACCGCATGACGCCGGGGCTCCACAGGTGGAGCCAGGTGCGGTGGGGGCGCGTCTCGGGAACTTCAGCGACCAGTGGGCTCGCTCACAGGTGGATCCCTGGGTTCTGCAAGTAGTATCACAGGGATACAAGCTGGAGTTCGAGGCGACTCCCCCTCGCCGTTACCTCAAATCAGCCTTGCCTGCTGCCCTCGGAGACAGGGAGGTAGTATTGGCGGCAATTCACAAGCTGTACTTCCAGCAGGTGATAATCAAGGTACCCCTCCTTCAACAAGGCCGGGGTTACTATTCCACAATGTTTGTGGTACCGAAACCAGACTGTTCGGTGAGACCCATTCTAAAATTGAAATCCTTGAACACTTATATACGAAGGTTCAAGTTCAAAATGGAATCGCTCAGGGCGGTTATTGCAAGCCTGGACGAAGGGGATTACATGGTATCACTGGACATCAAGGACGCTTACCTGCATGTCCCCATTTACCCTCCTCACCGGGAGTACCTCAAAATTGTGGTACAGGACTGTCATTACCAATTCCAGACGTTGCCGTTGGTCTGTCCCCGGCACCGAGGGTATTTACCAAGGTAATGGCCGAAATGATGATACTCCTTCGAAAAAAGGGAGTTATAATTATCCCGTACTTGGACGATCTCCTTATAAAGGCGAGGTCCAGGGAGCAGTTGTTGGTCGGAGTAGCACTATCTCGGGAAGTGCTACAACAGCACGGCTGGATTCTGAATATTCCAAAGTCGCAGCTGGTTCCTACTACGCGTCTACTGTTCCTGGGCATGGTTCTGGACACAGAAC
This sequence comes from Pseudophryne corroboree, assembly GCF_028390025.1. Lineage (NCBI taxonomy): Eukaryota > Metazoa > Chordata > Amphibia > Anura > Myobatrachidae > Pseudophryne > Pseudophryne corroboree. The sequence goes on along the minus strand of NC_086447.1, from coordinate 235,896,453 downwards.
AGAAAAAAGTGTTTCTTTTTCATCCACTAGGGGTCACTGGAGTACTCTTGGGATATGGACGGCTTCCACCGGAAGAAGGCACTGAATAAATTAATTTTGAGACTACTCCTCCCCTCCATATCCTCGAGCACCCCAGTGTTTTTTCTGTGCTCGACACAGTTAGAAGGCATAGTGGAGTTCGTCCACAAGTCTTGGAATTTTTTTCTAAGTTTATTTATTTATTTATTTTTTTCTTAAATGATTGCCACATCCTTTCCCCCCTTCTGAGAGGCGTGGGTCAGGGATAGTGGAAGCTGCTGAGAGCAGCTGTGAGTGTCGGACCTCTCTGTAAAGAGCTCCCTCACACCACGTGCTGGCTGCCTGCAAGAAGCTGGACGGAGCTTGAATGAAAAGCCCCGTCATAGACCTTGTTACTGTCCAGGTATGTTGAGAGGGGTGGTCAGCTTACGCTGCCGCCCCACTGTTGAGTGATTGTATTGGGGACTGAGCGCATTATCACGCTAGGGTTAGATGGAGGACCAGCGCCGCATCCTAGATACATTGCCGCTGCCCGGAGCACGTGTGCATAGGCCGCTTCTCGGCTCTATGCAGTGCGCTCTCTGCTCCCGCGGACCGCCGCTCCCAGCACATCAGCAGCTGATGGTTCCCCGCTGCCTGGCTACACAGGTATAGGCCGCTCTACGGCTCCATGCTGTGTGTTATCCTACGGCCCGGAGCGCGTATGCATAGGCCGCCCCACGGCTCTATGCAGTACGCTCTCTGCTCCCGCTCACCGCCGCTCCCAGCGCCGCAGCAGCCGATGGTTCCCCGCTGCCTGTCTACACAGGAATAGGCCGCTCCACGGCTCTATGCTGTGTGTGTTCTGGACCTGGAGCGCGTGTGCATAGGCCGCTCCACGGCTCTATGCAGTACGCTCTCTGCTCCCGCTGACCGCCGCTCCCAGCGCCGCTGCAGCCGATGAGTTCCCCGCTGCAGCCGATGAGTTCCCCGCTGCCTTGGCTACGCAGGTATAGGCCGCTCACACGGCTCTATGCGGTGTGTCCCACGGTGCCTCCGACCCGCTGCTGTACACGGGGTCGTGGGGGTGGGGGGGGAGACACATTAGCAGTATTAAGCTTTAAAGGAAAATTTGGTATTAACATACTTAATGTTTCTCCTGTCTGTTCCAGGATTCCTATATTACATCTCTACTTAAGAGGGGTATTAGGGGAATTTGGGGATCAGTTTTCTTTTTGCTGGCGTGCACTGCACTTGCCTGATAATATACAAAGAACCTTAGTGTTATTACTGAGTCGTGCAAACTGTCTGTGTGTAGTTTGTATTGTCTGTCTTCATAATGAGTAAGACACCAGCAAAATCTAAGAAACAATTTTCCTGTCATGTCTGTAAAAGTGTGTTGCCTGATGGATCCACCACATGTACAGTATGTGTTATTAATACAGCTACAAATACGATTTCCACTCCAGAATATAAGCCAGGTTCGTCTCCGGACCCTCCATGGGCTATGCTTGCAAATGTATTAGTTGGTTTGCAATCAGAGTTGGCCGCCTCTCGTGAAGAGAGGGAGGCGGCAAGATCTGAGTTTAAAATGAGACCGTTTGAGTTACCAGAGGAGTCTCAATCTGGTCAAAGGTCCACCTTTGGTGGAAAGGATAAGGTTCCTTTTCCTAATAATTTGCCAGTTTCTGCGATGCTAGACCTCACTGAACATGAGTATGAGGAGGGCGAAATAGACCAACAGTCAGATAGTGACGATTTTGACAGCCCAGGCATTGATAATCTCATCAGAGCAGTGCGTCAGTCGCTGGAGTTTACGGAAACTGAGGAGCCCCTGACGAACGATGAGGTAGTCTTTACTAAACGACAGAGATCTCCGATGTGTTTTCCTGTTTCGGAATCTCTTAATAAAATGTTACTGGAAACACGGAAGAATCCGGATAAACTGTTTTCTATACCTCGTAGATTTAAATCGAGTTACCCGTTTCCAGAGTCCATGACAGCTACATGGGAGAACCCACCATTGGTGGATTCGTCCGTATCTAAACTTACAAGGAAGTTAACCATACCAGTACCAACTGCTACTACGCTTAAAGACCCTGCAGATCGTAAAATAGAATCTATGCTAAAGTCCATGTATACAGCAGCAGGAGTGTTGCTGAGACCTGGGTTGGTTGGCATTTGGGTTACTAAAGCATTAATGGTATGGATAAAAGAGCTCAAGTCGGCTCTACAGGATGACCATCTTATACTTCTCGCGGATCAAATCTGGGAAGCTGCTGAATATCTATGTACAGCTTCTACTGACGTCTGTCAGCTTACTTCTCGCCTTTCTTCATCGCTAGTCACAGCACGACGAGCACTTTGGCTACGTTCTTGGCAAGCGGAGGCGGAGGTTAAAAAAGGTATAGAGGCATTGCCTTACGATGGCGAGAAGCTTTTCGGTCCCGAATTGGACAGATGGATTTCTGAGGCTACAGGAGGAAAGTCTGTGTTTCTTCCATCGCCTACAACTGTACCTAAACGGAAATATTCTGGTCCGGCGTTCAAATCCTTTAGAACTCAGCCCTTTCGTGGGCGGGGCACAGGAGCGGTCACGCTTGGTAGAAGAGGTCGGGGACGTGGTGCCCGACAATCCAATGCACGTCGTCAAGACGCTAAGACCACTAACAAGCCAGTGGCATGACGGGCTCCCAGCCCATCTCGGATCTCCAATTGTGGGAGCACGCCTTCAGAGCTTTCAGGGGGCGTGGCTTCAGACGTCCACAGATGGGTGGATCCGCAATTTAGTGTTAGAGGGTTACAAAATAGAGTTCGATTGTCTTCCGTCAGGGAGATTTTTCACGACAGGACTGCCTGTGTCGGACGACAAGAAAGCAGTTCTGCAGGTGGCCATTCAGTCTCTGCTGAATGCTGCAGTCGTGATTCCGGTCCCTGTGCAGGAACAGGGGCAGGGTTATTATTCCAGTCTGTTTGTGGTACCAAAACCTGATGGCTCAGTCAGGCCAATATTGAACCTAAAGGGTCTCAATCAATACGTCAATTACTACAGATTCAAGATGGAATCTCTCAGGTCAGTAATTGCAGGTTTAGAGCCACAGGAATTCATGATTGCGCTGGATCTCAAAGATGCGTACTTACACATTCCGATTTGGCCACCTCATCAGAGTTTCTTAAGGTTTGCAATAAGGCGAGACCACTACCAGTTTCAGGCTCTGCCGTTTGGCCTCTCATCAGCGCCTCGGGTATTCACCAAGGTGATGTCCGTGATGATAGCTCATCTCAGGTCCCTAGGAGTAATAATTGTTCCGTATTTGGACGATCTACTCATCAAGGCTCCGTCTCAACAGATGCTTCTCCAGCATGCGTTGCTAACGTACAATGTACTAGTTCAGCACGGTTGGATAGTCAGTTTCAAGAAATCACAGCTAATTCCGTCTCAACGACTTCAATTCCTAGGGATGATTTTCGATACAGTAAATCAAAAAATTTACCTACCACAACAAAAAGTACAGGTCATTCGTCTTCTGGTACAATTAGTGCTCAAGCCACGCACAGTCTCAGTACATTTGTGCATTCGCCTTTTAGGCACAATGGTGGCGGCTTTCGAAGCACTTCAGTTCGGAAGATTTCACTCACGTCCGTTTCAACTGGAGGTGCTAGCACAGTGGTCGGGCTCACATCTGCAGATTCACCACAGGGTGAGATTGTCGCCACAGGTCAGGGTGTCTCTTCTCTGGTGGCTAAAGATACACAATCTATCTGCAGGGAGACGGTTCGGCGTCGGGAATTGGATAATTCTTTCAACAGACGCGAGTCTCAGAGGTTGGGGAGCTGTAGTTCAGAGTTATCGGCTCCAGGGCCTCTGGGCAGATCACGAGAGATTGCTATCTATAAATGTCCTGGAACTCCGGGCGATTTACAATGCGCTAAGACAAGCAGTGCACATGTTTCGTTTTCAGACTGTTCAGGTGCAGTCAGACAATGCGACGGCGGTCGCATACATAAACAAACAGGGAGGAACGAGAAGCCGCATGGCAATGCGGGAAGTAGCTCGGATCCTCAGATGGGCCGAATATCACCAGGTGATATTGTCGGCAGTGTTCATTCCGGGAGTGGACAACTGGGAGGCAGATTTTCTCAGTCGTCGGGATTTTCATCCAGGAGAGTGGGCATTAAATCCAGAAGTGTTTCAGATGTTGATCCAGAGGTGGGGTTACCCTCAGGGGGATCTGATGGCGTCCCGCCACAATCATCAGGTGTCACGATATGTGTCCAGAACGAGAGATCCAAAGGCAGTGGCGGTGGATGCTCTCACAGCCGCGTGGCCGTACAGCCTCGTGTATCTGTTTCCACCGTTTCCGCTGCTCCCGCTGTTGCTAAAACGGATCAAGAGAGGGTCCGTCACAGTCATACTAATAGCGCCTCATTGGCCTCGGAGAACTTGGTTCTCGGATCTCCTCGGACTACTCGCAGACGATCCTTGGCCACTCCCACTACGTCCGGACCTGTTACAACAGGGTCCGTTCCTTTACCCCGATTTAGCGCGGCTGCGTTTGACGGGGTGGCTGTTGAAAAAGCCATCTTGAGAAGAGAGGGCATTCCTGAGTCTGTTATTCCAACCATGATACGAGCTAGGAAGCCGGTTACGGCAGCTCATTATTACAGAATCTGGCGTACTTATATAGGTTGGTGTGAAGCTCGGAGGTTTCCGACATCATCTTTTAAATTATCCCGTTTTTTGTTATTTTTACAGATGGGGTTAGATGGAGGACTACGTCTATCCACACTAAAGGTGCAGGTATCGGCATTGTCAATTTACTTTCAAAGGAAATTGGCTTTGTTGCCGTCGGTACATACGTTTCTGCAGGGTGTACTGAGGGTACAGCCTCCATTCATTCCACCTACAGCGCCATGGGACTTGAATCTGGTTTTAGATTTCTTACAGTCCTTTTACTTTGAACCCTTACAACAAGTGGATATTAAATTTCTCACTTGGAAAACGATTTTTCTTTTAGCCTTAGCTTCGGCAAGGCGTGTTTCAGATTTGGGTGCCTTGTCGTGCAAGTCACCGTATTTAGTTTTTCATGATGACAGAGCGGAACTTCGGACGAATCCCGCTTTCCTACCAAAGGTAGTGTCGTCTTTTCACATCAATCAACCAATAGTAGTTCCGGTATTAACAGAAAATTCCGGAACGTTGGATGTGGTTCGCGCATTACGCGTTTATGTATCCCGAACGTCTACGGTTCGTAAGACGGATACGTTGTTTGTTCTCTATGATGCGGCCAAGAGGGGTTGGCCAGCCTCTAAGCAGACCTTATCCAGATGGATTAGACTGACCATACGTCAGGCTTACCTTCATGCTAGGTTACAGCCACCTACATCAGTAACAGCTCATTCCACACGTTCTGTGGGAACGTCATGGGCAGCGAGTCGTGGGGCTTCTACGACACAGCTTTGCCGTGCGGCTACTTGGTCTTCAGTGCACACGTTTGTGCGCTTTTACAAGTTTGATACGTTTGCGGCACCAGCATCTAGCTTTGGCCGCCTGGTGTTACAGGTGCCAAACAGCTCTCCCGCCCACGGGGGAAACTTTGGTACATCCCAAGAGTACTCCAGTGACCCCTAGTGGATGAAAAAGAAAATAGGATCTTGGTACTTACCAGGTAAATCCTTTTCTTTGAATCCATAGGGGGCACTGGACGCCCACCCAGAGCAGTTTACCTGTTTTAGAGTAAGTTCAGTGGTTCTTATGGTAACACACTTTCACGACTGGTTTAAATTTAACAAATGATAATCAGTTATGGTGTCAACTGTTTTAGTTGTCAGTTACGTTTTGTGTCAACTTTATTGTTGTCCGTGAGGTTATATGTAATTCTCCTTTTGTCAATCTCTCTATCGATCCTGTTCGGCTCAGTAAAAAACACTGAGGTGCTCGAGGATATGGAGGGGAGGAGTAGTCTCAAAATTAATTTATTCAGTGCCTTCTTCCGGTGGAAGCCGTCCATATCCCAAGAGTACTCCAGTGCCCCCTATGGATTCAAAGAAAAGGATTTACCTGGTAAGTACCAAAATCCTATTTTCTCCCGGAGGAGAAGGCCAAGGAGTTGTCATCTCTAGTCAGAGACCTCCTAAAACAAATACAGGTGTCGGTGCATCAATGCACGCGAGTCCTGGGAAAGATGGTAGCTTCTTACGAAGAAATTCCATTCGGCAGGTTCCATGCAAGGATTTTCCAGTGGGATCTGTTGGACAAGTGGTCCGGGTCGCATCTTCAGATGCATCGGCTGATAACCCTGTCTCCAAGGGCCAGGGTGTCGCTGTTGTGGTGGCTGCAGAGTGCTCATCTTCTAGAGGGCCGCAGATTCGGCATACAGGACGGGGTCCTGGTGACCACGGATGCCAGCCTTCGAGGCTGGGGGGCAGTCACACAGGGAAGAAACTTCCAAGGACTATGGTCGAGTCAGGAGACTTCCCTACACATAAATATTCTGGAACTAAGGGCCATTTACAATGCCCTAAGTCAGGCAAGACCCCTGCTTCAACACCAGCCGGTGCTGATCCAGTCAGACAACATCACGGCGGTCGCCCATGTAAACCGACAGGGCGGCACAAGAAGCAGGATGGCGATGGCAGAAGCCACAAGGGTTCTACGATGGGCGGAAAATCATGTGTTAGCACTGTCAGCAGTGTTCATTCCCGGAGTGGACAACTGGGAAGCAGACTTCCTCAGCAGACACGACCTCCATCCGGGAGAGTGGGGACTTCATCCAGAAGTTTTTCAAATGATTGTACACCAGTGGGAAAGGCCACAGGCGGTCATGATGGCGTCCCGCCTCAACAAAAAGCTTAAAAGATATTGCGCCAGGTCAAGGGACCCTCAGGCGATAGCTGTGGACGCTCTGGTAACACCGTGGGTGTACCAGTCGGTGTATGTATTCCCTCCTCTGCCTCTCATACCCAAGGTACTGAGAATAATAAGAAGGAGAGGAGTAAGAACTATACTCGTGGTTCCGGATTGGCCAAGAAGAGCTTGGTACCCAGAACTTCAAGACACCGGATCCTAAAGGAAAAGGGCATTCCGGAGGAAGTCATTCCTACGCTGATTAGGCTAGGAAAGATGTGACCGCAAAACATTATCACAGCATTTGGCAAAAATATGTTGCTTGGTGTGAGGCCAGAAAGGCCCCAACGGAGGAATTTCAACTGGGTCGATTTCTGCACTTCCTACAGTCAGGAGTGACTATGGGCCTAAAATTGGGTTTCATTAAGGTCCAGATTTCGGCTCTGTCCATTTTCTTCCAAAAAAGAACTGGCTTCACTGCCCAAAGTTCAGACTTTTGTTAAGGGAGTGCTGCATATCCAGCCCCCCTTTGTGCCCCCAGTGGCACCTTGGGATCTCAACGTGGTGTTGGATTTCCTAAAGTCACATTGGTTTGAGCCACTTAAAACCGTGGAGCTAAAGTACCTCACGTGAAAAGTGGTCATGCTGTTGGCCTTGGCGTCGGCCAGGCGTGTATCAGAATTGGCGGCTTTGTCATGCAAAAGCCCTTATCTGATTTTTCATATGGATAGGGCGGAATTGAGGACTCGTTCCCAATTCCTTCCTAAGGTGGTATCAGTTTTTCAGGTGAACCAACCTATCGTGGTGCCTGCGGCTACTCGGGACTTGGAGGACTCCAAGTTGCTGGATGTAGTCAGGGCCCTGAAAATATATATTTCCAGGACGGCTGGAGTCAGGAAAACTGACTCGCTATTTATCCTGTATGCACCCAACAAGCTGGGTGCTCCTGCTTCTAAGCAGACTATTGCTCGCTGGTTCTGTGGCACGATTCAACTTGCACATTCTGCGGCTGGACTGCCGCATCCTAAATCTGTAAAAGCCCATTCCACGAGGAAAGTGGGCTCTTCTTGGGCGGCTGCCCGAGGGGTCTCAGCTTTACAACTTTGCCGAGCTGCTACTTGGTCGGGTTCAAACACTTTTGCAAGATTCTACAAGTTTGATACCCTGGCTGAGGAGGACCTTGAGTTTGCTCATTCGGTGCTGCAGAGTCATCCGCACTCTCCCGCCCGTTTGGGAGCTTTGGTATAATCCCCATGGTCCTTACGGAGTTCCCAGCATCCACTAGGACGTCAGAGAAAATAAGATTTTACTCACCGGTAAATCTATTTCTCGTAGTCCGTAGTGGATGCTGGGCGCCCATCCCAAGTGCGGATTGTCTGCAATACTTGTATATAGTTATTGCTTAACTAAAGGGTTATTGTTATGAGCCATCTGTTGGTGAGGCTCAGTTTTTATTCATACTGTTAACTGGGTATAGTATCACGAGTTATACGGTGTGATTGGTGTGGCTGGTATGAGTCTTACCCAGGATTCAAAATCCTTCCTTATTGTGTCAGCTCTTCCGGGCACAGTATCCTAACTGAGGTCTGGAGGAGGGTCATAGAGGGAGGAGCCAGTGCACACCAGGTAGTCCTAAAGCTTTCTTTAGTTGTGCCCAGTCTCCTGCGGAGCCGCTATTCCCCATGGTCCTTACGGAGTTCCCAGCATCCACTACGGAATACGAGAAATAGATTTACCGGTGAGTAAAATCTTATTTTCTCTAACGTCCTAGTGGATGCTGGGGAATCTGTAAGGACCATGGGGAATAGACGGGCTCCGCAGGAGACATGGGCACTTTAAGAAAGAATTTGGATTCTGGTGTGCTCTGGCTCCTCCCTCTATGTCCCTCCTCCAGACCTCAGTTTGAATCTGTGCCCGGACGAGCTGGGTGCTGTTTAGTGAGCTCTCCTGAGCTTGCTATAAGAAAGTATTTTGTTAGGTTTTTTTTTTATTTTCAGGGAGCTCTGCTGGCAACAGACTCCCTGCATCGTGGGACTGAGGGGAGAGAAGCAGCCCTACTCTCTGCAGATAGGTCCTGCTTCTTAGGCTACTGGACACCATTAGCTCCAGAGGGATCGTACACAGGATCTCACCCTTTGTCGTCCGTTCCCGGAGCCGCGCCGCCGCCCCCCTCGCAGAGCCAGAAGACAGAAGCCGGGTGAAAGAAGCAAGAAGACTTCGAAATCGGCGGCAGAAGACTCCAGTCTTCACTGAGGTAGCGCACAGCACTGCAGCTGTACGCCATTGCTCCCACACTACACCCACATACTCCGGTCACTGTAAGGGCGCAGGGGGGGGGGCGCCCTGGGCAGCAATTAGAACCTCTTGGCAAAAGTTGGACATATATACAGTTTGGCACTGTATATATGTCTGAGCCCCCGCCATAATATTGTACATAAACGCGGGACAGAAGCCTGCCGCTGAGGGGGCAGGGCTTCTTCCTCAGCACTGACCAGCGCCATTTTTTCTCTACAGCTCCGCTGAGAGGAAGCTGCCCAGGCTCTCCCCTGCAGATACACGGTAGAAGAGGGTAAAAAAGAGAGGAGGCGCAAAAAATCGTTACAGCGACTACTGGGTTAACACTAAGTTACTGTGTGATTCCTGGGTTATATAGCGCTGGGGTGTGTGCTGGCATACTCTCTCTCTCTGTCTCTCCAAAGGGCCTTGTGGGGGAACTGTCTTCAAAAAGAGCATTCCCTGTGTGTGTGGTGTGTCGGTACGCTTGTGTCGACTTGTTTGACGAGGAAGGCTATGTGGAAACTGAGTGGGAGCAAATTAATGTGGTGTTTCCGCCGACGGCGCCGACACCTCATTGGATGGATATGTGGAAGGTTTTAAATGATAATGTTAATTCCTTGCATAAAAGGTTGGATAAAGCTGAAACCTTAGGACAGTCAGGGTCTCAGCCCATGCCTGATCCTATGTCGCAGAGGCCGTCAGGGTCTCACTATCCCAAATTGTTGACACAGATACCGACATGGACTCCAGTGTCGATTACGATGATGCAAAGTTACAGCCAAAATTGGCTAAATCCATCCGTTATATGATAATAGCAATTAAGGATGTGTTGCACATCACAGAGGAAACCCCAGTCCCAGACAAGAGGGTTCATATGTATGGGGAAAAAAGGCAGGTGGTGACCTTTTCCCCTTCACACGAGCTAAATGAGTTATGTGAAAAGGCTTGGGAATCTCCAGATAAAAAACTGCAGATTTCCAAACGGATGATTATGGCGTATCCTTTCCCGCCAACGGACAGGTTACGCTGGGAATCCTCCCCTAGGGTGGACAAAGCTTTAACACGCTTATCCAAGAGGGTAGCCCTGCCGTCACAGGATACGGCCACCCTAAAAGATGCTTCGGATAGAAAGCAAGAGGGTACCCTGAAGTCCATTTATACACATTCAGGTACCTTACTAAGGCCGGCAATTGCGTCGTCCTGGGTGTGTAGCGCTGTAGCAGCATGGACGGATACCTTATCTGAGGAACTGGATACCTTAGACGAGGATACTATATTAATGACCCTGGAGCATATAAAAGACGCTGTCCTATATATGAGAGGTGCTCAAAGAGACATTAGCCTACTGGGCTCTAGAATAAATGCAATGTCGATTTCTGCCAGAAGGGTCCTGTGGACTCGGCAATGGACAGGTGATGCCGACTCAAAAAGGCATATGGAGGTTTTACCTTACAAGGGTGAGGAATTGTTTGGGGAGGGTCTCCACAGCTACTGCTGGAAAGTCACATTTTTTGCTGCCATATATTTCCTCACAACCTAAGAAAGCACCGTATTACCAAATGCAGTCCTTTCGATCACATAAAGGCAAGAAAGTCCAAGGTGCGTCCTTTCTTGCCAGAGGCAGGGGCAGAGGAAGGAAGCTGCACAACACAGCTAGTTCCCAGGAACAGAAGTCCTCCCCGGCTTCCACTAAATCCACCGCATGATGCTGGGGCTCCACAGGCGGAGCTAGGCCCGGTGGGGGCGCGTCTCCGAAATTTCAGCCACAAGTCGGTTCACTCCCAGGTGGATCCCTGGGCGATAGAGATTGTGTCTCAGGGATACAAGCTGGAATTCGAAGAGATGCCCCCTCACCGATACCTCAAATCGGCCTTGCCAGCTTCCCCCTTAGAGAGGGAAATAGTGTTAGCTGCAATTCACAAATTGTATCTTCAGCAGGTGGTGGTCAAGGTTCCCATCCTTCAACAAGGAGAGGGTTATTATTCGACCATGTTTGTGGTACCGAAACCGGACGGTTCGGTCAGACCCATATTGAATTTAAAATCCCTGAACGTATACCTGAAAAGGTTCAAGTTCAAGATGGAATCGCTCAGAGCGGTCATCGCAAGCCTGGAAGGGGGGGATTTTATGGTGTCTCTGGACATAAAGGATGCATACCTTCATGTCCCCATTTATCCACCTCATCAGGCATACCTCAGATTTGTGGTACAGGATTGTCATTACCAATTTCAGACGTTGCCATTTGGTCTCTCCACGGCACCGAGAATATTTACCAAGGTAATGGCGGAAATGATGGTACTCCTGCGGAAGCAAGGGGTCACAATTATCCCATACTTGGACGATCTCCTCATAAAGGCGAGGTCCAGAGAGCAGTTGCTGATCAGCGTAGCACGCTCTCGGGAAGTGTTACAACAGCACGGCTGGCTTCTAAATATTCCAAAGTCGCAGTTGATTCCTACGACTCGTCTGCCTTTCCTGGGCATGATTCTGGACACAAACCAGAAGAGGGTTTATCTCCCGATGGAGAAGGCTCAAGAGCTCATGACACTGGTCAGAGACCTATTAAGACAAAAACAGGTGTCGGCGCATCACTGCACGCGAGTCCTGGGAAAGATGGTGGCATCATACGAGGCCATTCCCTTCGGCAGGTTCCATGTGAGGACCTTTCAATGGGATCTGTTGGACAAGGTCCGGATCACATCTTCAGATGCATCGGTTGATCTCCCTATCCCCCGGGGCCAGGGTGTCTCTCCTGTGGTGGCTGCAGAGTGCTCACCTTCAGGAAAGTCACAGAATCGGCATTCTGGACTGGGTCCTGGTGACCACGGATGCAAGCCTCCGAGGGTGGGGGGCAGTCACACAGGGAAGAAATTTCCAAGGGCTCTGGTCAAGTCAGGAGACTTGCCTTCACATCAACATCCTGGAACTAAGGGCCATATACAACGCCCTACGTCAAGCGGAGTCCCTGCTTCGCGACCAACCGGTTCTGTTTCAGTCAGACAACATCACCGCAGTGGCTCATGTAAACCGCCAAGGCGGCACAAGGAGCAGGGTGGCGATGGTAGAAGCCACCAGAATTCTTCGCTGGACGGAGAATCACGTAAGCGCACTGTCAGCAGTGTTCATTCCGGGAGTGGACAACTGGGAAGCAGACTTCCTCAGCAGGCACGACCTCCACCCGGGAGAGTGGGGACTTCATCAAGAAGTCTTCACGCAGATTGTAAGTCGGTGGGAACTGCCACAGGTGGACATAATGGCATCCCGCCTCAACAAAAAGCTACAGAGATATTGTTCCAGGTCAAGAGACCCTCAGGCGATAGCTGTGGACGCACTGGTGACACCGTGGGTGTTCCAGACGGTCTATGTATTTCCTCCTCTTCCTCTCATACACAGGGTGCTGAGAATCATAAGAAAAAGAGGAGTGAGAACAATACTCATTGTTCCGGATTGGCCAAGAAGGACTTGGTATCCAGATCTGCAAGAGATGCTCACAGAGGACACGTGGCCTCTGCCTCTAAGACAGGACTTGTTACAACAGGGGCCCTGTCTGTTCGAAGACTTACCGCGGCTGCGTTTGACGGCATGGCGGTTGAACGCCGGATCCTAGCAGAAAAAGGCATTCCGGATGAAGTTATTCCTACGCTGATAAAGGCTAGGAAGGACGTGACGGCTCAACATTATCACCGTATATGGCGAAAATATGTGGCTTGGTGTGAGGCCAGGAATGCCCCTACGGAGGAATTCCTGCTGGGCCGTTTCCTTCACTTCCTACAGTTGGGAGTGACTTTGGGCCTTAAATTGGGTTCCATTAAGGTTCAGATTTCGGCCTTATCCATTTTCTTCCAAAAGAACGGGCTTCTCTGCCTGAAATTCAGAAGTTTGTAAAGGGAGTGCTGCATCTTCAGCCCCCTTTTGTGCCTCCAGTGGCACCTTGGGATCTTAACGTGGTGTTGAGTTTCCTGAAATCACACTGGTTTGAACCACTCAAAACGGTGGAATTGAAATATCTCACGTGGAAGGTGGTCATGCTATTAGCCTTGGCTTCGGCTAGGCGTGTCAGAATTGGCGGCTTTGTCACATAAAAGCCCTTATCTGGTTTTCCATGCGGATAGAGCAGAATTGCGGACCCTCCCACATTTTCTGCCGAAAGTGGTTTCATCCTTTCATATAAACCAACCTATTGTGGTGCCTGTGGCTACTACTGACTTGGAGGATTCCGAGTCACTGGATGTGGTCAGGGCTTTGAAGGTTTATGTAGCCAGAACGGCTAAGGTCAGGAAAACAGAATCTTTGTTTATCCTGTATGCTTCCAACAAGCTTGGGGCGCCTGCTTCAAAGCAAACGATTGCTCGCTGGATCTGTAACACGATTCAGCAGGCTCATTCTGCGGCTGGGTTGCCGCTGCCTAAATCAGTTAAGGCCCATTCCACAAGGAAGGTGGGCTCTTCTTGGGCGGCTGCCCGAGGGGGTCTCGGCATTACAGCTTTGCCGAGCGTCTACTTGGTCAGGTTCAAACACCTTTGCAAAGTTCTACAAGTTTGATACCCTGGCTGAGGAGGACCTTGTGTTTGCTCATTCGGTGCTGCAGAGTCATCCGCACTCTCCCGCCCGTTTGGGAGCTTTGGTATAATCCCCATGGTCCTTACAGAGTCCCCAGCATCCACTAGGACGTTAGAGAAAATAAGATTTTACTTACCGGTAAATCTATTTCTCGTAGTCCGTAGTGGATGCTGGGCGCCCGTCCCAAGTGTGGACTTCTTCTGCAATGCTTGTGTATATAGTTATTGCTTCAATAAGGGTTATGTTATGGTTGCATCAGGGTGGACCTGTTGCTCTGTTGTTGTTCATACTGTTGACTGGGTAAAGTTATCACAAGTTATACAGTGTGATTGGTGTGGCTGGTATGAGTCTTACCCTGGATTCCCAAAATCCTTTCCTTGTACTGTCAGCTCTTCCGGGCACAGTTTCTCTAACTGAGGTCTGGAGGAGGGACATAGAGGGAGGAGCCAGAGCACACCAGAATCCAAATTCTTTCTTAAAGTGCCCATGTCTCCTGCGGAGCCCGTCTATTCCCCATGGTCCTTACGGAGTCCCCAGCATCCACTACGGACTACGAGAAATAGATTTACCGGTAAGTAAAATCTTATATATATATATATATATATATATATATATAGTGTTTCACAGGATATACTGTTTGGTATTTTTCTGTGTATTTCAGTCACCTTATACCACTTAAATCCTCTGTTATCTGCATTTGCAATCACACTCCACAGGGGGATTTTGTCAGGTACTGTGTCTGGCTATATTGTACTATTACGCCCTAGAGCTACATTCTCCAATAATGTCTGCGTCACAGGGCGGGAAATCTGTGGCTTATCCTGCGTCATGCAGTGCTGACGCCGCGGATTTATCTGAGGAAAATATTCCAGCTGAGGGTCCAGGTTTTGGGGGTTCTGTACCCCTCAGTCAGCCTGCAGCACACCAAGACCCACCTTGGGCTGCTTTTTCTAATTTACTGACTTTGCTAAGTGACGAGACTTGCGCACCCTGTGGGACCTCCTGTGCCTGTACAATCGCATATTGGCCCTGTTGTTAATCCTCCATGGGTGGATTCTCTGTCGACTCAGTTACAGCAGTTAAATCAGTCTTTGGTTAAACAAAAGCCTGACCCTCACCCCCCTAGGACCAAAGGGTCATCTAAGCGGGCCATTTATTCCTCACAATCCCCGCATGTTTTGGATACTTCATCAGATGAAGATGGGGTATATTCTGATCCATCAGACACTGATGCAGATGCTTCTGATGGGGAATCTCCAACACAGGTGGATATTCCTGAACCCTTGGAGACTATCAAACTGATTCTTCAGATCGATGATGAAACTGAACCTCCAGATACGTCTAAGAAATCTGATAAGTTCAAACGTCAGAAGGTTACTAAATTAATTTTGCCACATTCTGACCATTTAGTTGACATATGCCCAGAGCTGGATTAAGGCTTCGGGGGGCCCAGGGTACTACAGACAGTGGGGCCCTAAAATGAAAATCATAATGTCTTCAATTACTACAAAGAAAATTACAATTCGGTGGTAAATTTGGAAGAATCTTCCAGATAGGGAGCACACGCATGTATATATAATATACACGTGTGTGTATATATGAACTATTTGCGCAGAGACTGAGTATTACTGATTTTCAATTTGTTGCCTTTATCAGCTGCTGCATTGTTCTGATACACAGTGTGTGTTTTAATTGTTGTACACTGTTTTAAGCCAGTGGTTTGTCTCCCGAATTATGGCTCATTTAAGAACGGATGAGAGAACCAGGAGAAATGAGGAATGCCATAAACTATTTAATGACCAGTTAGATACTGTTGCTAAGAAAACGGTTTCCAACAATGGGAATGATGTTGATTTGAACTCATTGTGGGAAACGTTAGAAAAACTATATGTGAAAGAGATGAGACTCAGCTGGGAAATTACCACGCTTGAGAAATATATAGAAGCAAAAATGGTACCGAGAGGTTTGAGGCTTTTTAAAAAAGTTACATTTGGTGGTGAGATACAGTCCTTTATGAATGAGTGGAATCAGATTTTAGAAAATAGTTCACTTGAATTAATGAGATTAATTGTTTTTGAGAGGAAAAAAAGTGCTTGCGGAGATAGTAACATATTAGAATGTGAAAAACAACTTGAACCTATAAATGAACTAAAAGAATTAAAGGTGGAAGGTGATAAACGTATAAAAAAAATAGACGGTGATATTAATACGAAAGTAAGTAAATTTAACGTGATACAATGGACTACAGGGAAGGAACAGTTAAGGGGGGTACACACTGAGAGATCCGTGTTTAAAATCTAAGCAATCTGACTAGATTGCTTAGATTTTAAGCACGGATCTGAAGAATGACCCCCAATGTGTACTGCTGCCAATGAACTGCTATGCTACGTTATTTGCAGTATCTGGTGAGAGTATTTATAATGCTGGCAAGGACGGTTCCCCGCTACCGTTGTACCCGTAATTTCTGCAAGGAACCTGGCAGCTATGGTGATGCTGGGATGCTCCCACTGCACACGGCGGTAAGATGTTCCCCGCTCCCTGTAGCAACTTAGTTTGTCCGTATGTAGCGCGGCCCTGCGCTCCTTTGTATGGCCAGCCTTTGCTTTCTCTGCAAGTGGTGACACATTTCCCTGCCTGAAGTGATCGTCGGCAGCTTCCTCAGACCAATAGACCTGGTGTTCCCTATATTTCCTTTTTAAAGGGAACAGATTTCTTGCACATGTGCTACAATTGTGTTCCAAACCTCATTATCAGGTGTTGTAGCTGATATGCTGATGATGTCTTTGAATGAATGGTTACACAGTGATACATATTAACACATTTAAATAGGTTACAAACTTTCCACATATTTGGGGGTCATTCCGAGTTGACCCTTAGCTGCTGTTGTTCGCAGCGTTCAGGCTAAAAATCGGTATTTCTGCACATACGTATGGATCGCAATGCACACGCACGCCGTGGGTGTGGTTCATCAAATCGACAGTCTAGGTCGACAATGTTTAGGTCGACATGGATGGAAGGTCGACAGGGTTTCTAGGTCGACATGTGCTAGGTCGACAGGTCTAAATGTCGACATGAGGATATATATTTTTTTGTGTCGTTTTCTTCGTAGAGTGACCGGGATACCAAATTAGTGCACCGCGTCCCCTCGCATGGCTCGCTTCGCTCGCCATGCTTCGGGCATGGTGCCTTCGCTCCGCTACCGCTTCGCTCAGCACACTTTACCGTTCCAATCGTAGTCCACGTGGATCGTTAAGTATGAAAAAATTCAAAAAAAGAAAAAAAATGTGAAAAACTCATGTCGACCTTTAGACCTGTCGACCTAGCACATGTCGACCTAGAAACCCTGTCGACCTTCCATCCATGCCGTCCTAGTGACTTTCGACCTATAGTGGTCGACCTAAACATTGTCGACCTAGACACTGTCAATCTTCAGACCGGATCCCGCACGCCGTACGGGTACAAAGTCCTTTGTGGGTTTTGAACAGGTTCTAGCAAAGTTTTCATTCGCACTGGCAGCCGCAAGATGATTGACAGAAAGAGGTTGTTTCTGGGTGTCAACTGACCGTTTTCAGGGAGTGCTTCGAAAAATGCAAACGTGCCAGGGAAAATGCAGGCATGGCTGACCGAACGCTGGGCGGGTGTGTGACGTCAAAAGCCAACCCACCAACGTTAGAATCAACGCACATGAAGAGTAACTACAGGGCTGGTCTTGTTTTGCACAAAAAAGTTTTGCGTGCGCTCTGCTGCACAAGCGTTTGCACTTCTGCAAAGCGAAAATACACTCCCCGGTGGGCGGCAACAATGGTTTGCATGGCTGCTAAAATTAATGCGCTGGCGTGTCGTACGGGTACAATGCGGATCATATCTGAGCATTGGATTTAATGAAGAATCCATACGCACAGCCGATCGCGAAGAGATTGACAGGAAGAGGGCGTTTATGGGTGTCAACTGACCGTTTTCTGGGAGTGGTAGGGAAAACGCAGGCATGTTCGGGCGTTTGGAGGGCAGTGATCGCAAGGGCTGAGTAAGTTCAGACCTACTCTGAAACGGCACAAAATGTTTTTGCACAGGCGTTCGCACACTTGCAAAGTGAAAATACACTCAAAGTGGGCGGCGACTATGCGTTTGCACGGCTGCTAAAAACAGCTAGCGAGCGATCAACTCGGAATGACCCCCATTGTTCTTTATTTTTATCGTTATCTATACACAGGCACATGCATATGCATCTGTATAGAACTCAAATACATATACCACCACTAATTTATAAAATAAATATATGTGTATTATTTACATGGGACATATAGTTACCAAAAAATACATATAGACATATAGTGTGTTTTCCTCACATAGGACATACATTAACCAATGAGAAGAAAGAGACTATTAGGATAAAATTCATAATGAAAATAATAATAAATTGTAAAATAATCCTTACGGTACATATAACCCCCCATTATAAATGTAAAATTTCGTGAATTGCCATTACCCAGACATAATCTCCATGATGTAAATAAAAAAATAGACACTCTGATGATACAAAGTTGATACAAAGTTCAGATATTATTCCGATCAATGGTATCATTGAGACCGTACGGGACCATAGTGTTGAGGCGATAGATCCAATAGACCTCGCATCTGCACATTCTATTGAATCTATCACTACCCCCCCCCCCCCTTCCTCCAATAGTGGTACTATGGTTTTTACAGTTATCTTGTTTTCTCATACATCCTAGAGGATGCTGGGGATGCTTCAAGAACCATGGGGTATAGACGGGATCTGCAGGAGACATGGGCACACTAAAAGACTTTGGGTGTGAACTGGCTCCTCCCTCTATGCCCCTCCTCCAGACTTCAATTAGATTCTGTGCCCAGTGAGACTGGATGCACACTGAGGAGCTCTCCAGAGTTTCTCAGAAAAAAGACTTAGGTTTATTATTTTCAGGGAGACCTGCTGGCAACAGGCTCCCTGCATCAAGGGACTGAGGGTAGAGAAGCAGACCTACTTCTCTGAGTTCAAAGGCTCTGCTTCTTAGGCTACTGGACACTATTAGCTCCAGAGGGTTCGATCACTTGGTGCGCCCTTCTGCTTGTTCCCAAAGCCGCGCCGTCACCCCCCTCACAGAGCCAGAAGACAGAAGCCGGGTGAGTAAAGAAAGATCAGAAGACTCAGTGACGGGAGAAGACGGCTTTTGAGGTACCGCGCTGCGCGCCATGCTCCCACATATGAACGGCACTGCAGGGTGCACGGGGGGCGCCCTGGGCAGCATAGGACCCTCAAATAGCACTGGCAGAGGTCGAAACAATGCCTAAGCACTAGTTACGGGACCCCCGCCAGTATAAATATGTAATTTAAGCGGGACTGAAGCGCGCCATGAAGGGGGTGTGGCTTAACCCTCACAGCTCTGACCAGCGCCATTTTCTCTTCACAGAAGCTGTAGAGACGCTGAGCCTGGCCTCCCACACTACTGTACAAGTAACAGGGTGCAAAACGGGGGGGGGGGGGGGGGGGGGGGGGGGGGCGGCCACAAGTGATTTGGTGCTAATTATTTATATATATAAAGCGCTAACAGGTCTGGGCAGTCTTTTTACTCGCTTCAGTACCGGGATAGGCGCTGGGTTGTGAGCTGGCAGAACTCCCTCTGTCTCTCTCTTACAGGCTTGCTTGTGGGTCTGTCTCCTATAGCCCCAGTGTGGTTGTGGGTGTCGGTACATGTGTGTCGACATGTCTGATGCTGAGTGCTCTTCCCAGGAGGAGGCTGGAGTGGGGACAGAAAATACTGTGCGAGTGACCGTGTCGGCACTGCCAACGGATGATTGGGTAAATATGTTGAGTGTTTTAAATGCAAATGTGACTCGGTTGACTAAGAGATTTGATATATCTGAGTCTAAGAACCAGCCATGGAGGAAATCCATGGAGGATGCTTTGTCACAAGCTCAGACCCCTTCGGGGTCACAGAAACGTGCATTTACCCAGATAGCTAATACAGATACCGACGCGGACTCTGATTCCAGTGTCGACTATAGTGATGCCAGATTAAATCCAAAACTGGCTAAGAGCATTCAGTACATGACTGTGGCAATAAAAGAAGTGTTGCATATAACAGAGGACCCTGCTGTCCCTGATAAAAGGGTCAGTATGTATAAAGGAAAGAAACCTGAGGTAACGTTTCCTCCCTCTCATGAACTGAACGCGCTTTTCGAAAAGGCTTGGGAAAATCCTGACAAGAAGATACAGGTTCCTAAAAGAATTCCAGTGGCATATTCGTTTCCATTTGGGGACAGGGAAAAGTGGGAGTCAACCCCCACGGTAGACTAAGCTTTATCGCGTCTATCCAAAAAGGTGGTGCTTCCGTCTCCTGACACGGCAGCCCTAAAAGATCCTGCTGATCGTAAGCAGGAAAATACATTAAAATCCATTTACGTCACTACAGGGTCGCTACTCAGGCCTGCCGTTGCTTTGGCATGGGTGAGTAGCGCTATTGAAAAGTGGGCAGATAACTTGTCATCTGAGATAGATACCCTAGACAGGGATAGCGTGCTTTTGACTCTGGGTCATATCAGGGACGCTGCAGCATATTTAAAAGAAGCTGTAAGGGATATTGGCCTTTTGGAATCAAGGGCCAATGCCATAGCAGTCTCAGCAAGGAGAGCATTGTGGATTCATCAATGGAATGCTGATGCTGACTCTAAGAAGGCGATGGAGTCGTTACCATTTAACGGTAGTGTCCAGTTTGGTGACGGCCTCACTGACCTGGTGTCTACGGCTACCGAGGGTAAGTCGTCATTTTTACCTTATGTTCCTGCACAACAGAAGAAAACGCCTCACTATCAGATGCAGTCCTTTCGGCCCAATAAATTCAAAAAGGACGAGGGTCCTCCTTCCTTGCTGCGAGAGGAAGGGGAAAAAGGTCACAGGCTGTGGCAAGTTCCCAAGAGCAGAAGTCCTCTCCGCCTTCTACCAAATCCACCGCATGACGCTGGGGCTCCTCTGCGGGAGTTCGCACCGGTGGGGGCACGTCTCAGACTTTTCAGTCAGGTCTGGGTGCACTCGGACCTGGATCCTTGGATAGTAGAAATAGTAACCCAAGTATACAGATTAGAGTTTAAAGACGTGCCCCCTCACCGATTTTTCAAATCGGCCTTGCCAGCTTCTCTTATAGGAAGGGAGGTAGTATGCACTGCGATACTAAAGTTGTGTCAAAATCAAGTAATTGTCACGGTACCCCCGTCACAACAGGGGGAAGGCTTTTATTCGAGCCTGTTTGTGGTCCCAAAGCCGGATGGCTCAGTCAGACCAATTCTGAAGCTAAAATCCCTCAATTTCTTTCTAAAAAAATTCAAATTCAAGATGGAATCTCTCCGAGCAGTGATCTCCAGTCCAGGTTCCATGCCAGGGTGTTTCAGTGGGACCTATTGGACAAGTGATCCGGGTCTCACCTGGACATGCACCGGAAAATAATTCTATCTTCCAGGACCAGAATCTCCCTTCTGTGGTGGATGCACAGTTCTCACCTTCTGGAGGAGCGCAGGTTCGGGATTCAGGATTGGATCCTGGTGACCACAGATGCAAGCCTCCGAGGCTGGGGAGCAGTCACACAGGGAAGAAATTTTCAGGGAAAGTGGTCAAGCCAGGTAGCTTGTCTGCACATAAACATTCTGGAATTAAGGGCCATTTACAACGGCATTCTGCAAGCAGAACATCTTCTTCAAGGTCTGCCTGTCTTGATTCAGTCAGACAACATAACAGCAGTGGCGTACATAAACCGCCAGGGTGGAACAAGAAGCAGAGCGGCAATGGCCGAGGCCACGAGAATTCTTCGCTGGGCGGAGAAACATGCAAGCGCTCTGTCAGCGGTCTTCATTCCAGGGGTGGACAACTGGGAAGCAGACTTCCTCAGCAGACACGATCTCCATCCAGGAGAGTGGGATCTTCATCAAGAGGTCTTTGCAGAAGTGACAGGTCATTGGGGAATTCCTCAAATAGACATGATGCCGTCCCGCCTCAACAAGAAACTTCAGAATTATTGTTCCAGGTCAAGGGACCCTCAAGCGATGGCGGTGGACGCCCTAGTGACACCGTGGGTGTTTCCGTCGGTACATGTGTTCCCTCCACTTCCACTCATTCCAAAGGTGATAAAGATGATAAGAAGAACAAGGGTTCAGGCGATACTCATTGTTCCAGACTGGCCAAGGAGGGCCTGGTATCCCGATCTTCAGGAATTACTCATAGCAGATCCCTGGCCTCTTCCTCTATGAGAGGACCTGTTACAACAAGGACCGTGCATGTATCAAGACTTACCGCGGCTGCGTTTGACTGCATGGCGGTTGAGCGCCAAATCCTAGCCCGGAAGGGTATTCCCAGTGAAGTCATTCCCACACTTCTTCAGGCTAGAAAAGAAGTAACGGCAAAGCATTACCACCGTATTTGGAGGAAATATGTGTCTTGGTGTGAATCCAAGAAGGCTCCTACGGAGGAATTTCAGCTGGGGCGTTTGCTCCATTTTTTGCAAGCTGGTGTGGATGCGGGCCTAAAGTTGGGCTCAATTAAAGTACAAATTTCGGCCTTATCAATTTTCTTTCAGAAAGAATTGACCTCCCTTCCAGAAGTTCAGACCTTCGTGAAAGGCGTACTGCACATCCAACCTCCCTTTGTGCCCCCAGTGGCGCCATGGGATCTGTATGTGGTGTTTCAGTTCCTGCAATCTAGTTGGTTTGAACCTTTGCGTAAGGTTGAGTTAAAATTCCTTACTTGGAAAGTAGCCATATTGTTGGCCTTGGCTTCCGCAAGGCGTTTATCTGAATTAGCGGATTTGTCTCACAAAAGCCCCTATTTAATCTTCCATGCTGATAGAGCGGAGTTGAGAACTCGTCAGCAACTTCTGCCAAAAGTGGTTTCATCGTTTCACGTAAACCAGCCTATTGTGGTGCCAGTGGCTTCTGACGCTTTGGCGGAATCGATGTCTCTCGATGTGGTCAGAGCTTTGAAAATCTATGTCGCCAGGACAGTTCAAATTAAGAAAACAGAGGCTCTGTTTGTCCTGTGGGCTCCCAACAAGATTGGGGCTCCTGCTTCCAAGCAGATTATTGCACGTTGGATCTGTAATACGATTCAGCAAGCTCACTCTACGGCAGGATTGCCGTTACCGAAATCTGTGAAGGCCCATTCTACCAGAAAGGTGGGCTCATCCTGGGCGGCTGCCCGAGGGGTCTCGGCGTTACAACTTTGCCGAGCTGCTACTTGGTCGGGATCAAACACCTTTGCGAAGTTTTACAAGTTTGATACCCTGGCTGAGGAGGACCTCTTGTTTGGTCAATCGGTGCTGCAGAGTCATCCGCACTCTCCCGTCCTTTCTAGAGCTTTGGTATAAACCCAATGGTTCTTGAAGCATCCCCAGCATCCTCTAGGACGTATGAGAAAATAGGCTTTTAATACCTACCCGTAAATCCTTTTCTCTTAGTCCGTAGAGGATGCTGGGCACCCGTCCCAGTGCGGGCTGTATCTGCAGTTTGGTTATGGTTAGGTTCATGTTGAGTTAAGTTCAGTCAGTCTGTGACTGATATTAGACATACCGGTGCATTAGAGATGAGCGCCTGAAATTTTTCGGGTTTTGTGTTTTGGTTTTGGGTTCGGTTCCGCGGCCGTGTTTTGGGTTCGACCGCGTTTTGGCAAAACCTCACCGAATTTTTTTTGTCGGATTCGGGTGTGTTTTGGATTCGGGTGTTTTTTTCAAAAAACCCTAAAAAACAGCTTAAATCATAGAATTTGGGGGTCATTTTGATCCCATATTATTATTAACCTCAAAAACCATAATTTCCACTCATTTTCAGTCTATTCTGAATACCTCACACCTCACAATATTATTTTTAGTCCTAAAATTTGCACAGAGGTCGCTGGATGACTAAGCTAAGCGACCCTAGTGGCCGACACAAACACCTGGCCCATCTAGGAGTGGCACAGCAGTGTCACGCAGGATGTCCCTTCCAAAAAACCCTCCCCAAACAGCACATGACGCAAAGAAAAAAAGAGGCGCAATGAGGTAGCTGTGTGAGTAAGATTAGCGACCCTAGTGGCCGACACAAACACCGGGCCCATCTAGGAGTGGCACTGCAGTGTCACGCAGGATGTCCCTTCCAAAAAACCCTCCCCAAACAGCACATGACGCAAAGAAAAATAAAAGAAAAAAGAGGTGCAAGATGGAATTGTCCTTGGGCCCTCCCACCCACCCTTATGTTGTATAAACAGGACATGCACACTTTAACCAACCCATCATTTCAGTGACAGGGTCTGCCACACGACTGTGACTGATATGACGGGTTGGTTTGGACCCCCACCAAAAAAGAAGCAATTAATCTCTCCTTGCACAAACTGGCTCTACAGAGGCAAGATGTCCACCTCATCATCATCCTCCGATATATCACTGTGTACATCCCCCTCCTCACAGATTATCAATTCGTCCCCACTGGAATCCACCATCTCAGCTCCCTGTGTACTTTGTGGAGGCAATTGCTGCTGGTCAATGTCTCCGCGGAGGAATTGATTATAATTCATTTTAATGAACATCATCTTCTCCACATTTTCTGGATGTAACCTCGTACGCCGATTGCTGACAAGGTGAGCGGCGGCACTAAACACTCTTTCGGAGTACACACTTGTGGGAGGGCAACTTAGGTAGAATAAAGCCAGTTTGTGCAAGGGCCTCCAAATTGCCTCTTTTTCCTGCCAGTATAAGTACGGACTGTGTGACGTGCCTACTTGGATGCGGTCACTCATATAATCCTCCACCATTCTTTCAATGTTGAGAGAATCATATGCAGTGACAGTAGACGACATGTCCGTAATCGTTGTCAGGTCCTTCAGTCCGGACCAGATGTCAGCATCAGCAGTCGCTCCAGACTGCCCTGCATCACCGCCAGCGGGTGGGCTCGGAATTCTGAGCCTTTTCCTCGCACCCCCAGTTGCGGGAGAATGTGAAGGAGGAGATGTTGACAGGTCGCGTTCCGCTTGACTTGACAATTTTGTCACCAGCAGGTCTTTGCACCCCAGCAGACTTGTGTCTGCCGGAAAGAGAGATCCAAGGTAGGTTTTAAATCTAGGATCGAGCACGGTGGCCAAAATGTAGTGCTCTGATTTCAACAGATTGACCACCCGTGAATCCTTGTTAAGCGAATTAAGGGCTGCATCCACAAGTCCCACATGCCTAGCGGAATCGCTCCCTTTTAGCTCCTTCTTCAATGCCTCCAGCTTCTTCTGCAAAAGCCTGATGAGGGGAATGACCTGACTCAGGCTGGCAGTGTCTGAACTGACTTCACGTGTGGCAAGTTCAAAGGGCATCAGAACCTTGCACAACGTTGAAATCATTCTCCACTGCACTTGAGACAGGTGCATTCCACCTCCTATATCGTGCTCAATTGTATAGGCTTGAATGGCCTTTTGCTGCTCCTCCAACCTCTGAAGCATATAGAGGGTTGAATTCCACCTCGTTACCACTTCTTGCTTCAGATGATGGCAGGGCAGGTTCAGTAGTTTTTGGTGGTGCTCCAGTCTTCTGTACGTGGTGCCTGTACGCCGAAAGTGTCCCGCAATTCTTCTGGCCACCGACAGCATCTCTTGCACGCCCCTGTCGTTTTTTAAAAAATTCTGCACCACCAAATTCAAGGTATGTGCAAAACATGGGACGTGCTGGAATTTGCCCATATTTAATGCACACACAATATTGCTGGCGTTGTCCGATGCCACAAATCCACAGGAGAGTCCAATTGGGGTAAGCCATTCTGCGATGATCTTCCTCAGTTGCCGTAAGAGGTTTTCAGCTGTGTGCGTATTCTGGAAAGCGGTGATACAAAGCGTAGCCTGCCTAGGAAAGAGTTGGCGTTTGCGAGATGCTGCTACTGGTGCCGCCGCTGCTGTTCTTGCGGCGGGAGTCCATACATCTACCCAGTGGGCTGTCACAGTCATATAGTCCTGACCCTGCCCTGCTCCACTTGTCCACATGTCCGTGGTTAAGTGGACATTGGGTACAACTGCATTTTTTAGGACACTGGTGAGTCTTTTTCTGACGTCCGTGTACATGGTATCGCCTGCCTACAGAAGTGGAACCTAGATGGTATTTGGTAACGGGGGCACACTGCCTCAATAAATTGTCTAGTTCCCTGTGAACTAACGGCGGATACCGGACGCACGTCTAACACCAACTTAGTTGTCAAGGACTCAGTTATCCGCTTTGCAACAGGATGACTGCTGTGATATTTCATCTTCCTCGCAAAGGACTGTTGGACAGTCAATTGCTTACTGGAAGTAGTACAAGTGGGCTTACGACTTCCCCTCTGGGATGACCATCGACTCCCAGCAGCAACAACAGCAGCGCCAGCAGCAGTAGGCGTTACACGCAAGGATGCATCGGAGGAATCCCAGGCAGGAGAGGACTCGTCAGAATTGCCAGTGACATGGCCTGCAGGACTATTGGCATTCCTGGGGAAGGAGGAAATTGACACTGAGGGAGTTGGTGGGGTGGTTTGCGTGAGCTTGGTTACAAGAGGAAGGGATTTACTGGTCAGTGGACTGCTTCCGCTGTCGGCCCAAGTTTTTGAACTTGTCACTGATTTATTATGAATGCGCTGCAGGTGACGTATAAGGGAGGATGTTCCGAGGTGGTTAACGTCCTTACCCCTACTTATTACAGCTTGACAAAGGGAACACACGGCTTGACACCTGTTGTCCGCATTTCTGGTGAAATACTTCCACACCGAAGAGCTGATTTTTTTGGTATTTTCACCAGGCATGTCAACGGCCCTATTCCTCCCACGGACAACAGGTGTCTCCCCGGGTGCCTGACTTAAACAAACCACCTCACCATCAGAATCCTCCTGGTCAATTTCCTCCCCAGCGCCAGCAACACCCATATCCTCCTCATCCTGGTGTACTTCAACACTGACATCTTCAATCTGACTATCAGGAACTGGACTGCGGGTGCTCCTTCCAGCACTTGCAGGGAGCGTGCAAATGGTGGAAGGCGCATGCTCTTCACGTCCAGTGTTGGGAAGGTCAGGCATCGCAACCGACACAATTGGACTCTCCTTGTGGATTTGGGATTTCGAAGAACGCACAGTTCTTTGCGGTGCTACTGCTTTTGCCAGCTTGAGTCTTTTCATTTTTCTAGCGAGAGGCTGAGTGCCTCCATCCTCATGTGAAGCTGAACCACTAGCCATGAACATAGGCCAGGGCCTCAGCCGTTCCTTGCCACTCCGTGTGGTAAATGGCATATTGGCAAGTTTACGCTTCTCCTCCGACAATTTTATTTTAGGTTTTGGAGTCCTTTTTTTACTGATATTTGGTGTTTTGGATTTGACATGCTCTGTACTATGACATTGGGCATCGGCCTTGGCAGACGACGTTGCTGGCATTTCATCGTCTCGGCCATGACTAGTGGCAGCAGCTTCAGCATGAGGTGGAAGTGGATCTTGATCTTTCCCTAAT
The DNA here is from genome assembly GCF_028390025.1 of Pseudophryne corroboree. NCBI lineage: Eukaryota > Metazoa > Chordata > Amphibia > Anura > Myobatrachidae > Pseudophryne > Pseudophryne corroboree. The sequence goes on along the minus strand of NC_086447.1, from coordinate 235,869,298 downwards.
TTTGGAACCTCAACATTTTTGTTCTCCATATTTTAATAGGCACAACTAAAAGGCACCTCAGGTAAACAATGGAGATGGATGGATACTAGTATACAATTATGGATGGACTGCCGAGTGCCGACACAGAGGTAGCTACAGCCGTGGACTACCGTACTGTACTGTGTCTGCTGCTAATATAGACTGGTTGATAAAGAGATGTAGTAGTAGTATGTATGTATAAAGAAGAAAGAAAAAAAAACCACGGGTAGGTGGTATACAATTATGGACGGACTGCCGAGTGCCGACACAGAGGTAGCTACAGCCGTGGACTACCGTACTGTACTGTGTCTGCTGCTAATATAGACTGGTTGATAAAGAGATGTAGTAGTAGTATGTATGTATAAAGAAGAAAGAAAAAAAACCACGGGTAGGTGGTATACAATTATGGACGGACTGCCCAGTGCCGACACAGAGGTAGCTACAGCCGTGGACTACCGTACTGTGTCTGCTGCTAATATAGACTGGTTGATAAAGAGATGTAGTAGTAGTATGTATGTATAAAGAAGAAAGAAAAAAAAACCACGGGAAGGTGGTATACAATTATGGACGGACTGCCGAGTGCCGACACAGAGGTAGCTACAGCCGTGGACTACCGTACTGTACTGTGTCTGCTGCTAATATAGACTGGTTGATAAAGAGATGTAGTAGTAGTATGTATGTATAAAGAAGAAAGAAAAAAAAACCACGGGTAGGTGGTATACAATTATGGACGGACTGCCCAGTGCCGACACAGAGGTAGCTACAGCCGTGGACTACCGTACTGTACTGTGTCTGCTGCTAATATAGACTGGTTGATAAAGAGATGTAGTATGTATGTATAAAGAAGAAAGAAAAAAAAACCACGGGTAGGTGGTATACAATTATGGACGGACTGCCCAGTGCCGACACAGAGGTAGCTACAGCCGTGGACTACCGTACTGTACTGTGTCTGCTGCTAATATAGACTGGTTGATAAAGAGATGTAGTAGTAGTAGTATGTATGTATAAAGAAGAAAGAAAAAAAAACCACGGGTAGGTGGTATACAATTATGGACGAACTGCCCAGTGCCGACACAGAGGTAGCTACAGCCGTGGACTACCGTACTGTACTGTGTCTGCTGCTAATATAGACTGGTTGATAAAGAGATGTAGTAGTAGTAGTATGTATGTATAAAGAAGAAAGAAAAAAAAAACACGGGTAGGTGGTATACAATTATGGACGGACTGCCGAGTGCCGACACAGAGGTAGCTACAGCCGTGGACTACCGTACTGTACTGTGTCTGCTGCTAATATAGACTGGTTGATAAAGAGATGTAGTAGTAGTATGTATGTATAAAGAAGAAAGAAAAAAAAACCACGGGTAGGTGGTATACAATTATGGACGGACTGCCGAGTGCCGACACAGAGGTAGCTACAGCCGTGAACTACCGTACTGTGTCTGCTGCGACTGGATGATAAATAATGATATAAAAAATATATATATATCACTACTGCAGCCGGACAGGTATATATTATATAATGACGGACCTGCTGGACACTGTCTGTCAGCAGAATGAGTTTTTTATAGAATAAAAAAAAAACACCACACAAGTGAAGTCACACGACGAGTATTTAACTTTTTCAGGCAATCACAATATAGTATACTATACTACTAACTATACTGGTGGTCAGGTGGTCACTGGTCAGTCACACTGGCAGTGGCACTCCTGCAGCAAAAGTGTGCACTGTTTAATTTTAATAATAATATGTACTCCTGGCTCCTGCTATAACCTATAACTGGCACTGCAGTGCTCCCCAGTCTCCCCCACAATTATAAGATGTGTGAGCTGAGCACAGTCAGATACGAGTGTTTAACTTTTTCAGGCAATCACAATATAGTATACTATACTACTAACTATACTGGTGGTCAGTGTGGTCAGGTCACTGGTCAGTCACACTGGCAGTGGCACTCCTGCAGCAAAAGTGTGCACTGTTTAATTTTAATAATAATATGTACTCCTGGCTCCTGCTATAACCTATAACTGGCACTGCAGTGCTCCCCAGTCTCCCCCACAATTATAAGATGTGTGAGCTGAGCACAGTCAGATATATACATAGATGATGCAGCACACTGGGCTGAGCAGTGCACACAGATATGGTATGTGACTGAGTCACTGTGTATCGTTTTTTTCAGGCAGAGAACGGATATATTAAATAAAACTGCACTGTCTGGTGGTCACTGTGGTCAGTCACTAGTAAACTCTGCACTCTCTACAGTTCTACAGTACTCCTAAGCTCCAGTAAATCAGGTCAATCTCTCTCTCTCTCTCTTCTAATCTAAATGGAGAGGACGCCAGCCACGTCCTCTCCCTATCAATCTCAATGCACGTGTGAAAATGGCGGCGACGCGCGGCTCCTTATATAGAATCCGAGTCTCGCGAGAATCCGACAGCGTCATGATGACGTTCGGGCAAGGCGGGAAGCAAGGCGGGAAGATCCGAGTCGCTCGGACCCGTGAAAAAAAACATGAAGTTCGTGCGGGTTCGGATTCAGAGAAACCGAACCCGCTCATCTCTACGGTGCATGCGTTGTTGTTGGATGCCATGTGATACGGCGTGTTTGAGGTGTGAGCTGGTATGTGTTTCACCTTAGTTTAAAATCATTAAATAAATCCTTTTCCTCTAAATGTCCGTCTCCCTGGGCACAGTTCCTATAACTGGAGTCTGGAGGAGGGGCATAGAGGGAGGAGCCAGTTCACACCCATTCAAAGTCTTATAGTGTGCCCATGTCTCCTGCGGATCCCGTCTATACCCCATGGTTCTTGAAGCATCCCCAGCATCCTCTAGGGACTAAGAGAAAAGGATTTCGTAGTAGGTATTAAAATCCTATTATTAGCATCACACGCGGAACATTGCTAATAAAAAATAAGACATTTTACCATATACCAGCGCTTTTCTTCTTTGTATATATAAAGCAGCAGGTATCTGGGTAAACCAAAAAGCGCCTGATCAATTGTTTTTGTCTATTTTATAGTTACCCACAAATTAGTTGCCCTGGTGTCCCCACAAAACTTAATCCCACTCTGAATATCTGAATATGGCAACCTAAAGTATTTAATTAATTAAATTTTTATAGTAATACACATTAATGTTTTTATTTAGCATACCTGAATAGTAGGTAGAAAAACAATGACACATTCGATTCAAAGAAGATTAGGACAACCTATACCCCTTTCACACCGCACAAATAACCCGGTAAAGACCCGGTATATCGCCGGGACAGCGTGCGGTGTGAAAGCGCCATGGTGGAATTCCCGGGTCGTCGGACCCGGTAATTCAACCCGGGAATAAAGCAGTGTTATTCCTGGGTTGAATACCAGGTCAGTGGCAGTGTAAACGGGTTCCCGGGTCGATGCAACCCGGGACCCGTTTACTAGATAGGAAGAGGCGGCGCGTAGGTGAGCTCATCTCCCAGCGCCGCTAATGGCTCCGCCCCCCACAGCTATGGCAATTCGCCCGGCATATTGCCGGGTCAGGGAAGCCTGCTGTAGCATCCAATGCCGGATCCCACCCAGGAAGGACCCGTTTCCAATTCCCTGGTGGGATCTGGCATTTGCAGTGTGAAAGGGGTATTATTGTACAACAATTATACCCGTTTTTCTTCTGCTGCAATAACCTGGGTTATTGCTGGGTCTATGCAGGTCGTGGCTCAATGTAAAAGGGTCCTTGAAAAATAACCCAGATCAAGTGACCCTGGAATCTGACCCTGTTCGGACCCAGGTAAGGGTGCAGTGTAAACAGCGTGACCTGGGTTATGCTTAAAAGCTGCTGAGTGTCTAGTGACAAGAAGCAGTGCCGTAACTAGGCATTTTAGCGCTGTGTGCAAGAAACGACATTGGCGCCCCCCCCCCCATCATGTAAGATAGGGGCAGTGCGCGCCGTAGGTGCGTGAAAAATATATAGGGGTGTGGCTTCATGGGGAAGGGGCGTGGCCACTAAATAATAGCAATTCATACTATGGTGCACAGTAGTCTCCATTATTCAAATTACGCTGCACAGTAGCGCCACTACACCAGGTAGAGCCCCTTTTATACATTACAGCAGTGTCCCCCTTTTTACACATTACGGCAGACAGCGTCCCCTTTTTTACACATTACGGCAGACAGCGTCCCCTTTTTTACACATTACGGCAGACAGCGTCCCCATTTTTAACATTACGGCAAACAGCGTCCCCTTTTTACACATTACAGCAGACAGCGTCCCCGTTTTTACACATTACGGCAGACGGTGTCCTCCTTTATACACATTGCGGCAGCCAGTCCCCCTTTTTACACATTGCGGCAGCCAGTCCCCCTTTTTACACATTGCGGCAGCCAGGCCCTCTTTTCACAGAGAGAGAGAGACACATACTTACCATCTCCCCGCTGGCAGGCTCCTCGTGCAGCTCCCTCGGTGCAGGCATCGGAGAAGGAGGGAGGGGGACTGGAGCCGCAGCAGCGCTATTTCATTGGTAGTTAGCGCCGCTGCAGCAGCCTCCTCTCCTGTATTGGCTGCCCGGCGCTGCTGTGGATGCTGGGATGGAGGAACCGCATCCTAGCTGCTGCAGTGGCGCTTACTACCAATTAAATAGCGCTGCTGCGGCTCCAGTCCCCCTCCCTCCTCCTCCGCTGCCCGGCGCTGTAGCTCTCCTCCCCAGTGCGGCGGCAGCGGTGCACGGCGCAGACTTCAGAGGCAGCATGTAATGAGTCAATTTGACTCATTACATGCCGCTGGTCATGCGCCCTCAGGGCAACTGCGCTGTGTGCCAAGCCCACTTGGCACACACGTAGTTACGGCCCTGACAAGAAGGGCAGACATGGGTTCAGTGTAATACCCCTTTCACACCGCCCAAATAACCCGGTGTAGACCCGGCATATTACCGGGTCAACACGGGGCGGTGTGAAAGGGCCATGGTCAAAATCCTGGGTCACCTGACCCGGTAATTCAACCCAGGAATAAAGCAGTGCTATTCCCGGGTTGAATACCAGGTCAGTGGCAGCGTGAATGGGCTCCTGGGTCGATGCGACCCGGGACCCAATCACTACAATAGGGAGAGGTGGCACGGAGATGAGCAGCTCCATCCCCCGCCGCTATGGCAACCGACCCGGAAAATTTTGGGGACGGTGTGCCTGCTGTTAGGGTCCAATGCCGGATCCAACCCTTCGTTTGCAATTCCCGGGTGGGATCCGGCATTGGCGGTGTGAAATGGGTTAAAATGGGGCCAACCTGGGTCGTAGGTGCAGTGTAAACGGGGTCTGACCTGGGTTGGAACTGTGGTGGTCATTCCGAGTTGTTCGCTCGTTGCCGTTTTTCGCAACGGAGCGATTAGGTAGAAAATGCGCTTGGTACACAGCACGCATGCGCTTAGTTATTTAACACAAAACTTAGTAGATTTACACAAGCTTGAGCGACGTTTTTTCAACGCTCGAGTGATCGTAGTGTGATTGACAGGAAGTGGGTGTTTCTGGGCGGCAACATGGCGTTTTCAGGGAGTGTGCTAAAAAACGCAGGCGTGCCAGGTAAAACCGCAGGAGTGGCTGGAGTAACGGGGGAGTGGCTGGCCAAACGCAGGGCGTGCTTGTGACATCAAACCAGGATCTAAACGGACCGAGCTGATCGCAATCTAGGAGTAGGTCTGGAGCTACTCAGAAACTGCAGGGAATTATTTAGTAGCAGTTCTGCTAATCTTTTGTTCGCTATTCTGCTAAGCTAAGATACACAGAGGGTGGCGGCCTAGCATTTGCAAGCAGCTAGCGAGCGAACAACTCGGAATGAGGGCCTGTGTCCAGAAGCCAGGGACCTGGGTTTTTGGTTGTATAAGACAGATCTAACTGTCCAGTAACCTGGTGCTGATGGTCTGTCCGCTTCTCAGTCACCTCATAATGTAGAATTTTCCTTTCATCCAATAGAATATTTGCGATTTTACTGTACCATAATGCTTGGGAATGAGCACATCTCTCATCACTGGAGACTTATTCCAGGCCGCCGAACCAAAAACAAATACTGTAGATATAAAGATAACATATAATGTACTAATGTCTATCAACCTCTTAAGTTCTATAACATTATTATTATTATTATTTTTGTTACTAATAATAATGATACTAATAATATAATTTTTATATAATAAAGCATTTTGGTTAATACCAGACATATGTAAAATAAAGTACATACATGTACAGTGCTTACTAACTCACTCATGCTGATATTTTCTTATTTGACTATGTAATTTTAATATGATTTACATGATCACATCCTGTGTTTTCTTGGCTATGACAAAAACTTGCATCCTGCACAGCTGTTTTGTTACAATAAAAATCCAAATTAATTTATTTAAATACGACAAATATAATATGCATAATTTACGAAAAAAAACAAGGAACACATAATTAGATTGCTATGGCGTATAATGAAATGTATTTGTTTTCTGCAAGGTACAGGACAAAGAAAAAACTCTTGTTTGGGGCGCACTTCAATTATTTATTGTTTTAATAAAATACATTTTTATTAGTCTTAATTTAAAATGAAACATAGCAGCTCAAGTGCCACAATACAATTGCTTGATCCTGTTGAACAAATATGAAAGGTCATAAATAAATTGATTAATAGTATCAGTTTGCTGTAATAGCCGATCCTCAACCACTTAACTGACTATTTTCCCCCCCAAAAAAAGCACTCATAAATTGTCATTTTTTTTGTATGAGTGAATTTAACCTTATCTAAAATGATTTTAGTAAAAAAAAAGCATTTTTCTCAAACATCGGAACATCGGTCAGGAAGATCTGTAACATCAGAACATTGGTAACATCGCGACCTTACTTTTTTCACCTAAGACAGCTGCCAGGTACACGGGGAGGGGTTGTTTTACACTTTCCCAGCGGCTGTCATTGTCTGCAGCCGCTGGGTGGGGGGGTCCTGCCGTGCTGACCAATCAGCAACAGAAACGTGCCCCCTCGGGATGGTGCGAGTAGAAATCCGCTAGTAGCAGATTTGGGACACAAGTTTGGGGTGTGAAACAGTTCATCCTCCGATTTTCCCATAGCCATAGCAGTTTTTGTCCAGTTGAGGCACCAGTGGCCTCTGACTACTTGCAGGGAAACTGCAAGGCGATTGCTGGCCAAAAGCGGTATCCGGACTCCAGGTCGACAGCACAAAGGTCGACACACTTTAGGTCGACGCCAATTGGGCGACACACCTTAGGTCGACATGGACAAAAGGTCGACAGGAACAAGGTCGACATGAGTTTTTCACAATTTTTTTCTTTTTTTTAACCTTTTCATACTTAACGATCCACGTGGACTACGATTGGAATGGTAAAGTGTGCCGAGCGAAGCGAAGGCACCATGCCCGAAACATGGCGAGGGAAGCGAGCCATGCGAGGGGACGCGGTGCACTAATTGGGGTTCCCGGTCACTCTACGAAGAAAACGACACCAAAAAAAACATAAAAAACTCATGTCGACCTTTTTCCATGTCGACCTTGTTCCTGTCGACCTTTTGTCCATGTCGACCTAAGGTGTGTCGACCAATTGGCGTCGACCTAAAGTGTGTCGACCTTTGTGCTGTCGACCCTCAGTCCCAGACCCCCAAAAGCACCTAGATTGGAAGATGCTTGTTATGGGGGGTGGCTTTTGGGGCTGGCTGCTGATCGAGCACTTCTGCCTGTGTGGCTGAATTGCCATATATTTGTCGGTTAGCTGGGCAGCCATCTTTAAGCTGGCACCCACTCCTTCACACCTGCATGATAAAACTGCTCCCGGCAATTCAGGTCAATCAGTGAATCCCACTCCTGCTTGGGTAAATCATGGAGTTTGCAAGTCCTTTCAAAACTTGTAAATGTCCATCAATGTCCCCATCATTGTCTGCAAACTGTATACATCTCGACCTTGGTGCAGCAGCTGGCAACAGTCCTCGGGGTATTATGACCTGGGGCTGCATGCTTATCACGCCACATCTGGATAATGATCAAGCGTTCTTGCTCCGTTGCCCTTTCTCCTAATTTCGCTAGCCAATCCGCTAGGCTATCCGTGCCACACCCCCTGGGAGGCTGGGACTCCTGCCCTGCTAGGGAATATTGGGAAACATGGCTGCTGTGAGAGGGGGTGGGGGTTGGAGATCTCACAAGGTCCTGACAAAGGTCCGCTGTTGGGTTGTCCTATTAGGTGCTGTCGCCTTCAGCGTTACCCACCTCCGTTGGATGCAACTCCTCCCAGCGCATGAGCGCCGCCCTTATGGATGCATTGAAAGGGATCTCCACACCTTTTTCTTGACACACCATTGCAAGATTGTACTTTGACATTCTGCTGTAATCAGCCATCTTGCGTGTTCTCCTGCACCAACTGGGTGACCGAAAAGCCATTTGGGATTATCCTACTGCTATGCCCAGGGCTGCCAAGAGAAATCCTGGGCCCCGGTACAGTAACCTTCTGGGGGCCCCCCTGCAGGGGGTGTGGCCACACCCTGTTAGTTGCATGGCTACACCACTCTAGGGATATGTCTAGCACATGAGATGTCCCTACTCACATACCTCCCAACATGACCGTCTCCGGGAGGGACAAAATGCTCTGCTCCTGGATCTTTCTCTTAATTTATGATTGCCGGCACCTGTGTTGAACAGGTAGTGGATAAGAAAGGTGTTTCACTACAGGTGATGGCAATCATACAGTAAGAAGGAAGTCCAGAAGCAGAGCATTCTGTCCCTCCCGGAGAAGGTCATGTTGGGAGGAATGACCTCACAGGAGCATGACATAACTTTCAGCAGTTGGGACAAAAATGTTCACTATTAGGATGGTGCGAGAGTCACATAAAAGCTGCATTGGTTGCAGAGAGCATTTCCTGGAAAACCATCAGTTTGTGAAAATGGAACCTCCATTGTAATTTTGGGATAAAAGATGCCATATAGCAGAGGTTCACAAACACGGTACTCAAGGCACCCCAACGGTCCAGGTTTTAAATGTATTCATGGTTGGCCACAGGCGACTTAATTAGCACCTCAGTCAATTTGATGTAACCATCTGTGCCGAGCCATGGATATACTTAAAACCTGGACTGTTGGTGTGCCTTGAGGACCACGTTTGGGAACCTCTGCCCTATAGCGTGTAAGTGCAATCACTGTATACACACACACATATATAAACACACAAACATACTATATGCAGAAAGGACACACAACTTTCAGGACTCACTATGATTAAAGTTGAATAAACTGAAATGTTGACCTGCACATTACTGGTCATCACCAGAATATATTGTTACATTAGTAAGTTCCGGAAGTGCCACAGTATTTCTGCTTATACTACCTGACATCCCACTAAGGGCACCCAGGAAATTGTGCAGTATTTTGGACAGAGTACCAGCCATGATAGATAGATAGATAGATAGATAGATAGATAGATAGATAGATAGATAGATAGATAGATAGATTCACACATATATACTGTATACAGATAGTATGTCTGGGCCCAGGTACTTTTCAGGGGCCGTGGCCTATTCACAGGAGGTGTAGTTATGCACCTTTTGGAAAAACCCAAAAAAATTATTTTAAGCACCACCATGGCCACACTCCAGTCCAGCAGTCAGCAGCATGTGCTGAGCTTAGGAGAAGAGCTATAGCTGCTGCTGCCAGTTAAGGGGGAGGAAGCCTGGGGCCCCCACTGGGCCCCTCCATCAGACCTGGACCTAGGTAATTTGTACCCTCCCCCCCCCCCCCCCCCTTCCCCCTCTCTTGGCACCACTAGCTATGTCACCAATTTCTGTGACTGGATGCCTTCTTGAACTTCCAGATTAGGTTTGGGTCACATGGGACCTGGACAATATGGGATTGCCTCTTACCAACAGTAACTGCCTGTTACTGACTCCACCCACTGCACAGTGGGCAGGTATGTTGCTACTACCGCATCAAGGCGTCTCTGTATATTTGGGGTCCCTAGTGCTATATCTAGGTGCAGGGTGTGGCACCCCAAAACACCAGAATGAGCCAGAAAGCCCAGAGCAGCATACCAGTGTAAAAAACTATAGTGTTAATAAATTAGTATTTAGGAAGCCGAAGCTATAGAGAGGGTGATACAAACATGAAATGTAATTAAAATAGAGAAATAGTGTTAAAAAATTAATAAGTGAAAACTGTTAATAGAATGTAAAGGTATGCCACACTAAAGCCATCCAGCTCAGCCAGTCCAGAGGCACCACACCTCCATTACCCCAATCTGGGTCTAATATTAACCAGCAAGGAGCCACATGATAATGGCTCCTTACTACAATATGTCTGGGCATGTCAGGGCCTGCACCTCCTCCTAATGCAGGAACCTCTCTGCCTCTCACACCATGATAATAGAATTCTATTATCATGTGGGATTTATATCTGGTTACTGTTATCATTCAGGGTGCTGGGGAAACCAATTGCTTTTTTTCTTGCTCAGAAATACCCCTCCCTTTCGAGCACCTGAATGATATCACTAAGCTAATTGAGCATTTACCAATCTATATGCATGTTGCTACTACCACCAGGCTCCTACCACGGCACCTGGAACTAAATTGCTGCTCAGGCTCCTACCCTCACCACTTGAATACTGCTTGCTGCTGTGTATGCATCGACATACTGGAACACACCTCCTGTCTGGCATCAGTTGACCTCCTGGTCACTGATCAGGCTTCTGCATCGGTAGCGGGCATAATGCAGAACTTGGAGACGCTGGGCTCATACCAGGCCAGGTGGAGAATGGGGACTGTTTTGCACATTCCTGGTTTTCGCAAGATGAAGGCAATCGTCTTAAAACTAGGATGTTTATTTGCTCAAAGTCCTAAAAAGAACTCTTCTCTGTTGCCAGGAGAAACAACATACAAAATATGTTCATAGCAGTTCAATCTCCCTTGATGTCACAGAAGAATGTGCATACACAGGGCTCACAGCCCTCATTTTTATCTTACTCCAACACACAATACCACATGGGGTAGTTCCACCCTGAGCCTTTTTTTTTCATAATTCTTTATCTCTGCTGCGGGGTACACTGGGCTACACAAGGAATAACATCGGGGTGTAGAGTAGGATCTTGATCCAAGGCACCAACAGGCTCAAAGCTTTAGACTGTTCCCAAGATGCACAGCACCGCCTCCTCTATAACCCCGCCTCCATGCCAGTGAGCTCAGTTTGTAGTTGGTGCCTGCAGTAGCAAGTCACTAAACCAGGCTGCTTCAGGCAGCCTATTCTTAGCTTTAACTTTAAAGAAAAGAAAAGGATTCTACAAGGGCTACAGCAGGCTGTGTCTGATAGACGTCTCAGCTGCAGCTCCATCGCCCCCAGCGGTGCTGTATACTCCCGCGCCGCGGTTGCCGGGTCACTGCAGCGGAGGCGCCGGCTTCTTCCTCTCTCTGCCCGTGAGTCACACACACGCCGCCGTCTCCCGGATCGCGGGGCTGCTGACAAGGGGGAGGTAAGGGGCTTCTGTGCCGCACTTTGCACCGCAATCCCACGTGGCTGTAGGAGGCGGGCCGTGCGCGCGTTGGCATGGACACAGATTACTGGGCTGATGTTCCACTAGCCACCAGGGTGATTCTGTATGGGCACAGGTCAGGGGGGACGTTGTACCATTCCACCCGCCCCTCTCTTTCTTTACTGCCCACACGCCCGGTGGGGATGCCAGCAGGGGGAGCAGGCCGAACCTGAGGCCCCTCTCCCCAGGGTGCCATTTCTGCAATGTTCCCGCCCTGGAGCTGCTTCCTTCTCTCTCACTCCCGGTCAGCAGCCATTGCTGTTCCTGGGATTGCTGGGGCAAATCCTCCTCTGTGGAACCGCCTGACTGCCAGTGCTGTGATTCCTACAGGACACTTGAGTATTCTACCTGTCACTGCGACTGTGTTAGTTAAGAAAGAGTGCATACTGTCAGGGTTGTGTGGCACAAACACCCTGTGATATACATCCAGTGCCTACTGCGTTTGTTATATCTATTGTTATCACATATAGCCATACTGAGTACTACTTGGTATTGCTAGTCCAGTGTAGTTTATGGTACATAATTTCAGCATGGTACGTTTGTGACTATGGCCCTCATTCCGAGTTGTTCGCTCGCAAGGCGATTTTAGCAGAGTTACACACGCTAAGCCGCCGCCTACTGGGAGTGAATCTTAGCTTCTTAAAATTGCGAACGATGTATTCGCAATATTGCGATTACAAACTACTTAGCAGTTTCAGAGTAGCTTCAGACTTACTCGGCATCTGCGATCAGTTCAGTGCTTGTCGTTCCTGGTTTGACATCACAAACACACCCAGCGTTCGCCCAGACACTCCTCCGTTTCTCCAGCCACTCCCGCGTTTTTTCCGGAAACGGTAGCGTTTTTATCCACACGCCCATAAAACGCTGTGTTTCCGCCCAGTAACACCCATTTCCTGTCAATCACACTACGATCGCCGGAGCGAAGAAAAAGCCGTGAGTAAAAATACTATCTTCATAGCAAAATTACTTGGCGCAGTCGCAGTGCGGACATTGCGCATGCGCACTAAGCGGAAAATCGCTGCGATGCGATGAAATTTACCGAGCGAACAACTCGGAATGAGGGCCTATATACGTGTGTGTGCATGTAGCTGCTGCGTGGTTGCCTTATTGCAGGGTATTTCACTCAGCGTGCTATTCCTATATTACTATACCTGTGGGGGCCAAGTGTTTCAGGTTTTCTTTGATGATAATATAGGATTGTTTTCACAAGATATGCTACTGGAGTATTTTTTACTTGTGAATTATAGTCACCATATGTTCTATTCCTATTGAACCCTCGGTCTGTGCCAGCTTCGGCTGTTTCTCTGAGAGTTCTTATTAGGTATAGTGCTGCTACAAAAAAAAAATGTTGTACCGGGTTGCCCATTACTGTGCGCATTGTTATGTCTGCTACACGTGGCAACGACATTGGGACCTCTCCCACACTGCGTGGTAGTGAGGTCACTGACGGAATGGAGGATAATTTAGCAGCTGAGAGTTCAGGTTCAGGGGCTTCCTTGCCCCCCCAGTTGGTCGGTAGCACTTGGGGCATCACAAGAACCACCTTGGGCTACATTTTCCACATTGTTAAACATGCTTGTAACTAAATTGACGCCCCCTGTGGGACCTCCTGTGCCGCTACTACAGATTATGGTCCCCGCTGTGAACCCGCCATGGGCGGATCAGCTTTCCAGTATTTGAACCGATCCATGTCCAAATCTAAGGGTCACTCTCACCCGCATAAGACTAAGTCGTCTTCTAAAAGGGCCATTATCTCCTCCCAATCCGCGGCCTTAACTGACACGTCCTCCGAGGAGGAAGGTGCTTATATACTGACCCCTCGGACGCTGACGTTTCAGATGGGGAGGGGAAATCGTCCGTGGATGTCTCGGATTTGATTGAGGCGATACGGCTCATTCTTCAGGTGGCTGATGATTCTGAGCCTGAGACTGTCTCCAAGAAACCTGATAGGTTTAGGCGTAAGAAGGTGGTTAAGCAGGTTCTACCCTACTCTAAACACCTGATTGACATACGTCAGGAATCCTGGGAAAATCCAGGGACAAAGTTTACACCGAATAAGAGACTGTTGGTTCGCTATCCTCTCTCTGTGTAAAAATTGGGAAACCCCTCCGCCTGTAGATTCTCATGTGGCGCGTATGGTTGTTTCCTGTGTCCTGACAGTAACAACCGTCACCCCTCTGAAGCAACCGACGGATCGTCGGGTGGAGGGCTGTTTAAAAGCGATTTATACCCTTTCTGGGGCTGTACAATGGCCAACTATTGCAGCGACTTGGGCTGTTGAAGCGTGGGCTCAGGAACTCGAGGTGGAACTGCCTTCTGATGCATCTGAGCATGCTCGACAATGTCGCTCATATATTGCCACAGCTTCTCTGTACCTTAAGGCGGCCTCCGATGCCGGGGTGCTCACGTCCAAGGCTGCTACTGCGTCCGTTTTGGCCAGACGTATCCCTTGGTTGAGATCCTGGTCGGTGGATTTGGATTACAGAAAAACCCTGTAGGTACTTCCTTTCAAGGGAGACCTTCTCTTTGGAGAAGACCTCAATAAGATTGTGGCTGATCTGGCTACTGCTAAAACAGCTTGCCTACCTGGTACGGCTCCTTCCGCACAGAAGGCTAAAAGTACTTTCCCTCGTCCCTTTCGTACTCCAGGTAAAGCAAAAAGGTCAGGCGTACTCAAAGCAAGCCCGTACTGCCAAGCCCAGACCGAAGCGTGCTTGGTCCGCCCGTCAGCCAGCTTCAAAAACTGAAAAGCCGACCGCATGATGGGGCGGGCCTCCCTCTGGGGAATCCCAGGGTGGGGGGCCAACTTCAAGGTTTTACCCAGGAATGGTTGAAGACCACTTCAGATACCTAGGTGAGGGAAGTCGTTGCTCGAGGTTACGCCATACCCTTCAAGAATCGCCCCCCTCATCGATTTTGCCTAACAGATGTGGCTCTGGATCTGGCAAAAGCAAACACGTTGCACTCGGTGGTACATTCCCTCCTGTCCACAGGAGTGGTGGTACAGATGCCTCTGACTCAGAGGGGCAAGGGGTTCTATTCACCGCTGTTTATTGTCCCGAAACCGAACGGGTCCTCGTAGCCTATTCTCAATCTGAAGTCCTTGAACAAGCATGTGCGAATTTCCAAGTTCCGTATGGAAACGCTGCGCTCTAATGTCTGGCCATGGAGCCTGGGGACTATATGGTCTCCCTGGACATACAGGATGCCTACCTACATATTCCTATTGCGGTATCTCATCAGCAGTACCTGTGGTTTGCAGTGGGCAACCTTCATTACCAATTTCGGGCGTTACCTTTTGGTTTGACAACGGCTCTGCGGGTCTTCACCAAGGTTATGGCGGTCATGACAGCCACGTTACGATGTCAAGAGGTCAGGATACTACCATACCTAGGCGATTTGTTGATCCTGGTGAGTTCCCCAGAACTTCTCCTGTGTCATCTCGATTTGACAATCCAGTGCATGAAGCCCACGGATGGCTGATCAACTGGAAGAAATCCTCCCTGGTTCCGACTCAGAGCATGGTACACCTGGGAACGTTATTGGACACCCACAACCAGCGGTTGTTCCTGTCTCAGGAGAAAGTCCTGAAGCTTCAGGACAAGATCCGATGCTTCCTATCCCGTCCGCAAGTGTCAATCCATTCGGCAATGCAAGTGCTAGGTCTCATGGTGTTGACTTTCGACATGGTGGAGTATGCTCAATTCCATTCTCGCCCTCTGCAGAAGTTGATTCTGTCCAAGTGGGACGGCCTGCCTCACCGGATCAGATCTCACATGATCTCCGGAGGTCCGTCTGTCCCTGAGTTGGTGGCTTCAGGACCAACGATTGAGCAGGGGCCATCCCTTCTGGATATCCAACTGGGTCCTGCTGACAACGGATGCCAGTCTGAGAGGTTGAGGCGCAGTGTTGGAACAACACTCTCTCCAGGGTCGGTGGACCGAGGAGGAGTCTCTACACCCGATAAACATTCTGGAAGTGTGGCAGTGTTCAATGCGTGGACAATGGCCCAGCATCTGATACAAAGCAGACCTGTTCAAGTACCGCGGTGGCGTACATCAATCATCAGGGTGGCACTCGAAGCTGCATGGCAATGAGGGAAGTATCAAGGATTCTTCACTGGGCAGAACGCCATCTGCCGGCCATATCCGCAGTGTTCATTCCGGGCGTTCTGAACCGGGAGGCTATCTCAGTCGTCAGGACGTGCACGCCGGAGAGTGGAGCCTACATCCGGAGGTGTTTCAACTTCTCGTGGACAAGTGGGGTCTCCCAGATGTGGACCTGATGGCGTCTCGACACAATCACAAGGTTCCCTGTTTTTTCAGAATGGGAGTAATCACTGCATGCTTGTATAGAGAAGGAAAGATACCAGTAGACAGGGAGAGATTACAGATTTTCGTTAAGGTTGGGATGAGCACAGTAGACAGAGCTTTACTAATTTGTGAGGGTATAGAGTCAAGGGGAGAGGTATTAGAGTAGGCAGATGAAAAGAGTGCAGATACTTCATCTTCATTTGTAGGATCAAAGGAAGAGAAGGTGTTAGAGGGTTCAGGCAGGGAATTGAGCAGGTCACTTGCTGTGGAAGAGCATACCATTTCATTTCGGATCTTGTCAATCTTGTCCTTGAAATAGGAAGCAAGATCTTGCGCACTGACAGTGGCTGGTGGGTTAGGTGAGGGAGGGACAAGAAGTGATTTAAATGTATTAAAAAGTCGCTTGGGGTTAGAGGCTTGAGCAGAGATGAGAGATTGAAAATATGTTTGTTTGGCAGTGTCCAGAGCATTACGATAAGAGTGGTAGGTGGTCTTATATGTGAGAAAGTCACTTGAACTACGAGATTTACGCCACTGGCGTTCAACTTTACGTGAGAGTTTTTGTAAGTGTCTAGTGTATTTAGAGTGCCACGGTTGACATCTAAGTCTACGTGGAGTGTGATGGGTAGCTGGAGCCACTTCATCAAGTGCTGTTTCTAGAGTTTAGTTAAGGTGTGACACAGCAGTCTCTGGAGAGGTGAATGTAGAAATTGGTGAGAGCAGTGGTTGCAGAGAGGTAGATAGTTGTTGAAAATTAATAGCGTTAATATTTCTGCGGGTAAGAGGTGTCCTTGTAGACTTAAACCAATAGCTAGTGTTAAGGGTGTGGCATTTTATTTTAGACTCCGGTCTCAGGGTACTGGCCTCATTCCATGACGATAAGTCCCCAAACTCATTCCCTAGTATTCATCAATTTTATTTGTTAGATATTTGGATGGAAAGTACAGTACAGCTAATCATCAGCCTGAGTGCACTTAGAATGTTGGGTGTACTCACCTTCATGTACAGTAGATCATTTGGGAGGTCTTTACCATACTCACTTGGGAAGTAACAGTTCCGGGTGGAATAGTTATGGTGGGAGGTTGAATTAAGGGCACTCATAGGCTGGACATTGTCAGCAATATAATATTTGTTGTCGGGTTTGCATTAATGGGCTGCATTGATTAGGAGCCATTCTTTCAATGCCACCATACAGTACAGTTCTTTGTATAAATAGTTGCTCTTTTAACTCCCAATTCTTGCCTCTGTATCTTTATGTCTTAATAAATTAAGTTTACTGACAGGTGAACATAAGCACAGAAGACCTCAGATGTTTGTAGGTTTAACGTCAGTTTTGACAAGTCCTCATCCTAATAGATCAAATCCATGGCCCCTGTAATGTTGACTATTGAAAGCAGCAAACACATTCCCAGTATGCATCTGGTCAGAGCCGGCTCTAGGCAAGTTCGACACAAGCGAGCGCGCAAGGCACCACACTCAATGGGGCGTGCCGATTTCTCACTCCCGGGTCCATCTCCGTCTCTAATTCCCCCTGCTCTCCAACCTCCTCCCCGTACACCGTGCCTCTCCCTTTCCCCCAGTTAGTTGGGTAAGGGATCTTTGATGTCACCAGGGGGCGGAACCACATCACCAGGGGGAGGAGCCATGGCTGAACAGGGTACCCGAAATGTACCCCCATGGGCTCGCCACGCTTCGGGCTCGGTGGATCGCTCCTTTTCGTTCGCCACCGGGTTACTAAAGGTAGTAGTTGGTGGCGTGGATAGTAGAGGAACTCCCCCTTGTGATGTGGCTCCATCCCCTGACGTCATAGGTCCTTTAGGCCACTTGGATCTAGCATCTACCCCCCCTCTCAGTAGCAGAACCAGAAACAGCTATCTCCTGCTTTCCCGCTCTGCACCCCCGCCCTCTCACCATGCTCAGCTCCCCATACACCGTGCCCCCATCTCTCAGCAGCAGCTACCTCCCTGCTGTGCACCCCCTCAGCTCCCCGTACACCGTGCCTCCCCCTTCCCCAGCTCTCCCTGCTCTGCACCCACTGGCTCCCGGTGCGGCTGTCACACTGACTAGTGTCCTCCCCAAGACACCAGCAGTGGCAGCACAGGATGCGCTGGGGATCCTCAAGCTGCTCTGGCTTGCTGTCTGCCCGGATCTCCCCGCTCTGCGGCTCCCCCTCCTCGGCTCTGCCTGTTCTGCATCCCCTGGTCCCCCTCCAGATCTCCCCCCGCTGCGGTCCGGTCTGGGAGGGAAGGAGCAGCGCCGCCAGCACCCGGCTGCGTGTGTGTTGGCCAGGAAAGAAGCAGCCTGGCGCGGACGTCTCGCCAGGCCACCGCAGTGATAACTGCAGCCTCCCCCCCTTGGCCAGGTACCCATGAAGATGGACAGTCTGTGGGCTCCCGGCCGCGGCTGAAGGAGCTGCAGAGCCTACACTGTCAGCCTGGGGCTCCAGATCCGCAGCCAGGCCCAGCTCAGCCAGGCCAAGCACACCAGAGGAGGCTCCCCGCTGACATCTCACCTCTCCCCACATCTCTGAATGTAAGTGATATTGTGAGATCATCATGTGGGCCCCTGGGTGGTAAAAAGAGAGAGATCATCCTGCAGTCTGTACTTTTGATTCCCCCATGCAGTGGGTGCCAACACCACCTCTTTCATAATCTCACTTCTCCAAACTCTCGTATCCCTGCCATTACATCTGTCCTGTCCCCGCCATTACCTCCGTTCTGTCCCCGCCATTACCTCCGTCCTCTCCCTCTGTTCTGTCCCTGCATCCTGTGTCCTTGTCCTGTCCACACTATCATGTCCCTGTCCCGCAAACACAGAAAATGAAGCGCTGTCTTATCCAAATGTCTTTTTATATATAAATTTCTCATACGTCCTAGAGGATGCTGGGGTCCACTTCAGTACCATGGGGTATAGATGGTTCCGCAGGAGCCATGGGCACTGACTTTTCAAGGGTGTGAACTGGCTCTTCCCTCTATGCCCCTCCTCCAGACCTCTGTTTAGAAAATGTGCCCAGGCAGACTGGATGCACTCCACGGGAGCTCTACTGAGTTTCTCTGAAAGACTTTATGTTAGGTTTTTTATTTTTAGGGAGGACTGCTGGCAACAGTCTCCCTGCTTCGTGGGACTTAGGGGGCAGAAGTAGGAACCAACTTCCTAAATAGTTCCATGGCTCTGCTTCTGGGTGACAGGACATTAGCTCCTGAAGGGTACTAAACGCTAGCTGCGGCTATGTGCTTACTCCCACAGCCCGCCGTCACCCCCCTTGCAGAGTCAAAAGACAGGTGAGTGTAAAGAAGAAGAAGATCTTCATCGTGATGGCTGAAAAGGTACCGCACAGCGGGCGGGAATGTTGCGCGCCATGCTACCCATCAAGCACAGGCATGGCAGGGCGCGCGCACGGGGGGGGGGGGGGGCACCCTGGGCAGCATGAGACCTAATATAACTGGCAAAAAAGGGGACATAAGTTGCGGAGGCACAATCCTACCCCCACCAGTATAAAAATTATAATTGTAATCTACGAGGGGAAACGCGCCATTACGGGGTCGGGGCTTCCTCAGAAAGCCAGCACACTGCTCAGCACCATTTTAACTCCTTGCAGGCTGCAGAGAAGAACGCTGGTCCTCCACTTCTGAAACAAGTATCAGGGTGCAAAACAGGGGGGCACAGTGTAATTTGGTGCTATATTGTGTATTTAACATTATAAAAGCGCTACTGTTCTGTGGGCATTTTGTGTTACACAGAAATCTTATCACTGGCGCTGGGTTGTGAACTGGCAAATCCTATCTGTCCTTCTGACAGATTTTACTGTGGGTCTGTCCCCTATAAGTCCGGGAGTGTCTGTGGTGTGGTTGTGCACGTGTGTGACATGTCTGAGGCAGAGAGCTCTTCCCCTGAGGGAGCCATTTTAGGGACACAGAGGTGTAATGTGGTGGCACTGCCGGCACACCAAGAGCCTGAATGGGTGAAAGAATGATGTGATAGTGTGAATCATATCAGTAAGAGATTGGATAAGTCTGAGTCTCATGCAGAAAACTGGAGAAAATCAGTGGAAGATGTGATTTTTCATAGTTCTGCCTTATCAGCCACAGGGAATCTCTCTGGGTCACATAAGAGGCCATTTGCACAAATAGTACAAACTGATACCGACACGGACTCTGATTCCTGTGTCGACACTAGTGAGTCCAGGGAAATAGATCCTAAATTGGCAAAAAGCATTCAATACATGATTGTTGCTATAAAGGAGGTCTTAGAAGTTACGGAAGCCCCTCCTTTACCTCAGGAGAAGGCTTATTTTTATAAGGAAAAGAAAATTAACGTAACCTTCCCTCCTTTTCACAAGCTAAATACTCTCTTTGAGGGAATTTGGGCAAACCCTGAAAAGAAATTTCAAATTCCCAAAAGAATTCAGGTTGCTTATCCTTTCCCGGCAGAGGACAGGAGAAGATGGGAGTCACCCCCCCATTCTAGACAGTGCCCTGTCACGTTTTACTAAAAAGGTGATTCTCCCTGCACCTGGGACGGCTTCACTAAAGGAGCTGGCAGACCGCTAGTTAGAGACTACGTTAAAATCTATTTATGTGGCCAATGGTACGCTACTCAGGCCCACCATTGCTTGTGTGTGGGTGAGTAGGGCTATTGAAAAATGGTCAGACAACTTGTCATCTGAAATTGACACGATAGATAGAGATGAGATACTCCTAACTTTAGGTCATATTAAAGACGCTGCTGCGTACATGTTAGAAGCCATGAAAGATATTGGCTTTTTGGGTTCAAAAGCCGCAACTATGGCAGTCTCATGCCCGGAGGGCGTTGTGAATTTGCCAATGGAATGCTGACGCAGATTCCAAAAGAAATATGGAGGCTCTCCTGTATAAAGGTGAGGCCTTGTTTGGAGATGGGCTAGATGCTTTGGTCTCTGCGGCTACCGCAGGTAAGTCGACATTCTTGCCTTATGCTCCTGCACCGACAAAAAAAAAAAAGACATCACTCTCAGATGCAGTCCTTTCGGCCCAACAAGTACAAAAAGGGTAAAGGTTCCCCTTTCTTTGCAGGTAGAGGGAGGGGAAGAGGAAAAAAGTCCACAGCGTCTCCAGGAACGCAGGAGCAGAAATCAACCCCTGTTTCTGCCAAGTCTGCAGCATGACGCTGGGGCTCCCGTGCGGGAGTCCGCTCGGGTGGGAGCACGTCTGAAACTTTTCAGTCAGATCTGGGTTCAATCTGGCCTGGACCCATGGGCCTTGCAAGTAGTGTCCCATGGATACAAACTGGAGTTTCAAGAAGTCCCCCCATGCCGATTTTTCAAATGGACCTTACCAGCTTCTCTTCCGGACAGAGAAGTAGTAACAGCTGCAAATCAAAAATTATGTCAGGATCAGGTAATTGTCCTAGTACCCTTGTCACAACAGGGAGAAGGGTTTTATTCAGGCCTCTTCGTAGTTCCGAAGCCGGACGGCTCGATCAGATCAATTTTAAACCTGAAATCTCTGAATCTCTACCTGAAAAGATTCAAGTTCAAGATGGAATCTCTGAGAGCAGTGATTTCCAGTCTGGAGGAAGGGGACTTCATGGTGTCAGTGGACATAAAAGATACTTACTTGCATGTTCCCATTTATACTCATTAAGCTTATCTGAGATTCGCAGTACAGGATTGCCATTACCAGTTCTAGACGTTGCCGTTCGGACTCTCCACTGCACCAATGGTATTCACCAAGGTGAGGGCAGAGATGATGGTCCTCCTTCGACAACAAGGAGTCAATATAATTCCTTACCTGGACGATCTCCTGATAAATGCGAGATCCAGGGAACGGTTGGTACAGAGCATTGCACTCTCCCTGTCAGTGTTAGGTTCCTGGTGCTCAGAACAAGGGAGATGTTGCGTAGTGAGTCCAGAGCACCAGAACGTGACGCTGAAATAAGGTCTGGTGTAGAAATAGCCCCTAGCACCCTACCTCCATTGTTTCACCCGTGTGGTCAGTTCACGCCTGAGTGACTATGGTTTCTTGGGCCCACGGCAGCCGCGTTTGAAGGGCGGATTAGGTCTGCCCAACTCCGATGCCCCCAGGTCTTAGAGTGAGACAAGGCGTGAACCGAGACAGGATAATAACAAGGGAACCTCTAACTAAAGCAAACAGAAGGCTAGGGGCTACTAACAACCCTAAAACTAAGTATATGTGCGGCACGCCGCCAAAGGAAAAGAACAACAAAGGAAATGCTGTCCACACGCTGGCACAATACTGTTGTGTACCGGCGGTGACAGCATAAGCAGAACCCTCTGCAAAACACCAGTAACAAAATATAACCAAAGAATACTGCGGCCGACGGACGCGGCAAAGCCGCTACTCACGGAACCGGTACAAATACTGGCAAACGGACAGGAACCCCCAATGTAGCCGACACAGACTCTCAGAACCGGAGGACAGGCAGAATCCCAAACGACAGACCGGTGGACACCAAGAAGCCAGATACTCGACCAGGCACAGACAAAGCCACAGGACTTCTGGACAGGAACGCTTCACGGCAGGACACGGGATCAGACACTGGAACCGACACTGGAAGCAGCTAGATCAGACACTGCTAGACAGGAGCTCAGGAACTGGCAGGGACTAGCTCAGAACTCAAGAACCCTGGAACTCTGGAAATATCACCAGCGTCTGTGAATTGCACTGAGCCAGAATATAACAGAGTCTTAATTAATTATGTCGTGCAGCTGCCCTGCTGCACAACTGAGAGGTGCAGTCAACAGACAGGTGAGGCTGAACACATGGGAACAAGCTGCAATCACACAGACTCATCACCGGCAGCAAACAAGAGTCTTCTAAAACCAGAGCAACGGGAAATCCTGGCCTGCAAGACAACTATAAACATAGAATAGGAATGAACTACTACCTGTGGTTCATAACAGTACCCTCTCCTTAAGGGTGAGCTCCGAACACCCCATGACACCCACGGGGAACATAAACAGAAGTATAACATAAAATACATAACCAAAATGCAAAACAGGAATGAGCCACAGCCGTGGCTCATAACAATACCCCCCCCCCTTGAGGAGGGGTCAAAGGACCCCAAAATTCAGACTTTCCAAAACAAGGGATACAAAAAAAAAACCTGACACACTGGTCTAACAGAAACAAGCTGTGGAAACAGCTTGTAACGGTGCCCCCACCTTGACGGTGGCCACTGGACACAAGACAAGGAAAAAAAAATATTTTTCTTTTTTTTATATCAAGGTAAAAGTCAATAATTATTTATTTTTCTTCTTATTATTTTTACAAAGTTCTTGAGGTCTGACCAAGGTAATTCCCCAAACATTGTCTGAACTGATGGTACCTCCCAGCAAGGCTGGGTTCAAATCAGAGATTGGTTTCTTAACCTTGGGAGCTGAACTTTCAGGCAAAGTACTACTATTAGAAGAAGACAGAAAAGCACATCCTGCAGTCAAAACAACGGGCTGAGACTCTTGTGCCGAGTTTACAGTATACGGTGAACTCTCAGCAGATAAGACGGGTGACCTAGAGGAACCTGAACCAATTTCTTTGGAACCATATCTTTTAATAACTGCATCACTGAATGCTGGGGGATCCTGAAGAATGGGATCTTCAGCTTTCATTAGGCTGGTCGCCCACTCAAAAGGCTCTCCTCTAAAGGAATATATCAGATAGAGCACTAGGTTCTCTGAAGTGATGCCCAGAAATGGTCTAGACAACAAAAGGGTGTAATAGTGTTTGTAAAGCGCCAGAAATTGGACAAAGTCCCCATCAAAGATTATAGATGTTGAGATATCAACAGAGTCAGGATCTGCTTCCTTCCCATCTGACTGACTAGAGTGCTTTGCTAGGACCTGGTCACTATTGACCTTACTCGAGGCTGAGACTTTCTGAACCCCACCTGGGGCAGTGGCCCTCGGAACCCCACCTGGGGCAGTGGCCCTCGGAACCCCACCCGGGGTAGTGACTTTCTGAACCCCACCCGGGGCAGTGACTTTCTGAACCCCACCCGGGGCAGTGACTTTCTGAACCCCACCCGGGGCAGTGACTTTCTGAACCCCACCCGGGGCAGTGACTTTCGGGAACCCCGCTGGGGCAGTGGCCTTCGGGAACCCCGCTGGGGCAGTGGCCTTCGGGAACCCCGCTGGGGCAGTGGCCTTCGGGAACCCCGCTGGGGCAGTGGCCTTCGAGAACCCCGCTGGGGTCAACACCTCGGATTCTTTTACTGGGACCGGGCCGTCAGCCTCCCTCTCTGGGACCGGGCCGTCAGCCTCCCTCTCTGAGTCGATAATTATCGAAACTTCTCCCGGGACAATGACTTCCAGGACTTTTGCTGAAGCTATAACCTTCAGAACCTCCACTAACGCTATGCCTCTTGAGTCCTTTCCTGGGGAAGCAACTTCTAGACCCTTCTTTGGGGCTTTGTCTCTCGAGACCCCACTTGGGGATATTACTTCAAAGATCCCTTCTGGGGTTTTGCTTCTCGAGTTCCCTTCTAGAACTATGGTTTTAGACACCTTCTCTGGAGTTGCGCTTTTCAAGTCTCTACCTGGGGTAACAGCTTCTGAGACCCCTTCTGGTATTGACACCTGAGCTATAATATTCGATGTCCCTCTATAACCTAGAGCATCGGGTACCGCTCCAGGACTCTGGGCATCGGGTACCGCTCCAGGACTCTGGGCATCGGGTACCGCTCCAGGACTCTGGGCATCGGGTACCGCTCCAGGACTCTGGGCATCGGGTACCGCTCCAGGACCCTGGGCATCGGGCACCGCTCCAGGACCCTGGGCATCGGGCACCACTCCAGGACCCTGGGCATCGGGCACCACTCCAGGACCCTGGGCATCGGGCACCACTCCAGGACCCTGGGCATCGGGCACCACTCCAGGACCCTGGGCATCGGGCACCACTCCAGGACCCTGGGTATCGGGCACCACTCCAGGACCCCGGGTATCGGGCACCACTCCAGGACCCCGGGTATCGGGCACCGCTCCAGGACCCCGGGCATCGGGCACCGCTCCAGGACCCCGGGCATCGGGCACCGCTCCAGGGGTTTGCAACTCTGCTTCAACAGGAAAATCAAGAGAGGAGAGAAACATTCTCCTTTGGTTCCTGAATCTATAATGGGGCTCCCTAGCCCAAGGACCCCAATTATAGGACAGAGTGCTTTTTAGTGTGGGTTGTGTGACAAGTACCTCTGCCACAGTAGAGACAGGAGTAGGTCTTGTATCCTGACTAAACTTGGCCAGAGGGCAGGACTTGTCGCCACACTTTGGCTTGCGCAACTCACAGGTCTGCAGATAGTGGCCTAAACCCCCACAATATAGGCATAAATCTAAGTTTCTGCGACGCAGACGCTCCTCTTCTGAGAGCCTGGGCCACAGAAAACTTTCAAACTTTTTCTCTCTAATTAAACCTGAGGATTCACTTGTCACCATACTGTGAACAAGAGTCTCTTTAGAGAATGAACTCTCAAGAACTTCTGGCAAAATAAGCAAAATTTTGGTCAGAAGGTTTTGCAGTTGCTTTAAGGATTGCTGCAAAACTTCCAGCCGCTCAGGTTTCAAAGCACTGAAAGCAGAGTTCAGGGCTGAGAGAGACGCCTGCAGGGCTTGCATAGTAGGCATAGGAGGATTTCAAACTAGACGAGACAAGACTAGACACGATTCTAAGACAAGATTCTAGACACGATTCTAAGACAAGATTCTTAGACAAGATTCTAGACAAGACAAGACTGGATATTTTTTTTTTTTTTAACTAGACAAGACAAGACTGGATTCTGCACACCGGACTGGATTCTGCACACCGGACTGGATTCTGCACACTGAATTCTAGACAGGACTGGATTCTGCACACTGAATTCTAGACAGGACTGGATTCTAAACACCAGACTGGATTCTGCACACTGAATTCTAGACAGGACTGGATTCTAAACACCGGACTGGATTCTGCACACTGAATTCTAGACAAGACACTGGACCAAAAAAGAAAAAACTACTATTTAGCTTTGTTTCTTTTTTGTTGTATGGCTGGTGATAATGTTAGGTTCCTGGTGCTCAGAACAAGGGAGATGTTGCGTAGTGAGTCCAGAGCACCAGAACGTGACACTGAAATAAGGTGTGGTGTGGAAATAGCCCCTAGCACCCTACCTCCATTGTTTCACCCGTGTGGTCAGTTCACACCTGAGTGACTATGGTTTCTTGGGCCCACGGCAGCCGCGTTTGAAGGGCGGATTAGGTCTGCCCAACTCCGATGCCCCCAGGTCTTAGAGTGAGACAAGGCGTGAACCGAGACAGGATAATAACAAGGGGACCTCTAACTAAAGCAAACAGAAGGCTAGGGGCTACTAACAACCCTAAAACTAAGTATATGTGCGGCACGCCGCCAAAGGAAAAGAACAACAAAGGAAATGCTGTCCACACGCCGGCACAATACTGTTGTGTACCGGCGGTGACAGCATAAGCAGAACCCTCTGCAAAACACCAGTAACAAAATATAACCAAAGAATACTGCGGCCCAGGCCGATGGACGCGGCAAAGCCGCTACTCACGGAACCGGTACAAATACTGGCAAACGGACAGGAACCCCCAATGTAGCCGACACAGACTCTCAGAACCGGAGGACAGGCAGAATCCCAAACGACAGACCGGTGGACACCAAGAAGCCAGATACTCGACCAGGCACAGACAAAGCCACAGGACTTCTGGACAGGAACGCTTCACGGCAGGACACGGGATCAGACACTGGAAGCAGCTAGACAGACACTGCTAGACAGGAGCTCAGGAACTGGCAGGGACTAGCTCAGAACTCAAGAACCCTGGAACTCTGGAAATATCACCAGCGTCTGTGAATTGCACTGAGCCAGAATATAACAGAGTCTTAATTAATTATGTCGTGCAGCTGCCCTGCTGCACAACTGAGAGGTGCAATCAACAGACAGGTGAGGCTGAACACATGGGAACAAGCTGCAATCACACAGACTCACCACCGGCAGCAAACAAGAGTCTTCTAAAACCAGAGCAACGGGAAATCCTGGCCTGCAAGACAACTATAAACATAGAATAGGAATGAACCACTACCTGTGGTTCATAACAGTACCCTCTCCTTAAGGGTGAGCTCCGAACACCCCATGACACCCACGGGGAACATAAACAGAAGTATAACATAAAATACATAACCAAAATGCAAAACAGGAATGAGCCACAGCCGTGGCTCATAACAGTCAGTACTCCAACAACACGGTTGGATCATGAATTTTCCGAAGTCGCAGTTGGAACTAACGACAAGATTGTCCTTTCTGGGGATGATACTAAAGAAAAAGCTCTGGAAATCCAGAGAATGGTCCAACAGGTTTTGAAACCAACAATAGTGTTGATCCATCAATGCATTCGGTTGTTGGGAAAGATGGTAGCGGCCTACGAGGCCAGTTTGGACGATTCCATGCCAGAGTATTTCAGTGGGACCTGTTGGACAAGTGGTCCGGATCCCACCTACACATGCACCAGAAGATAATCCTGTCATCCAAAGCCAGGATTTCGCTACTGTGGTGGCTGCACAGTTCTCACCTATTAGAGGGATGCAGGTTTGGGATTCAAGACTGGGTCCTAGTAACCACGGATGCAAGTCTCCGAGGCTGGGGAGCTGTCACACAGGGAAGAAGCTTCCAAGGAAAATGGTCAAGTCAGGAATCCTGTCTTCACATAAACGTTCTGGAATTGAGAGCTATTTACAACGGCCTTCTACAAGCAGGGCATCTTCTTCAAGATCAACCCGTGCAGATCCTGTCGGACAATGTAACAGCAGTCGTATACATAAACCGTCAGGGGGGAACGGAAAGCAGAGCGGCAATGGCAGAGGTGACAAAGATCCTCCTCTGGGCAGAAAGACATGCAGGAGCTCTGTCGGCAATTTTCATTCCAGGAGTGGACAACTGGGAAGCAGCCTTCCTCAGCAGACACGATCTCCATCCAGGAGAGTGGGGCCTCCACCAAGAAGTCTTTGTAGAGGTGACAGGTCTTTGGGGAGTTCCTCAAGTAGACATAATGACATCTCGTCTCAACAAGAAGCTTCAGAGATATTGTTCCAGGTCGAGAGACCCTCAAGCAATAGCAGTGGTTGCACTGGTGTCACAGTGGGTTTTTCGGTTGGTGTATGTTCTCAAGCTCATAAGAAGAACAAGGGTTCAAGCGATCCTCATTGTCCCAGACTGGCCAAGGAGGGCGTGGTATCCAGATCTTCAGGAGTTGCTCGTAGAAAATCCTCGGCCTCTTCCTCTTCGCGAGGACCTGCTGCTGCAGGGGCCGTGTGTGTATCAAGACTTACCGCGACTGCGTTTGACGGCATGGCTGTTTAGCGCCGGATCCTAGCCTGTAAGGGTATTCCCAAAGAAGTCATCCCCACTCTTATTCAGGCCAGGAAAGGAGTAACGTCTAGACATTATCACCGTATTTGGAGAAAATATGTGTCTTGGTGTGAATCCAAGAAGGCTCCTATGGAAGAGTTTCACTTGGGATGTTTTCTCCATTTTCTGCAGGCAGGTGTGGATGCGGGCCTGAGATTGGGTTCAATCAAGGTCCAGATTTCGGCCTTATTGGTTTTCTTTCAAAAACAATTGGCCTCCCTTCCAGAAGTTCAGACGTTCGTGAAAGGGGTGCTGCACATCCAACCATTAGTGCCTAGGTCTGGTGGGACTCTGACTTATAATTTACTGCACTGCAAACAGGACGGACAGATAGTGTGTCACAGGGGATAAATGGGATGGAGACTGCTTCGTTTTTTATACATTCTATACACGTGTGATGAATTACAACTAAGCCTATGGCATGCTTCACTACTTCTAATACTGCTACTCTTTGCTTGAATGAACCAACATATTTATAAATTGTATCTATGTGAATGGATGACACTATAAGCAATAAGTAACCAGTTAATGAAGCTGTTTGAAGCTTGAAAAATATCCTTGGGCTACTAACCAACTGAGTGCATATGTTGAAATACTAACAGGGATATCGCTACAGTATATTGTTAAGGCTGCAAGAAGTGAAGTAACTCTTCATGGAGAACAATTCATATGATACAGTGATACAAATATACAGCTGTATGTGTGTTACGGCTACAATAAAATACGGATAGTAACCTAGTGCTATATATTGTGGGACGTTATAGCTGGATTATAATAACAAAGATATGATACACTTCTGAGGAAACCACCATCTACCAAGGGTGGAGAAACGCGTCAAGTGATTGAGATACGTCAGGTGGAACGCAGGTGGAACGCACCGGAAGCAGGAAGCTCCGTCTAATCCGGAAGTCGCGGTCCGCGACCAAGCGCTCCCTGCCACACCACATGTTTTCAGCGTCTCATGTGCAGTTCGAGACAGCTGCTACAACTAGGCAACGGACACTCTGAACCACTGCAGAGTGGGGGGTGAGCATCGCCCACGGGAGTATCGTGCCGCGGAGACACCAATTACCAGCACTGTATCACGTAACTATAACTGTTGCTCAGCATATTGTTGGAATAGAACTATATAGAGCCAAACATACACCTTTAATACCTAACCAATGTGGGACTGTGTATTCTCTACTATAGCTTTATTTATGCTTATCTAGCAACGACAAATACAGCTTTTAACAAATTCTCTGGAGAGGGATAACAGTTATTAACCAGCAGGACTCTTATAAAAATTAGAGATGAGCGCCTGAAATTTTTCGGGTTTTGTGTTTTGGTTTTGGGTTCGGTTCCGCGGCCGTGTTTTGGGTTCGAACGCGTTTTGGCAAAACCTCACCGAATTTTTTTTGTCGGATTCGGGTGTGTTTTGGATTCGGGTGTTTTTTTCCAAAAACACTAAAAAACAGCTTAAATCATAGAATTTGGGGGTCATTTTGATCCCAAAGTATTATTAACCTCAAAAACCATAATTTACACTAATTTTCAGTCTATTCTGAATACCTCACACCTCACAATATTATTTTTAGTCCTAAAATTTGCACCGAGGTCGCTGTGTGAGTAAGATAAGCGACCCTAGTGGCCGACACAAACACCGGGCCCATCTAGGAGTGGCACTGCAGTGTCACGCAGGATGTCCCTTCCAAAAAACCCTCCCCAAACAGCACATGACGCAAAGAAAAAAAGAGGCGCAATGAGGTAGCTGTGTGAGTAAGATTAGCGACCCTAGTGGCCGACACAAACACCGGGCCCATCTAGGAGTGGCACTGCAGTGTCACGCAGGATGGCCCTTCCAAAAAACCCTCCCCAAACAGCACATGACGCAAAGAAAAAAAGAGGCGCAATGAGGTAGCTGTGTGAGTAAGATTAGCGACCCTAGTGGCCGACACAAACACCGGGCCCATCTAGGAGTGGCACTGCAGTGTCACGCAGGATGGCCCTTCCAAAAAACCCTCCCCAAACAGCACATGACGCAAAGAAAAAAAGAGGCGCAATGAGGTAGCTGACTGTGTGAGTAAGATTAGCGACCCTAGTGGCCGACACAAACACCGGGCCCATCTAGGAGTGGCACTGCAGTGTCACGCAGGATGTCCCTTCCAAAAAACCCTCCCCAAACAGCACATGACGCAAAGAAAAAAAGAGGCGCAATGAGGTAGCTGTGTGAGTAAGATTAGCGACCCTAGTGGCCGACACAAACACCGGGCCCATCTAGGAGTGGCACTGCAGTGTCACGCAGGATGGCCCTTCCAAAAAACCCTCCCCAAACAGCACATGACGCAAAGAAAAAAAGAGGCGCAATGAGGTAGCTGTGTGAGTAAGATTAGCGACCCTAGTGGCCGACACAAACACCGGGCACATCTAGGAGTGGCACTGCAGTGTCACGCAGGATGTCCCTTCCAAAAAACCCTCCCCAAACAGCACATGACGCAAAGAAAAAAAGAGGCGCAATGAGGTAGCTGACTGTGTGAGTAAGATTAGCGACCCTAGTGGCCGACACAAACACCGGGCCCATCTAGGAGTGGCACTGCAGTGTCACGCAGGATGTCCCTTCCAAAAAACCCTCCCCAAACAGCACATGACGCAAAGAAAAAAAGAGGCGCAATGAGGTAGCTGACTGTGTGAGTAAGATTAGCGACCCTAGTGGCCGACACAAACACCGGGCCCATCTAGGAGTGGCACTGCAGTGTCACGCAGGATGTCCCTTCCAAAAAACCCTCCCCAAACAGCACATGACGCAAAGAAAAAAAGAGGCGCAATGAGGTAGCTGACTGTGTGAGTAAGATTAGCGACCCTAGTGGCCGACACAAACACCGGGCCCATCTAGGAGTGGCACTGCAGTGTCACGCAGGATGTCCCTTCCAAAAAACCCTCCCCAATCAGCACATGATGCAAAGAAAAAGAAAAGAAAAAAGAGGTGCAAGATGGAATTGTCCTTGGGCCCTCCCACCCACCCTTATGTTGTATAAACAAAACAGGACATGCACACTTTAACCAACCCATCATTTCAGTGACAGGGTCTGCCACACGACTGTGACTGATATGACGGGTTGGTTTGGACCCCCCCCAAAAAAGAAGCAATTAATCTCTCCTTGCACAAACTGGCTCTACAGAGGCAAGATGTCCACCTCATCTTCACCCTCCGATATATCACCGTGTACATCCCCCTCCTCACAGATTATCAATTCGTCCCCACTGGAATCCACCATCTCAGCTCCCTGTGTACTTTGTGGAGGCAATTGCTGCTGGTCAATGTCTCCGCGGAGGAATTGATTATAATTCATTTTAATGAACATCATCTTCTCCACATTTTCTGGATGTAACCTCGTACGCCGATTGCTGACAAGGTGAGCGGCGGCACTAAACACTCTTTCGGAGTACACACTTGTGGGAGGGCAACTTAGGTAGAATAAAGCCAGTTTGTGCAAGGGCCTCCAAATTGCCTCTTTTTCCTGCCAGTATAAGTACGGACTGTGTGACGTGCCTACTTGGATGCGGTCACTCATATAATCCTCCACCATTCTATCAATGTTGAGAGAATCATATGCAGTGACAGTAGACGACATGTCCGTAATCGTTGTCAGGTCCTTCAGTCCGGACCAGATGTCAGCATCAGCAGTCGCTCCAGACTGCCCTGCATCACCGCCAGCGGGTGGGCTCGGAATTCTGAGCCTTTTCCTCGCACCCCCAGTTGCGGGAGAATGTGAAGGAGGAGATGTTGACAGGTCGCGTTCCGCTTGACTTGACAATTTTGTCACCAGCAGGTCTTTCAACCCCAGCAGACCTGTGTCTGCCGGAAAGAGAGATCCAAGGTAGGCTTTAAATCTAGGATCGAGCACGGTGGCCAAAATGTAGTGCTCTGATTTCAACAGATTGACCACCCGTGAATCCTTGTTAAGCGAATTAAGGGCTGCATCCACAAGTCCCACATGCCTAGCGGAATCGCTCCCTTTTAGCTCCTTCTTCAATGCCTCCAGCTTCTTCTGCAAAAGCCTGATGAGGGGAATGACCTGACTCAGGCTGGCAGTGTCTGAACTGACTTCACGTGTGGCAAGTTCAAAGGGCATCAGAACCTTGCACAACGTTGAAATCATTCTCCACTGCACTTGAGACAGGTGCATTCCACCTACTATATCGTGCTCAATTGTATAGGCTTGAATGGCCTTTTGCTGCTCCTCCAACCTCTGAAGCATATAGAGGGTTGAATTCCACCTCGTTACCACTTCTTGCTTC
Organism: Pseudophryne corroboree; assembly: GCF_028390025.1. Lineage (NCBI taxonomy): Eukaryota > Metazoa > Chordata > Amphibia > Anura > Myobatrachidae > Pseudophryne > Pseudophryne corroboree. The sequence continues at coordinate 235,836,799 of NC_086447.1, read as the reverse complement.
AGATGATGGCAGGGCAGGTTCAGTAGTTTTTGGTGGTGCTCCAGTCTTCTGTACGTGGTGCCTGTACGCCGAAAGTGTCCCGCAATTTTTCTGGCCACCGACAGCATCTCTTGCACGCCCCTGTCGTTTTTTTAAAAATTCTGCACCACCAAATTCAAGGTATGTGCAAAACATGGGACGTGCTGGAATTTGCCCATATTTAATGCACACACAATATTGCTGGCGTTGTCCGATGCCACAAATCCACAGGAGAGTCCAATTGGGGTAAGCCATTCCGCGATGATCTTCCTCAGTTGCCGTAAGAGGTTTTCAGCTGTGTGCGTATTCTGGAAAGCGGTGATACAAAGCGTAGCCTGCCTAGGAAAGAGTTGGCGTTTGCGAGATGCTGCTACTGGTGCCGCCGCTGCTGTTCTTGCGGCGGGAGTCCATACATCTACCCAGTGGGCTGTCACAGTCATATAGTCCTGACCCTGCCCTGCTCCACTTGTCCACATGTCCGTGGTTAAGTGGACATTGGGTACAACTGCATTTTTTAGGACACTGGTGAGTCTTTTTCTGACGTCCGTGTACATTCTCGGTATCGCCTGCCTAGAGAAGTGGAACCTAGATGGTATTTGGTAACGGGGGCACACTGCCTCAATAAATTGTCTAGTTCCCTGTGAACTAACAGCGGATACCGGACGCACGTCTAACACCAACATAGTTGTCAAGGACTCAGTTATCCGCTTTGCAGTAGGATGACTGCTGTGATATTTCATCTTCCTCGCAAAGGACTGTTGAACAGTCAATTGCTTACTGGAAGTAGTACAAGTGGGCTTACGACTTCCCCTCTGGGATGACCATCGACTCCCAGCGGCAACAACAGCAGCGCCAGCAGCAGTAGGCGTTACACGCAAGGATGCATCGGAGGAATCCCAGGCAGGAGAGGACTCGTCAGAATTGCCAGTGACATGGCCTGCAGGACTATTGGCATTCCTGGGGAAGGAGGAAATTGACACTGAGGGAGTTGGTGGGGTGGTTTGCGTGAGCTTGGTTACAAGAGGAAGGGATTTACTGGTCAGTGGACTGCTTCCGCTGTCACCCAAAGTTTTTGAACTTGTCACTGACTTATTATGAATGCGCTGCAGGTGACGTATAAGGGAGGATGTTCCGAGGTGGTTAACGTCCTTACCCCTACTTATTACAGCTTGACAAAGGGAACACACGGCTTGACACCTGTTGTCCGCATTTCTGGTGAAATACCTCCACACCGAAGAGCTGATTTTTTTGGTATTTTCACCTGGCATGTCAACGGCCATATTCCTCCCACGGACAACAGGTGTCTCCCCGGGTGCCTGACTTAAACAAACCACCTCACCATCAGAATCCTCCTGGTCAATTTCCTCCCCAGCGCCAGCAACACCCATATCCTCCTCATCCTGGTGTACTTCAACACTGACATCTTCAATCTGACTATCAGGAACTGGACTGCGGGTGCTCCTTCCAGCACTTGCAGGGGGCGTGCAAATGGTGGAAGGCGCATGCTCTTCACGTCCAGTGTTGGGAAGGTCAGGCATCGCAACCGACACAATTGGACTCTCCTTGTGGATTTGGGATTTCAAAGAAGGCACAGTTCTTTGCGGTGCTTTTGCCAGCTTGAGTCTTTTCAGTTTTCTAGCGAGAGGCTGAGTGCTTCCATCCTCATGTGAAGCTGAACCACTAGCCATGAACATAGGCCAGGGCCTCAGCCGTTCCTTGCCACTCCGTGTGGTAAATGGCATATTGGCAAGTTTACGCTTCTCCTCCGACAATTTTATTTTAGGTTTTGGAGTCCTTTTTTTACTGATATTTGGTGTTTTGGTTTTGACATGCTCTGTACTATGCCATTGGGCATCGGCCTTGGCAGACGACGTTGCTGGCATTTCATCGTCTCGGCCATGACTAGTGGCAGCAGCTTCAGCACGAGGTGGAAGTGGATCTTGATCTTTCCCTAATTTTGGAACCTCAACATTTTTGTTCTCCATATTTTAATAGGCACAACTAAAAGGCACCTCAGGTAAACAATGGAGATGGATGGATTGGATACTAGTATACAATTATGGACGGGCTGCCGAGTGCCGACACAGAGGTAGCCACAGCCGTGAACTACCGCACTGTACTGTGTCTGCTGCTAATATATAGACTGGTTGATAAAGAGATAGTATACTCGTAACTAGTATGTATGTATAAAGAAAGAAAAAAAAACCACGGTTAGGTGGTATATACAATTATGGACGGGCTGCCGAGTGCCGACACAGAGGTAGCCACAGCCGTGAACTACTGTACTGTGTCTGCTACTAATATATAGACTGGTTGATAAAGAGATACTATACTCGTAACTAGTATGTATGTATAAAGAAAGAAAAAAAAACCACGGTTAGGTGGTATATACAATTATGGACGGGCTGCCGAGTGCCGACACAGAGGTAGCCACAGCCGTGAACTACTGTACTGTGTCTGCTGCTAATATATAGACTGGTTGATAAAGAGATAGTATACTCGTAACTAGTATGTATGTATAAAGAAAGAAAAAAAAACCACGGTTAGGTGGTATATACAATTATGGACGGGCTGCCGAGTGCCGACACAGAGGTAGCCACAGCCGTGAACTACCGCACTGTACTGTGTCTGCTGCTAATATATAGACTGGTTGATAAAGAGATAGTATACTCGTAACTAGTATGTATGTATAAAGAAAGAAAAAAAAACCACGGTTAGGTGGTATATACAATTATGGACGGGCTGCCGAGTGCCGACACAGAGGTAGCCACAGCCGTGAACTACCGCACTGTACTGTGTCTGCTGCTAATATATAGACTGGTTGATAAAGAGATAGTATACTCGTAACTAGTATGTATGTATAAAGAAAGAAAAAAAAACCACGGTTAGGTGGTATATACAATTATGGACGGGCTGCCGAGTGCCGACACAGAGGTAGCCACAGCCGTGAACTACCGCACTGTACTGTGTCTGCTGCTAATATATAGACTGGTTGATAAAGAGATAGTATACTCGTAACTAGTATGTATGTATAAAGAAAGAAAAAAAAACCACGGTTAGGTGGTATATACAATTATGGACGGGCTGCCGAGTGCCGACACAGAGGTAGCCACAGCCGTGAACTACCGCACTGTACTGTGTCTGCTGCTAATATATAGACTGGTTGATAAAGAGATAGTATACTCGTAACTAGTATGTATGTATAAAGAAAGAAAAAAAAACCACGGTTAGGTGGTATATACAATTATGGACGGGCTGCCGAGTGCCGACACAGAGGTAGCCACAGCCGTGAACTACCGCACTGTACTGTGTCTGCTGCTAATATATAGACTGGTTGATAAAGAGATAGTATACTCGTAACTAGTATGTATGTATAAAGAAAGAAAAAAAAACCACGGTTAGGTGGTATATACAATTATGGACGGGCTGCCGAGTGCCGACACAGAGGTAGCCACAGCCGTGAACTACCGCACTGTACTGTGTCTGCTGCTAATATATAGACTGGTTGATAAAGAGATAGTATACTCGTAACTAGTATGTATGTATAAAGAAAGAAAAAAAAACCACGGTTAGGTGGTATATACAATTATGGACGGGCTGCCGAGTGCCGACACAGAGGTAGCCACAGCCGTGAACTACCGCACTGTACTGTGTCTGCTGCTAATATATAGACTGGTTGATAAAGAGATAGTATACTCGTAACTAGTATGTATGTATAAAGAAAGAAAAAAAAACCACGGTTAGGTCACTGGTATATACAATTATGGACGGGCTACCGAGTGCCGACACAGAGGTAGCCACAGCCGTGAACTACCGCACTGTACTGTGTCTGCTGCTAATATAGACTGGTTGATAAAGAGATAGTATACTACTAATATTATATGCTGGTGGTCAGGTCACTGGTCACTAGTCACACTGGCAGTGGCACTCCTGCAGCAAAAGTGTGCACTGTTTAATTTTAATATAATATTATGTACTCCTGGCTCCTGCTATAACCTATAACTGGCACTGCAGTAGTGCTCCCCAGTCTCCCCCACAATTATAAGCTGTGTGAGCTGAGCAGTCAGACAGATATATAATATATATAGATGATGCAGCACACTGGCCTGAGCCTGAGCAGTGCACACAGATATGGTATGTGACTGACTGAGTCACTGTGTGTATCGCTTTTTTCAGGCAGAGAACGGATATATTAAATAAACTGCACTGTGTGTCTGGTGGTCACTCACTATATAATATATTATGTACTCCTGGCTCCTGCTATAACCTATAACTGGCACTGCAGTAGTGCTCCCCAGTCTCCCCCACAATTATAAGCTGTTTGAGCTGAGCAGTCAGACAGATATATATAATATTATATATAGATAATAGATGATGCAGCACACTGGCCTGAGCCTGAGCAGTGCACACAGATATGGTATGTGACTGAGTCACTGTGTGCTGTGTATCGCTTTTTTCAGGCAGAGAACGGATTATATTATGTACTCCTGGCTCCTGCTATAACCTATAACTGGCACTGCAGTAGTGCTCCCCAGTCTCCCCCACAATTATAAGCTGTGTGAGCTGAGCAGTCAGACAGATATATATAATATTATATATAGATAATAGATGATGCAGCACACTGGCCTGAGCCTGAGCAGTGCACACAGATATGGTATGTGACTGAGTCACTGTGTGCTGTGTATCGCTTTTTTCAGGCAGAGAACGGATTATAAATAAAAGTGGTGGTCACTGGTCACTATCAGCAAAACTCTGCACTGTACACTACTGAGTACTCCTAATGCTCCCCAAAATTAGTAAATCAAGTGTCTCTCTAATCTATTCTAATTCTAAACGGAGAGGACGCCAGCCACGTCCTCTCCCTATCAATCTCAATGCACGTGTGAAAATGGCGGCGACGCGCGGCTCCTTATATAGAATCCGAGTCTCGCGATAGAATCCGAGCCTCGCGAGAATCCGACAGCGTCATGATGACGTTCGGGCGCGCTCGGGTTAACCGAGCAAGGCGGGAAGATCCGAGTCGCTCGGACCCGTGAAAAAAAACATGAAGTTCTGGCGGGTTCGGATTCAGAGAAACCAAACCCGCTCATCTCTAATAAAAATACTGTGCTAAAAGTATTAATATACCGGTATATATGTCATATATTGCAACCAAAGTCCAATTGGCGAGAGTTCGTATTAATATCCATTAATTGCCTTTCAGTCTTGATTGTCTTGGTACCATGATGGTTTTATGGGTTATTCTTTGTTTTTAATAGTTTAATAAAGGTATATATATTTTTATCAAATCAGCATCCTTGACTAAATTATATTTATCATTGCATCTATTAGTGCGCTCACATTTTTTAATATCATTTTTTGGACCTTGTGTCCTATATTTGAGGGTATCCAGAACCTCTTTGTGTGAGCCGCCGTCCTAGATTACATTATTCTCAATTGATATATATAAAATTCAGCGCCCACTTTTTTACCCTTTTTTTTTCTATAGATATGATACATATTTTATGTGGTGGTTTTAACTGTATGTGAAACACTGTGTGTATATTGGATGGTCATTAAATGTTTTTAAAAAGAATTTCTATCTATATTGGATTGACAGCGCTATTTTTTTGCGTTAATGTAGTTAATACGTTCTATGAAGAAGTAGTGAGCTCCTTTTTTAAAGCTGCAGTCGATCCAAATTTATTTGGAGAAATTCTATATATATATATATATATATATAGAAATTTGGGTATGCAGGCACTCACCAGTAGATTCCAACAGGTATTTATTAATAACTCACAGAGACATAAAGACGGTGTGTCGACGTTTCGGTCATCACGTGACCTTCAGGACATCATACAGGGACATCAGGAAGACAATTGTCCAGTGCATCACCATTCACCATATGTCACACAGGCTTCCCTTAAATAGCAGAGACAGGCCCAAGCCACACCCAACCAGTAATTGCCACAGGAAGTGCCTCAAAAGGCACTAATTTCTACACACAACTATCTTAACAAGGACATAAACCCTATATGGGCAATGGTACTATAATGTAACTCAAATCCTAATATCTCTACCTAGAACATCATAAATGACTCAAAAACAGACAAAACACGGCCGCGGCTGGAAGTGCCATGCGTTCCACTGACTGTGGAACGCATCCCGACCGGAACCGGAAGTGACGGCCAGGACCGGAAGTGGCGTAATACGCGTCAAAAAGAGCTCATCGTTCTGTTAAAAAGCAGGTGGGAGGTGGAACACACGTAGCAAGCCATACTCCGCCCCCCTGGCAGACATCACCATGGTAACCAGCCACTATAAATATATATATGGACGTAATAAATACTAGCTTACTCAGTCACAAAATAGTAAATATAAACATTAGTCTAGCCGGTATTGTGAGAGTGTCAAGTGCTACAGCCTCACCTATAAAAGGGAAAAGCCTGGGGACAAACACCACACAAGACAAATACTTACAAAAATACCAGGAACTGCTTGTACGGGGCAGACAAAGGCTGACCCCCATCAAACAGCACCCGATACAACAACTGAACTACCATAACAAAAAATTAATCCTAACAATGAACTGAAATAGAAAAAATAAAAAATAACACATAAAGAAAAAAAAAAAATATATATATATATATATAGAATGTATGTCGTACATTCCTCAAATTGGAATTCCTCGGGTCCCTACCTGCCCCTAACGAAGAAAAATATTGTATGGATTGTGTTCATTTAGACCACGAGGGAACAAAGTGTCCAATTGGTAAATCCAAAGTGATTCACGCTGGCGCAGCAATTTATCACGGTCACCACCACGTAGAGGCATAGGAATAAAGTCAATCAGCATACACTTCAGGCTTGAGACTGAGTGGCCCATTGTTAGAAAGTGCTTAGCCACTGGCTTATCTGTCTCTTTAGTGGCCAGTGCTGTACGGATGGAGTAACGATGATTTGCCATTCTATCCCGAAAGCAGCGGGATGTCATACCGACATAGTATAAGCCACACGGGCAGATGATTATATATATTACATAGTCCATTTTACAATGGAGTCGATGTCGGATGTTGATTCTTTTCCCACTATGGGGGTGCGTGAAGTATGTCCCGGTCTGTAAGGATCTGCATGTGGTGCAGTCTGGACACCTGAAGCAACCCTTCCGTCTAGTTGGTAGCCAACACACAGGGGCTCCACTCGGTTGCACAGTAGGTCTCATCAGTAATTGGTTCAAGTTTGGCCCTCGTCGGTAGGCACACATAGGTGATTGTGAACTTAGAGCCTTGAAAGCAGGATCCGTAGAGATGATAGGCCAATGCCGCCTAATGGCCTTCTCCGAATAGATAGATTTAGTGTCCAATGTAGAAGTAAAGATCATTCTACCTGCGTTCTTGTTTATTTGTGAGTTATCAGCCTGTTGTGCATATTTGTTTCTAGCCCTGGTGAGGCATCTGCAAATAGTCTTTCGTGAGTAGCCTCTGTCAATGAACCTCTCTGTCATATCTTGAATCTGTGACTCCGTATTGATGGGAGATGTATTGTAGCGTAATATCCGTATAAACTGCGAAATCGGCAAGCTGTCCTTAAGTCTATTGGGGTGGTGGCTGCGAGCGTGTAGCAATGTATTCCGATCTGTCTCTTTTCGGTAGAGAGTAGATATTAACTGGTTATTTTCAAAAGAAATGGTTACATCTAGAAAATTAAGTGAAGATTGACTAATCTGATATGTGAACCGTATCGGGCTAGGTAGTGCATTCAGATACTCAACCATTGCCTTGAACTCAGCCTCGGTGTCACCCCAAACAAAAAATAAATTGTCAATATATCTCCCGAAATATAGTATTTTATCCCCATACTTTGGTAGTATGAATGTATTCTCATACTGTTGCATGTAAAGATTTGCATAGGCGGGCGCCAGGTTAGACCCCATGGCTGTACCCGCTACTTGCATAAAGTAATCTTTACCATACAGAAAATAATTGTTGGTCAAGACCAGCCTAGCCAAATCTACAAGAAACTCAGTAGGGGGACCAGTATGTGGACTTGAAATCAGTGCTAACTTCATAGCTTCCAGACCCTCATTGTGCGGTATAACCGTATATAGTGACTGTACGTCCATAGATGCTAGCCATACATTAGCGGGCAAAGTACCCAAAGATTTAATCTTATCAAGAAAATCTGGAGTATCTCGTATGTAGCTATGCATCCGCTGGACGTATGGCTGTAAAAGCTTATCCAAGAACACTGCTACTGGCTGAAGAGTCGAACCCCTGGCCGAAATGATAGGGCGGCCAGGTGGGTCAGCCAGTGTCTTGTGGATCTTGTGAAGTGTGTATAATATGGGGCACACGGGGTGTTCAACCTTCAAATAAGCACTAATGCTGTCGTCTAACCAACCGTGCTGTGCACCCATATCTATGACAGAATCTACCAATTTTTTAACTCTTAACAACAGGGCTAGCATGCAGTTTATGATAGGTATTAGTGTCGGCTAATTGGCGGCGGATTTCACGACCATAAGCATGCCAGTCCTGAACGACAATGGCCCCGCCCTTGTCGGCCTTTCTAATCACCAAATTATCGTTGTGCATTAGATCACGCAAAGCCTTCCGTTGTGGAGCCGTTAGATTGTCATAACTAGGCTCACTATTTATGGTAGACATATCATGTTCAATCAATCTCAAAAAAGATTTAATACTAGCGTTAGAGGTTTGAGGGTCAAAAGAACTGGGTTTGTTGAGATTAAATTCGGTATTAGGAACAGATTCCTTATCAGCAAAAAATTCTCTTAATCTGAGTTTTCTACCGAACTTATACTGGTCTACTGGCTAATTGAAACTATCGTGGGTAATTCTAGGCACAAAGGACAAACCAAGTGATAACAATTCCATTTCGTCAGGCGTGAGTTTGTGACTAGAGAGGTTAAACACTGCCGTATCTAACGTTTGCCCCTCCCTCTTCTTGAATTTGCCCCTCCGCGTTGGGTACCTGACCCGCGATTTCGGGACGGATTGGTGGTATTCCTGGTTGTTCGCCCTAAAAAAGATGGGGTAGGCACTGAACCACTTGGGGGACGATTATCAACAAATTCACTGTCTGAATTGGACTGAGAAGTGGAAGTGTCATCAGTATATGTTGTCCTAGATCTAGGATAAGGATTATATCTCCGCTGAGGGAAATTCCTAGTTTCTCCTCTAAGCCATCTATATACCTGATTGTTAGTATAATCCGTGTTTACTACAGTAAGTTTTTTTCGTTTAAAAGCCACCAATTCTTGCTGGTAAGTGTTGATCTGGTCACCCAAATTGCTCAGCCAATCCTTGGTCTTATCACTGGATAATGTAGTTAAGTGTAAGGTGTTAAAAGCAGTAATATCCTGGCGTACCTGTTTAAGGTCAGTGCCCACCTCCTCGATAACCAGAAGGATGAGATCGAGTGAGCACTTGTTTAAAACACAGCACCATTTGGTGCAAAATGTTAAGTTGTTCCTACCAATAGTGGGTACGTTATGTACATGAAACCCCCTTGGAATTTTTTTATTTCTATAATAGTCTGATAGAAATTGTCCGTGAAGGGTTAAATCCACTTCACGTCGTCGTAATCTTGAAATTTTATGAAATAAATCAATTGGTGTCTCATCAGGGAGTTTGGAAAATTCGGTGTGATCAAAGAGGACTTTTTCTGCGTCATCATCGGTCAGTGAGACTAAAGTACTATGAGCAATTTGAAAAATTGCTTCATCAGCGATTTGTACGGTGTCCGTGGACATGACCGGGCAAAGATGGAGGACCAGACCAAACACAAAGCTTCTAATATGTGGTAAAAACACACAATTATGCTAATAAAAAATTGACATCAAAATTAGCAGAGATAGCTAGGAAATAACAAACAAAACATTATAATATAAAAACCAAAAAGTGATGAGGTGACACCTGAAACAGCGCCAAGGCAAGGTCAGAGAAACCAAATGCAATTTAGGGCCCGAGGAATCCAAAAATATGTTTAAAAACAAGTTACATATTTATAATTGATATTTTTCACACTTTTTCTTAAAAAGATCCACAACTCTTGGATGTAATTAACGGGTGGGACAAGTGAATAGGTGTCCATCAGACATAGACCTTCCAGCGGAAAAAAGACTTCATCCAAAAAGAATTATAAACTAGTGCGGGTGCTGGACCAAGGAAAACAGCCAAGAAAGACCATCCTCCATATACAAATACGGTAAAGTCCACACTCCAGACTTGATAAGCTCAACGATGGGGTGCTCCACAAGGGGCCATAGGCCAGTATATAGAAATTTGAGTATGCAGGCACTCACCAGTAGATTCCAACAGGTATTTATTAATAAGCAGGTGGGAGGTGGAACACACGTAGCAAGCCATACTCCGCCCCCCTGGCAGACATATCACCATGGTAACCAGCCACTATAAATATATATATGGACGTAATAAATACTAGCTTACTCAGTCACAAAATAGTAAATATAAACATTAGTCTAGCCGGTATTGTGAGAGTGTCAAGTGCTACAGCCTCACCTATAAAAGGGAAAAGCCTGGGGACAAACACCACACAAGACAAATACTTACAAAAATACCAGGAACTGGCCTTTGCTGCAGACAAAGGCTGACCCCCATCAAACAGCACCCGATACAACAACTGAACTACCATAACAAAAAATTAATCCTAACAATTAACTGAAATAGAAAAAATAAAAATAAAAAATAACCGGGACATACTTCACGCACCCCCATAGTGGGAAAAGAATCAACATCCGACATCGACTCCATTGTAAAATGGACTATGTAATATATATAATCATCTGCCCGTGTGGCTTATACTATGTCGGTATGACATCCCGCTGCTTTCGGGATAGGATGGCAAATCATCGTTACTCCATCCGTACAGCACTGGACACTAAAGAGACAGATAAGCCAGTGGCTAAGCACTTTCTAACAATGGGCCACTCAGTCTCAAGCCTGAAGTGTATGCTGATTGACTTTATTCCTATGCCTCTACGTGGTGGTGACCGTGATAAATTGCTGCGCCAGCGTGAATCACGTTGGATTTACCAATTGGACACTTTGTTCCCTCGTGGTCTAAATGAACACAATCCATACAATATTTTTCTTCGTTAGGGGCAGGTAGGGACCCGAGGAATTCCAATTTGAGGAATGTGCGACATACATTCTATATATATTTTTTCTTTATTTTTTCTTTATGTGTTATTTTTTATTTTTTTATTTTTATTTTTTTTATTTCAGTTAATTGTTAGGATTAATTTTTTGTTATGGTAGTTCAGTTGTTGTATCGGGTGCTGTTTGATGGGGGTCAGCCTTTGTCTGCCCCGTACAAGCAGTTCCTGGTATTTTTGTAAGTATTTGTCTTGTGTGGTGTTTGTCCCCAGGCTTTTCCCTTTTATAGGTGAGGCTGTAGCACTTGACACTCTCACAATACCGGCTAGACTAATGTTTATATTTACTATTTTGTGACTGAGTAAGCTAGTATTTATTACGTCCATATATATATTTATAGTGGCTGGTTACCATGGTGATATGTCTGCCAGGGGGGCGGAGTATGGCTTGCTACGTGTGTTCCACCTCCCACCTGCTTTTTAACAGAACGATGAGCTCTTTTTGACGCGTATCACGCCACTTCCGGTCCCGGCCGTCACTTCCGGTTCCGGTCGGGATGCGTTCCACAGTCAGTGGAACGCATGGCACTTCCGGCCGCGGCCGTGTTTTGTCTGTTTTTGAGTCATTTATGATGTTCTAGGTAGAGGTATTAGGATTTGAGTCACATTATAGTACCATTGCCCATATAGGGTTTATGTCCTTGTTAAGATAGTTGTTTGTGTGTAGAAATTAGTGCCTTTTGAGGCACTTCCTGTGGCAATTACTGGTTGGGTGTGGCTTGGGCCTGTCTCTGCTATTTAAGGGAAGCCTATGTGACATATGGTGAATGGTGATGCACTGGACAGTTGTCTTCCTGATGTCCCTGTATGATGTCCTGAAGAAGGTCACGTGATGACCGAAACGTCGACACACCGTCTTTATGTCTCTGTGAGTTATTAATAAATAACTGTTGGAATCTACTGGTGAGTGCCTGCATACCGAAATTTCTATATACTGGCCTATGGCCCCTTGTGGAGCACCCCATCGTTGAGCTTATCAAGTCTGGAGTGTGGACTTTACCGTATTTATATATATATATATATATATATATATATATATTTATTTATTATTTATTTATTTAGAGTATCCCTTATTTAAAATGCTTGGGACCAGGAGTATTTTGGATATCGGATTTTTCCGTATTTTAGAATAATTGCATACCATAATGAGATTTCTTGGTGATGGGTCCCAAGTCTAAGCACAGAATGCATTTGTTTCATATACACCTTATACACACAGCCTGAAGGTCATTTTAGCCAACATTTTTATAAACTTTGTGCATTAAACAAAGTGTGTGTACATACACATAATTCATTTATGTTTCATATACACACAGCCTGAAGGTCATTTAATACAAAATTTTGAATAACTTGGTGTATTAAACAAAGTTTGTGTACATTGAGCCATCAGAAAACAAAGGTTTCACTATTCCACTCAAAAAATTCCATATTTCGGAATATTGGGATATGGGATACTCAACCTGTGTGTATACATATATATATATATATATATATATATATATATATAAAATTATTTTTTTCATTATTGCCAACATATTGGTTTTGCACCTGAATACAATACTTTTTTGGGTTGTTATGTTCCTGTCCCCACTGTCATGTCCCTGCCGTTACCTCTGTCCTGTCCCCTCTGTTCTGTACCTGCTGCTACTTCTGTCCTATCACTATATAATGGCTTCCATGTATCTGGCACTGTACTGGGGGCATTTTGTGTATATGGCACTATAGTGGGGGTATTGTGTATAAGGGGCATTACTGGTGGCAGTAAGGAGCACTAATGAGGGCATTATGTGTATGGCTGCTAATTGTGTGTGGGATAATACATATATATATAACTATATATATAGTTGCAAGGTGACAGCTAGTTTCCCAGAAGCACGCGTGGGTGGAGGGCACTTCAAATAATCTTGCTCGGGGTGCCAGCAGGTCTGGAGCCGGCCCTGCTGCTGACTTCATCTCAGGGTAATCTGGTAAACAGTCCATTGCTGATCTCACACTAAGAATCACCAACAACAACTCTCACCCTTGGACCTACACATCTCCTCCCTCCAGGAAACTACCTCACACTCCCATTCTCCAGCACTGCTTTCCATTGGTGGAAACCACTATGCAACTTGACAAGGCTAACTCCCAACCTTCCATCCTTCAAACACTCCCTCAAAACTCACCTCTTCACCAGGGCCGTCTTAACAGCAGTGTGGGCCCCTGGGCACAACAATGCACTGGGGGCCCTACATATCCTCCAGCGGTAGGGGTTTGGGGTGCTATCAGCAGCAGCTTTGATGTCCCGTGGGTGATAGGGGGTGTTCTATCTTCAGCTCAGCATGTAGGACCTGGAGCAGTAATTTCTGCTAATGAATCCTTTACTGCACAGAGGCGGCGAAGGGAACACTAAACTGTATAAGGGGGCATTGGGCTGACTGAAGGGGCCCTGGTACATGACTTCCGGGGTGGTAGGGGGTGTTTAATAAGTAGGGGAGGGGTGGATAGTGGAGTGGGCTTAATATTCACCATTTTCCGGTGGGAGGGCAGCCGGCTTGACTGCAGATATCTCCAGTTCCTGGAAATAGATTTCTTAGCTTTGAATGGGATAAAAACACTAAAGAGTCCCACCTTTCAGGAGGTACTGGGGACTTGAGGATCAGAGTTCAGGAACCAGAGCAATCCACCAATGAAAATATAAAACCGCATACCAGGTGTGTGGAGCTGGAGCAGGGACCAGCTGCTGGAAGGCTGATATCTCTGGTTCTGGGCATAGTAGAGACAAGCTGCCAGTGTCCGGTGAAAGGGGAGAGTCCCAGCTTTAGGATTATACCCTCAGTCAGACAGAACCCAAGATATCTGGCTGGGAAGACCAATTAACAGGCTTGGATGGGGACCACTGCTTTGAAGTTGGATATCTCAGGTTCCCCTGGCCCGATTTTCCAAAATCTGGTACCCCTGGAAAGAGGGGACATTCAGCTATCACCCTATGGCCCTTATACACCTGGGGCCCTTGGGCAAGTGCCCATTGAGCCCATACGAAAAGACGGCCCTGCTCTTCACCACTACCTTCCCTCTAAGTAATACATCTCCAGGCATTATTACTGTTTACCTCTGTCTCACAAACATCTTCTGTGTCCCTCTTCCCCTTCCTTCTATACTGTAAGCTGTAACAAAGCAGGGCACTGTGATCCTTATGTCTCACCTCTGTCTGCCCACATCTACCGGTTCACACCCTGTCAATCTTTATGCTATCTCTAACAGGATGATCATTACTAATTTGTATAATTTGCACATTCTGCATTCAGGTCTCCTTTGTTTAATACTGTTTGTTTCTTTGCCTGTCTGACACTGCAAAACCAGTGGCACCTTAAACCTTGATGATAATCATGTTAATCAAATCTTGTCTAAAGGGGGGTACTCACGGAGCGATATTCTAAGCAATCTGACTAGATTGCTTAGAATTTAAGCAGGATCGCTCCGTGTGTACCCCCTACAGCGATAGCGATGCGCAGCCCCGCGCATCGCTATCGCTGCTGCTAGATTGTCCTCCCGCTGGGTGAAGTGAGCGGCCCCCCCGTCTCCCCCCGCACGCTCAGCACAGATCGCGCTGTGCTGAGCGCCGGGAGAGATGTGTGCTGAGCGGTTCGCTCAGCACACATCTCTCCAGCATCGGGCCGTGAGTACTGGCCTTTAAGGTGTGTACACACGGTGAGATCCTTGCTATGTTCGATTTTTACTTGCGATTTCCCTTGAACTCCCCGGAGCCCAGATAGGACAGATTTTGACTAACTTTTCTTGGGATATGGACTATGTGTGCTTACGATTTTGGCTTATGTGAGATTTTGGCTTATGTGAGATGTCATTGACATGTGAGATGAACTAGATAGTACACCGATCTAGCAAGGATTGACTTGCCTGCACAGTCTATCTTTTATTGCGATGCCGACCTGGCGGGGCCGCGCATCGGGATCGCAAGGTGACTTTCACCTTGCGATTTGCACTAACTTTTCTTGCGATTTTGACTATATAGTCAAAATCTCAAGAAAAAATCTCACCGTGTGTACACACCTTTACTGTTCTATCCACCGGTTTTATTCCTTAAATCCAAATTAATCAAATAGCACCAGTGATAACTGTAATTGATAAGTACTCAGTTAAACTGAGTCAGTTTATAATTGTTTATCTCTTTACTGATTTATTACCTTTATTTCTCTCTATTTGCTCAGTCATGTAAATTTAAGCTTCACTGAGTATGCATCTAATGTCTTATTCCAATCATTTTATAATTCTGGATTACCCTAAATCAGTAATGATGTCAGCATCCAGAGTCTTTCCTCCGGTTCTGGTCCTTGCTGCCTTCCTGTTAGCTGGCTGGCGTGGCTGTGGTGGATAGGGGCTGCAGCAGCGAGGTCCTCCGATGCGGCTGCCGGGCATCTGGGGTCTGGGTCCTGGGGAGCGGGGCATGGCAGCTGGAGGTGTCTGTTTCCAAGTGTCCTGTTGCTGGAGTGCGGCGTCTTGGAGGCTGAGGCCAGAGATAGTGGATGTGTGCTGGTTCAATGTGTCCTCTGTGCAGGGAGCCGCCATGTTGGAGACCAAGCCAAGCCAATGGATATCCCAGTTCGCATCCATCCATTCTGGTGCCGTCTTCCCTTATAAAAGGGGGTTGATGCTTAGCTATGGTGCCAGTGCTTCAAGTTACTTGCTGCTGTAAGATGCTTAAGCTCTGCGCTCCCAGGTTAACCCCTGGAATCCTGGTTCTGTTGTGGCTGCCCGGTGGTCAGTTCTGTTATTGCACTCCTTTGCTCTCAGTCCACCTGCCCTTGCTGTTTAACCGCTGGGTTCCCTATCTGGTAGAGGGTCTCAGTTTGCTGACTGTGCTCTCAGCGATCCTTTCTTCAGCATTGATTACAAATCACAAGTCATCACCTCATTCAGTGTTCTTCAGCATTGTTTACAAATCACAAGTCATCACCTCATTCAGTGTTCTTCAGCATTGTTTACAAATCACAAGTCATCTCTCACGCAGGGCAGTACGGATGGTGTAATGGTTAGAATTACTGCCTCACAGCACTGAGGTCAGGGGTTCGATTCCCACCATGTTCCTGTGTGGAGTTTATATATTCTCCCCGTACTTGTGTGGGTTTCCTCCGGTTTCCTCCCCCAATCAAAAAAATATACTGGTAGGTTAATTGGCTCCCAACAAAATAAACCCTAGCATGAATGTGTGTGCGTGTACATGTGATAGGGAATATAGACTGTAAGCTCCACTGGGTCAGGGACTGATGTGAATGGCCAAATATTCTCTGGAAAGCGCTGCAGAATATGTGCGCTATATAAATAACTGGTAATAAATAAAATAAATAATCTCTTCATTCAGTGTTCTTCACCATCATTTACAAATCATCTCTTCCTTAAGTGTACTTCAGCATTGTGTACAAATCACAAGTGTAACAATTCCCCTGCCTCTAATGTTTGGCAGGTGAATTACAAGGAGAGGATTACCACTGGAGGTGTAGGCAGATTGTCACGAACCGGTCTCTCACCTTTGCGGGTTCTGGGGTTCATCCGTTGCCAGTGCGGTTGCTCGCGGTGCTGTGCGCCCGTGTGGGGACACGGCGTGATCAATGGCACAGGTAATGCAGAGTCTGGGAACTGTGAGTGCGGGGACCAAATGGCCTAAGGCACTGCGGTGTGTCTGCTGTATAGGAGGTGGCCATGTTGGAGACCAAATAGCTAATACTGAGCACTTGTGAAAACACCTGTGGGCAGGTGTAAGCCAATCCCGTGCTTGTGCTGCCTTTAAGTAGGCTGGGATTATGTCACTCTGGGCCAGTGCTTTGTTGTATCAAAGCTGTGCTCTAGCTCTGAACTCTCCGTGCATTCCTGTGTGATTCCCGTGGTCCAGATATCGCCTCCGTTCCCAGAGGTCCGTTTTGCAGCCTTCACTGCCAAAGATCTACCGGCTCTCCATTGTGCTATCAGTCAATTGCACACCTATTGGAAATACTTGGATTCCCAGTGTCCTGCATGAGGTTACCTTGTCTGTCTGCCTATCATACAAAGTCTGGAGGATTCCAATTCCCTCAGCTGTTCGTTTGTTCAACTCTGCATTTAACCCATTCATCACCTCGCCATCTACTACAGTTTCACAGTGATCTCCGGAACCCGCAAGTAACCCAATTCAGTACTTTTTCTATGTTGTCATTACAAGGATAATTCTTCACAGTCTCTCAGTTAACTCTTAAAACTCCATTGCAAATTCTTACAGTTAATTCTCCATGTCTGCATTAACCAGTTAAACACAATCTGCAGTTCAGCATCAAAGCCTGTTTATATTTGGACAATTCAACATTTATTCTTCAGCTTGTTTTTGCATATGTTTCCATGAACATTTCTTTTATTTATTTCTGAGTTTTCTCTTGCATATTATTTCTGTCATTCCTGCAATACTTCAGTATAATGATGATTAACAACTAGTCATTTAACTCCTTACTGAATTGTTACTTTAATAAATATATGAAACGGAACTTCCTTCGTCCTCCCTGTTTTCTTCATACCCCAGCACCTACCCCTGTGGTTGGTTCCAGGTTAACGGATTCACAAAAACACCCGGACCTGACAGTAAGCACTGGCCACATGGATCCGTCAAGTGACCAATTCGCAGGAGGCGGTGCTACGTCAAATATCCTTTCCCGTCTGGAAAACCAGGAGTCTATACAGACACAAATAGTGCAGTTTATGCAAACTATGGCAGACCGTTTAGAGACTCTTCATACAGCAATTAAAACGTCTCAAGTCCAGATTCCAACTCCGGTTGTCCCAGTTACCACTACAGCTTCTCCTGTGATGCTGCCTACGTCCCGCTTGCAGTTACCCTCTCCGAGTAAGTTTGACGGAACTCCAAAACTTTGCAGGGGATTCCTGAATCAATGCGAGATCCAGTTCGAACTGATGTCCGCCAGTTTCCCATCAGCTCGTTCTAAGGTCGCATATATTATTGCCCTCCTCTCCGGTCAGGCTCTGGAGTGGGCATCACCATTATGGGAGAGAGGTGATCCTATCCTCTCTAATTACAAAGAGTTTGTATCTTCTTTCCGGAGAATCTTTGACGAACCCGGCAGGACCACCTCAGCATCTTTGGAGATTCTCCGTCTACGTCAAGGTTTACGTCCTGTCAATCAATATATTGTTCAGTTTCGCACGTTGTCTTCAGAGTTAAACTGGAATGAGGAGGCCCTGATCGCCGCGTTTTGGAATGGACTTTCTGAGAGAATCAAGGACGATTTAACTATCCGGGATGTGCCAACTAAACTGGATGAATTGATTTCTCTCTGTAACAAACTTGACCTACGCTACAGGGAGCGATGTTAAGAGAAATCCAGGGCAGAGCGATCCAGTCCACGTTATCATCCTAGGCCTCGACAAGATTCTTCATCACAGTCTCCGGTAACGACAGACGAACCTATGCAGATTGGGCGCTCTCGCCTCACAGAAGAGGAACGACTTCGTCGTCGACAGGGTAACCTCTGCATGTACTGTGGGTCCTCTGAACACTTAGTTAAATTCTGCAAACTCCGACCGGGAAACTCTCGCTCCTAGCTTATTCAAGAGAGGTTAAGCTAGGAGTTACTCTAGAATCACGTTCTGGGAAAGAGCCGACCTTGTCTATTCAATTAGAAGTGCCAAGTTCTACAGTGAAAGTTTCAGCTCTCCTAGATTCTGGGGCAGCCGAGAACTTCATCTCCTCAGCCTTTGTCATGCGGTCTAAAGTTCAAACCATGCCTCTGGAAGCAGCAGTTGCCGTTACAGCAGTGGATGGAAGTCGAATTCCAGATGGTATAATTACTCATCGAACCGTATGTCTCAAGATGAAAGTTGGTGTGCTCCATTCCGAATACCTCTCCTTCTACGTGATTCCCAAAGCCTCTCAAGATGTGATACTTGGTTTACCTTGGCTGCAGAAACAACCCTCAACTTAATTGGCAAACCATGGAAGTCCTTTCATGGGGTAAATCTTGTACCAAGAACTGTTTAGCCTCAATTGTACCTCTCCGGTCAATCAGCCTTCCCGACCTACCTCCGGTGTATCAATCCTTTGCGGATGTTTTCAGTAAACAAGCAGCAGACTCTCTACCTCCTCATCGCGAATGGGACTGCCCAATTGTCCTGGTTCCGGGTAAAACACCTCCTAGGTGACGAATTTATCCGCTATCCATCCCAGAGACGCAAGCTATGTCTGATTATATACAAGAAAATCTAACCAAAGGATTTATCAGACCATCTTCTTCACCTGCAGGAGCCGGATTCTTTTTCGTTAAGAAGAAGGACGGTGGGTTACGACCATGCATAGATTACCGTGGACTCAATGAGATCACTGTGAAAAACAAGTATCCATTACCCTTAATTCCAGAATTATTTGACCGGGTAAAAGGAGCTACTGTGTTTACAAAACTGGATCTCCGAGGGGCCTACAATTTAATCCGCATCCGAGAAGGGGACGAGTGGAAGACTGCTTTTAATACCCGGGATGGGCATTACGAATACCTTGTAATGCCTTTCGGTCTTTGTAATGCACCTGCAGTTTTTCAAAGCTATGTGAATGAACTTTTTCGTGATCTTCTCTACAAGTGTCTAGTAGTGTACCTGGATGATATCCTAATATTCTCTAGGGATATAAAGTCTCACCGTCACCAAGTTAAAGAGGTACTGACACGTCTGAGGAAAAATCAACTTTATTGTAAGTTAGAGAAGTGCACTTTTGAAGTATCTTCCATACCGTTCCTTGGTTACATCATTTCTGGATCAGAGCTATGTATGGATCCCGGTAAGGTACAAGCTATCCGAGATTGGTCCACTCCTACAACTCTCAAGGGGATTCAGCGATTTCTCGGCTTTGCTAATTTCTATAGGAGATTCATTAAGAATTATTCTACGTTAGCTGCTCCCATCACAGCCCTAACTCGTAAGGGAGCAAATCCTACGAACTGGTCTTCAGAAGCAATCAAAGCCTTCTCTGATTTAAAGCAAGCCTTTGTGTCAGCCCCCATTCTTCGACAGCCTGATCTGAATCGTCCCTTTCTACTAGAGGTGGATGCATCTACAGAAGCAGTAGGAGCTGTGTTGTCACAAGTCTTTGAAGATAAAAAGGTCCATCCCTGCGGATATTTCTCCCGTAAGTTCCTCCCGGCAGAACGTAATTATGCAATCGGTGAGCAAGAGTTACTTGCCATCAAGTTGGCATTTGAGGAGTGGAGATACCTTCTAGAAGGAGCTCAACATCGCATTACAGTTTATACTGATCATAAGAATCTTCTGTATCTGCAGTCAGCTCAGTGTTTGAATCCACGACAAGCCCGATGGGCGCTTTTCTTCTCACGATTTGATTTCAAACTCACCTATCGTCCAGGGTCTCAGAACAAAAAGGCAGATGCCCTTTCCCGGTCCTTTGCTTCTTCTGAATTAAATGATGCTACCACGAATCAAGCCATTGTGAATCCTAGGTCCTTTTTAATGACTCGAACCTCTCCAGTTCCTCCGCCTGGCAAGACCTTTGTCGCCACAAGTCTTCGAAAACGGCTGCTTTCCTGGGCTCACTCCTCTTCCTTCATGGGTCATCCTGGGGTTCTAAAGACTCTCAAGTTTATTCAACAGTCTTATTGGTGGCCACGTCTCAAAGCCGATGTCCAAGAGTTTATAGCAGCATGTCCTAAATGTGCCCAACATAAGAGTCCAAGAAGTTCTCCACCAGGTTTGTTACATCCACTATCCATACCCAAACAACCATGGACTCATATCTCAATGGATTTCGTGACCGATCTACCTCCATCAAAAGGGCGAAATACCATTTGGGTGATAGTGTTTCGAAAATGGCACATTTCATTCCATTAACTGGGTTACCATCAGCCCCTTTACTAGCCAGATTGTTCATCTCTGAAATCTTCAAGTTGCATGGCCTTCCTCGAGAAATTGTTTCTGATCGGGGAACACAGTTTGTGGCCAAGTTTTGGAGGTCGCTTTGTTCATCTTTAAATGTCAAGTTGAACTTTTCTTCTGCATATCATCCTCAGACAGATGGACAAACTGAGAGAGTCAACCAAGACCTTGAAACATTTCTCCGGCTATATATATCGTCCTCACAGGATGACTGGGTTGACTACCTTCCATTGGCAGAATTTGCTCATAATAATCTCTTCCATTCATCTTCAGAATCTACGCCCTTTTATATTAACTTCGGCTTTCATCCTCGTGTGCCAGAGTTTCATCCATTGCCAGCCCTAGAGGTCCCAGCGGCAGATCAAGAGCTTCAACGTCTATCTAGCATCTGGAGTTGTGTACGTAAGTCCTTGGTCAAAACTTCCGCTCGTTATAAATCTTTTGCAGATAAAAAACGTAAAGCTGTACCGAATTACAAAGTGGGAGACCAAGTTTGGATTTCTACGCGCAATCTCAAGTTCAAAGTTCCTTCTAAGAAATTTGCTCCCAGGTTTATTGGTCCATTTCCCATTGTAAAGGTACTCAACCCTGTGTCATACAAAGTCAAGCTGCCACCGTCTTTGAGAATTCCTAACGCCTTTCATACATCTTTACTGAAGCCTTTGATTCTCAATAAGTTCCGTACTACCCAGTCCAAATCTCCTAAAGTTCACTCTTTGCAGAATGAGGAATTTGAAGTTAAAGAGATTGTGGACTCACGTTCCCGATATGGACGTTTACAGTTTCTGGTCGACTGGAAGGGTTACGGCCCGGAGGAGAGATCCTGGGTTTTCTCTGAAGATGTTCATGCTCCAAGACTGGTACAGAAATACTTCTTCAAAAATCCTGACAAGGTTCAAAGGTGTTCGGAGACCACCCGTAGAAGAGGGGGTACTGTCACGAACCGGTCTCTCACCTTTGCAGGTTCTGGGGTTCATCCGTTGCCAGTGCGGTTGCTCGCGGTGCTGTGCGCCCGTGTGGGGACACGGCGTGATCAATGGCACAGGTAATGCAGAGTCTGGGAACTGTGTGTGCGGGGACCAAATGGCCTAAGGCACTGCGGTGTGTCTGCTGTATAGGAGGTGGCCATGTTGGAGACCAAATAGCTAATACTGAGCACTTGTGAAAACACCTGTGGGCAGGTGTAAGCCAATCCCGTGCTTGTGCTGCCTTTAAGTAGGCTGGGATTATGTCACTCTGGGCCAGTGCTTTGTTGTATCAAAGCTGTGCTCTAGCTCTGAACTCTCTCCGTGCATTCCTGTGTGATTCCCGTGGTCCAGATATCGCCTCCGTTCCCAGAGGTCCGTTTTGCAGCCTTCACTGCCAAAGATCTACCGGCTCTCCATTGTGCTATCAGTCAATTGCACACCTATTGGAAATACTTGGATTCCCAGTGTCCTGCATGAGGTTACCTTGTCTGTCTGCCTATCATACAAAGTCTGGAGGATTCCAATTCCCTCAGCTGTTCGTTTGTTCAACTCTGCATTTAACCCATTCATCACCTCGCCATCTACTACAGTTTCACAGTGATCTCCGGAACCCGCAAGTAACCCAATTCAGTACTTTTTCTATGTTGTCATTACAAGGATAATTCTTCACAGTCTCTCAGTTAACTCTTAAAACTCCATTGCAAATTCTTACAGTTAATTCTCCATGTCTGCATTAACCAGTTAAACACAATCTGCAGTTCAGCATCAAAGCCTGTTTATATTTGGACAATTCAACATTTATTCTTCAGCTTGTTTTTGCATATGTTTCCATGAACATTTCTTTTGTTTATTTCTGAGTTTTCTCTTGCATATTATTTCTGTCATTCCTGCAATACTTCAGTATAATGATGATTAACAACTAGTCATTTAACTCCTTACTGAATTGTTACTTTAATAAATATATGAAACGGAACTTCCTTCGTCCTCCCTGTTTTCTTCATACCCCAGCACCTACCCCTGTGGTTGGTTCCAGGTTAACGGATTCACAAAAACACCCGGACCTGACACAGATGCAGTGTGACATAGAAATGGTTAACCAGACTTGACTGTGGAATACTGTAATAACTTGAGCAAGGTGTAGCAGAATTAAAGTTTAGCAGACTATGGACTCTCCCTTTAATACTGGAATGTGCAGCACCACACTTTACACTGATTATGGACTGCAG
This sequence comes from Pseudophryne corroboree, assembly GCF_028390025.1. Classification (NCBI taxonomy): domain Eukaryota; kingdom Metazoa; phylum Chordata; class Amphibia; order Anura; family Myobatrachidae; genus Pseudophryne; species Pseudophryne corroboree. The sequence goes on along the minus strand of NC_086447.1, from coordinate 235,813,493 downwards.
ATGAGTAATAACACACATATGAGCCAGGGCTTGAATACAGGACTAGAATGTATCACAATCACTGTTGCAGCCTGAATGTCTACAGAAGTGCAGGAATACTAAGTACTTTATTATAGCAGTGGTATAATAAGGTATGGCAGAGGAATCACAGTAACAATCCAGGGTACAGCATAAGCAGAGAGTAAATGGTTCTCCAGAATGAGACTTGCAGCAGAGTAATGAGATAGTTGAACAAGGAACCAGAGTAATATAGGTGGTCATTCCGAGTTGATCGCTCGCTGCCGATTTTCGTAGTGCAGCGATTAAGAGAAATAATGGCAAAAATGCGCATGCGCATGGTACGCAGTGCGCATGCGCTAGGTACTTTCACACAAAACTTTGTAGATTTACACAAGCTCGAGCGAAGTTTTTTCCTCACTCGAGTGATCGTAGTGTGATTGACAGGAAGTGGGTGTTTCTGGGCGGAAACTGGACGTTTTCAGGGAGTGTGCTAAAAAACGCAGGCGTGCCAGGTAAAAACGCAGGAGCGGCTGGAGAAACGGGGGAGTGACTGGCCGAACGCTGGGCGTGTTTGTGACGTCAAACCAGGAACTAAACGGACTGAGGTGATCGCAGTCTAGGAGTAGGTCTGGAGTTACTCAGAAACTGCAGCAAATTATTTAGTAGCAATTCTGCTAATCTTTCTTTTGCAATTCTGCTAAGCTAAGATACACTCTCAGAGGGCGGCGGCCTAACGTGTGCAATGCTGCTAAAAGCAGCTAGCGAGCGAACAACTCGGAATGAGGGCCATAATCCACAGAACTCAGACTACAGGACTTGCACAATAAAGCAGAACAGCATGCAGGCATAGAGGAAGTCCATAGTAATATGCAACACAACTAATGAATACTTAGAGTTTCCACAGGGCACAGTGAAAGTCCATAATACTTAGCAAGGTAGTCCTGGAACAGGAACTGGCAAGAACAGGAGTTGCTGGATAACATGAACTGGCAGACCAGGCTTATCGGCATGAACAGGAGCTAGGACTAAGGTCCTCATTCCGAGTTCGCTCGCTAACTGATTTTAGCAGCCATGCAAACGCTAAGCCGCCGCCCTCTGGGAGTGTATCTTAGCTTAGCAGAAGTGCGAACGAAAGGATCGCAGCGCTGCTACCGAAAAAAAAGGTCCAGTTTCAGAGTAGCTGCAGACCTACTCCTAGCTTGCGATGTATACAGACTATTTAGTTCCTGTTTTGACGTCACAAACACGCCCTACGTTCGGCCAGCCACTCCTGCGTTTTTATCTGGCACGCCTGCGTTTTTTTCACACACACCCCAAAAACGGCCAGTTACCACCCAGAAACACCCACTTCCTGTCAATCACTCAACGATCAGCAGTGCGACTGCAAAGTGTCGCTAGACCTTGTGTAAAACTACATCGGCTTTTGTGAAAGAATGACGCGCGTGCGCACCATACACATGCGCAGAAGTGCCGATTTTTAGACTGATCACTGCGCTGCAAACAACGGCAGCTAGCGATCAACTCGGAATGACCCCCTAGGACACCAGGCAATGCAGATCGTTCAGGCAGGAAAGTAGTATAGTATCACCGGCGGGGGAGAACTCAGCCAGCTGGTTTTTAACAGCCACACTAACCAATGAACAAGGCCATGCTGGGAGTGTTAACTCTAATTACAAACCCACTGCACCTGCTGAGCTGCATGTACACAGAGTCAAATGAACAGAAAACAGATGGATCGGCTGACACCAGGTACATACTGAACAGAATCATAACACAAGTCACTTCTTCATTCTGTATTCTTCAGCATCGTTTACAAGTCATGAACATTTCGTCCTTCAGAATTCACTCGGACTTATCTCCTAGTATGATTGAGGTGTATGATTGAGGTCTCATTAAAACTGAATTAATCTTTCTTCAGTGTATCGTTCTCGGTCATTGTCCTCATTGCCTACCCCTCTACATCTTTGCCTAAGTCCTCAATCCATGAGTAAGAACTACATTCAGCCACCTTGTTTCCTTCCTTTGCCAAAATCTACTCCCTCAGTCAATTATCAGTCGTCAGATCCTCAACACAAGCCAAGCGTGACAGTAAGCACTGGCCACATGGATCAGACAAGTGATCAGGCTTCTGGGGGTGATGCAGCCTCTGACATCCTGTCACGTCTAAATAAGCAGAAAGCTACGCAAACTCAAATCGTACAGTACATGCAAAGTATGTCAGCTCATCTAGACTCTCTCCATGCACTCATCCGTACCTCCAGTGCCAGCTCCCATTCCTGCCACTCCAGTTCTAACAGCTCCTGTCCCAGTTCCACTTCCACGGTTGCAATTACCTTCACCTAGTAAGTTTGACGGTACTCCAAAGCAATGCAGCGGTTTCCTCAACCAATGTGAGATTCAGTTTGAGTTACAGTCGATGAATTACCCAACCACCCGGACCAGGGTAGCTTATATTATTTCTCTGCTGACCGGTCAGGTGTTAGACTGGGCATCTCCTCTGTGGGAGAAGGTGGATCCCATTCTTTCAAATTACTCCGAATTTATATCAACTTTTCAAAGGATTTTCGACGAACTGGGCAGGACTTCGGCTTCTTTGGAGATTCTGCGTTTGCGACAGGGAACTCGCACCATCAGTAAATACGTTATCCAGTTTTATACCCTCTCTTCCGAACTTGGTTGGAATATAGAAGCTCTCATAGCAGCTTTCTGGAACGGTCTTTCAGACAAGATTAAAGGATGATCTAGCAACCCTAGACATTCCAGACAAGTTGGACAAACTAATCTCTCTGTGCAACAAGTTGGATCTGAGGTATATAGAACATTGTTTGGGAGCTTAAAGTCAGACCGTCCGAGACCTTGGCTTGCTCCTCTTCCTAGTCCATCTTCTCCATCCACAGAGGAACCCATGCAGGCTAACCTGTCCAGTCTCATTGATGAAGAACGACAAAGGCGGAGATGAGGTAACCTCTGTATGTATTGTGGAGCGGCTGATCCCTTTGTCAAGTCCTGCAGTCATCAGGATCAGCTGAGAGTTTTATCACTTTGGCACTAGTCAAACAAACCGGAATTCAGATGGTGAAGTTGGATTGTCCTATTTCAATCACTGCAGTTGATGGAAGTTACATCCCTGAAGGAATCATTACTCACCGCACTGTTACTCTCAAATTATAGATTGGAGCTCTTCATTCAGAAAATTGATTTGATACATGGCAAGACTCCTCCAAGAGGTCGAATATACCGTTATCTCTTCCAGAGACCAAGGCCATGTCAGACTACATTTCGGAGAATCTCAGTAAAGGTTTTATTCGCCCCTCTTCCTCCACGGCCGGGGCAGGGTTTTTTTCATGAAAAAGAAGGATGGGGGTTTGCGGCCATGCATAGACTACCGAAGTTTGAATGAGATCACTGTGAAGAACAGATATCCTCTGCCCCTGATTCCTGAATTATTCAATCAAGTGAAAGGGGCCACCGTTTTCACTAAGTTGGACCTTCGAGGGGCTTATAACCTGATACGTATTCGTTCTGGGGACGAATGGAAGACCACCTTTAACACCCGGGACAGGCATTATGAGTATATAGTGATGCTCTTTAGTCTCTGTAATGCTCCGGTGGTCTTCCAGAACTTCATGAACGAGATATTCAGAGATCTTCTTTACAGTTGTCTAGTGGTATACTTGGACAATATTCTAATTTTTTCTAAAGATTTGAAGATCCATCATGAGCAAGTCAAAGGGGTCTTAAGCTGTCTTAGGAAGAATCATCTTCTTTGCAGGTTATAAAAGTGCCCCTTTGAGGTACCCTCCATCGCCTTTTTCGGTTATGTCATCTCCGGACAGGAGCTACAGATGGATTCAACCAAGATCCAAGCGATTCATGATTGGACTCTTCCTACCACTCTAAAAGGGAACCAACAATTTCTTGGCTTCGTAAACTTTTACAGAAAATTTATCAAGAACTACTCCGCAATTATCGTCCCAATAACCGTGTTAACCAGGAAAGGAACCAATCCTTCAATTTGGCCACCAGAGGCTTTTATGTCTGCTCCAGTTCTTTGCCAACCTGATCTCAATCACCCCTTTCAGGTGGAAGAAGATGCCTCTTCGGTGGGAGTTTGGGCAGTTCTTTCTCAGCTCTAAGAAAAGTCATCCTTGGGCATATTTTTCTCGTAGATTCTCCCAAGCAGAGCAAAATTATCCTATTGGGGAACAAGAACTGTTGGCTATAAAATTAGCTTTTGATATTTATTAGAGGGAGCCCAACACCCTATCTCTGTTATCACGGATCACAAGAATCTTCTGTACCTGCAGACAGCTCGTTTTTTTAGACCCACGGCAAGCCAGGTAGGCTCTCTTCTTCTCTCGGTTCTTCTTCAAACTATCTTGCCGCCCAGGAACCTTTAATTGAGAGCAGATGCACTTTCTCGTTCTTTTCAAATGGATGATTCACTCAACTCCTCTGAGAAACAATTTATTCTGAATCCGGCTTCATTTGCTTCAACTCATACTGTTCCTTTTCCTCCCCTGGGGAGAACTTTTGTGGCACCAAAACTTTGCAAGAAATTGCTTACGTGGGCTAATTCTTCGTCTTTCATGGGTCATGCCGGTGGTCTTAATACTCTCAAGTTAATTCAACAATTCTACTGGTGGCCTCATTTTAAAACAGATGTCTTTGAATTTGTAGCAGCCTGTTCCAAGTGTGCTCAACATAAAAGTCCACAAACATCTCCTTCGGGTCTTCTTCATACACTTCCAACACCTCAAAAGCCTTGGACTCACATCTCTATGAATTTCATAACCGATTTGCCAGTCTCCAGGGGGCACGACCCCATTTGGGTCATTGCGGACTGATTTTCAAAGATGGCACACTTCATACCCCTCACCTGCCTTCCCTCTGCTCCGCAGCTATCCAAATAGTTTTTCTCAGAGAATTTCCATTTGCATGGTCTCCCACAGGAAATAGTTTCTGATAGGGGTCCTCAATTCATGGCAAAGTTCTGGAAAGCCCTCAGCTCAGTCCTAGGAATCAAATTGAATTTTTCTTCAGCCTATCATGCCCAGACTGATGGACAGACTGAAAGAGTCAACCAGTATCTGGAGACTTTCTTATGCGGTTGTTCATGTACCCTGCTCAGGATGACTGGATGGATTACCTCCCATTTGCTGAGTTTGCACACAATAACCTATATCAGCAGTCGCCAACCCGTCGCTCGCGAGCGACGGGTAGGTTGCCGCCACAATCCGGGTAGCTTGACCTCCAGCGTCCTGCTGCCCGAGCTCATGTGGAGTCCTCGTTTGACTCCCCTGAGCCCATCTGTCCGTAGGCCCATGGCTCTCCTCTGCCTGTCCGTTTGTGGATCCACTCTCCTCTGCCTCAGAGTTACAAAGTGCTAGAGGTCATACTTGACCTCTAGCATCTGACTTGGATCACAGCGCTATAGAACTACCTGGAAGTGCCAGGAGCGCTTAGCACGGGGAGAAGATGTATCTTCTGCGCTGACACCCCATCTGACAATGAGCATTGCATCCACTGCCTGAAACACCACTATCAATGGGCATTACACCTAGAGTCTGAAACACGTGGCAACGAGCAGTACACCCAGAGCCTGACACCCCAGTCAGCGAGCATTACACCCAGATCCTGACTCTCGTGGCAATGAGCATAATACCCAGAGTTTGACACCCATCAACGAGCATTACACCCAAAGCCTGAAACCTGTGGCAATGAGCATTACACCCAAAGCCTGAAACCCGTGGCAACAAGCATTACACCCAAAGCCTGAAACCCATAGCAACGAGCATGACACCCAGCGCATGAAACCCCTGGCAGTGAGAGCAAGACACCCCTAACAACGAGTATGACACCCAAAGCATTAAACCCCTGGTAACAAGCATGACACCCCGAGCATGAAACCCCTGGCAACAAGTATGAAACCAGAGCATGAAACCCTTGGCAACAAGCATGACACTCAAAGCATTAAACCCCTGGCAATGAGCATAGAACCCAGAGCATGAAATCCCTGGCAACAAGTATGACACCCAGAGCATGAAACCCCTGGCAACAAGCATGACACTCAAAGCATGAAACCCCTGGCAATGAGCATAGAACCCAGAGCATTAAACCCCTGACAATGAGCATGAGATCCCTGACAATGAGCAGATAATTTAAAAGCAATTAGAAGCTTTACTGTGGGGCATAATGTATAATGGGCATTACGGTGTGTGTCATAATGTATCACTGGCATTGCGGGGTGGTCATAATGTGTCACAGGCATTACAGTGTGTGGCATAATGTACTGTATCACGAGCATAGCAACAATATCACTGTATTAATTAAATCCATCATTGTTTTTCTGCCTAGCATTTATTTCATTTTCATTAAATGACCTTCAGTTTTTTTATTATTAGCCTGATAAGTTTTTGGCAAAAATTTTAGTGCTCTTTAAGAAGTTTAATTTTTCTCGGGTAGCTCACACCCCACTTAAGGTTGGAGACCACTGACCTATATCATTCTTCTACCAATTCCACTCCTTTCTTTATTAACTACGGTTTTCATCCATGAGTTCCTTCCTTTGAATCTCTCCCAGCTCTCGAGGTTCCTGCTGCTGAATCCGCTCTTCGTCAATTCACTAAGATTTGGGGACAAATTCATAAGGCACTACTTAAGACTTCCCAGAAATACTGTATAAGACCTACGCCGATCGGAAATGGAAGGCTGTTCCTAGTCTCAAAGTGGGATCTCGTGTTTGGATATCCACCAGTAAAAGTATATATACAGGGAGAGAAAGTATGACTCTTGTTTGGGCGCACTCTTATTTATTATCTTAAATGATGAACAGTAAGTGATGAGCCTACAGCTTTATAATGTCGTCTTTAAACTTGTACTCTTTTCCACACATAAGAACTCAAAACAAGATACATTCTACATGAGTAGCCATGATTATATAGCACGAGAAATATGTCTGAAAGAAAAAAAAATTTTATTCCAAAATAATATGTGAAATGTTCAGATCTTAATTATATCTGGATAATTGCATATTGGAAAGGTAGCTACATCTCAAGCTGCCTCCGTCTGCCAAAGATCTGTACAAACTTTGTATTAATGCGGCCCTAAATAGGATTGAATTAGTGAGTGGGAGAGCCCACACACTGTTGTACAATTCTAATAGTTTGCCACTATCATTGATAAGTAAATCGTATCACTTGGAGATTAAAGGAGTAGTAGGATAAAGTATAAGTAGTGATACTGCTGTTGGCGTTATTACCATAGGGAAATCTTCCTACTTCACCGGGTATTCCCTAGCAGTCACCTGTCTAGGTACTGACCCAGCCCACCTCCGTTTAGCTTCCAAGATCGGACGAGATTGGGCGTGAACGTAGGGGTATGGTCGTAGAGAGAACTTACCCTACATCGCCAATGAGAGTGCACCGAAACGGAAGGATAAATTCCTTCTCGGGAGAGAAAATAAGATAGGACTGTAATATAATTGGGTGGGTAACGATAGATGGATAAATGTGAATCTGCTGTCCACGTTAGACTGGTGAGACGTGTACCTGAGGTGACACGTCCGCCAGAATCGTGGATGAGAGTTCACGGAAGGAAGAAAAGTAGGAACGTAGTGAAAAAGTTAAGAAGTATTATGAGGACAGTTGATTAGATGCTCTTGATCTCCTTTCGGTCACCTGTTATGTTTCAATATGGTGAGTCTTGGTGACGGTAAAAAGTATCATGCAGGTACCACAGAAAAGGAGGAAAAAACGATGAGTGTAGACATGATGACCATACATAGACCAACAAATTCATATAGTTGGTGCATAATCCGCTAAATATGGGGTTATGAATGTTTAACACATCCTATTAGGGAACCCGAAACCTGGTATGAAAAATAGAAAAAGATCTAAATAGTCACTTATGACTGTGGCAAAGTATATATTGGTATGATAACCTGTAAAAAAAGGGACTCCCTTTGAGGACTTGTCACCAAGGGGATAGTTTTATTGGTGGCCATTCATCAGTCTCACTTATTATCTTGTGTAAATACAAGCGATAACCGTTACTAACAGTGATATCCGTTACTAACAGTAATATACCTTGCCACTGTCATAAGTGACCATCTCAAAATAATTTTTTTACAGGTTATCATACCAATATATACTTTGCCACAGTCATAAGTGACTATTTAGATCTTTTTCTATTTTTCATACCAGGTTTCGGGTTCCCTAATAGGATGTGTTAAACATTCATAACCCCATATTTAGCGGATTATGCACCAACTATATGAATTTGTTGGTCTATGTATGGTCATCATGTCTACACTCATCGTTTTTTCCTCCTTTTCTGTGGTACCTGCATGATACTTTTTACCGTCACCAAGACTCACCATATTGAAACATAACAGGTGACCGAAAGGAGATCAAGAGCATCTAATCAACTGTCCTCATAATACTTCTTAACTTTTTCACTACGTTCCTACTTTTCTTCCTTCCGTGAACTCTCATCCACGATTCTGGCGGACGTGTCACCTCAGGTACACGTCTCACCAGTCTAACGTGGACAGCAGATTCACATTTATCCATCTATCGTTACCCACCCAATTATATTACAGTCCTATCTTATTTTCTCTCCCGAGAAGGAATTTATCCTTCCGTTTCGGTGCACTCTCATTGGCGATGTAGGGTAAGTTCTCTCTACGACCATACCCCTACGTTCACGCCCAATCTCGTCCGATCTTGGAAGCTAAACGGAGGTGGGCTGGGTCAGTACCTAGACAGGTGACTGCTAGGGAATACCCGGTGAAGTAGGAAGATTTCCCTATGGTAATAACGCCAACAGCAGTATCACTACTTATACTTTATCCTACTACTCCTTTAATCTCCAAGTGATACGATTTACTTATCAATGATAGTGGCAAACTATTAGAATTGTACAACAGTGTGTGGGCTCTCCCACTCACTAATTCAATCCTATTTAGGGCCGCATTAATACAAACAAAGTTTGTACAGATCTTTGGCAGACGGAGGCAGCTTGAGATGTAGCTACCTTTCCAATATGCAATTATCCAGATATAATTAAGATCTGAACATTTCACATATTATTTTGGAATAAAAAATGTTTTTCTTTCAGACATATTTCTCGTGCTATATAATCATGGCTACTCATGTAGAATGTATCTTGTTTTGAGTTCTTATGTGTGGAAAAGAGTACAAGTTTAAAGATGACATTATAAAGCTGTAGGCTCATCACTTACTGTTCATCATTTAAGATAATAAATAAGAGTGCGCCCAAACAAGAGTCATACTTTCTCTCCCTGTATATATACTTTTGCTTGCCTTTTATGACTCTGGGCGCACCGCCATACGGACAGATAGGAATTTCAAAATATTATTGTCCATTTCTGGCTCTCAGACAATTCACCTTGTATTTTTGAATCTAGGTCTGTGCAGGATCAAAAACCTTTGTTTTTCATATCCACCAGTAACTCAGACTCAAAGTTCCTGCCATGAAGTTCGCTCCAAGATACGTGGGTCCGTATCCTATTGAAAGAGTGTTAAATCCTGTTTCTTATAAGGTGAAGCTGCCTCACTATTTGAAAATCCCCAAATGCCTTTCACATTTCTGTGCTAAAGCCTCTTGTACTAAATCGTTTTTTGGGAAGCTTTCCCTAAACCTTCCAAGGTTCAAGCCGCTCAAAATGAGGAATTCGAGGTTCATAAGATTTTTGACTCCCGCAAGAGGTATGGTCATCTCCAGTATCTCATAGATTGGGATATGGTCCGGAGGCAAGGGCGTAGCTACCATAGGTGCAGGCAGTGCAGCTGCTATGGGGCCCAGAGCTGAGAGGGGCCCACCTTCCCTGTCAAAGTTACATGTGTTATATACATTTTTTGCCGTTGGGTGGTACGTAGGGGTCCTTTCAAATTTTTTCCTTGGGGCCTGCAATATATCTAGGTATGCCTCTGGACCTGCTCATTGTATTGTGGTATAAAATGAACTGGAGGGCATTTTAATGTTATATAATATGAACCGGGGCACTGTAATGAGTTACAATATGAATGGGGAGCACTATATATCATAATGTGAATTGGTGGTACTGTGCGGCATAATGTGTACTGGCAGCTCTGAAATGTGACATAGGGTGAACTTAAGCACTACTCTGATTCATAAAAGAAACTAGAGCACTACTATGGTGGTTCAGAATATGAACTAGAGCACTACAACAGGGCATAAAATAAACAACTGCTGCAGCTAAGTGTCTCTATAGAAGCATTGGGATGGGGAGCCCTTCAAAATGTTGCTATGGGGCCCACAAAGTTCTGGCTATGCCCCTGTTTTGAACACATTATATTATCCAGGAGTGCAGATGCTATGGGGCCCAGAGCTGAAAGGGGCCCACCTTCCCTTTCACAGTCGAATGTGTTAACATACAGTTTTCACCATTAGGTGGTACAAAGTGGTCTGACATTCTTTTGCCTTGGGGCCTACACTATATCTAGCTATGCCCCTGGACCAGCTCGCTCATTGTAATGTGGTATAAAATTAACTGGAGGGCAATATAATGTTACATAATATGAACTGGGGCACTGTAATGTGGTAAAATATGAAGTGGGGGCACTCCAATGTGGCATAATATGACATGGGGGCACTGTAATGTGACATAATATGAACTGAGGACACTGTATGTCATAATGTGAATTGGGGGTACTGTGTTGCATAATGTACACTGGCAACCCTTCAATGTAACATAACATGAACTAGGGCACTACTATGGGGCATAACAGTAACTAGCCACTACTATGGTTCATAAAATAAACTAGGGCACTAATACGGGGCATAACAGTAACTACCTACTACTATGGTTTATAAAATAAACCAGAGCCCTATTATGGGGCATACCATTAACTAAGGCACTACTATGGTTCAGAAAATAAACTAGGGCACTAGTATGTGGCATAAAATTAACAACTGCTTCAAAGAGGTGTCCCTCTAGAAGCAGTAGGACAGGGGCCCCTTCAACAGGTTGCTATGGGGCCCACGAATATCTGGTTATGCCCCTGTCCGGAGGAGAGATTTTAACCCCTGGTATCCTGGTTCTGTTGTGGCCGCCCGGTGATCAGTTCTGTTATTGCAGTCCGTTGCTCTCAGTCCACCTGCCCTTCCCTTGCGGTTTAACCGCTGGATCCCTATCTGGTAGAGAGTCTCCGTTTGCTGACGGTGCTCTCAGCAATCCTTTCTTCAGCATCGATTACAAATCACAATCATCTGAATTGTATTTCCTAATTGATTTGAGCAACTTACATTTTGTTCAATTATGAGTCTTCATATCCTCAACTCAATCCGAGCGTGACAAATTATTTAACAATTCTTAAATCCTTTGGTACAGAGCCACAACCAACATAAATGAAGCATAGCTATATCCCACTGTCTAATAATCAGCCGGAACTTTGGAAATTTTCTGATTTTGTTCAGCATAAGCATATGGAGATGTATCAAACCTTTGTCGAAGTCAAAAATATTACATACACACCACATACAAACTCCAAACAGATGGGTCTCTGTTTGTGCATTTTGCGCATATACGGTAGCATACGCATTCGCACAGAGAAGCCACAAAGACATATACAACATATTCATACAACACATAGACAAAACATGTTTAGCATCATTATGTATTAAATTATATAATGGAGTTTAACATCAGATATATATGTATTATTGGAACGGAACAAGATAAACATATCATACTTAAGGTCAAAATGATCAGGAGAATGTGTGTGTTAATTTGATAGCTATGGGTAGATTGTAGCACATTGCAATGATTAGTTATGACACAATGTATGAATACAAAGGATTTCCTGAAGACACATGTGCCAGCAACCTAGGACAAAAGCCCTCACACTGACCTATAAACCGTCGAGATCTTGAGAGGTCTGGCCCCTGGACCAATGGAAGAAGATGAAACCCACTATTTTACTGTATAAAGGGACTCCAGGCAGCTCTCTCTCTCTGATACATTCTCATACATTCACACACACACACACCATTATCAGAAGTCTCCTACCCGAGGACTGGCTGCCTGGGACCAGAGAAACTAAGAGTATGTATATTGGGGGTAATTCCAAGTTGATCGCAGCAGGAAAATTTTTAGCAGTTGGGCAAAACCATGTGCGCTGCAGGGGGGGGGGGGGGGGGCAGATATAACATTTGCAGAGAGAGTTAGATTTGGGTGGGTGATTTTGTTTCTGTGCAGGGTAAATACTGGCTGCTTTTTTACACTGCAAATTAGATTGCAGATTGAACACACCCCACCCAAATCTAACTCTCTCTGCACATGTTAAATCTGCCTACCCTGCAGTGCACATGGTTTTGCATAACTGCTAAAAAATTTCCTGCTGCGATCAACTTGGAATTACTCCCTTTGGCTGTAACTGATTCTTTTGTAACTACAACTGCTTCTTGTGTAATTGTAACTTTGTAACCATATTTATATATATATTATAACTGAATGATATACTGTACATATGTTATGTTATATTGTATGCATACCCTTTTAATATCAAATATATACATCTCTGAGCGTTGGACCTCAGCCTACAATGTGTGCGATTGCTTGCTTTCTCTTCAGGGATATACTGTAGTGTTTGCAACGTACAGCGCACTTTTATCGTATATGGTAATAAGATGCGCCATGCGTCCGCAGCATATATTAACGCTGGCATTTGAAATATTTATTAGAAATACATGGAAATTTACACCTTCTAAAGAGAACAAGTGGAGAAATTACTCAATCAGATTTTAGCTATCATTTATCTAGTACATTCTAAAAAATGAGAGATACAAGCTTATTAGTTACGAGAGATGTGCACCGGAAATTTTTCGGGTTTTGGTTTTGGATTCGGTTCCGCGGCCGTGTTTTGGATTCAGACATGTTTTGGCAATACCTCCCTTAAAAAATTTTGTCGGATTCGGGTGTGTTTTGGATTCGGGTGTTTTTTTCCAAAAAACCCTCAAAAACAGCTTAAATAATAGAATTTGGGGGTAATTTAGATCCTATAGTATTACTAACCTCAATAACCATAATTTCCACTCATTTCCAGTCTATTCTGAACACCTCACAATATTATTTTTAGTCCTAAAATTTGCACCGAGGTCGCTGGATGACTAAGCTAAGCGACCCAAGTGGGAGTCACAAACACCTGGCCCATCTAGGAGTGGCACTGCAGTGTCAGAGAGGATGGCACTTAAAAAAATTGGCCCCAAACAGCACATGATGCAAAGACAAATTTAAAAAAAAAGAGGTGCAAGATGGAATTCTCCTTGGGCCCTCCCACCCACCCTTATGTTGTATAAACAGGACATGCACACCTTAACAAACCCATCATTTCAGCCACAGGGTTTGCCACACGACTGTGGCTGAAATGACTGGTTGGTTTGGGCCCCCACCAAAAAAATAAGCAATCAATCTCTCCTTGCTCAAACTGGCTCTACATAGGCAAGATGTCGACCTCATCATCATCCTCCGATTCCTCACCCCTTTCACTGTGTACACCCCCCTCCTCACAGAGTATTAATTCGTCCCCACTGGAATCCACCATCACAGGTCCCTGTGTACTTTCTGGAGGCAAATGCTGGTAAATGCCTCCACGCAGTGGCGTAACTAGAAATTTTTCTCCCCCAAGCCAAAAAATTCTTCGGCGCCCCCCCCCCCCCCCCCCCATCCCCCATAATTGGCACTAGTAAAGGGACAAGCATGCGCGTGCCGCAAAAAGGGGTGTGGCTTCGTTGAAATGGGCGTGATTTTGCATAAAGGGGCGTGGCATTGCAGGGGAAAACTGCCTTATACTCCAGTTTTGCAACCTGCACGCCCAGACGTTAGCCATCACAGGAAAGAAAAATAATCCTGATTCATGCCCTTTACATTATTTGTCATTTTTCCTCCTTATAGTAATGCCCAGTATACATTATGCCACATACTGCAATGGCCCTTAGACATTATGCCACACACAATAAAGCACATGACACAATATGCACACACCGTAATGCCCCCGACACATTATGCCACACACCGTAATGCCTGTGACACATTATGACAGGAATCGCAATGCCCGTTATACATTATGCTACACACTGCAATGCCCCTGATACATTATAGCACATACAATGTCTGTGACACATTATGACACTGATAATGTCGATTTATATACAGGAACGAAAAGCTATACCTTCTATACACTCTAAACACACTTTAAACCTTAGCCGCTGCGGCCGCTATACTTGGTACACACGCTACGTACTTTTTACACTAATAGCGTACAGAGTCCCGTACGATGTACGGACTCTGTGTACAAACGCCGCGCTGTCAGTACAATGCACCCGCAGCGCGTACACACCCAATGAATACGCTTTAAACCTTATACAGCAATGCAATGCGTTACTAATACACCTTTAAACCATAGCGGGGAAAGGAAGACACAACACCGATTTGTAGTTAAAGCACTGGGTTCCGACACCACAGCGTAATATTGCTGAAAGGGGGTTACAATATATACAATACAATATAAGACAATATAACAGAATAATGGCTACAGTCAATGGTACATACGTGAGTATATTCGTGTGCGCTTCCCGGTCCGGTCCTCCGTAATCTAATAGATAATGTTGTGAGTCTTGTGTCAGACCAGGCTGCAGCAGGCTTTATTTATACAATTCTTCCAAAAGCAATACAATGGATACTGTAATCCCTTTGTCCATTGGACACAGGAATGCACTTTTACAGTACAGGAGAGGTCATAGGTCGGTTTGAATTGGTGGGCGATGTCTGTTCTAACTGCTCTTGTGGGTGGTCTCCTCTCGATTCCCGCCGCATACATAATGTACAGTAAATACAGTTCATATCTATATTCTGCTTCTGCACATAACTATCTGCAGGAACATGCGATCGTCCTCAAACCAACACCGGAATGTTACCCTTAAAATACCCTACAGCTGGATACCAAACACCACCTTATGACCTTGTTCTGTCCCCTCCTATTCTGTAAAGGTTAATCCCCTTGTTCTGAAACTATTTAAACTGTTGTTATTTTCTGTTGTGGTGCAGGGGGACTATGTGTACATTGTGCACTATTTGGATTAAATATGTAATGTGTTTTGATAGCTCTCCATGCACTCACAAACTCTACCGTAAATACCCATACCACGCGCTGATGCGCACGACCGCGGGAGCGACCATACGCAAATTGCGAATATGTGCACGCACAGCAGAACAAGTACACGCGCGGAGGCCATCTGTGTGTTGTTTGTACGTGATGTGTGTACTGCAATATTTTTTGACTTTGACAGTCCACCCTTTGGCAGTCACCAATAACTGCCACTATCTAATCACTAAACAGAAAAATATCTACACAATATCTACAGAAGTTTTGGATGGTCGGGGGAGAGTGGTAGGTAGGAAATGTATGACCTAGTGGGATAGTAAAAAGCATGTATGTATGAATCCATGTCTGAGGGGCATATATCATCGTGCCGTATATGTTCTAAATAAGCTTTGAGGTATTGCGAAGTATACATTAAATCCTTCTCATCCCGTATTAAGGGTCTGTAAATGGGCCAACAAACACTACCGAGCTCTTTTCGGCTTCTTGTTCCAACAAATGGGGTGCACATTTAGTTGATGATACATGGAGGTGGAACATATGTGAGTGCTAGTATATGTGGATATCACCTGTCGACTATGTGTGCTATTAACTGGAGGTTGTAGAGATGAAAATAAGACACATATCTAAAATACATTCACATAAACATTTACATAAACATTCTTGGGTAGGGCTGATGTCTTTTCCGGATGGGTGTATCTGGGCAGAGGGGGAGACAAAAGAAAAACGGGTGAAAGAAACAGACCATGGAATTCATTTGCAATCCTTATCATAACACTGTCTCTATGGATGGGTCGTAAATTAAATCTGCTGCTATAACAATGCCCTCACTCCTTAGACTCATCAACTTTGTGCCGTGCTTTCGCCGCGTCAGAATTTGAACACACCTAAATATCAAGCCAATAATTATGACGACTCCCAGGATACAAAGGAGAAACTTCCCTACACTCACAACAACATTTTGAGCCCACTCTCCTAATCCTGAGAACCAATTTCGTGGGTTCAACCATGAGACCCAGTCGGTCAGCTCATAACCCACAGCCGTCAGGGTAAGGTTGTGTCTCCTCCAGAACTCCCACTTCAACTGCAAGATATCGTCCGGTTGGGCCATCAGTGCTGTTTGTAATATACGTACAGCACTTCACACCATATTGAGTTGCCAAAGTACCCACCTGTCACGGCCGTGATATAATTAAGGACCATCCTGTGCTGGATCAGTTCCTTCTTGTAAGCTTGTAACTCCCTTCCTGTATACTTGAAGGTGTCGTCATACATCTCAGTGATATTATCTATCAAGTTCGCTAGCGCATGGATATACCTATAATTTATAATTCCTCTGGCAGTACGGGTGATGTCTAATGCGAGAAGGAATTGAGTCCCGGTGGTTTTGTGGATCAAACCAGAGGCTGCGTGCTCTGTCCTATCTATGAGGTGTCTCTTGACGATGTGTTCACAGTGAGTATGAGTATAAGGAGCCTGAGCACTGCGGTGAACATCTCTCATCTTATCATGGGTTATGGTCATGACCTCTGGCAGTACTCTCCCAATATAACACAATCCCTCTGAGCTCGGGGCAAGCCACTTGTACGCCTTCCTCCCACATATGAAATAGGCATCATCCGGGAGAACATAGGGGACAGAATATGACATCACCATATTACAAACTTTCCACGTGAAAAACCCAATCCCTAGTTCTCCCATCTGCTCAGTACAAGTATCGGGCTGGATGATATGAGCACAATACCCTGGCGATACTTTTCCAACCCACATGGTCTTGCTTCCACGAGTATACCTATACCGAAAATACCTTCCACTGTTGACTATTTGGCATACAAGTTCAGAGTCTATGGGTATCCTATCAGCTCTGTGTGAAAAGGTAATTGTCTGGTTATTCCACGTCACTT
This sequence comes from Pseudophryne corroboree, assembly GCF_028390025.1. Classification (NCBI taxonomy): domain Eukaryota; kingdom Metazoa; phylum Chordata; class Amphibia; order Anura; family Myobatrachidae; genus Pseudophryne; species Pseudophryne corroboree. The sequence continues at coordinate 235,796,443 of NC_086447.1, read as the reverse complement.
CCCAATTTCCCGGTTTTTGGTAATTGGAAATATTGAAACATAATAAGGATCTATCTACATGATACTGGTGGAGCTTCAAACTAGGGGGCCTAGAAATATTGAATTTCTTGTCCACCGGTCTCCCACCCCATAATTCGAGTACCTCATCTATTGTTAAAGGGTACAGTACTAATCCTGACTTACTCTGACCTTGAGGTCCTTGTGAGTACACCCAGCATTCTGTCTGGTTTAAGACCTTACCCACTAGTGAGTGGTAATCACTCAATGGATGATGGTCGATGTTAAGGCTGGACTGACATCTCTGGATGCACCCATCCTCGACTATGTCCTCACAATTCCTACAAATGCAATTTTCCTCAGACAATAACCCTTCACAGTACCTCCGAGCTCCCTGACTACCAGAGCGCTTTCTGATACCCGCCTTTGCTCGAGTGATGTGTTGCTCCTGAGATTCTACAAATCCATCCTCGCCATCAGTACCCATTCCAGATCCTTGTTCGACCTCTCTGGGACCCTCACCATAACAGACTGTCCTGGTCAACAACAGGATAAACAGGAAAACCCGAAATGCAGTCTCTTGGGGTAGATCCATCTTGTTAAGGGAAGAGAAGGGAGACAAGAAGGGGGGGAGAAAGAGAAGAAGAGAAGGAGGGTAGTGGGAGGTGGAAAAAGAAGAACTGGTGCGACAACCGTCTCTGGTCTTGTTGTTCTCCGAGCTCAGGTGCCGTCTCAACAGTCCTGCCTCTCAGCTTTCCCGGAACAAACACTCTAGTGATATGAGGTTCTCTCAGCTCTGCTCTTTGTCACGAGTTTTCTCCGGGTCAGCGACCTTCTTGCAGTGGGACGAGTGGACCCAAGTCTCTCTTTCGGCAACCTTTAATGCTGTCGTGCTGGTTAGCAAGACTTGGTATGGTCCTTCCCACCTGTCAGTGAGGCAACCTGAGCGTAGAAAATTTCGAATCATTACATAATCCCCAGGTTCAATGTCATGACAATTACTGTTCGGTAGGTCAGGAATTACCAGCTTTAGATTTCTATTTTGATTTCTCAGCTACTGGCTCATCCCAACCAAATATTTCACAGTCACTTCATTATTGCATTTCAAATCATCCTGGGGGTCTATCATTACATGAGGTTGTCAACCAAAAAGAATCTCAAAGGGTGATAGATTAAGGGGGGACCTGGGAGTGGTTCTGATGCTGTACAATACTAGTGGCAAAGCTTCTGGCCACAACAATCCAGTCTCCGCCATCACTTTGCTCAGCTTGTTCTTAATAGTGCTGTTCATTCTCTCCACCTTCGCACTCGCGTGTGGTCGGTACGGAGTATGCAGCTTGCTATTAATTCCCATCAGTTTGCACATAACCTGAAAGACTTCACCTGTAAAATGGGTACCCCTATCGCTTTCAATTATTCTAGGGATACCATATCTACACACAAATTCCTGCACAATCTTCTTTGCAGTGAATGTAGCAGTATTTGTGGCAGCAGGGAACGTTTCTACCCAATTGGAAAATACATCAATACAGACTAACACATATTTTAAATTCCTACAGGGTGGTAACTGTATGAAATCAATTTGTATTACCTGAAAAGGTCCGTCTGTCGGAGGGATATGGGATGGCTCTGTTGGTATTGACTTTCCAATATTCTTCCTCAAGCAAGTAAAACATGTCATTGCTCTCTTACCTGCATGAGAAGAGAATCCTGGCGCACACCAGTAGGCTCTCACTAGCTTGCACATACCCTCTTTGCCTAGGTGAGTCAGACCGTGTGCCGCCTCAGCTAGACCTGGAAGATATGCTCTGGGGGCCACTGGCTTACCGTGTCCATCTGTCCAGAGTCCTGAGGACTCCTGGCCATACCCCTTTGACCTCCAGACCGCCTTTTGCTGTGGGGGACACAAATTTTGCATTTCAATTAATTTTTGTGTGTTGATTATGTTGAATGTCATCAGTGATGTGATGTTCGTTTGTATGGGGGTGCTGGCAGCTGATTTATCAGCTTCGTCTGCCCGGCTGTTACCAAGTGAAATTGGGTCTTGGTTGTAAGTGTGTGCTTTGCACTTGATAACAGCCACTCTGTCTGGTTCTTGTATCGCTGTTAGAAGCCTTTTTATGTGGGACGCATGCGCTACAGGTGTGCCAGCTGCCGTCATGAAATTTCTGAGGCGCCATAGGGCCCCGAAATCATGCACCACTCCAAAGGCATATCTAGAATCTGTGTATATATTAGCTGACTTACCCTTGGCCAATTCACACGCTCTGGTTAGGGCGACCAGCTCAGCAACTTGTGCGGAGGGCCCAGGGGTTCAGCTTCCATGATACCTCTGTCGTCTACCACTGCGTATCCAGTACACAAGTCTCCCGATTGTCTGTCTGTCTGTGGCAACTACCGTCAGTGTAAAAGGTAAAGTCTACGCCTTCCAGTGGGTTGTCACTGATGTCAGGTCTCGCAGTGAAAGTCTGATTCAGGTATTCCATACAATCATGCGTATCAGTCTCGGCACTAAATCCTCCTTCACCATCATTCTCATCCTTCACCCTTTGTGCCTGTCCAGGCACACTGGCAAGTAAGTTGCAGGATTTAGTGCGCTGCATCTCTTAATGGTGATGTTTACAGGGGCCATCAGTGATAATTCCCATTTTGTAAACCGTGCCGATGAGACATGTCTGGTTTGGGCGGAGTTTAGTAAGGCTGATACTGCATGAGGTGTATGGATGGTCAGGTTGTGTCCTAACACTACGTCTTCACTTTTACTTACTAGCAAAGCTATCGCTGCAACACTTCGCAAGCATGTGGGGTGAGACCGCGCTACGGTGTCCAACTGTGCACTGTAGTAAGCTACCGGTCTGCTGGCATCACCATGTCTCTGGGTTAAGACACCTGCCGCGCACCCTGCACTTTCTGTACTGTATAATTCAAAGGGCTTCCCATAATCTGGCATACCTAATGCAGGTGCCTGTGATAGGCACTGTTTGAGTCTCTCAAATGCCAGTTCAGACTCGTCTGTGTGCGAGATCCGATCTGGTTTGTTCGAGGAGACCATCTCTTGCAAAGGTAAAGCCAGTATGGAGAACCCTGGGATCCAGTTTCAGCAGTACTCACACATTCCAAGGAAGTGCGGATCTGTTGCTGGGTTTGTGGCAGAGTCATGTCGCGAATCGCCTGTATTCTATCAGCGGTGAGGTGTCTAAGTCCTTGAGTCAAGCAATGTCCCAAATATTTTACCCTGGTCCGGCACAACTGCAACTTATCCTTTGAAACCTTGTGTCCTGTATGGGAAAGATGAAACAGAAGCTGTTTCGTGTCTTTCAAGGACGATTCGAGTGAATCAGAACACAACAATAAGTCATCGACATACTGTATTAGCACTGATCCACTCTCAGGTTGAAAGTATTGTAAACATTCATGCAAAGCCTGGGAGAAAATACTTGGGCTAACAATGAAACCTTGGGGGAGACGAGTCCAGGTGTACTGTACTCCCCTGTATGTAAATGCAAAGAGGTATTGGCTGTCAGGGTGCAGAGGGACAGAAAAGAAGGCAGAACAGAGGTCAATGACAGTGAAAAATTTTGCAGTAGGGGGAATTTGCATGAGGATGACAGCTGGATTGGGCACTACGGGGAATAGGCTCTCAACTATCTTGTTTATCCCCCTTAGATCCTGCACTAGCCTGTAACCCCTCCCCCCACTCTTTTTCACAGGGAAGATGGGACTATTGGCAGTGCTGGATGTCCTGACTAGTTTGCCCTGTTATAGCAACCGCTCTATGACGGAGTACACTCCTAATTCTACCTCTGGCTTCAGAGGATACTGGGGTATTTTTGGAGCTATCCTACCGTCTTTTACTTGCACTACTACCGGAGTTACATTCGCCATCAATCCAGTGTCTTGTCCATCTTTGGTCCAAAGGGAACCTGGTATTTGTGTGATCATTTCCTCTACCTTTGCTGGACACTTGTCTATAACAGCAGAATGCGACATTAGCCTTTGAGGGGTGTCTAATATATCTTGTACTTCCTGAACGTGATTCTCAGGTATATCCAAGAAGACACCCTCAGGAGTACAGTATATGACACACCGCATTTGACACAATAAATCTCTTCCAAGCAGGTTAGTCAGAGCCGCTGCAGCCAGCAAAAAAGAATGCTTGGTTTGCAAGGGCCCTATCGTAATCTCTGCAGGTCTACTCAAAGGGTAGTGTTGCACTGTTCCTGTTACTCCCATTGCCGCAATTGTTTTACCCGTGGTTTTTATACCTACAGTCGAATTTAACACTGACCTGGCCGCCCCTGTGTCTACAAGAAAAGGTAATGGTATACCAGCTACATCAACCATGACCTCAGGTTCACTACCAAGGCTAGCAATCAACTTCACTGGCTGCAGACTACAGGTGTGGCCCAACCCCTATTGTGTGATGAGACCCTCCCGCAGCGCACTGGCAGCTACAATATGTGAGGGGAGTAGCTGAGAATTTTCAGAGGTCTGCCAGTCCCTCCTAGGTGGGTACCTCGTTGTTTCCCCTGCGTGTGGCTCGTAACTTCTCCTATGCGGTACCTGATCCCAATTATGTGTATTGTAGTGTGGTTCATATCCTGGTCTAGGGGGTCGGTATACATTATGTGAACCTTTATTCCTACATTCCCTCGAGTAATGTCCTACCTTGTGACAATTATAGCATGTTGCTTCACGTGACTTACCATCAGGGGTCTGGGGTTTCGGCTCATGTCGTTTTGTGGTAAGTGCACCTATACTTACAGTCATCAGTTTTTCCCCCTGTGACTCCCTGTGTTTAACGATGTTCCTATCATGCTCGATAGCGGACTCTCTCAATGCAGCCACCGAGATACCTCTCCAGTTTGGTAGAGAGGTCTGTACCCTTGTCCTCACTGTGTCCTTCAACCCGTCCATTAATACAGAAACGGCTACCTGCCTGTGATGTGCATTGTCCTTAATATCCTCGACCCCAGTGTATCTAGCCATTTCCTGCAGTGCTCGATGGAAATATTCAGATGCCATTTCACCTTCTTTTTGCCTTATGGAAAAGATTTTATTCCATTTGACAACAGTAGGGAAATATACTCCTAATTGCAGATTTATTTGCCGCACATTCTCCTGAGTGTACTCCTCAGTGAGAGGTACCTCTGCGTCTAAGTTACAATCAGTTATGAACTTCGCGGGGTCAATATTGGAGGGTAAACATACCCGTAGCACTGTTCGCCAATCTTTGTTTGTGGGTTCGGTGGCGTTACCTAATTCTTTAATGAACCTCTGGCATGCGACTAGATCTTTTCTGGGATCAGGAAATTCTGACATAATTGACCTCAATTCTATCCGGGACCAGGGACAATGCATGGCAATGTTCCTGACGGGAGTTACTCCCTGAGCGTCAGTCTTCCCATTGGGGACTGCAATCACCCTGACAGGATTTAATTCAATTACATCATTCTGGTTTGATTCTACAATGTGGGGTGCTATTGTCTCTGCATAATGTACGATACCGTACTTACCTGTGGACACGACCTCACTTATCCCTCCGCTAGGGGGCCTGACTACTGCTCTTGTTGGTTGGACCGTGCCCACCTGAGTGTCTTGTATGGTGGCTGCTAGAGAGAGTGCCGATATCGTGCTGGGCTCATCTTCCTGCTCGCAGTCCTGGGGAAAATTTAAAATGGGATACAACTGGCAAGGGTTAGCATTAGTACATTTATCAATTACACTCTTATCTTGTACCAATGTGCCATTGTCTGTAGCCACTTTCTCCCCCACAATATACGGTGGTGGTGATGGTGCGGTCGCCATTATTTTCCCGCTAGGTTTGGAACCTGCTGCACGAGCTAATTCTCTTTGTATATCCCCCTCTTGCTGCCATAAATTTAAACAATCTGTATGTCTAATCCTTTGTTTTCTGGATTTTATTAGACATATCCTTATCCTTAAATTCTGCAATACCTCTGGTTCAAAACTGCCCACTTTAGGGAATGGTACCCTATCTTTGTCATTCATACGTACCCATTCAGACAAAAAGTCTTCAGTGTGTGATCCAAATTTACCACACATAACAAACCTCGCTGACCCCTTGGGCCGCGGCACCTCAACCTGAACCCTGGTTAAACGTCCACCGCTTGTGCAATTGGATCCCATCGTGGACTTTTTCCTATTACGCAATCCCCAATGCACAATACGAATAGACGGTGAAAGTTCTTAAAGCGCTTTCACCCTCTCCTTCTCCGCCGGGTACCACGACTCACTCCAAGAATGACCACCGCGTACCCAGTGAGGTCCCTATCTGATTTCTATTCACTGGAAGTGTTTAGGAGTGACTTACCTATTTCCAGTGAATATACACCGTTGGAGATTTTCCTGAGAGAGACCAGCGAAAACTCCCTATACACTTATACACAAATCACACTTGCGTATGCTCTATACAGTGCTAATGGTACAGCGATTTTACGCAAAGCACGTAAAGGGGTATCCAGTTGCGCTATATATATCGCATCCACAAATGCGCGGTCCAATCGCACAGCATATAGGTACTTGTTACCTATCTGCCGTACGATCACGGGTCGTTGTACAAACTGGGACCCTCAGTCTGGAGCGTAATACCAAAAACCTTTTAACTTCAATACTTCGCAATACAATGCACTATCACGCTCCTTTACAAATCACCTCACGATTTGCGTTTTAAACCTTATACTAATGTGAGTCAGCCGCCTCACGCCACCAAGTCTCCACTCACTTGATGTACCAAACGACGGGATCCCGAATTCCGGGGTTCAAATTTCACTCACTCCTACGTTCGCTCACTCAGGTATACTTGGTTTTTCTGTACAGAAAATTATTATTCATTCAGATAAGCAGTTTTACTCCCAGAGGCAATACAGTAAATAAGAGTTTTATACTAAACTTTGGAAACTGGGCAATCTTGTTCTATTGTAGCGTGGCTACTGTACCACCTTTAAACAAACTATCGTGTGGTTTTATTCTGCGCACACAACGCTACGCAAGCTTGCATAATTACGCAACCGTGCGTACCTCTATGCCACGTGTGCGACCTTGCGCCACGTGCACGTTTTTGTGTACGCTGTCCTCACGTTCCGTACCACGTGTACCAATGTGCGGACGCAATAAAACAACTCACAATTTCTATAAATGTGAGCAATATTAACTATAATCGCTCACTTAACACGCCACACAGTTTCTTTCTGTATAAACCTTTATAACTAGGCCAGACTGCGTTTGTGTTTTACACTTACTTCCTTAATATTTATATTATGAATCTAGCAATCAGTCCTATGGCAACAATATGAGCGGGTGTACAAAGAGTGAGGGTGTACGCTTTTGTTGTGTACGCATTTGGCGCCAAAAATAAATTCACAGATTTTAAATAGTTTTTTTTTTCTGTTTACCTTACGAGTTCTACCAGCATCCCTACAAACCATACAGAGCAGACGTCATCTAATCAGCAAATAAGTAGGGTTTCTCAGTGCATCCACCGACCAAGAAAAGGATACCTAGGATACCTGTCCACCCTTTTGCTGATAGGTTAAGTCTGCTGTGACCTGTTAAGCTGGGGATATGTGGAAAACCGGACGATGCCCCCAATTGATAATGTCGATTTATATACAGGAACGAAAAGCTATACCTTCTATACACTCTAAACACACTTTAAACCTTAGCCGCTGCGGCCTCTATACTTGGTACACACGCTACGTACTTTTTACACTAATAGCGAACAGAGTCCCGTATGATGTACGGACTCTGTGTACAAACGCAGCGCTGTCGGTACAATGCACCCGCAGTGCGTACACACCCAATGAATACGCTTTAAACCTTATACAGCTATGCAATGCATTACTAATACACCTTTAAACCATAGCAGGGAAAGGAAGACACAACACCGATTTGTAGTTAAATCACTGGGTTCCGACACCACAGCGTAATATTGCTGAAAGGGGGTTACAATATATACAATACAATATAAGACAATATAACAGAATAATGGCTACAGTCAATGGTACATACGTGAGTATATTCGCGTGCGCTTCCCGGTCCGGTCCTCCGTAATCTAATAGATAACGTTGTGAGTCTTGTGTCAGACCAGGCTGCAGCAGGCTTTATTTATACAATTCTTCCAAAAGCAATACAATGGATACTGTAATCCCTTTGTCCACTGGACACAGGAATGCACTTTTACAGTACAGGAGAGGTCATAGGTCGGTTTGAATTGGTGGGCGATGTCTGTTCTAACTGCTCTTGTGGGTGGTCTCCTCTCGATTCCCGCCGCATACATAATGTACAGTAAATACAGTTCATATCTATATTCTGCTTCTGCACATAACTATCTGCAGGAACATGCGATCTTCCTCAAACCAACACCAGAATGTTACCCTTAAAATACCCTACAGCTGGATACCAAACACCACCTTATGACCTTGTTCTGTCCCCTCCTATTCTGTAAAGGTGAATCCCCTTGTTCTGAAACCATTTAAACTGTTGTTATTTTCTGGTGTGGTGCAGGGGGACTATGTGTACATTGTGCACTATTTGGATTAAATATGTAATGTGTTTTGATAGCTCTCCATGCGCTCACAAACTCTACCGTAAATACCCATACCACGCGCAGATGCGCACGACCGCGGGAGCGACCATACGCAAATTGCGAATATGTGCACACACAGAACAAGTACACGCGCGGAGGCCATCTGTGTGTTGTTTGTACGTGATGTGTGTACTGTAATATTTTTCGACTTTGACAACACACACCGCAATGTCCGTGATACATTATTTCACACACTGCAATGCCCCTGATACATTATAGCACATACAATGCCTGTGACACATTATGACACACACTGCAATGACCCTGAGACATTATACCACATACCACAATGCCCGTTATATAGTATACAACACACCGTAATGCCTGACACATTATGACACACACCGCAATGTCCGTGATACATTATGCCACACACTGCAATGACCCTGAGACATTATACCACATATCACAATGCCCGTGATATAGTATACCATACACCGTAATGCCTGTGACACATACCGCAATGCCCATTATACCCTATGCCACACACCGCAATGCCCGTTATACATTATGCCACACTGAAATGCCCCTGAGACATTATACCACATACCACAATGCCCGTGATATAGTATGCCACACACCGTAATGCCTGTGACACATTATGACACACACCGCAATGTCCATGATACATTATGCCACACACTGTAATGCCCATTACACATTAAGTCCTACAGTAAGGCTTCTAATTACTTTTAAATTACCTGCTCGTTGCCAAGGGTTTCATGCTCTTGGTTCCATGCACGGTGCCAGGGGTTTTCATGCTCAGGGCGTCATGCTCGCTGCCAGGGGTTTCATGCACTGGGTGTCATGCTCGTTGCCAGGGGTTTCATGCACTGGGTGTCATGCTCGTTGCTAGGGGGTAGTGCTTGTTGCTAGGGCTGTGCTCCCAGTGCTACATATGCCCCCAGTGCCAGATATTCCCCCACAGTGCCAGGTACTCACATGCCCCCAGTGCCAAATATAGTTTCCCCCCCATGTGCCAGGTACACATATACCCCCCCAGTGCCAGATATTCCCCCGCAGTGCCAGGTACTCACATGCCCCCAGTGCCAAATATAGCCCCCCCCCATGTGCCAGGTACACATATAGCCCCCCAGTGCCACATATGCCCCCTTAGTGCCACATATGCTCCCCCTCCCCCGAATATGCTCCCCAAGTGGCAGTTAAATTCCCCCCTCCCCCGCGCACTCCCCCGCTGTTTTGTGATGGAGGGACACGGAGGGCACAGCGCGCGCCTTTCCTGTGTCCCTCCTGGGTCTCTGGCGGCTCTGTTAAAGGAAGTACCGGTTCATGAGCCAATCAGAGCTCACGTACGGCACTTCATTTATTAGACCCGCCGGAGACCCAGGAGGGACACAGTGAAGGCGCGCACTGTGCCCTCCGTGTCCCTCCTTACAGCAGCGGAGGATTAGTGAGAGAAGACAGCAGATTGACATGCGGACGCTCGTCCGCATGTCAATCTGCGCTAAATCAGTGGCGGCGCCCCCAAGCCACCGCGAGGGCTGCGGGGGCAGTAGTTACGCCACTGTCTCCACGGAGGAATAGATTATAATTAATTTTGATGAACATCATCTTCTCCACATTTTGTGGAAGTAACCTCGTACGCCGATCGCTGACAAGGTGACCGGCTGCACTATACACTCTTTCGGAGTACACACTGGAGGGGGGGGCAACTTAGGTAGAATAAAGCCAGTTTGTGCAAGGGCCTCCAAATTGCCTCTTTTTCCTGCCAGTATACGTACGGACTGTTTGATGTGCCTACTTGGATGCTGTCACTCATATAATCCTCCACCATTCTTTCAATGTTGACAGAATCATATGCAGTGACAGTAGTCGACATGTCAGTAATCGTTGGCAGGTCCTTCAGTCCGGACCAGATGTCAGTTTTCGCTCCTGACTGCCCTGCATCACCGCCAGCGGGTGGTTTTGGAAATCTGATCCTTTCCCTGCAAGCTCCAGTGGCGGTAGAAAATGAAGGAGGAGCTATTGGCGGGTCACGTTCCGCTTGACTTGACAAGTGTCTCACCAGCAGGTCTTTGAACATCTGCAGACTTGTGTCTGCCGGAAAGAGAGATACAACGTAGGCTTTAAACCTAGGATCGAGCACGGTGGCCAAAATGTAGTGCTCTGATTTCAACAGATTGATCACCCGTGAATCCTGGTTAAGCGAATTAAGGGCTCCATCCACAAGTCCCACATGCCTAGCGGAATCGCTCCATTTTAGCTCCTCCTTCAATCTATCCAGCTGCTTCTACAAAAGCCTGATGAGGGGAATGACCTGACTCAGGCTGGCAGTGTCTGAACTGACTTCACGTGTGACAAGTTCAAAGGGTTGCAGAACCTTGCACAACGTTGAAATCATTCTCCACTGCGCTTGAGTCAGGTGCATTCCCCCTCCTTTGCCTATATCGTAGGCAGATGTATAGGCTTGAATGGCTTTTTGTTGCTCCTCCATCCTCTGAAGCATATAGAGGGTTGAATTCCACCTCGTTACCACCTCTTGCTTCAGCTGATGGCGGGGCAGGTTCAGGAGTGTTTGCTGGTGCTCCAGTCTTCGGCACACGGTGGCTGAATGCCGAAAGTGGCCCGCAATTCTTTGGGCCACCGACAGCATCTCTTGCACGCCCCTGTCGTTTTTTAAATAATTCTGCACCACCAAATTCATTGAATGTGCAAAACATGTAATGCACGGAAAATATTGGTGGGGTTGTCCGATGTCACAAATCCCCAGGAGAGTCCAATTGGGGTAAGCCAATCTGCGATGATCTTCCTCAGTTTCCGCAAGAGGTTGTCAGCTGTGTGCCTCTTATGGAAAGTGGTGATACAAAGCGTAGCCTGCCTAGGAACGAGTTGGCATTTGCGAGATGCTGCTACTGGTGCCGCCGCTGCTGTTGTTGCTGCGGGAGGCAATGCATCTACCCAGTGGGCTGTCACAGTCATATAGTCCTGAGTCTGCCCTGCTCCACTTGTCCACATTTCCGTGGTTAAGTGGACATTGGGTACAACTGCATTTTTTAAGACACTGGTGACTCTTTCTGACGTCTGTGTACATTCTCAGTATCGCCTGCCTAGAGAAGTGGAACCTAGATGGCATTTGGTACCGGGGACACATTACCTCAAGAAATTCTCTAAGTCCCTGTGAATTAACGGTGCATACCGGACGTACGTCTAACACCAACACAGCTGCCAAGGCCTGAGTTATCCGCTTTGCAACAGGATGACTGCTGTGATATTTCATCTTCCTCGCAAAGGACTGTTGGACAGTCAATTGCTTACTGGAAGTAGTACAAGTGGTCTTCCGACTACCCTTCTGGGATGACAATCGACTCCCAACAGCGCCAGCAGCAGTAGGCGTTACACTCAAGGATCCATCGGAGGAATCCCAGTCAGGAGAGGACTCCTCAGACTTGCCAGTGACATGTCCTGCAGGACTATTGGCGTTCCTGTCTAAGGAGGAAATTGACACTGAGGGAGTTGGAGGTGTGGTTTGCACTGGGAGCTTGGGTACAAGAGGAAGAAGGGATTTAGTTGTCAGTGGACTGCTTCCGCTGTCACCCAAAGTTTTTGAACTTGTCAATGACTTCTGATGAATGCGCTCCAGGTGACGTATAAGGGAGTATGTTCCTAGGTGGTTAACGTCCTTACCCCTACTTATTACAGCTTGACAAAGGCAACACACGGCTTGACACATGTTGTCCGCATTTCTGTTAAAATAATTCCACACCGAAGAGGTGATTTTTTTTGTATTTTGACCAGACATGTCAATGGCCATATTCATCCCACGGACAACAGGTGTCTCCCCATGTGCCTGACTTAAACAAACCACCTCACCATCAGAATCCTCATTGTCAATTTCCTCCTCAGCACCAGCAACACCCATATCCTCATCCTGGTGTACTTCAACAGTGACATCTTCAATTTGACTATCAGGAACTGGACTGTGGGTGCTCCTTCCAGCACTTGCAGGGGGCGTGCAAATGGTGGAAGGAGCCACCTCTTCCCGTCCAGTGTTGGGAAGGTCAGGCATTGCAACCAACACAATTTGACTCTCCTTGGGGATTTGTGACTTAGAAGAACTCAAAGTTCTTTGCTGGGCTTTTGCCAGTTTAACTCTTTTCATTTTTCTAGCAGGGGGATGAATGCTTCCATCGTCATGTGAAGCTGAACCACTAGCCATGAACACAGGCCAGGGCCTCTGCCGTTCCTTGCCACTCCGTGTCGTAAATGGCATATTGGCAAGTTTACGCTTCTCCTCAGACGCTTTTAATTTAGATTTTTGGGTCATTTTACTGAACTTTTCTTTTTTGGATTTCACATGCCCTCTACTATGACAATGGGCATTGGCATTGGCAGACGACGTTGATGGCATTGAATCGTCTCTGCCATGACTAGTGGCAGCAGCTTCAGCACTAGGTGGAAGTGGATCTTGATCTTTCCCTATTTTACCCTCCAAATTTTTGTTCTCCATTTTTTAATGTGTGGAATTATATGCCAGTAATATATCAATAGCAATGGCTTACTTTACTGTTCTACTATATACTGGTGTTCACCAAAATGCTGCACTGTACTACTATATACTGCTCACAACAATGCAGCACAGATATGGATACTTGAAGTGACACGGAGCTGCAAGATACAGCAATGGCCTACTGTACTGTACAACTATATACTGGTGTTTACCAAAATGCTGCACTGTACTACTACATACTGCTCACAACAATGCAGCACAGATATGGATACTTGAAGTGACACGGAGCTGCAAGATACAGCAATGGCCTACTGTACTGTACTACTATATATTGGTGGTCCCCAAAATGCTGCACTGTACTACTATATACTGCTCACAACAATGCAGCACAGATATGGATACTTGAAGTGACACAGAGCTGCAAGATACAGCAATGGCCTACTGTACTGTACAACTATATACTGGTGGTCACCAAAATGCTGCACTGTACTTCTCTATACTGCTCACAACAATGCAGCACAGATATGGATACTTGAAGTAACACGGAGCTGCAAGATACAGCAATGGCCTACTGTACTGTAATACTATATACTGGTGGTTACCAAAATGCTGCACTGTAGTACTGTCACGTCTAGCACAGTTTGAGGATCCGGCATCTGAGATTTGCCCGAGTAGGTAGGCTGTGAATGAACAAAACGAGGGTGCTGGATATAGTTCCTTCGCATGGGACACGGAGCAATGAAGAACGTAGGCGGGGTTTGAGAGTCAATGGAAAGTATTTATTATGTACAGAGCTGAGATAGAGAACCGAGGCTGGAGCACGAGGGTTAAGGAACGTAATTGCAGATAAAGAACTGCGTATTGTGGCTTGAAAGACGAGGTTGTGATTAATGAACTGCGGAGCTGTGGATAGTGGTTAAAGACGTGGCTGGAGGCGAAGAACTGTGGACTGTGATTTGAAAGACGACACTATAGAGGATGAACTGTGGAACTGTGGATGGTGGTTGAAGACGTGGCTGGAGACAAGGACTATGGGCTGTGGTTTGGAAAACGAGGCTGAAGATAATAATCTGCAGGCTGTGGTCGGTGGTACAAAGGCGTGGCTGGTGAAGGAGATCTGTGGAGTGTGGCTTGAAAGATGAGGCAGAAGACCCAGGGCCGACTGTGCCCAAAGAGTCTTACTGGACCGGGTTTTCCAGGAGCGCTTCCATAGGCAGTAGCATGCTAGAAACGGCAGGGCTGCAGCAGCAACAGAGAACCGACCAAGCAGGATCAGGAGGAACCAGAATACAGCAGGAATCCTGGGAGCACAGGCTAAAGCATCTACAACAGGGTTGTAACTTGAAGCACTGGCGTCCCTGTCCTAAACCAGCGCCCTTTTATAGGGAGAGCTTCCCCTGGATTGGCTGGAAGAAACAGGAAACAGGAACTATGCTTAAAACTTGGTCTCCAACATGGCAGCGCCCAGTAATGCAGACCTTTTTGCAAAGCCACATTGCTCACTGCCCCTGTGCTCCTAGCAATGGCTCAGCAAGAGCGACCCGCTGTAGCGGCGTCACGCCGCCACGAGCGGACCCCCTCACCATCGCTACTGCTGCCCACAGATCTGGCGCAGCAGCCCACCTCTGCCGCTGCCCGCACATCGCCAAGGAAGCCAGCCCCGCGGCCCCAGCATACCGGTAAGACTCCGGACGCTGGCAGTAGCCCCCCCTTTGCTGGTGGACTCCGGACACCTATGTGGTTTAGTTGGAAACTTGGCATGAAATGTCCGAAGAAGTCTTGGAGCATGGACATCCTCTGCATCTACCCAAGATCTCTCCTCTGGCCCATACCCCTTCCAATCAACAAGGTACTGGATGCGACCATAACGTCTGCGAGAATCGAGGATCTTGTGAATCTCAAATTCGTCTCCATGTGCTGATTGGATCTTGGGTGATTTAGGCAGAGCGGCTCTGAACCGCTTAAGTACCAATGGTTTTAAGAGAGAAATATGAAATGCATTAGGAATTCTTAACTGCGGAGGTAATTTAACTTTGTAAGCCACAGGATTCAACACTTTTTCGATAGGGTAAGGCCCAATAAATCTGTGAGCAAACTTTTTTGTAGGAACCTTTAATCTTAGGTTACGCATGTAAACCCAAACCCGATCTCCTACCTTAAGGCTTGGTACAGCTTTTCGTTTCAGATCTGCATAGGTCTTATATCTCTTGGATGTCTTGAGCAAAGTCTTGTGAACTTGTTTCCAGGCTTCAGTAAATTGTCGAAGTGTTGACTCTGCAGCAGGAACCTCGAGCGTAGGCAGAAGTTGGAAGTCAGGAACTCTTGGATGGTAACCATAATTAATGAAGAATGGAGAAGATTTTGTGGCAGAGTGATAAAGATTGTTATGGGCAAATTCTGCGAACGGGAGGAAGTCCAGCCAGTCGTCCTGTGAGGAGGACATGAATAAACGCAGAAAAGTCTCCAGATCCTGATTCACTCTCTCTGTTTGACCATCCGTTTGGGGATGATATCCTGAGAAGTTTAATTTCACGCCAAGAGCAGAACATAGGGATCTCCAAAACTTGGCCACAAATTGAGGACCTCTATCAGACACAATTTCCTGTGGTAGACCATGGAGTTGAAAGATCTCTGCTATAAACAATTTTGCCAACTGGGATGCAGATGGAAGATTAGCCAGAGGAACAAAGTGTGCCATTTTAGAGAATCGGTCAACTATGACCCATACGGTGTTTCGCCCACCAGACGTAGGTAAATCTGTAATAAACTCCATAGAAATATGCGTCCATGGTCTTAGTGGTACCGGCAAAGGATGGAGTAACCCGGCTGGTGGACCTTTGGGTCTTTTATGCTGGGCACATTTTGGACAGGCAGCTACAAATTCCTGAACGTCAGTCCTGAGATGAGGCCACCAGTAGGAGCGCTGAATGAATTTAAGTGTCTTATGACCGCCCGCAGGGCCCATGAAGGAGGAGGAGTGAGCCCATGTAAGAAGTTTTTTGCGAAGATTTGGTGCAACGAAGATCTTCCCTGGAGGAGGAAGTGGAGAGGTATTAGTTGCAGAAAAAGAGGTGGATTCCAGGATAAATTGCTCTTTTGAACGGTCAGAGAGTTCTTCTGAACTTAGGGAGCGAGATAATGCATCTGCCTTTTTGTTGAGGGAACCTGGTCGGTAACTGAGTTTAAAATTAAAACGGGTAAAGAAGAGTGCCCATCTTGCTTGGCGTGGGTTCAGACATCGGGCTGACTGTAGATACAGGAGGTTCTTGTGATCCGTGGTCACCGAAATTGGATGCTGAGCTCCCTCCAACAAATACCTCCACTCCTCAAAGACCAACTTAATTGCCAGTAATTCCTGTTCCCCAATAGCGTAATTCTGTTCAGTGGGGGAGAATCTTCGCGAGAAGAACGCACAAGGATGGACCTTCTTGTCCTCGAAAAGCTGGGATAATACTGCTCCTACTCCTACAGCAGAGGCATCAACCTCCACCAAGAACGGACGGCTGAGATCGGGTTGTCGAAGAACTGGAGCAGTCGGAAGGCCTCCTTTAAAGATGAAAAAGCTTCCAAAGCCTCCGGAGACCACTTGGCAGGATCGGCTCCCTTCCTAGTTAATGCGGTTATAGGAGCTATGACAGAAGAATAATTTTGAATGAATCTTCGGTAGAAGTTAGCAAACCCCAGGAAACGTTGAATTCCTTTAAGGGTAGCTGGAAGCGCCCAATCCTGAATTGCCTGGACTTTAGCGGGGTCCATCTATAACCTCTGCCCTGAAAGAATGTAACCGAGGAATGGAATCGTGGGTACTTCAAAGGTGCACTTCTCTAACTTACAGAATAACTGATTCCTTCATAAACGAGTTAACACTTCTTTGACTTGTTCCCGATGGGTCTTCAGATCCCTAGAAAAAATGAGGATGTCATCCAGATACACTACCAAGCAGTCATAGAGGAGATCTCTGAAGATTTTGTTAACGAACTCTTGAAAAACGGCTGGGGCGTTACATAGGCCAAAAGGCATTACCAGGTATTCGTAATGGCCGTCACGGGTATTAAATGCCGTCTTCCATTCGTCCCCTGGGCGAATACGTATAAGATTGTAGCCCCCCCGTAAGTCCAACTTAGTAAAAACAGTAGCTCCTTTAACACAGTCGAACAGTTCTGGAATCAGAGGTAACGGATATCTGTTCTTAACTGTTATGTCATTGAGACCTCTATAGTCAATACAGGGCCGCAACCGCCCATCCTTCTTTTTGACTAAGAAAAACCCTGCTCCGGCCGGAGATGTAGAAGACCTGATGAACCCTTTCTCCAAGTTCTCCCGGATATATTCCGACATGGCGTGTGACTCGGGAAGTGAGAGAGGGTAAATTCGACCTCGGGGAGGAGTCTTACCGGGTACTAGCTCAATGGGACAATCCCAAGTACGATGCGGAGGCAAGGTGTCCGCCCCATGCTTACTGAAAGCATCTTGAAAAGCTTGGTACTCCACAGGAAGGCTGGAAGGGCTGGAAGAACAGAGAGCTCTAACTGAAGGTAAACAGCTCTGAAAGCAGTCTTGTCCCCAAGAGAGAACATCCATAGTTTGCCAATCTATGTGGGGATTGTGTCTGATTAACCATGGAAACCCTAGGATTAGTTCATGAGAGGCTTTAGGAATTACAAGTAAAGAGATTTTTTTCTGAATGGAGAACTCCGACCTTCATCTGGAGAGGAATAGTACGAAAGGATATAATACCCTCAGGGATATAACTTCCATCCACTGCGGTAACAGAAATGGTACGATCTGAAGGAACCGTTTGTATTCCAGATCGTTTGACCAGAGCTGACGTAATGAAGCTTTCGGCGGCTCTGGAGTCGAGTAGTGCAGGGATGAGAAGAGAAGCAGAAGGGAGCTCCAATTGGGTTAACAGGACAGACTCTTTCTTGGTATGTAATTCTGAGAATTCTCCTAGCTTGACCTCTCCAGCACAAACTAGGAGTGGGCGTTTCCCGGACGTAGATTGCAAGTTTTAACAAAGTGATCAGATGCACCACAATACAGGCAGAGGTTCCCTTGTCGCCGTCTCTGACGTTCTTCATTGGAGAGGCAGGAGCGATTAATCTGCATGGGTTCTTCCGCAGTTGGTGATGATGGTGTTGGTGGAAGAACAACTCTAGGCTTAGGGCAACCTCTCCACACAGCGTTCTCTGCTACCTCAGGTCTAACTTATTGCATAAAGAAATTAGTTTATCCAACTTATCAGGTACGTCCTGAGTTGCGAGGTCATCTTTGATCTTTTCGGAGAGACCGCTCCAGAAAGCTGCAATGAGAGCCTCCTCGTTCCAGTTCAGTTCTGAGGAAAGGGTGCGAAACTGGATCACGTACTGACTGACCGTACGCGTACCCTGATGCAGGCGCAGGATTTCCAATGAGGCGGCAGAACTCCTGCCCGGTTCGTCGAAGATTCTTCGAAAGGTGGCCACAAATTCTGGATAGTTAGATAAGATGGGATCCATCCTCTCCCACAAAGGTGAAGCCCATTCCAATGCTTGCCCGGTAAGTAAAGAAATTATATAGGCTACCTTGGTTCGTGCTGATGGGAAGTTGGCCGACTGTAGTTCGAACTGGATTTCGCATTGGTTAAGAAACCCACGGCATTGTTTTGGATTCCCATCGAATTTACTGGGAGGTGGCAAATGCAAACGTGGAAGTGGTACTGGTACAGGAGGAAGCGGGACCGGAGGTGCTAATGTGGGAGCAGCTGTAGATACTTGAGGGGCCGTCATGGCAACACAGAGAGAATTGAGACGTTCGGACATACTCTGCATGAACTGCACGATTTGAGATTGTGTGGCCTCCTGCTTACTTAAGCGAGACCAGATATCTGCAGTTGAATCCCCTCCCGAGGCCTGATCACCCGTCGAATCCATTGGGCCAGTGCTTACTGTCACGTCTAGCAAAGTTTGAGGATTCGGCAGCTGAGATTTGCCCGAGGAGGTAGCAGGCTATAAATGAACAAGACGAGGGGGCTGGATATAGTTCCTTCGCATGGTACACGGAGCAATGAAGAACGTAGGCGGGGTTTGAGAGTCAATGGAAAGTATTTATTATGTACAGGGCTGAGGTAGAGAACCGAGGCTGGAGCACGAGGGTTAAGGAACGTAATTGCGGATAAAGAACTGCAGATTGTGGCTTGAAAGACGAGGTTGTGATTAATGAACTGCGGAAATGTGGATAGTGGTTAAAGACGTGGCTGGAGGCAAAGAACTGTGGACTGTGATTTGAAAGACAATACTGTAGATGATGAACTGTGGAACTGTGGATGGTGGTTGAAGACGTGGCTGGAGACAAGGACTGTGGTTTGGAAAACGAGGCTGAAGATAATAATCTGCAGGCTGTGGTCGGTGGTACAAAGGCGTGGCTGGTGAAGGAGATCTGTGGAGTGTGGCTTGAAAGACGAGGCAGAAGACCCGGGGCCGACTGTGCCCAAAGAGTCTTACTGGACCGGGTTTTCCAGGAGCGCTTCCATAGGCAGTAGCACGCTAGAAACGGCAGGGCTGCAGCAGCAACAGAGAACCGACCAAGCAGGATCAGGAGGAACCAGAATACAGCAGGAATCCTGGGAGCACAGGCTAAAGCACCTACAACAGGGTTGTAACTTGAAGCACTGGCGTCCCTGTCCTAAACCAGCCCCCTTTTATAGGAAGCGCTTCCCCTGTATTGGCTGGAAGAACTATGCTTAAAACTTGGTCTCCAACATGGTGGCGCCCAGTAATGCAGACCTTTTTGCAAAGCCACATTGCTCACTGCCCCTGGTCTCCTAGCAACGGCTCAGCAAGAGCGACCCGCTGTAGCGGCATCCCGCCACCACGAGCGGACCCCCTCACCATTGCTACTGCTGCCCACGGATCCGGCGCAGCAGCCCACCTCCGCCGCTGCCCGCACATCGCCAAGGAAGCCAGCCCCGCGGCCCCAGCATACCGGTAAGACTCCAGACACTGACAACTACTATATACTGCTCACAACAATGCAGCACAGATATGGATACTTGAAGTGACACGGAGCTGCAAGATACAGCAATGACCTACTGTTCTGTACAACTATATACTGGTGGTCACCAAAATGCTGCACTGTACTACTATATACTGCTCACAACAATGCAGCACAGATATGGATACTTGAAGTGACACGGAGCTGCAAGATGCAGCAATGGCCTACTGTACTGTACTACTATATACTGGTGGTCACCAAAATGCTGCACTGTACTACTATATAGTATATACTGGTCACACAACAATGCAGCAGATATTGAGCACTGATCAGGATACTGTCTAGAACTGAGTCTGACACGGAGCTGCAAGATACAGCAATGGCCTACTGTACTGTACTACTATAATATACTGGTGGTCACCACAATGTAGCACACTGAGCACAGATATTTGCAGCACACTGAGCACAGATATTTGCAGCACACTGAGCACAGATATTGAGCTTTTCAGGCAGAGAACGTAGCCACGTCCTCTCCACTCAATCTCCAATGCACGAGTGAAAATGGCAGCGGCGCGCGGCTCTTTATATGGAATACGAATCTCGCGAGAATCCGACAGCGGGATGATGACGTTTGGCCTCGTTCGGGTTAACCGAGCAAGGCGGGAAGATCTGAGGCTGCCTCGGACCCGTGAAAACCACGTGAAGTTCGGGGGGGTTCGGATCTCGACGAACCGAACCCGCTCATCTCTATTAGTTACTATGGGAAACTTCTCAACTTGTTCTACTTGACACATCTGCCCCACAGTATTTGGAATAGCTGAAACACTGGATAAATCTGGTGATTGAGAAAGGAGATCTGTAGGGTCTACTTAAGACCAGAAACTAAGATGTCTCTAAACATTTTAGTTTAGTCCTAACATGAACTACAAAACCTAGGGGCTGGAAGTTTTAAATATATGCAGTAGCCATAGTGAATTTAACTTAACATTCACTTTTGCCTATAGCTATGTGTGTAAAGATTTCCATAATGCTTTGATGGCCAAGTTGATCCTTTAGAACTAAATTGGCATAAAACTGCAGCATGTGTGGGCAGGGGTGGATTGGGAACTAAAAGTGGCCCTGGAATAATATTCTAGAATTGGTCTCATGTGGGCGGCCGTGGCACCAAATCGACTGTAGGCAGAACCATCAACAAAGTAGGTCGGATTAGTACACAGGGCTGTGACTAGGGGTGTGTGAGTGGTGTCGTTGCATAGAGCGCATGACCTTGGGGTTGACATTGGTTTTATAGGACAGGCAGAGGAAGCAGCACTGAAAGCTGGAGATGAGCATAAAAAGGACAGACTAGAAGCGCCAAATGGTTCGTATCTGCCATCAAGTTCTATGGGGCAGATGTATTAACCTTGAGAAGGCATTAGGAAGTGGTAAACCAGTGATAAGTGCAAGGTGATAAACGCACCAGCCAATCACCTCCAATATGTAAATTAACAGTTAGGAGCTGATTGGCTGCTGTGTTTATCACCTTGCACTTATCACTGGTTTATTACTTCCTTATGCCGTCTCCAGGCTTAATACATCTGCCCCTGTGTTTGTTTGAGCATCTTGCAGGTGGGTGCAGTTACAGGTGGGGCATCACAGAGAGCAGATACAATTTGCAGGTGGCAGTTGTAGGTGTGTGCAGTTACAGGAAGCAGGGGGGACAGTTGCAGAAGCTACAAATACAGGGTGCAGATGGGGATGTTTCAGGGAGCAGGGGGGGCAGTTACAAGATGCAAAGGTGTAGTTGCACATGGGTGCACTAACAGCATACCGGGCAATTGCATGAGTGGCAGTTACACAGTTCAGGGGTGGGAGGTCACAGAGCAGGGGTGGGTGGAAGTTACAGGGTGCGGGAGGGTGCAGTTACAGGATGCAGGGGCGTTACTTGCATGTGGGTAATTACAGGGTGCAGGAGGGGCAATTGCAGGGGTGCAGTTACAGTGTGCAGTGGGGACAGTTGCAGGGGGGTGCTGTAACTGAGTGCAAGGGAGGAAGTTACAGGGTGCAGGGGTGTCACTAACGGTATCCGGATGGTAAGTTGACAGTACTTAAGTGGACAGTCAATAGTTCAACCACTATTGGTCGACGTGGACAAGGTCGACATAGGGAAAAGTTTGACACAGTAAAATGTCAACACGGGACAGGTCGACACATGAAAAGGTTGACATTACTTTTTTACAATTTTTTTATTTTTAACTTTCTCTAACGTCCTAGGGGATACTGGGAAACGTAGTTACCATGGGGTATAGATCGGGTCCATTGGAGCCTGGCACTTTAAGAAATCCTTAGTGTGCGCTGGCTCCTCCCCTCTATGCCCCTCCTGCAGACTCAGTTTAGAAAACTGTGTCTAAGGAGCCGGGTGCATTCCTCTGGAGCTCCAGTTTTCTTCAGAAATTTATTTTAGTTTGTTATTTTCAGGCAGCACTGGCTGGCACCAGTCTGCCTGCGTCGTGGGACTTAGCGGGTGGGGACCGAACCAATTTCCTATAGGTTAATGGTTCGTATCCCGCTGACAGGACACTAAGCTCCTGAGGCGCTGTTTCACATACCCCAGGGTGTGTGCACACGGCGGCAGCATGCCACCACCCCTAACAGATGGCGAAGATGCGATGCAGTGAGTACAGGCACCGGAGTCCTGGTTAGCGGGTCCCCGGTGGAAATGGCGGCATAAGGGCACAGCAGTCACTTGGCTGCAGTGGCGTGCGGTGAGGTCAGTGGCTGGTGAGGCATGCCCACTACCGCCGCTACCAGTGCCCGCTACTGTACTGTCACCCCCGCCAGCTACCAATGCCTGCTAAAGTTGCCACAAGCTAGCACCCCCACTGCTAATTCACAGTCCGATGCTGCCGCTAATGCCCGCGAAGTCTAGGGAGCAGCAGCAGCCAGCGTCTGGGCAGCAGAGATGCCGAGGGTTAAGAAGAGCAGCAGAGGGTCAAGACAGCAGCAGTAATCACCCCCCCTTATACCTCTGCGCACATGCACTAATCACTCCCCTTACAGCCCGGCACACACGTAGTGATCTCCACCCCTCCCCTTATACCCCTGGACACATGCACCCCCCCCCCCCCACTCTCCTTATACCCCAGCACAGTGCGTACATCTTGCTGACAGAGCCCATATGGCAGTTATAAAACAGAGAGAGCAGGGTAGCCTGTGGTCAGTATACAGCAGCCCTCAGCATCAGGCCAGTGCAAGGTTTCTCAACACCCTAGGCAAAGTTCAGCCGATCAAAGCGTCCAGAGGGTCATTATCGCAGTATCCAATTAGAGACCCACAATCGCGCAAACACATGGGAATTGGGGATATATCCCCAATTCCCATGTGTTATCGCGGCTGCGGCAGGCCACTTATTGCGGATTATGCTAAAACATAATTCCAGATAAATGCCGACATAGGGGGAGGAGCTAATTGGATAGCCCCCAATGATACAATTACCCGCGGTCATTGACCACAGATAATTGGATACCCCGCCATACAGTATTACATAAATTACATATGTTAAAGTGAACCCAGATAAGGTATAGCTAGGTAGTATATCTCTTTATTAATAAAACTATGGGTCTGCAAAGCCTGCAATCGTTACTAGGGCTCTTCATAGTGCGCAGAAACTGAGAGCAATATGTCTGTGATGGGGGGATACATAGCATGCACATATATACACACATACCGCATGCATATATACAACCACATATTACACACACATACAGCATGCACATATATACTAGAGATGAGCGGGTTCGGTTTCTCGGAAACCGAACCCCCCCGAACTTCACCCATTTTACACGGGTCCGAGGCAGGTTCGAACCTTCCCGCCTTGCTCGGCTAACCCGAGCGCGCCCGAACGTCATCATCCCGCTGTCGGATTCTCGCGAGATTCGGATTCTATATAAGCAGCCGCGCGTCGCCGCCATTTTCACTCGTGCATTGGAGATGATAGGGAGAGGACGTGGCTGGCGTCCTCTCCGTTTATTGTTGAACTTGATTGCTTTATTGCTTAATTGTAGGGAGGACTGGGGAGCAGCTGTTAGGAGGAGTACAGTGCAGAGTTTTGCTGAAAAGTGACCACCAGTTTTATCCGTTCTCTGCCTGAAAAAAATGCTCCATACCATATCTGTGCTCAGTGTGCTGCATAATATATCTGTGCTCACACTGCTTAATTGTGGGGACTGGGGAGCAGCTGTATTATATAGCAGGAGTACAGTGCAGAGTTTTGCTGACAGTGACCACCAGTATACGTTGTCTGCCTGAAAAACACTCCATATCTGTGCTCAGTGTGCTGCTTTATTGTGGGGACTGGGGACCACCAGTATAATTAATATTATATAGGAGGAGTACAGTGCAGAGTTTTGCTGACCAGTGATCACCAGTATACTATATATAGCAGTACGGTACGGAAGGCCACTGCTGTACCTACCTCTGTGTCGTCATTCATTAAGTATACTATCCATCTACATTCTATACCTGTGGTGCATTTTAGTTTTGCAGTTTGCTGACACAGTGACCACCAGTATACTATATATAGCAGTACGGAAGGCCACTGCTGTACCTAGCTCTGTGTCGTCATTCATTAAGTATACTATCCATCTACATTCTATACCTGTGGTGCATTTTAGTTTTGCAGTTTGCTGACACAGTGACCACCAGTATACTATATATAGCAGTACGGTAGGCCACTGCTGTACCTACCTCTGTGTCGTCATTCATTAAGTATACTATCCATCTACATTCTATACCTGTGGTGCATTTTAGTTTTGCAGTTTGCTGACACAGTGACCACCAGTATACTATATATAGCAGTACGGAAGGCCACTGCTGTACCTACCTCTGTGTCGTCATTCATTAAGTATACTATCCATCTACATTCTATACCTGTGGTGCATTTTAGTTTTGCAGTTTGCTGACACAGTGACCACCAGTATACTATATATAGCAGTACGGTAGGCCACTGCTGTACCTACCTCTGTGTCGTCATTCATTAAGTATACTATCCATCTACATTCTATACCTGTGGTGCATTTTAGTTTTGCAGTTTGCTGACACAGTGACCACCAGTATACTATATATAGCAGTACGGTAGGCCACTGCTGTACCTACCTCTGTGTCGTCATTCATTAAGTATACTATCCATCTACATTCTATACCTGTGGTGCATTTTAGTTTTGCAGTTTGCTGACACAGTGACCACCAGTATACTATATATAGCAGTACGGAAGGCCACTGCTGTACCTACCTCTGTGTCGTCATTCATTAAGTATACTATCCATCTACATTCTATACCTGTGGTGCATTTTAGTTTTGCAGTTTGCTGACACAGTGACCACCAGTATACTATATATAGCAGTACGGAAGGCCACTGCTGTACCTACCTCTGTGTGGTCATTCATTAAGTATACTATCCATCTACATTCTATACCTGTGGTGCATTTTAGTTTTGCAGTTTGCTGACACAGTGACCACCAGTATACTATATATAGCAGTACGGTAGGCCACTGCTGTACCTACCTCTGTGTCGTCATCCATTAAGTATACTATCCATCTACATTCTATACCTGTGGTGCATTTTAGTTTTGCAGTTTGCTGACACAGTGACCACCAGTATACTATATATAGCAGTACGGAAGGCCACTGCTGTACCTACCTCTGTATCGTCAAGTATACTATCCATCCATACCTGTGGTGCATTTCAGTTGTGCGCAGTAAATATAGTAGTAGGCCATTGCTATTGATACTGGCATATAATTCCACACATTAAAAAATGGATAACAAAAATGTGGAGGTTAAAATAAAGGGAAAGATCAAGATCCACTTCCACCTCGTGCTGAAGCTGCTGCCACTAGTCATGGCCGAGACGATCAAATGCCATCAACGTCGTCTGCCAAGGCCGATGCCCAATGTCATAGTAGAGAGCATGTAAAATCCAAAAAACAAAAGTTCAGTAAAATGACCCAAAAATTAAAATTAAAATCGTCTGAGGAGAAGCGTAAACTTGCCAATATGCCATTTACGACACGGAGTGGCAAGGAACGGCTGAGGCCCTGGCCTATGTTCATGGCTAGTGGTTCAGCTTCACATGAGGATGGAAGCACTCATCCTCTCGCTAGAAAAATGAAAAGACTTAAGCTGGCAAAAGCACAGCAAAGAACTGTGCGTTCTTCTAAATCACAAATACCCAAGGAGAGTCCAATAGTGTCGGTTGCGATGCCTGACCTTCCCAACACTGGACGGGAAGAGCTTGCGCCTTCCACCATTTGCACGCCCCCTGCAAGTGCTGGAAGGAGCACCCGCAGTCCAGTTCCTGATGGTCAAATTGAAGATGTCACTGTTGAAGTACACCAGGATGAGGATATGGGTGTTGCTGGCGCTGGGGAGGAAATTGACAAGGAGGATTCTGATGGTGAGGTGGTTTGTTTAAGTCAGGCACCCGGGGAGACACCTGTTGTCCGTGGGACGAATATGGCCATTGACATGCCT
Source organism: Pseudophryne corroboree (assembly GCF_028390025.1). NCBI lineage: Eukaryota > Metazoa > Chordata > Amphibia > Anura > Myobatrachidae > Pseudophryne > Pseudophryne corroboree. The sequence continues at coordinate 235,769,888 of NC_086447.1, read as the reverse complement.
GGTCAAAATACAAAAAAAATCACCACTTCGGTGTGGAATTATTTCAACACAAATGCGGACAACAGGTGTCAAGCCGTGTGTTGCCTTTGTCAAGCTGTAATAAGTAGGGGTAAGGACGTTAACCACCTCGGAACATCCTCCCTTATACGTCACCTGCAGCGCATTCATCATAAGTCAGTGACAAGTTCAAAAACTTTGGGTGACAGCGGAAGCAGTCCATTGACCACTAAATCCCTTCCTCTTGTAAACAAGCTCCTGCAAACCACACCTCCAACTCCCTCAGTGTCAATTTCCTCCTTACCCAGGAAAGCCAATAGTCCTGCAGGCCATGTCACTGTCAAGTCTGACGAGTCTTCTCCTGCCTGGGATTCCTCCGATGCATCCTTGAGTGTAACGCCTACTGCTGCTGGCGCTGCTGTTGTTGCTGCTGGGAGTCGATCGTCATCCCAGAGGGGAAGTCGGAAGACCACTTGTACTACTTCCAGTAAGCAATTGACTGTCCAACAGTCCTTTGCGAGGAAGATGAAATATCACAGCAGTCATCCTGCTGCAAAGCAGATAACTCAGGCCTTGGCAGCCTGGGCGGTGAGAAACGTGGTTCCGGTATCCATCGTTAATTCAGAGGCAACTATAGACTTGATTGAGGTACTGTGTCCCCGGTACCAAATACCATCTAGGTTCCATTTCTCTAGGCAGGCGATACCGAAAATGTACACAGACCTCAGAAAAAGACTCACCAGTGTCCTAAAAAATGCAGTTGTACCCAATGTCCACTTAACCACGAACATGTGGACAAGTGGAGCAGGGCAGACTCAGGACTATAATACTGTGACAGCCCACTGGGTAGATGTATTGCCTCCCGCAGCAAGAACAGCAGCGGCGGCACCAGTAGCAGCATCTCGCAAACGCCAACTCGTTCCTAGGCAGGCTACGCTTTGTATCACCGCTTTCCATAAGAGGCACACAGCTGACAACCTCTTACGGCAACTGAGGAAGATCATCGCAGAATGGCTTACCCCAATTGGACTCTCCTGGGGATTTGTGACATCGGACAACGCCAGCAATATTGTGCGTGCATTACATCTGGGCAAATTCCAGCACGTCCCATGTTTTGCACATACATTGAATTTGGTGATGCAGAATTATTTAAAAAACGACAGGGGCGTGCAAGAGATGCTGTCGGTGGCCCGAAGAATTGCGGGCCACTTTCGGCATTCAGGCACCGCGTACAGAAGACTGGAGCACCACCAAACATTCCTGAACCTGCCCCGCCATCATCTGAAGCAAGTGGTGGTAACGAGGTGGAATTCAACCCTCTATATGCTTCAGAGGATGGAGGAGCAGCAAAAGGCCATTCAAGCCTATACATCTGCCCACGATATAGGCAAAGGAGGGGGAATGCACCTGACTCAAGCGCAGTGGAGAATGATTTCAACGTTGTGCAAGGTTCTGCAACCCTTTGAACTTGCCACACGTGAAGTCAGTTCAGACACTGCCAGCCTGAGTCAGGTCATTCCCCTCATCAGGCTTTTGCAGAAGAAGCTGGAGACATTGAAGGAGGAGCTAAAACAGAGCGATTCCGCTAGGCATGTGGGACTTGTGGATGGAGCCCTTAATTCGCTTAACCAGGATTCACGGGTGGTCAATCTGTTGAAATCAGAGCACTACATTTTGGCCACCGTGCTCGATCCTAGATTTAAAACCTACGTTGTATCTCTCTTTCCGGCAGACACAATTCTGCAGAGGTTCAAAGACCTGCTGGTGAGAAAATTGTCAAGTCAAGCGGAACGTGACCCGTCAACAGCTCCTCCTTCACATTCTCCCGCAACTGGGGGTGCGAGGAAAAGGCTAAGAATTCTGAGCCCACCCGCTGGCGGTGATGCAGGGCAGTCTGGAGCGAGTGCTGACATCTGGTCCGGACTGAAGGACCTGCCAACGATTACTGACATGTCGTCTACTGTCACTGCATGATTCTCTCACCATTGAAAGAATGGTGGAGGATTATATAAGTGACCTCATCCAAGTAGGCACGTCAGACAGTCCGTACGTATACTGGCAGGAAAAAGAGGCAATTTGGAGGCCCTTGCACAAACTGGCTTTATTCTACCTAAGTTGCCCTCCCTCCAGTGTGTACTCCGAAAGAGTGTTTAGTGCAGCCGCTCACCTTGTCAGCAATCAGCGTACGAGGTTACTTCCAGAAAATGTGGAGAAGATGATGTTCATCAAAATGAATTATAATCAATTCCTCCGTGGAGACATTCACCAGCAGCAATTGCCTCCAGAAAGTAGTACACGGGGACCTGAGATGGTGGATTCCAGTGGGTACGAATTAATAATCTGTGAGGAGGGGGATGTACACAGTGAAAGGGGTGAGGAATCGGAGGATGATGATGAGGTGGACATCTTGCCTCTGTAGAGCCAGTTTGTGCAAGGAGAGATTGATTGCTTCTTTTTTGGTGGGGGCCCAAACCAACCAGTCATTTCAGTCACAGTCATGTGGCAGACCCTGTCTCTGAAATGATGGGTTCGTTAAAGTGTGCATGTCCTGTTTATACAACATAAGGGTGGGTGGGAGGGCCCAAGGACAATTCCATCTTGCACCTCTTTTTTCTTTCATTTTTCTTTGCATCATGTGCTGTTTGGGGACAATTTTTTTGAAGTGCCATCCTGCCTGACACTGCAGTGCCACTCCTAGATGGGCCAGGTGTTTGTGTCGGCCACTTGTGTCGCTTAGCTTAGTCACACAGCGACCTTGGTGCGCATCTTTTTTTCTTTGCATCATGTGCTGTTTGGGGACAATTTTTTTGAAGTGCCATCCTGCCTGACACTGCAGTGCCACTCCTAGATGGGCCAGGTGTTTGTGTCGGCCACTTGTGTTGCTTAGCTTAGCCATCCAGCGACCTCGGTGCAAATTGTAGGACTAAAAATAATATTGTGAGGTGTTCAGAATAGACTGGAAATGAGTGGAAATTATGGTAATTGAGGTTAATAATACTATGGGATCAAAATGACCCCCAAATTCTATGATTTAGGCTGTTTTTTAGGGTTTTTTGAAAAAAACACCCGAATCCAAAACACACCCGAATCAGACAAAAAAATTTCGGTGAGGTTTTGCCAAAACGCGTCCGAATCCAAAACACGGCCGCGGAACCGAATCCAAAACCAAAACACAAAACCCGAAAAATGTCCGGTGCACATCACTAATATATACACACATTTCACACATATATACACACACACACACACACAGATCACACACACAGCATGCACATATATACACACACAGGTCACACACACACAGCATGCACATATATACTAGAGATGAGCGCCGGAAATTTTTCGGGTTTTGGGTTTTGGTTTTGGGTTCGGTTCCGCGGCCGTGTTTTGGGTTCGACCGCGTTTTGGCAAAACCTCACCGAATTTTTTTTGTCGGATTCGGGTGTGTTTTGGATTCGGGTGTTTTTTTCAAAAAACCCTAAAAAACAGCTTAAATCAAAGAATTTGGGGGTCATTTTGATCCCAAAGTATTATTAACCTCAAAAACCATAATTTACACTCATTTTCAGTCTATTCTGAATACCTCACACCTCACAATATTATTTTTAGTCCTAAAATTTGCACCGAGGTCGCTGTGTGAGTAAGATAAGCGACCCTAGTGGCCGACACAAACACCGGGCCCATCTAGGAGTGGCACTGCAGTGTCACGCAGGATGTCCCTTCCAAAAAACCCTCCCCAAACAGCACATGACGCAAAGAAAAAAAGAGGCGCAATGAGGTAGCTGACTGTGTGAGTAAGATAAGCGACCCTAGTGGCCGACACAAACACCGGGCCCATCTAGGAGTGGCACTGCAGTGTCACGCAGGATGTCCCTTCCAAAAAACCCTCCCCAAACAGCACATGACGCAAAGAAAAAAAGAGGCGCAATGAGGTAGCTGACTGTGTGAGTAAGATAAGCGACCCTAGTGGCCGACACAAACACCGGGCCCATCTAGGAGTGGCACTGCAGTGTCACGCAGGATGGCCCTTCCAAAAAACCCTCCCCAAACAGCACATGACGCAAAGAAAAAAAGAGGCGCAATGAGGTAGCTGACTGTGTGAGTAAGATAAGCGACCCTAGTGGCCGACACAAACAACGGGCCCATCTAGGAGTGGCACTGCAGTGTCACGCAGGATGGCCCTTCCAAAAAACCCTCCCCAAACAGCACATGACGCAAAGAAAAATAAAAGAAAAAAGAGGTGCAAGATGGAATTGTCCTTGGGCCCTCCCACCCACCCTTATGTTGTATAAACAGGACATGCACACTTTAACCAACCCATCATTTCAGTGACAGGGTCTGCCACACGACTGTGACTGATATGACGGGTTGGTTTGGACCCCCCCCCCAAAAAAGAAGCAATTAATCTCTCCTTGCACAAACTGGCTCTACAGAGGCAAGATGTCCACCTCATCATCATCCTCCGATATATCACCGTGTACATCCCCCTCCTCACAGATTATCAATTCGTCCCCACTGGAATCCACCATCTCAGCTCCCTGTGTACTTTGTGGAGGCAATTGCTGCTGGTCAATGTCTCCGCGGAGGAATTGATTATAATTCATTTTAATGAACATCATCTTCTCCACATTTTCTGGATGTAAGAATGAACCAAACCTGGCGCTGTGATTTACACAAATGTTTTGAAGCTGCTCTCTATAGGGCTATTGGTATATATGCCCCAAATATAAAGCACAAAAAAGAAAATCAAGAGAGCGCTAGTTCACATTTGATGTGGATATTTTATTTATATTAAATGAAAAAAAGTTATAAGAAAAATTCATTATTTCTCTAGCAATGTTTAAAACATTTCAACTTATTGCCGGCCGGCAGAAACACTCTCACCACATAAAAAATAATAATAATTCTAAAACAGGACAATTCCCTTTCTTAAAAAAGAACAATTTGCATGAATCCTAAAAATACAGCTATTTATATAGTAATCAGTGAATGCTTCACAATTTTTCTCACAGATTGTATATGTATTAATTTTAACCATGGATGTAATACTAGTCACATATTTTAAGCAAAGTCTCTCCAGAGAATTGAAACCTGTATTCAGTTGCTTTTTGAAATCTTGCTACAATGTAACAGTCCACGTATCAAAATTGTGAAGAAATGCTGAAGATATTCCTGGGTATGTTTATGAAACAATGAAACAACATTCAAATGAGCTATAATGATTAGTGGCAATTGCTTTCACTGGTAATTATTTGCTCTTAGATGAATATGCTCGTTAAGCCAATATACTTTCACAGATGTTTGAGCCAGTTATCCGTAGCCTGTACTGAATATATAGAATGAATGTTTTGTCATGCAAAAATGTCTCCGAAGCAATCACCGTGCGTGTGATAATGCTCCCGGCTGATTGACTCACCGATCACCTGTTAGCTGTGGGACTTAAATTTCTCATCTATCCACGGCAGCAGACAGTTCGTCCTCCCGGCTTTTGATGGTAATATCTTGTAGGCGGAGAAACGCGTCTGTCTATCATTGCCCGCACAGATAGCGGAGGAATCCATACGGAGGAACTCACACCAGCCTGATCGGTGTAAACCGACACCACCTGAGAAGGGAAAACTACCACCAGCTTGAATTCACGGACTCCGGATAAGGCTAAAGGTACAAGATATTACCATCAAAAGCCGGGAGGACGAACTGTCTGCTGCCGTGGATAGATGAGAAATTTAAGTCCCACAGCTAACAGGTGATCGGTGAGTCAATCAGCCGGGAGCATTATCACACGCACGGTGATTGCTTCGGAGACATTTTTGCATGACAAAACATTCATTCTATATATTCAGTACAGGCTACGGATAACTGGCTCAAACATCTGTGAAAGTATATTGGCTTAACGAGCATATTCATCTAAGAGCAAATAATTACCAGTGAAAGCAATTGCCACTAATCATTATAGCTCATTTGAATGTTGTTTCATTGTTTCATAAACATACCCAGGAATATCTTCAGCATTTCTTCACAATTTTGATACGTGGACTGTTACATTGTAGCAAGATTTCAAAAAGCAACTGAATACAGGTTTCAATTCTCTGGAGAGACTTTGCTTAAAATATGTGACTAGTATTACATCCATGGTTAAAATTAATACATATACAATCTGTGAGAAAAATTGTGAAGCATTCACTGATTACTATATAAATAGCTGTATTTTTAGGATTCATGCAAATTGTTCTTTTTTAAGAAAGGGAATTGTCCTGTTTTAGAATTATTATTATTTTTTATGTGGTGAGAGTGTTTCTGCCGGCCGGCAATAAGTTGAAATGTTTTAAACATTGCTAGAGAAATAATGAATTTTTCTTATAACTTTTTTTCATTTAATATAAATAAAATATCCACATCAAATGTGAACTAGCGCTCTCTTGATTTTCTTTTTTCTGGATGTAACCTCGTACGCCGATTGCTGACAAGGTGAGCGGCGGCACTAAACACTCTTTCGGAGTACACACTTGTGGGAGGGCAACTTAGGTAGAATAAAGCCAGTTTGTGCAAGGGCCTCCAAATTGCCTCTTTTTCCTGCCAGTATAAGTACGGACTGTGTGACGTGCCTACTTGGATGCGGTCACTCATATAATCCTCCACCATTCTTTCAATGTTGAGAGAATCATATGCAGTGACAGTAGACGACATGTCCGTAATCGTTGTCAGGTCCTTCAGTCCGGACCAGATGTCAGCATCAGCAGTCGCTCCAGACTGCCCTGCATCACCGCCAGCGGGTGGGCTCGGAATTCTGAGCCTTTTCCTCGCACCCCCAGTTGCGGGAGAATGTGAAGGAGGAGATGTTGACAGGTCGCGTTCCGCTTGACTTGACAATTTTCTCACCAGCAGGTCTTTCAACCCCAGCAGACTTGTGTCTGCCGGAAAGAGAGATCCAAGGTAGGCTTTAAATCTAGGATCGAGCACGGTGGCCAAAATGTAGTGCTCTGATTTCAACAGATTGACCACCCGTGAATCCTTGTTAAGCGAATTAAGGGCTCCATCCACAAGTCCCACATGCCTAGCGGAATCGCTCCGTGTTAGCTCCTCCTTCAATGTCTCCAGCTTCTTCTGCAAAAGCCTGATGAGGGGAATGACCTGACTCAGGCTGGCAGTGTCTGAACTGACTTCACGTGTGGCAAGTTCAAAGGGCATCAGAACCTTGCACAACGTTGAAATCATTCTCCACTGCGCTTGAGACAGGTGCATTCCACCTCCTATATCGTGCTCAATTGTATAGGCTTGAATGGCCTTTTGCTGCTCCTCCAACCTCTGAAGCATATAGAGGGTTGAATTCCACCTCGTTACCACTTCTTGCTTCAGATGATGGCAGGGCAGGTTCAGTAGTTTTTGGTGGTGCTCCAGTCTTCTGTACATGGTGCCTGTACGCCGAAAGTGTCCCGCAATTCTTCTGGCCACCGACAGCATCTCTTGCACGCCCCTGTCCTTTTTTAAAAAATTCTGCACCACCAAATTCAAGGTATGTGCAAAACATGGGACGTGCTGGAATTTGCCCATATTTAATGCACACACAATATTGCTGGCGTTGTCCGATGCCACAAATCCACAGGAGAGTCCAATTGGGGTAAGCCATTCCGCGATGATCTTCCTCAGTTGCCGTAAGAGGTTTTCAGCTGTGTGCGTATTCTGGAAAGCGGTGATACAAAGCGTAGCCTGCCTAGGAAAGAGTTGGCGTTTGCGAGATGCTGCTACTGGTGCCGCCGCTGCTGTTCTTGCGGCGGGAGTCCATACATCTACCCAGTGGGCTGTCACAGTCATATAGTCCTGACCCTGCCCTGCTCCACTTGTCCACATGTCCGTGGTTAAGTGGACATTGGGTACAACTGCATTTTTTAGGACACTGGTGAGTCTTTTTCTGACGTCCGTGTACATTCTCGGTATCGCCTGCCTAGAGAAGTGGAACCTAGATGGTATTTGGTAACGGGGGCACACTGCCTCAATAAATTGTCTAGTTCCCTGTGAACTAACGGCGGATACCGGACGCACGTCTAACACCAACATAGTTGTCAAGGCCTCAGTTATCCGCTTTGCAGCAGGATGACTGCTGTGATATTTCATCTTCCTCGCAAAGGACTGTTGAACAGTCAATTGCTTACTGGAAGTAGTACAAGTGGGCTTACGACTTCCCCTCTGGGATGACCATCGACTCCCAGCAGCAACAACAGCAGCGCCAGCAGCAGTAGGCGTTACACGCAAGGATGCATCGGAGGAATCCCAGGCAGGAGAGGACTCGTCAGAATTGCCAGTGACATGGCCTGCAGGACTATTGGCATTCCTGGGGAAGGAGGAAATTGACACTGAGGGAGTTGGTGGGGTGGTTTGCGTGAGCTTGGTTACAAGAGGAAGGGATTTACTGGTCAGTGGACTGCTTCCGCTGTCGCCCAAAGTTTTTGAACTTGTCACTGACTTATTATGAATGCGCTGCAGGTGACGTATAAGGGAGGATGTTCCGAGGTGGTTAACGTCCTTACCCCTACTTATTACAGCTTGACAAAGGCAACACACGGCTTGACACCTGTTGTCCGCATTTCTGTTGAAATACTTCCACACCGAAGAGCTGATTTTTTTGGTATTTTCACCAGGCATGTCAGTGGCCATATTCCTCCCACGGACAACAGGTGTCTCCCCGGGTGCCTGACTTAAACAAACCACCTCACCATCAGAATCCTCCTGGTCAATTTCCTCCCCAGCGCCAGCAACACCCATATCCTCCTCATCCTGGTGTACTTCAACACTGACATCTTCAATCTGACTATCAGGAACTGGACTGCGGGTGCTTCTTCCAGCACTTGCAGGGGGCGTGCAAATGGTGGAAGGCGCATGCTCTTTACGTCCAGTGTTGGGAAGGTCAGGCATCGCAACCGACACAATTGGACTCTCCTTGTGGATTTGGGATTTCGAAGAACGCACAGTTCTTTGCGGTGCTTTTGCCAGCTTGAGTCTTTTCAGTTTTCTAGCGAGAGGCTGAGTGCTTCCATCCTCATGTGAAGCTGAACCACTAGCCATGAACATAGGCCAGGGCCTCAGCCGTTCCTTGCCACTCCGTGTGGTAAATGGCATATTGGCAAGTTTACGCTTCTCCTCCGACAATTTTATTTTAGGTTTTGGAGTCCTTTTTTTACTGATATTTGGTGTTTTGGATTTGACATGCTCTGTACTATGACATTGGGCATCGGCCTTGGCAGACGACGTTGCTGGCATTTCATCGTCTCGGCCATGACTAGTGGCAGCAGCTTCAGCACGAGGTGGAAGTGGATCTTGATCTTTCCCTAATTTTGGAACCTCAACATTTTTGTTCTCCATATTTTAATAGGCACAACTAAAAGGCACCTCAGGTAAACAATGGAGATGGATGGATACTAGTATACAATTATGGATGGACTGCCGAGTGCCGACACAGAGGTAGCTACAGCCGTGGACTATTGTACTGTACTGTGTCTGCTGCTAATATAGACTGGATGATAATGAGATGTAGTATGTATGTATAAAGAAGAAAGAAAAAAAAACCACGGGTAGGTGGTATACAATTATGGATGGACTGCCGAGTGCCGACACAGAGGTAGCTACAGCCGTGGACTACCGTACTGTGTCTGCTGCTAATATAGACTGGTTGATAATGATATGTAGTATGTATAAAGAAGAAAGAAAAAAAAAAACACGGGTAGGTGGTATACAATTATGGACGGACTGCCGAGTGCCGACACAGAGGTAGCTACAGCCGTGGACTACCGTACTGTACTGTGTCTGCTGCTAATATAGACTGGATGATAATGAGATGTAGTATGTATAAAGAAGAAAGAAAAAAAAACCACGGGTAGGTGGTATACAATTATGGACGGACTGCCGAGTGCCGACACAGAGGTAGCTACAGCCGTGGACTACCGTACTGTACTGTGTCTGCTGCTAATATAGACTGGATGATAATGAGATGTAGTATGTATAAAGAAGAAAGAAAAAAAAACCATGGGTAGGTGGTATACAATTATGGACGGACTGCCGAGTGCCGACACAGAGGTAGCTACAGCCGTGGACTACCGTACTGTGTCTGCTGCTAATATAGACTGGTTGATAATGAGATGTAGTATGTATAAAGAAGAAAGAAAAAAAAAACCACGGGTAGGTGGTATACAATTATGGACGGACTGCCGAGTGCCGACACAGAGGTAGCTACAGCCGTGGACTACCGTACTGTACTGTGTCTGCTGCTAATATAGACTGGATGATAATGAGATGTAGTATGTATAAAGAAGAGGGAAAAAAAAACCACGGGTAGGTGGTATACAATTATGGACGGACTGCCGAGTGCCGACACAGAGGTAGCTACAGCCGTGGACTACCGTACTGTACTGTGTCTGCTGCTAATATAGACTGGATGATAATGAGATGTAGTATGTATAAAGAAGAAAGAAAAAAAAACCACGGGTAGGTGGTATACAATTATGGACGGACTGCCGAGTGCCGACACAGAGGTAGCTACAGCCGTGGACTACCGTACTGTACTGTGTCTGCTGCTAATATAGACTGGATGATAATGAGATGTAGTATGTATAAAGAAGAAAGAAAAAAAAACCACGGGTAGGTGGTATACAATTATGGATGGACTGCCGAGTGCCGACACAGAGGTAGCTACAGCCGTGGACTACCGTACTGTGTCTGCTGCTAATATAGACTGGTTGATAATGAGATGTAGTATGTATAAAGAAGAAAGAAAAAAAAAACCACGGGTAGGTGGTATACAATTATGGACGGACTGCCGAGTGCCGACACAGAGGTAGCTACAGCCGTGGACTACCGTACTGTACTGTGTCTGCTGCTAATATAGACTGGATGATAATGAGATGTAGTATGTATAAAGAAGAAAGAAAAAAAAACCACGGGTAGGTGGTATACAATTATGGATGGACTGCCGAGTGCCGACACAGAGGTAGCTACAGCCGTGGACTACCGTACTGTGTCTGCTGCTAATATAGACTGGTTGATAATGAGATGTAGTATGTATAAAGAAGAAAGAAAAAAAAACCACGGGTAGGTGGTATACAATTATGGACGGACTGCCGAGTGCCGACACAGAGGTAGCTACAGCCGTGGACTACCGTACTGTACTGTGTCTGCTGCTAATATAGACTGGATGATAATGAGATGTAGTATGTATAAAGAAGAAAGAAAAAAAAAAACCACGGGTAGGTGGTATACAATTATGGATGGACTGCCGAGTGCCGACACAGAGGTAGCTACAGCCGTGAACTACCGTACTGTGTCTGCTGCGACTGGATGATAAATAATGATATAAAAATATATATATATCACTACTGCAGCCGGACAGGTATATATTATATAATGACGGACCTGCTGGACACTGTCTGTCAGCAGAATGAGTTTTTTATTTTATAGAATAAAAAAACACCACACAAGTCACACGACGTGTGTTTAACTTTTACAGGCAGACATTCACAATACAATATAGTATACTATATACTGGTGGTCAGGTCACTGGTCAGTCACACTGGCAGTGGCACTCCTGCAGAAAAAAAGTGTGCACTGTTTAATTTTAATATGTACTCCTGGCTCCTGCTATAACCTAACTGCTCCCCAGTCTCCCCCACAATTAAGCTGTGTGAGCACAGTCAGATATTATACATAGATGATGCAGCAGCACACTGGGCTGAGCACAGATATGGTATGTGACTGAGTCACTGTGTATCGTTTTTTCAGGCAGAGAACGGATTATATTAAATAATATAAAACTGCACTGGTGGTCACTGGTCAGTCACTAGTATAACTAACTAATACTATCAGCAACATTCTGCACTCTCTGTCTGAGTACTCCTCCTAAGCTCCAGTAAATGAAGTGTCACTGTCTCACTCTGTCACTAGTATACATAGGCGTGCGCACGGGGGGTGCCTGGTGCGCACAGGCACCCCCTAATGTCGGGCACCCCCCGCATGCCAGGTCCGCTGCTGCAGCCCACTGAATTAAAGAAGTGGCCCGCCGTCACATCTCCCACATCATTTTGTGGCGAGCGGGCAGTGCTAGACAGCGGCAGTGGTCTCCCATAACCCCGCCTCCCTCTGTCCCCGTTCAGACATTGCCGGTGATGACGTAGTGACGTCATAGCCGCACGTCTGTAAGCGCTGCCGCGGGAAGAGGAGCCGCGGCCCGCAAAGCCTAGAAAGGATACTGAAAAGAGAGGTGGAGGAGGACTGCACGCACAGAGGAGCTCAAAATAGAGGTACGAAAGCTCCACTGGGGGAGATGCATGAGGGGAGGGGGAGACACAAGGGGGGAGATGAGCGAGATGAGCTGCATGAGGGGAGGGGGAGACACAAGGGGGGAGATGAGCTGCATGAAGGGAGGGGGAGACACAAATGGGGAGATGAGCTGCATGAGGGGAGGGGGAGACACAAGTGGGGAGATGAGCTGCATGAGGGGGGGAGACACAAGTGGGGAGATGAGCTGCATGAGGGGAGGGGGAGACACAAGTGGGGAGATGAGCTGCATGAGGGGAGGGGGAGACACAAGTGGGGAGATGAGCTGCATGAGGGGAGGGGGAGACACAAGGAGGGAGATGAGCTGCATGAGGGGAGGGGGAGACACAAGGGGGGAGATGAGCTGCACGAGGGGAGGGGGAGACACAAGGAGGGAGATGAGCTGCATGAGGGGAGGGGGAGACACAAGGGGGGAGATGAGCTGCACGAGGGGAGGGGGAGACACAAGGAGGGAGATGAGCTGCATGAGGGGAGGGGGAGACACAAGGAGGGAGATGAGCTGCACGCGGGGAGAGGGAGACACAAGGGTCGAGATGAGCTGCATGAGGGGAGGGGGAGACACAAGGGGGGAGATGAGCTGCATGAGGGGAGGGGGAGACACAAGTGGGGAGATGAGCTGCTTGAGGGGAGGGGGAGACACAAGGGGGGAGATGAGCTGCACGAGGGAGGGGGAGACACAAGGAGGGAGATGAGCTGCATGAGGGGAGGGGGAGACACAAGGAGGGAGATGAGCTGCATGAGGGGGGAGACACAAGGGGGGAGATGAGCTGCATGAGGGGAGGGGGAGACACAAGGGGGGAGATGAGCTGCACGAGGGGAGGGGGAGACACAAGGAGGGAGATGAGCTGCATGAGGGGAGGGGGAGACACAAGGGGGGAGATGAGCTGCACGAGGGGAGGGGGAGACACAAGGAGGGAGATGAGCTGCATGAGGGGAGGGGGAGACACAAGGAGGGAGATGAGCTGCATGAGGGGGGAGACACAAGGGGGGAGATGAGCTGCATGAGGGGAGGGGGAGACACAAGGGGGGAGATGAGCTGCACGAGGGGAGGGGGAGACACAAGGAGGGAGATGAGCTGCACGAGGGGAGGGGGAGACACAAGGAGGGAGATGAGCTGCATGAGGGGAGGGGGAGACACAAGGGGGAGATGAGCTGCATGAGGGGAGGGGGAGACACAAGGAGGGAGATGAGCTGCATGAGGGGAGGGGGAGACACAAGGAGGGAGATGAGCTGCACGCGGGGAGAGGGAGACACAAGGGTCGAGATGAGCTGCATGAGGGGAGGGGGAGACACAAGGGGGGAGATGAGCTGCATGAGGGGAGGGGGAGACACAAGTGGGGAGATGAGCTGCATGAGGGGAGGGGGAGACACAAGTGGGGAGATGAGCTGCATGAGGGGAGGGGGAGACACAAGTGGGGAGATGAGCTGCATGAGGGGAGGGGGAGACACAAGGAGGGAGATGAGCTGCATGAGGGGAGGGGGAGACACAAGTGGGGAGATGAGCTGCATGAGGGGAGGGGGAGACACAAGGGGGAGATGAGCTGCACGAGGGGAGGGGGAGACACAAGGGGGGAGATGAGCTGCACGAGGGGAGGGGGAGACACAAGTGGGGAGATGAGCTGCATGAGGGGGGGAGACACAAGTGGGGAGATGAGCTGCATGAGGGGAGGGGGAGACACAAGTGGGGAGATGAGCTGCATGAGGGGAGGGGGAGACACAAGGAGGGAGATGAGCTGCATGAGGGGAGGGGGAGACACAAGGAGGGAGATGAGCTGCATGAGGGGAGGGGGAGACACAAGGAGGGAGATGAGCTGCATGAGGGGAGGGGGAGACACAAGGGGGAGATGAGCTGCATGAGGGGAGGGGGAGACACAAGGGGGGAGGGGGAGACACAAGGGGGGAGATGAGCTGCACGAGGGGAGGGGGAGACACAAGGAGGGAGATGAGCTGCACGAGGGGAGGGGGAGACACAAGGAGAGAGATGAGCTGCACGTGGGGAGAGGGAGACACAAGGGTCGAGATGAGCTGCATGAGGGGAGGGGGAGACACAAGGGGGGAGATGAGCTGCATGAGGGGAGGGGGAGACACAAGGGGGAGATGAGCTGCATGAGTGGAGGGGGAGACACAAGGAGGGAGATGAGCTGCATGAGGGGAGGGGGAGACACAAGGAGGGAGATGAGCTGCATGAGGGGAGGGGGAGACACAAGGAGGGAGATGAGCTGCATGAGGGGAGGGGGAGACACAAGGAGGGAGATGAGCTGCACGCGGGGAGAGGGAGACACAAGGGTCGAGATGAGCTGCATGAGGGGAGGGGGAGACACAAGGGGGGAGATGAGCTGCATGAGGGGAGTGGGAGACACAAGAGGGGAGATGAGCTGCATGAGGGGAGTGGGAGACACAAGAGGTGTGATAAGCTACATGGGGGGGGCACATAAGAAGAGAAACTGTATGGGGTATGAGATTAGCTGTGTAAGGGAGGGTGAGCTGTATGAGCGGGGAGAAATTTGAGGTGGGAGAGCTGTGTGAGGGCTAAGATGTGTCAGAGAAGAGCTACGTCAGGTATAAGATGTGTCAGGGGCAAGAGATGCGTGAGTGATGTGTCGGAGAAGAGCAGAGTCAGATATTAGGCTGGGGCCACACATAGCAGCCAAGCAGGTCCCGTTCAGCGGGACCTGCTTGGCCGCATGGAGACTGCACAGGGGTACCTATGCAGGCGCCCACACGTGCGTCAGTCCCGCCGCCGCAGGATCCAACCGCAGCATTCCATATGTCACTGGCCGGATCTGTGTGCAGACAAAACCCCCCTCCCGGCTAAGTGGGTCCCGTTCAGAGGGACCGCTTGGCCGCTATGTGTGGCCCCAGCCTAAGACGTGTCAGAGGAAAGAACTGCATCAGGTATCAGACGTGTCAGGGGCAAGAACTGCACATGGGATAAGGTGTGTGCAGGAAGTAGTTACAGGATGGACAGTAAATATATCAATTCCAGAATGTAGGTGCCGGTATGTTGTCAGCATGCTACTTACAGCATGTTAACTAGATCAAGAGTAACACTTTATACATACTGCCTACCCAGCAGGTTTACTGTTGTAATGCCGATCCAGTTAAAATTAGAGATGAGCGGGTTCGGTTTCTCTGAATCCGAACCCGCCCGAACTTCATGGTTTTTTTCACGGGTCCGAGCAGACTCGGATCCTCCCGCCTTGCTCGGTTAACCCGAGCGCGCCCGAACGTCATCATGACGCTGTCGGATTCTCGCGAGACTCGGATTCTATATAAGGAGCCGCGCGTCGCCGCCATTTTCACACGTGCATTGAGATTGATAGGGAGAGGACGTGGCTGGCGTCCTCTCCATTTAGATTATAAGAGAGAGAGATTTACTGGAGCTTAGGACTAGGAGGAGTACTGTAGAAGTGTAGAGAGTGCAGAGAGTTTACTAGTGAGTGACCACCAGACAGTGCAGTTTATTTAATATATCCGTTCTCTGCCTGAAAAAAGCGATACACACAGTGACTCAGTCACATACCATATCTGTGTGCACTGCTCAGGCTCAGCCCAGTGTGCTGCATCATCTATATATATTATATATCTGTCTGACTGCTCAGCTCACACAGCTTATAATTGTGGGGGAGACTGGGGAGCACTGCAGTGCCAGTTATAGGTTATAGCAGGAGCCAGGAGTACATAATATTATATAGTGAGTGACCACCAGACAGTGCAGTTTATTTAATATATCCGTTCTCTGCCTGAAAAAAGCGATACACACAGTGACTCAGTCACATACCATATCTGTGTGCACTGCTCAGGCTCAGCCCAGTGTGCTGCATCATCTATATATATTATATATCTGTCTGACTGCTCAGCTCACACAGCTTATAATTGTGGGGGAGACTGGGGAGCACTGCAGTGCCAGTTATAGGTTATAGCAGGAGCCAGGAGTACATAATATTATATTAAAATTAAACAGTGCACACTTTTGCTGCAGGAGTGCCACTGCCAGTGTGACTGACCAGTGACCTGACCACACTGACCACCAGTATAGTTAGTAGTATACTTATATTGTGATTGCCTGAAAAAGTTAAACACTCGTCGTGTGACTTCACTTGTGTGTTGTTGTTTTTTTTTATTCTATAAAAATAAAACTCATTCTGCTGACAGACAGTGTCCAGCAGGTCCGTCATTATATAATATATAATATATACCTGTCCGGCTGCAGTAGTGATATATATATTTTTTTTATATCATTTATCATCCAGTCGCAGCAGACACAGTACGGTAGTTCACGGCTGTGGCTACCTCTGTGTCTGCACTCGGCAGGCAGTCCGTCCATAATTGTATACCACCTAACCATGGTTTTTTTTTTCTTCTTTATACATACATACTACTACGACATCTCTTTATCAACCAGTCTATATTAGCAGCAGACACAGTACAGTACGGTAGTTCACGGCTGTGGCTACCTCTGTGTCTGCACTCGGCAGGCAGTCCGTCCATAATTGTATACCACCTAACCGTGGTTTTTTTTCTTTCTTCTTTATACATACATAGTTACATAGACATCTCTTTATCAACCAGTCTATATTAGCAGCAGACACAGTACAGTACGGTAGTTCACGGCTGTGGCTACCTCTGTGTCTGCACTCGGCAGGCAGTCCGTCCATAATTGTATACCACCTAACCGTGGTTTTTTTTTCTTTCTTCTTTATACATACATAGTTACATAGACATCTCTTTATCAACCAGTCTATATTAGCAGCAGACACAGTACAGTACGGTAGTTCACGGCTGTGGCTACCTCTGTGTCTGCACTCGGCAGGCAGTCCGTCCATAATTGTATACCACCTAACCGTGGTTTTTTTTTCTTTCTTCTTTATACATACATAGTTACATAGACATCTCTTTATCAACCAGTCTATATTAGCAGCAGACACAGTACAGTACGGTAGTTCACGGCTGTGGCTACCTCTGTGTCTGCACTCGGCAGGCAGTCCGTCCATAATTGTATACCACCTAACCGTGGTTTTTTTTTCTTTCTTCTTTATACATACATACTACTACGACATCTCTTTATCAACCAGTCTATATTATTAGCAGCAGACACAGTACAGTACGGTAGTTCACGGCTGTGGCTACCTCTGTGTCTGCACTCGGCAGGCAGTCCGTCCATAATTGTATACCACCTAACCGTGGTTTTTTTTTCTTTCTTCTTTATACATACATAGTTACATAGACATCTCTTTATCAACCAGTCTATATTAGCAGCAGACACAGTACAGTACGGTAGTTCACGGCTGTGGCTACCTCTGTGTCTGCACTCGGCAGGCAGTCCATAATTGTATACTAGTATCCATCTCCATTGTTTACCTGAGGTGCCTTTTAGTTGTGCCTATTAAAATATGGAGAACAAAAATGTTGAGGTTCCAAAATTAGGGAAAGATCAAGATCCACTTCCACCTCGTGCTGAAGCTGCTGCCACTAGTCATGGCCGAGACGATGAAATGCCAGCAACGTCGTCTGCCAAGGCCGATGCCCAATGTCATAGTACAGAGCATGTCAAATCCAAAACACCAAATATCAGAAAAAAAAGGACTCCAAAACCTAAAATAAAATTGTCGGAGGAGAAGCGTAAACTTGCCAATATGCCATTTACGACACGGAGTGGCAAGGAACGGCTGAGGCCCTGGCCTATGTTCATGGCTAGTGGTTCAGCTTCACATGAGGATGGAAGCACTCAGCCTCTCGCTAGAAAAATGAAAAGACTCAAGCTGGCAAAAGCAGCACAGCAAAGAACTGTGCATTCTTCGAAATCCCAAATCCACAAGGAGAGTCCAATTGTGTCGGTTGCGATGCCTGACCTTCCCAACACTGGACGTGAAGATAATCTGTGAGGAGGGGGATGTACACGGTGATATATCGGAGGGTGATGATGAGGTGGACATCTTGCCTCTGTAGAGCCAGTTTGTGCAAGGAGAGATTAATTGCTTCTTTTTTGGGGGGGGGTCCAAACCAACCCGTCATATCAGTCACAGTCGTGTGGCAGACCCTGTCACTGAAATGATGGGTTGGTTAAAGTGTGCATGTCCTGTTTTGTTTATACAACATAAGGGTGGGTGGGAGGGCCCAAGGACAATTCCATCTTGCACCTCTTTTTTCTTTTCTTTTTCTTTGCATCATGTGCTGATTGGGGAGGGTTTTTTGGAAGGGACATCCTGCGTGACACTGCAGTGCCACTCCTAAATGGGCCCGGTGTTTGTGTCGGCCACTAGGGTCGCTAATCTTACTCACACAGTCAGCTACCTCATTGCGCCTCTTTTTTTCTTTGCGTCATGTGCTGTTTGGGGAGGGTTTTTTGGAAGGGACATCCTGCGTGACACTGCAGTGCCACTCCTAGATGGGCCCGGTGTTTGTGTCGGCCACTAGGGTCGCTAATCTTACTCACACAGCTACCTCATTGCGCCTCTTTTTTTCTTTGCGTCATGTGCTGTTTGGGGAGGGTTTTTTGGAAGGGACATCCTGCGTGACACTGCAGTGCCACTCCTAGATGGGCCCGGTGTTTGTGTCGGCCACTAGGGTCGCTAATCTTACTCACACAGCTACCTCATTGCGCCTCTTTTTTTCTTTGCGTCATGTGCTGTTTGGGGAGGGTTTTTTGGAAGGGCCATGCTGCGTGACACTGCAGTGCCACTCCTAGATGGGCCCGGTGTTTGTGTCGGCCACTAGGGTCGCTAATCTTACTCACACAGCTACCTCATTGCGCCTCTTTTTTTCTTTGCGTCATGTGCTGTTTGGGGAGGGTTTTTTGGAAGGGACATCCTGCGTGACACTGCAGTGCCACTCCTAGATGGGCCCGGTGTTTGTGTCGGCCACTAGGGTCGCTTATCTTACTCACACAGCGACCTCGGTGCAAATTTTAGGACTAAAAATAATATTGTGAGGTGTGAGGTATTCAGAATAGACTGAAAATGAGTGTAAATTATGGTTTTTGAGGTTAATAATACTTTGGGATCAAAATGACCCCCAAATTCTATGATTTAAGCTGTTTTTTAGTGTTTTTTGAAAAAAACACCCGAATCCAAAACACACCCGAATCCGACAAAAAAAATTCGGTGAGGTTTTGCCAAAACGCGTTCGAACCCAAAACACGGCCGCGGAACCGAACCCAAAACCACAACACAAAACCCGAAAAATTTCAGGCGCTCATCTCTAGTTAAAATGCTCTAAGTAATGTCATCCTTGTTCACAGGCTAGTGCTTGCATTCTGGGATTGACTTAGGGTCGATCCAACGTATCCATCCCATTCAGTCCTCCCCCATTATTTTTGCATTCTTAATCTCGCCCACTTGCACTAATTTTAAAGTTGTGCAAGACATTCCCAGTAGGTGGTGCTAGACACGCCCAGTCGGTAGTGCTAGCCACACCCAATAGGCGGTGCTAAACACACCCCTCTAGCGGTGCACACCCTAATAAAATGTGCTGCGCACACCTATGCTAGTATAACTAACTAATACTATCAGCAAAATTCTGCACTCTCTGTCTGAGTACTCCTCCTAAGCTCCAGTAAATGAAGTGTCACTGTCTCACTCTCACTCTCCTATCTATTTCTTCTCTAAACGGAGAGGACGCCAGCCACGTCCTCTCACTATCAATCTCAATGCACGTGTAAAATGGCGGCGACGCGCGGCTCCTTATATAGAATCCGAGTCTCGCGATAGAATCCGAGCCTCGCGAGAATCCGACAGCGTCATGATGACGTTCGGGCGCGCTCGGGTTAACCGAGCAAGGCGGGAAGATCCGAGTCGCTCGGACCCGTGTAAAAAAAGCTGAAGTTCGGGCGGGTTCGGATTCCGAGGAACCGAACCCGCTCATCTCTAATATATACACACACAGGTCACACACACACAGCATGCACATATATACACAGGTCACACACACACACAGCATGCACATATATACACACACAGGTCACACACACACAGCATGCACATATATACACACACAGATCAGACATACACAGCATGCACATATATACCAGGGACGTGCAGTCACGGGAGGCAGTGACTCCCCTGTCATTAATTATTAAAATAACACAAAGAAGATACTTATGACACATATTATGTGTCATAAGTATATGCTTTATATTATTTTAATAATTTTTATGCATAAAAAAAAGTTTACATTTGTGTTTCGGAGGCACCGCTCCAGGTGCCTCCCGATATCAATGAGACCGGGCCGGAAGCGGGGGGCGGGGTCGACCATCGGGCAGTAAAAGCGCACTAAAAATAGTAACGCAAGCGGCACTTAAACTAGTGCCTCTGTGACAGGGGCGTTGCTTTCAGCCATGTGAAAGCACGCCCCCTGTCACTGACACAGCTCTTATTGGGCAGTGGGCAGTTCTCATCTAGCCGAGCACTGGCTGCGCTCGGCACTTACAGGCAGGGGGCGGATCGGCTTGTGAGAAAACGGCAGCCGGTCCCTGCCTGACAGCAAACGACCCCACTACCCGGGCCGGCTGCCACAAGTGTAAGTCACCCACCGCCGCTCAAACTATACAGCAGCGCCAGGGAGAGTACTGATTAAGGCTGCAACGGAGACAGCGGTTAGCACTGGGATAGGGGGTACTATGACCTCCGTTGCAGCCCTACTCTCCCTGCAAATGATGCAGCTTTAGCAGGAGAATGGCGGGGGGGGCGGGCGGCGGCCAGCAGCAGCAGAAGAGGGGTGTGGGGTTGTATGTTTCCAACATAACCTGTGTATTTTGAAAATGTGTCAGATGGTAATACATACAGCTATGCACCAGCAAGGGGATTTGTTAAGGATCCTTGACAAATCCCATTCTGGTGCACAGGTGTACATATTACCATCTGACAAATTTTCAAAATACACAGGTCATGTTGGAAAAATACCAACCCCCCCCACTCCCCACCACTTCCATTCCCTGTTGGAATATACAGCAGCGGCATTACCCCTTCTAAAGGTGCATCATATGCAGGGAGAACTGGGCTGCTATGGAGGTCATGCCCCCATCCCAGTGCTGATCATGTACAGCTGGAGAAGAGGTTCGGCGCCACTCCCCCCCCCCCAACCCGATTGCAGGCCGCGTCCACCCCAATGTCCAAGCTCCCCTGGATCACACAGGAAAGAGTCAGGTGTGAGGTACCGGAGAAGAGGGACCCATCACTTCCACTCTTGATGTCCGAGTGTCCGCCGGTCCTGTGTGAGCCTGCTGTCAGTATGGAGGGAGCACCGGTGGCCGGGACCCAGGAGCTAAAGAGGAGGTAAAATCCTTGCTCAGCTTATTCTAAGTTATGCTCGCCGAGTCCCTTCCACTCTCATCCCACCCACATCTTCCCACCACTACTCCCATCCTGCCCCCCGTCTATTACTCCCTGCCTGCCCTCCTACTCTGCACTACTCTTACTCCCATCGTGTCTCCCACTTTCCACTACTACTTCCATCCTGCCCCCTGCTCCCCACCACTGCTCCTCACTACTACTACTCTCAGCCTGCTCCCTGCTCTTCACCATGACTACTCCCATCCCACCCCCTGCTCTGCACTTCTACTGCTCCCATCCTGCTTCCCACTATTCCTCCCACCCTGCCCCCAGCAGTGGCAGAGTGTATGGAGCTTGTGCTCCATGTTTCACAGTACAGTACCCACCCAAACTAACACTCCTGCCTCTGGAACATACCCGTAATCCGCCCCCCCACCCCTCTCCCCGGCCTCTTGAACACCCCCAGGCCAGTGGGTACATACAGTACACTACCCACCCTACCACCTCCTCCCCCTGGCCCCAGGGACACACATTCCCCACCCTGTCCACTGGCCCCCTATACACAGTACCCTCCCAAAATGGGGCAGCAGCAGTAGTGGGCATTGGCTCGGCGGCGGTAGGAGTCATCGGCGGGACTCAACAGACATTATGGCTCTAGTGCCTCACCAGCCACTGACCTCACCGCACGCCACTGATATATACACACACATATCGCACACACACATACAGCATGCACTTATACAAACACAGAGAGAGCTACCGCCCTCCTTCCGCACTCTGACCACTGGTCTTTCTCCCTGGTCTGTGCACCGCGGCAGGCAGAGGCACAAGGTTAACATGGAGGCAGGCAGAGGCACAGGGTTAACATGGAGAGCAGGGAGAGGTGAGCGGGGAGGAGTGACCTGCTCGCCGTATTCATGCTGCTGATCACCACTGTCTCCACTCTCTGCTGCTCCCCGGTGTCTCCGTCCAGGGAGGCTGCGCCCCGGCATCCCTAAGCCCGTCGCTTCCGCACACAGCAGTAACAGAGCCACCGCCTCCTCCGCTCCTAGTCAGACAGCAGTGCGGGCTCCGAAGGGGTTGGTGTCCAGGGAAGCGGCCTGGAAGTTGTAACACACGGGGCCGTGCGCCAGAAGTCACAGGAGACACTGACATTGTCCGAGGCAGGTGGGGATTGAGTGACCGCCGAATTTGGGTATGTCAGGCTGCGTTGTGGTGCCCAGTCCTTTAGTGTGACACCTTACCTGGCGTAATCGTAGGGCCAGCCCTGGCGGCAGTGATTGCAGCTACCCCCGGCTGAATGAGAGGAGAGGAGGAGGCGCGATGCAGGGGCCTCCGTTGGGGTGGAGTCTCTCAGGCCCTGTGAAGGTGGGCTGAATCCCAAGGAATGCTCCAAATCTGATGGCCAATCATATCTGCCTCAGAGACAGGGGCGTGCTTTCATATGGGCTGAAAGCATGCCCCTGTCACTGAGGCACTCATACTAGTGCCGCTTATACAGCTTTTTTAAATGGGCTTTTTACTGCCCATCATTTGGCCCCACCCCCTGCTTCCGAACCTTTACAATTGTCCGCTCGCGGTGCCTCCGATACTAATTTAAACCTATTTTTACAATGTACAAATGATTACAATAATATAAAGCATATACTTATGACACATAATATGTATTATTGTAATCATTAAAGACAGGGGAGGCACTGCTCGGCTGCGGGCTGAGGTGCCAGCTACTGACACCCACACTGGCGCTAGCTCTAAAAGCGGTTTTAACACTGTTTTAGCCATAAAAAGTACAATGCCATTATAGGGACCGCACGCCGTTATGGGGGCGGGGTTTCCCAGAGAGCGGGACCAGCGGTTCAGAGGCGCCATTTCCAGTGGCTCCTAACTACAGGCTGCACACAGCACACTGCTCCTCCACAATCACTATATATGATACCAGGGGGATTATAGAAAGGGGAAGCATATAATTGTAAAGGAAACCAGCTGCCTTATTGCAGGCTCTGGTTTATGCCCAGCAGAGCACTGCTTTGACTGTGTGGGATTGTGTACTGGTCTTTCCCTCTCTATTCCACTCCATTCAGATGTCTGGGGTATTTCACTTATATATTGTGTGTTATTTCACTGAACTTTGTTATTTCAGCTATACCATACCTCCCAACATGACCCTCTCCAGGAGGGATAAAATGCTCTGCTTCTGGACTTTCATCTTAATTTAGGATTGCTGTCACCTGTTTTGAACAGGTTAATGGATAAGAAAGGTGTTTCACCACAGGTGATGGTAATCATAAATTAAGAGAAGTCCAGGAGCAGAGCATTCTGTCCCTCCTGGAGAGAGTCATGTTGGGAGGGGTTCACTACGGCTGGCCGGCGGTCGGGCTCCCGGCGACCAACATCCCGGCGCCGGGAGCCCGACCGCCGGCTTACCGACAGCGTGGCGAGCGCAAATGAGCCCCTTGCGGGCTCGCTGCGCTCGCCAGGCTACGGGCATGGTGGCGCGCTACGCGCGCCACACTATTTTATTCTCCCTCTATGGGGGTCGTGGACCCCCACGAGGGAAAATAAGTGTCGGTATGCCGGCTGTCGGTATGCCGGCTGTCGGGCTCCCGGCGCCGGTATACTGAGCGCCGGGAGCCCGACCGCCGGCATACAGAAGACCACCCGTTGGGAGGTATGCTATACTCAGGCTTGCCTACCCTCCCGCATTTAGCGGGAGGCTCCCGAATTTTAATTGAGCCTCCCGCTACCCTGCAAACCTTGCTTTGCCTCCCGGTTTTTAGGGTCCCTCTGTGAAAATATGTACTGCGCATGTGCGAGTCCATAAATGCTGGGGGTGGGGCCTGCACGGAATACTCACTGCCGTCGTTGTGGATAGTGCTGGTCGCTGTACTGCAGTGAAAGTCTGAGCGGAGGCTCATCACTGCAGCTAGCGTCACTGTGGGACAGGAGCTGCAGGCAGAGACTGCATCCTTCCACAGCCGGAGGGGGGTGGGAGGGTTAGCAGTGCAGGAAGGCACCCTATTGGAGAAGCCATCTCCCTGCCCTGCAGCTATCTGCAGTTGCAGGACAGCAGTGTCACGGTCCTTCAGTGCTGCAGATTGCCCTGGCCGGGTCTCCCTGGTCAAAAAAATAAAGGGAACACTTACACAACACAATGTAACTCCAAGTCAATCACACTTCTGTGAAATCAAACTGTCCACTTAGGAAGCAACACTGATTGACAATCAATTTCACATGCTGTTGTGCAAATGGAATAGACAACAGGTGGAAAATAAGATTTTACTTACCGGTAAATCTATTTCTCGTAGTCCGTAGTGGATGCTGGGGACTCCGTAAGGACCATGGGGAATAGACGGGCTCCGCAGGAGACAGGGCACTTTAAGAAAGAATTTGGATACTGGTGTGCTCTGGCTCCTCCCTCTATGTCCCTCCTCCAGACCTCAGTTAAAGAAACTGTGCCCGGAAGAGCTCACAGTACAAGGAAAGGATTTTGGAATCCAGGTCAAGACTCATACCAGTCACACCAATCACACCGTATAACTTGTGATAAACTTACCCAGTTAACAGTATGAACAACAACGGAGCATCAGATCAACCCTGATGCAACCAACATAACCCTTATTTAAGCAATAACTATATACAAGTATTGCAGAAGAAGTCCGCACTTGGGACGGGCGCCCAGCATCCACTACGGACTACGAGAAATAGATTTACCGGTAAGTAAAATCTTATTTTCTCTAACGTCCTAGTGGATGCTGGGGACTCCGTAAGGACCATGGGGATTATACCAAAGCTCCCAAACGGGCGGGAGAGTGCGGATGACTCTGCAGCACCGAATGAGCAAACACAAGGTCCTCCTCAGCCAGGGTATCAAACTTGTAGAACTTTGCAAAAGTGTTTGAACCTGACCAAGTAGCCACTCGGCAAAGCTGTATTGCCGAGACCCCTCGGGCAGCCGCCCAAGAAGAGCCCACCTTCCTAGTGGAATGGGCCTTAACTGATTTTGGCAGCGGCAATCCAGCCGCAGAATGAGCCTGCTGAATCGTATTACAGATCCAGCGAGCAATAGTTTGCTTTGAAGCAGGAGCACCAAGCTTGTTGGAAGCATACAGGATAAACAAAGATTCTGTTTTCCTGACCCTAGCCGTTCTGGCTACATAAACCTTCAAAGCCCTGACCACATCAAGTAACTCGGAATCCTCCAAGTCACGAGTAGCCACAGGCACCACAATAGGTTGGTTCATATGAAAGGATGACACCACTTTTGGCAGAAATTGTGGACGGGTCCGCAATTCTGCCCTGTCCATATGGAAAACCAGATAGGGGCTTTTATGTGACAAAGCCGCTAATTCTGACACACGCCTAGCTGAAGCCAAGGCTAATAGCATGACCACCTTCCAGGTGAGAAATTTTAATTCCACGGTTTTGAGAGGCTCAAACTAGAGATGAGCGGGTTCGGTTCCTCGGAATCCGAACCCGCCCGAACTTCATGTTTTTTTACACGGGTCCGAGCGACTCGGATCTTCCCGCCTTGCTCGGTTAACCCGAGCGCGCCCGAACGTCATCATCACGCTGTCGGATTCTCGCGAGGCTCGGATTCTATATAAGGAGCCGCGCGTCGCTGCCATTTTTCACACGTGCATTGAGATTCATAGGGAGAGGACGTGGCTGGCGTCCTCTCCGTTTATAGAGATTCGAGAAGAGAGTGAGACAGTCTCACTAGAGAGAGACACAGTAGTAATTTTGGGGAGCATTAGGAGGAGTACTACTACTACTAGTACTTGCTGAAGTGAAGTGATAGATAGTGTGACTGTATTGTATTATCTGACTTGTGGGGGAGACACTGACAGTGGGGAGCAGTTAGAGTCTGAGAGCAGGACTCAGGACTCAGGAGTACATACTACATATAACGTACAGTGCACACTTTTGCTGCCAGAGTGCCACACCAGTATAATATATATTGTGATTGTATGCTTAGGAGTACTACTTGCAAGTTGCTGATAGTGTGACCAGTGATCTGACCACCAGTTTAATAATCACCACCAGTTTAATTAATATATATATATATATAATTGTATATAATTAATATATATATAATATTAAAATTGTATACCACCTACCCGTGTTTTTTTTTTTTTTTCTTCTTTATACATACTACTATAGTAGCTTACTGTAGCAGTCTGCGGTGCTGCTGAGCTGACAGTGTCCAGCAGGTCCGTCATCAGTCATTACCTAATAAATATATATCTACCTGTCCGGCTGCAGTACTAGTGATATTATATATACATATATATATTGATTTCATATCATTATCATCCAGTCTATATTAGCAGCAGACACAGTACGTTAGTCCACGGCTGTAGCTACCTCTGTGTCGGCACTCGGCAGTCCATCCATAATTGTATACCACCTACCCGTGGTTTTTTTTTTTCTTTCTTCTTGATACATACTACGATAGTAGCTTACTGTAGCAGTCTGCGGTGCTGCTGAGCTGACAGTGTCCAGCAGGTCCGTCATCAGTCATCATTACCTAATAAATATATATCTACCTGTCCGGCTGCATTACTAGTGATATTATATATACATATATATATTGATTTCATATCATTATCATCCAGTCTATATTAGCAGCAGACACAGTACGTTAGTCCACGGCTGTAGCTACCTCTGTGTCGGCACTCAACAGTCCATCCATAATTGTATACCACCTACCCGTGGTTTTTTTTTTTTCTTTCTTCTTGATACATACTACTATAGTAGCTTACTGTAGCAGTCTGCGGTGCTGCTGAGCTGACAGTGTCCAGCAGGTCCGTCATCAGTCATCATTACCTAATAAATATATATCTACCTGTCCGGCTGCAGTACTAGTGATATTATATATACATATATATATTGATTTCATATCATTATCATCCAGTCTATATTAGCAGCAGACACAGTACGTTAGTCCACGGCTGTAGCTACCTCTGTGTCGGCACTCGGCAGTCCATCCATAATTGTATACCACCTACCCGTGGTTTTTTTTTTTTCTTTCTTCTTGATACATACTACTATAGTAGCTTACTGTAGCAGTCTGCGGTGCTGCTGAGCTGACAGTGTCCAGCAGGTCCGTCATCAGTAATCATTACCTAATAAATATATATCTCCCTGTCCGGCTGCAGTACTAGTGATATTATATATACATATATATATTGATTTCACATCATTATCATCCAGTCTATATTAGCAGCAGACACAGTACGGTAGTCCACGGCTGTAGCTACCTCTGTGTCGGCACTCGACAGTCCATCCATAATTGTATACCACCTACCCGTGGTTTTTTTTTTTTCTTTCTTCTTGATACATACTACTATAGTAGCTTACTGTAGCAGTCTACGGTGCTGCTGAGCTGACAGTGTCCAGCAGGTCCGTCATCAGTCATCATTACCTAATAAATATATATCTACCTGTCCGGCTGCAGTACTAGTGATATTATATATACATATATATATTGATTTCATATCATTATCATCCAGTCTATATTAGCAGCAGACACAGTACGTTAGTCCACGGCTGTAGCTACCTCTGTGTCGGCACTCGGCAGTCCATCCATAATTGTATACCACCTACCCGTGGTTTTTTTTTTCTTTCTTCTTGATACATACTACTATAGTAGCTTACTGTAGCAGTCTGCGGTGCTGCTGAGCTGACAGTGTCCAGCAGGTCCGTCATCAGTCATCATTACCTAATAAATATATATCTACCTGTCCGGCTGCAGTACTAGTGATATTATATATACATATATATATTGATTTCATATCATTATCATCCAGTCTATATTAGCAGCAGACACAGTACGGTAGTCCACGGCTGTAGCTACCTCTGTGTCGGCACTCGGCAGTCCATCCATAATTGTATACCACCTACCCGTGGTTTTTTTTTCTTCTTTCTTCTTGATACATACTACTATAGTAGCTTACTGTAGCAGTCTGCGGTGCTGCTGAGCTGACAGTGTCCAGCAGGTCCGTCATCAGTCATCATTACCTAATAAATATATATCTACCTGTCCGGCTGCAGTACTAGTGATATTATATATACATATATATATTGATTTCATATCATTATCATCCAGTCTATATTAGCAGCAGACACAGTACGTTAGTCCACGGCTGTAGCTACCTCTGTGTCGGCACTCGGCAGTCCATCCATAATTGTATACCACCTACCCGTGGTTTTTTTTTTTTCTTTCTTCTTGATACATACTACTATAGTAGCTTACTGTAGCAGTCTGCGGTGCTGCTGAGCTGACAGTGTCCAGCAGGTCCGTCATCAGTCATCATTACCTAATAAATATATATCTACCTGTCCGGCTGCAGTACTAGTGATATTATATATACATATATATATTGATTTCATATCATTATCATCCAGTCTATATTAGCAGCAGACACAGTACGGTAGTCCACGGCTGTAGCTACCTCTGTGTCGGCACTCGGCAGTCCATCCATAAGTATACTAGTATCCATCCATCTCCATTGTTTACCTGAGGTGCCTTTTAGTTGTGCCTATTAAAATATGGAGAACAAAAATGTTGAGGTTCCAAAATTAGGGAAAGATCAAGATCCACTTCCACCTCGTGCTGAAGCTGCTGCCACTAGTCATGGCCGAGACGATGAAATGCCAGCAACGTCGTCTGCCAAGGCCGATGCCCAATGTCATAGTACAGAGCATGTCAAATCCAAAACACCAAATATCAGTAAAAAAAGGACTCCAAAACCTAAAATAAAATTGTCGGAGGAGAAGCGTAAACTTGCCAATATGCCATTTACCACATGGAGTGGCAAGGAACGGCTGAGGCCCTGGCCTATGTTCATGGCTAGTGGTTCAGCTTCACATGAGGATGGAAGCACTCAGCCTCTCGCTAGAAAAATGAAAAGACTCAAGCTGGCAAAAGCAGTAGCACCGCAAAGAACTGTGCGTTCTTCGAAATCCCAAATCCACAAGGAGAGTCCGACTCCAATTGTGTCGGTTGCGATGCCTGACCTTCCCAACACTGGACGTGAAGAGCATGCGCCTTCCACCATTTGCACGCCCCCTGCAAGTGCTGGAAGGAGCACCCGCAGTCCAGTTCCTGATAGTCAGATTGAAGATGTCAGTGTTGAAGTACACCAGGATGAGGAGGATATGGGTGTTGCTGGCGCTGGGGAGGAAATTGACAAGGAGGATTCTGATGGTGAGGTGGTTTGTTTAAGTCAGGCACCCGGGGAGACACCTGTTGTCCGTGGGAGGAATAGGGCCGTTGACATGCCTGGTGAAAATACCAAAAAAATCAGCTCTTCGGTGTGGAAGTATTTCAACAGAAATGCGGACAACATTTGTCAAGCCGTGTGTTGCCTTTGTCAAGCTGTAATAAGTAGGGGTAAGGACGTTAACCACCTCGGAACATCCTCCCTTATACGTCACCTGCAGCGCATTCATAATAAGTCAGTGACAAGTTCAAAAACTTTGGGCGACAGCGGAAGCAGTCCACTGACCAGTAAATCCCTTCCTCTTGTAACCAAGCTCACGCAAACCACCCCACCAACTCCCTCAGTGTCAATTTCCTCCTTCCCCAGGAATGCCAATAGTCCTGCAGGCCATGTCACTGGCAATTCTGACGATTCCTCTCCTGCCTGGGATTCCTCCGATGCATCCTTGCGTGTAACGCCTACTGCTGCTGGCGCTGCTGTTGTTGCTGCTGGGAGTCGATGGTCATCCCAGAGGGGAAATCGTAAGACCACTTTTACTACTTCCACCAAGCAATTGACTGTCCAACAGTCCTTTGCGAGGAAGATGAAATATCACAGCAGTCATCCTGCTGCAAAGCGGATAACTGAGGCCTTGGCATCCTGGGTGGTGAGAAACGTGGTTCCGGTATCCATCATTACTGCAGAGCCAACTAGAGACTTGTTGGAGGTACTGTGTCCCCGGTACCAAATACCATCTAGGTTCCATTTCTCTAGGCAGGCGATACCGAAAATGTACACAGACCTCAGAAAAAGAGTCACCAGTGTCCTAAAAAATGCAGCTGTACCCAATGTCCACTTAACCACGGACATGTGGACAAGTGGAGCAGGGCAGGGTCAGGACTATATGACTGTGACAGCCCACTGGGTAGATGTATGGACTCCCGCCGCAAGAACAGCAGCGGCGGCACCAGTAGCAGCATCTCGCAAACGCCAACTCTTTCCTAGGCAGGCTACGCTTTGTATCACCGGTTTCCAGAATACGCACACAGCTGAAAACCTCTTACGGCAACTGAGGAAGATCATCGCGGAATGGCTTACCCCAATTGGACTCTCCTGTGGATTTGTGGCATCGGACAACGCCAGCAATATTGTGTGTGCATTAAATATGGGCAAATTCCAGCACGTCCCATGTTTTGCACATACCTTGAATTTGGTGGTGCAGAATTTTTTAAAAAACGACAGGGGCGTGCAAGAGATGATGTCGGTGGCCAGAAGAATTGCGGGACACTTTCGGCGTACAGGCACCACGTACAGAAGACTGGAGCACCACCAAAAACAACTGAACCTGCCCTGCCATCATCTGAAGCAAGAAGTGGTAACGAGGTGGAATTCAACCCTCTATATGCTTCAGAGGTTGGAGGAGCAGCAAAAGGCCATTCAAGCCTATACAATTGAGCACGATATAGGAGGTGGAATGCACCTGTCTCAAGCGCAGTGGAGAATGATTTCAACGTTGTGCAAGGTTCTGCTGCCCTTTGAACTTGCCACACGTGAAGTCAGTTCAGACACTGCCAGCCTGAGTCAGGTCATTCCCCTCATCAGGCTTTTGCAGAAGAAGCTGGAGACATTGAAGGAGGAGCTAACACAGAGCGATTCCGCTAGGCATGTGGGACTTGTGGATGGAGCCCTTAATTCGCTTAACAAGGATTCACGGGTGGTCAATCTGTTGAAATCAGAGCACTACATTTTGGCCACCGTGCTCGATCCTAGATTTAAAGCCTACCTTGGATCTCTCTTTCCGGCAGACACAAGTCTGCTGGGGTTGAAAGACCTGCTGGTGAGAAAATTGTCAAGTCAAGCGGAACGCGACCTGTCAACATCTCCTCCTTCACATTCTCCCGCAACTGGGGGTGCGAGGAAAAGGCTCAGAATTCCGAGCCCACCCGCTGGCGGTGATGCAGGGCAGTCTGGAGCGACTGCTGATGCTGACATCTGGTCCGGACTGAAGGACCTGACAACGATTACGGACATGTCGTCTACTGTCACTGCATATGATTCTCTCACCATTGAAAGAATGGTGGAGGATTATATGAGTGACCGCATCCAAGTAGGCACGTCACACAGTCCGTACTTATACTGGCAGGAAAAAGAGGCAATTTGGAGGCCCTTGCACAAACTGGCTTTATTCTACCTAAGTTGCCCTCCCACAAGTGTGTACTCCGAAAGAGTGTTTAGTGCCGCCGCTCACCTTGTCAGCAATCGGCGTACGAGGTTACATCCAGAAAATGTGGAGAAGATGATGTTCATTAAAATGAATTATAATCAATTCCTCCGTGGAGACATTGACCAGCAGCAATTGCCTCCACAAAGTACACAGGGAGCTGAGATGGTGGATTCCAGTGGGGACGAATTGATAATCTGTGAGGAGGGGGATGTACACGGTGATATATCGGAGGATGATGGTGAGGTGGACATCTTGCCTCTGTAGAGCCAGTTTGTGCAAGGAGAGATTAATTGCTTCTTTTTTGGTGGGGGTCCAAACCATCCCGTCATTTCAGTCACAGTCATGTGGCAGACCCTGTCACTGAAATGATGGGTTGGTTAAAGTGTGCATGTCCTGTTTATACAACATAAGGGTGGGTGGGAGGGCCCAAGGACAATTCCATCTTGCACCTCTTTTTTCTTTTCTTTTTCTTTGCGTCATGTGCTGTTTGTGGAGTGTTTTTTGGAAGGGCCATCCTGCGTGACACTGCAGTGCCACTCCTAGATGGGCCCGGTGTTTGTGTCGGCCACTAGGGTCGCTTATCTTACTCACACAGCTACCTCATTGCGCCTCTTTTTTTCTTTGCGTCATGTGCTGTTTGGGGAGTGTTTTTTGGAAGGGCCATCCTGCGTGACACTGCAGTGCCACTCCTAGATGGGCCCGGTGTTTGTGTCGGCCACTAGGGTCGCTTATCTTACTCACACAGCTACCTCATTGCGCCTCTTTTTTTCTTTGCGTCATGTGCTGTTTGGGGAGTGTTTTTTGGAAGGGCCATCCTGCGTGACACTGCAGTGCCACTCCTAGATGGGCCAGGTGTTTGTGTCGGCCACTAGGGTCGCTTAGCTTAGTCATCCAGCGACCTCGGTGCAAATTTTAGGACTAAAAATAATATTGTGAGGTGTGAGGTATTCAGAATAGACTGAAAATGAGTGGAAATTATGGTTTTTGAGGTTAATAATACTTTGGGATCAAAATGACCCCCAAATTCTATGATTTAAGCTGTTTTTTAGGTTTTTTGGAAAAAAACACCCGAATCCAAAACACACCCGAATCCGACAAAAAAAATTCGGTGAGGTTTTGCCAAAACGCGGTCGAACCCAAAACACGGCCGCGGAACCGAACCCAAAACCAAAACACAAAACCCGAAAAATTTCCGGCGCTTATCTCTAGCTCAAACCAGTGTGATTTCAGGAAACTCAACACCACGTTAAGATCCCAAGGTGCCACTGGAGGCACAAAAGGAGGCTGAATATGCAGCACTCCCTTTACAAACGTCTGGACTTCAGGAAGAGAAGCCAGTTCTTTTTGAAAGAAAATGGATAGGGCCGAAATCTGGACCTTAATGGAACCCAATTTTAGGCCCAAAGTCACTCCCGACTGTAGGAAGTGAAGGAAACGGCCCAGCTGGAATTCCTCCGTAGGGGCATTCCTGGCCTCACACCAAGCAACATATTTTCGCCATATACGGTGATAATGTTTAGCCGTCACGTCCTTCCTAGCCTTTATCAGCGTAGGAATAACCTCATCCGGAATGCCTTTTTCTGCTAGGATCCGGCGTTCAACCGCCATGCCGTCAAACGCAGCCGCAGTAAGTCTTGGAACAGACAGGGTCCCTGTTGCAACAGGTCCTGTCTTAGAGGCAGAGGCCATGGGTCCTCTGTGAGCATTTCTTGCAACTCTGGATACCAAGTCCTTCTTGGCCAATCCGGAACAATGAGTATTGTTCTCACTCCTCTTTTTCTTATGATTCTCAGCACCTTGGGTATGAGAGGAAGAGGAGGAAATACATAAACCGACTGGAACACCCACGGTGTCACTAGTGCGTCTACAGCTATCGCCTGAGGGTCTCTTGACCTGGCGCAATACCTCTGTAGCTTTTTGTTGAGGCGGGATGCCATCATGTCCACCTGTGGCAGTTCCCACCGACTTGCAATCTGCGCGAAGACTTCTTGATGAAGTCCCCACTCTCCCGGGTGGAGGTCGTGCCTGCTGAGGAAGTCTGCTTCCCAGTTGTCCACTCCCGGAATGAACACTGCTGACAGTGCTCTTACGTGATTCTCCGCCCAGCGAAGAATTCTAGTGGCTTCCGCCATCGCCACCCTGCTCCTTGTGCCGCCTTGGCGGTTTACATGAGCCACTGCGGTGATGTTGTCTGACTGAATCAGCACCGATTGGTCGCGAAGCAGGGTCTCCGCTTGACTTAGGGCGTTGTATATGGCCCTTAGTTCCAGAATATTGATGTGAAGGCAAGTCTCCTGACTTGACCACAGACCATGGAAAGTTCTTCCCTGCGTGACTGCCCCCCACCCTCGGAGGCTTGCATCCGTGGTCACCAGGACCCAGTCCTGAATGCCGAATCTGCGGCCCTCGAGAAGGTGAGCACTCTGCAGCCACCACAGAAGAGACACCCTGGCCCTGGGGGATAGGGTGATCAGCCGATGCATCTGTAGATGTGATCCGGACCACTTGTCCAACAGATCCCATTGAAAGGTCCTCGCATGGAACCTGCCGAAGGGAATGGCCTCGTACGATGCCACCATCTTTCCCAGGACTCGCGTGCAGTGATGCACCGACACCTGTCTTGGTTTTAAGAGGTCTCTGTCCAGTGTCATGAGTTCCTGCGCCTTCTCCGTCGGGAGAAAAACCTTCTTCTGGTCTGTGTCCAGAATCATGCCCAGGAAGGGCAGACACATCATAGGAATCAGCTGCGACTTTGGAATATTTAGAATCCAGCCGTGCTGCTGTAACACTTCCCGAGAGTGTGCTACACTGATCAGCAACTGCTCCCTGGACCTCGCCTTTATGAGGAGATCGTCCAAGTATGGGATAATTGTGACCCCCTGCTTTCGTAGGAGCACCATCATTTCCGCCATCACCTTGGTAAATATTCTTGGTGCCGTGGAGAGACCAAACGGCAACGTCTGGAATTGGTAATGACAATCCTGTACCACAAATCTGAGGTACGCCTGATGAGGTGGATAAATGGGGACATGAAGGTAAGCATCCTTTATGTCCAGAGACACCATAAAATCCCCCCCTTCCAGGCTTGCGAAGACCGTTCTGAGCGATTCCATCTTGAACTTGAACCTTTTCATGTATATGTTCAGGGATTTTAAATTCAATATGGGTCTGACCGAACCGTCCGGTTTCGGTACCACAAACATGGTCGAATAATAACCCTTTCCTTGTTGAAGGAGGGGAACCTTGACCACCACCTGCTGAAGATACAATTTGTGAATTGCAGCTAACACTATTTCCCTCTCTAAGGGGGAAGCTGGCAGGGCCGATTTGAGGTATCGGTGAGGGGGCATCTCCTCTAATTCCAGCTTGTATCCCTGAGACACAATCTCTATAGTTCAGGGATCCACCTGGGAGTGAACCCACTTGTGGCTGAAATTTCGGAGACGCGCCCCCACCGGGCCTGGCTCCGCCTGTGGAGCCCCAGCGTCATGCGGTGGATTTAGTGGAAGCCGGGGAGGACTTCTGTTCCTGGGAACTAGCTGTATTGTGCAGCTTATTTCCTCTACCCCTGCCTCTGGCCAGAAAGGACGCACCTAGGACTTTCTTGCCTTTTTGTGATCGAAAGGACTGCATTTGGTAATACGGTGCTTTCTTAGGCTGTGAGGGAACATATGGCAAAAAATTTGACTTTCCAGCCGTAGCTGTGGAGACCAGGTCCGAGAGACCGTCCCCAAACAATTCCTCACCCTTGTAAGGTAAAACCTCCATGTGCCTTTTTGAGTCGGCATTACCTGTCCATTGCCGAGTCCACAGGACCCTTCTGGCAGAAATCGACATTGTATTTATTCTAGAGCCCAGTAGGCTAATGTCTCTTTGAGCATCTCTCATATATAGGACAGCGTCTTTTATATGCCCCAGGGTCATTAACATAGTATCCTTATCCAAGGTATCAAGCTCCTCAGATAAGGTATTGTCCATGCTGCTACCACACTACACATCCAGGCCGACGCAATCGCCGGCCTTAGTAAGGTACCTGAATGTGTATAAATAGACTTCAGGATACCCTCCTGCTTTCTATCCGCAGCATCTTTTAGGGTGGGCGTATCCTGTGACGGCAGGGCTACCCTCTCAGATAAGCGTGTGAGAGCTTTGTCCACCCTAGGGGAGGATTCCCAGCGTAACCTGTCCGTTGGCGGGAAAGGATACGCCATAAGCATTGGTTTGGAAATCTGCAGTTTTCTATCTGGAGATTTACCAAGCCTTTTCACATAACTCATTTAACTCATGTGAAGGGGGAAAGGTCACCTCTTACCTTTTTTCCCCATACATATAAACCCTCTTGTCAGGGACTGGGGTTTCCTCTGTGATGTGCAACACATCTTTCATTGCTATAATCATGTAACGGATGGCTTTAGCCATTTTAGGCTGCAACTTTGCATCATCGCCATCGACACTGGAATCAGAATCCGTGTCGATATCTGTGTCAACAATTTGGGATAGTGGGCGCTTCTGAGACCCTGACGGCATCTGCGACATAGGATCAGGCATGGGCTGAGACCCCGTCTGTCCCAAAGCTTCAGCTTTATCCAACCTTTTATGCAAGGAAGTAACATTATCATTTAAAACCTTCCACATATCCATCCAATCGGGTGTCGGCGGCGACCCCACATTCATTTGTTCCCGCTCTGTTTCCACATAGCCTTTCTCGTCAAACATGCCGACACAAACGTACCGACACACCACACACACAGGGGATGCTCTATTTGAAGACAGTTCCCCCACAAGGCCCTTTGGAGAGACAGAGAGAGAGTATGCCAGCACACCCCCCAGCGCTATATGTCCCAGGAATCACACAGTAACTTAGTGTTAACCCAGTAGCTGCTGTATATACTGTTTTTGCGCCAAATTTATGTGCCCCCCCTCTCTTTTTACCCTCTTCTACCGTGATTCTGCAGGGGAGAGCCTGGGGAGCTTCCTCTCAGCGGAGCTGTGGAGAGAAAATGGCGCTGGTGAGTGCTGAGGAAGAAGCCCGCCCCCTCAGCGGCGGGCTTCTGTCCCACGTTTTAGTGTAAAAATATGGCGGGGCCCATGCATATATACAGTGCCCAACTGTATATATGCCCCTTTTGCCAAGAGGTCTCTAATTGCTGCCCAGGGCGCCCCCCCCTGCGCCCTGCACCCTACAGTGACCGGAGTATGTGGGTTTAGTGTGGGAGCAATGGCGCACAGCTGCAGTGCTGTGCGCTACCTCATATGAAGACTGGAGTCTTCTGCCGACGATTTTGAAGTCTTCTTGCTTCTGTCACCGGCTTCTGTCTTCCGGCTCTGCGAGGGGGACGGCGGCGCGGCTCCTGGATCGGACGACCAAGGGTGCGATCCTGTGTACGATCCCTCTGGAGCTAATGGTGTCTAGTAGCCTAAGAAGCAGGACCTATCTTCAGTGAGTAGGGCTGCTTCTCTCCCCTCAGTCCCACGTAGCAGAGAGTCTGTTGCCAGCAGATCTCTCTGAAAATAAAAAAACCTAACAAAATACTTTCTTTTTAGCAAGCTCAGGAGAGCTCACTAAGTAGCACCCAGCTCGTCTGGGCACATATTCAAACTGAGGTCTGGAGGAGGGACATAGAGGGAGGAGCCAGAGCACATCAGTATCCAAATTCTTTCTTAAAGTGCCCTGTCTCCTGCGGAGCCCGTCTATTCCCCATGGTCCTTACGGAGTCCCCAGCATCCACTAGGACGTTAGAGAAATTATAGGCAATTAGCAAGACACCCCCAATAAAGGAGTTGTTCGTTGTTCTGCAGGTGGTGACCACAGACCACTTCTCAGCTCCTATGCTTTCTGGCTGATGTTTTGGTCACTTTTGAAAGCTGGCGGTGCTTTCACTTTAGTGGTAGCATGAGACGGAGTCTACAACCCACACAAGTGGCTCAGGTAGTGCAGCTCATCCAGGATGGCACATCAATGCGAGCTGTGGCAAGAAGGTTTGCTGTGTCTGTCAGCGTAGTGTCCAGAGCATGGAGGCGCTACCAGGAGATAGACCAGTACATCAGGAGACGTGGAGGAGGCCGTAGGAGGGCAACAACCCAGCAGCAGGACCACTACCTCCGCCATTGTGCAAGGAGGAATCAGGAGGAGCACTGCCAGAGCCCTGCAAAATGACCTCCAGCAAGCCACAAATGTGCATGTGTCTACTCAAACGATCAGAAACAGACTCCATGAGGGTGGTATGAGGGCCCGACGTCCACAGGTGGGGGTTGTGCTTACAGCCCAACTCCGTGCAGGATGTTTGGAATTTGCCAGAGAACACCAAGATTGGCAAATTCGCCACTGGCGCCCTGTGCTCTTCACAGATGAAAGCAGGTTCTCACTGAGCACATGTGACAGACGTGACAGTCTGGAGACGCCAAGGAGAAAGTTCTGCTGCCTGCAACATCCTTCAGCATGACCGGTTTGGCAGTGGGTCAGTAATGGTGTGGGGTGGCATTTCTTTGGGGGGCCGCACAGCCCTCCATGTGCTCGCCAGAGGTAGCCTGACTGCCATTAGGTACCGTGCTGAGATCCTCAGACCCCTTGTGACACCATATGCTGGTGCGGTTGGCCCTGGGTTCCTCCTAATGCAAGACAATGCTAGACCTCATGTGGCTGGAGTGTGTCAGCAGTTC
Organism: Pseudophryne corroboree; assembly: GCF_028390025.1. Lineage (NCBI taxonomy): Eukaryota > Metazoa > Chordata > Amphibia > Anura > Myobatrachidae > Pseudophryne > Pseudophryne corroboree. The sequence continues at coordinate 235,731,213 of NC_086447.1, read as the reverse complement.
CTGCTAGACGAAGGCATTGATGCTATGAACTGGCCCGCCCGTTCCCCAGACCTGAATCCGATTGAGCACATCTGGGACATCATGTCTCGCTCCATCCACCAGGAGTTGGCAGATGCTTTAGTCCAGGTCTGGGAGGAGATCCCTCAGGAGACCATCCGCCACCTCATCAGGAGCATGCCCAGGCGTTGTAGGGAGATCATACAGGCGCGTGGAGGCCGCACACACTACTGAGCCTCATTTTGACTTGTTTTAAGGACATTACATCAAAGTTGGATCAGCCTGTAGTGTGATTTTCCACTTTAATTTTGAGTGTGACTCCATATCCAGACCTCCATGGGTTAATAAATTTGATTTCCATTGATCATTTTTGTGTGATTTTGTTGTCAGCACATTCAACTATGTAAAGAACAAAGTATTTAATAAGAATATTTCATTCATTCAGATCTAGGATGTGTTATTTTAGTGTTCCCTTTATTTTTTTGATCAGTGTGTGTGTGTGTGTGTGTGTGTGTGTGTGTGTGTGTGTATAAAATCACAAAATCCCGCACCAGTGTATATAGATTTTCTATTTGTGTGTCTCTTCTAACAAATGTACGTGGTACGTTAATAGCACTGGGTATGCGTTACCGCCAGAGGCGGATTGGCCATAGGGTTTACAGGGAAGATTTCCGGTGGGCCGACGCACCCGCAGGGCCTGTTTAGTTTGAGGACATGTGGTCCTTTTTATAGACATAATGAATAAGATGCAAAATATTTTGCATATATGAAAATTATTTTGCCACTTAGCCTGCGATTGCAGATGATCTAGTGTATGCTCTGTCTGCCTGCTTGGCTGGCATATAAGATTGAGTGAATAGTGATTGGGATACGGTTGGTGTAATAAGCAAGAAAATATATCTTTCTAAAGAATTATATAGTTTCCTAAATTCCAAAGGTGTATCATATAATGTGCTCATAATATTTAATTTGATTTCCTTTTAACTTCCCCCTTGATGCTGGACATACCCACTATCTGGATAGTCTTGGGGGGGGGAGGGTGCTGCTGCCATGGCCCATGGCTAGACCTTACACCTCTGGTGCTGCCCATGTGGGGCCACTAGTACAAATTTTTCCAGGGCCGCTTTTTGTTCCCAATCCGCCCCTGGTTACCGCCGCTTTGGATCCCGGCGGTCAGCATACCGACCGCAGGTAGGGGCGAGCACAACAAGGCCCTTGTGGGCTCGCTGCGCTCACCACAGGTTCTATTCCCACACTATGAATGTCATAGACACCCACGAGTGGAAATAGTCCCTTGTAGTCTGCATGCAGACTGTCACGATTTAATGGGGGCGGGATGTACGGGGAGGTACTGTGACTGGCGGTCTCCTGACCCATGGTCACATAACTACATCCCCATTAATATATAGTGCACCTATATTATTACTCTTTTTTATTTTTTATTTATTGCTGCTTTTAGTACTATAGTTTTCACCTGAGTGGCAATAAATATGCCCATAGGTGGAGAGGGACACACCCTTTGAGCGACACATGACACGCCCCTCACCGACGCGCCATTCTGCTACGACCTGGAATCTCCCTGAAACTTGTTTTCAAAAGTAGGCAAGTATGGCTATACTGTGTGTGGCTTCTGCTGTATCAGGATACCTGGCAAAATGGCTGCATGTACCTCATGTAACACAAAGTTTTTCCCTTCACTAGGTGGATCATTGCTGTGTATTCAGTGCTCCCTTCCCTCACACAGGAAGTAGTACTCAGGAGGCACTATAGTTGGTCTCTTTTAGGGGACTTATAGCCAGTGTTAATTTGGCTACTGCCAGACAAGTAAAACAGTTTCTAAATATCTGTGGAAATGATGCTGACCACAGACTGGCTTCTCGGCTCCCCCTGCTTGGTCTCACATAAACACACACTCACACATATACTCCATTTGGGTATGGGTCATAGGGTCGACATGCATTAGGTCGACCACTATTGGTCAACAGTGACTAGGTCAACACCTGAAATAGGTTGACACAGTCATTAGGTCGACATGAACAAGGTTGACATTAGTTCTTGTACTTTTTTTTAGTGTCGTTTTCTTCGTAAAGTAACGGGGAACCCCAATTAGTGCACCGTGTCCCTCGCAGCTTCGGGCAAGGTGCCTCGCTCCCCTACCGCTGCGCTCGGCACAGGTAACTATTCCCAACCGTAGTCCACATGGATCGTAAAGTATGAAAAGTTAAAAAAAAATGAAAAAAAATTGGAAAAATGCAAAGGTCGACCTATTATAGGTCGACCTAGTGACCATGTCAACCTAATGCATGTCGACCCAGGGCCGAAACTTGGATGTTCAGCACCCGGGGCAAGGCAGTAAGTTGGCACCCCCACACGCACACAAAAAAATTCATACACAATAGGCACACAGTAGGGTCCCTTATTCACAATATGCCACACAATAGTAAAGACCTATATAGCACATTATTCCACACCAATGGCGTAACTAGCACGGGGCGAGCAGGGCACGTGCCCTGGGCGCCATGGCAGACCCAACAGAGGGGGGCACCACCGGCACTTGCATGGCCTGCTCGCCCCACTGAGCACCATTGCGCTCAGCGCCACCGCGGCCTGCCGGAGCTCCGCCAGTCCTCCACCCGGCTGAGGTCCTCTTGCAGCAGGGAGCGTGACCGCGATGTGTCACGCTCCCTGTTTGATGAGCCTGCTGCTCTCCGCCAGCTACCGGTCGCCTCACCCCGCTGTCTTCCAGTCCTCCCAGCTGGCCCATGGTGGTGCGGGTTAGCGGGTCTGTCTTGCTTTGCCAGTGATTGTGTGTACACTGTGTGTCATACGAGTGTCACTGTCAGCCCGGGCTGCTGTGTACACGGCGGTGACTGCATTGTGTGTCCCCATAGCTGTGCTGTCCACGGGTGATCCTTACTAAATTGATTGCAGCACAGACGAGGAGCTGGGTGTAATGACATACAGTACTAATGATTTTTACAAGGCTTATGATTCTCCTGTATTGTGAGTGTTCGTTCGTGACAGCAGCCTCCTGTTTAAATGTATGTGGTAACTATCTGTACAGCAGAGGGGCATGTGGGTTTCTGCATTGTGTGTAGAAAAGCACAATGTAGTAGTAGTTACATTAGTCTGAATTATACATATATAGTCATTTTATTTGTGTTGTCTGCCAAATCATATTCTTGCTTGTGGCACATTATGAATTTGGGGGCACGGTTATCAAGCTTAATATGAATTTGGGAACACCATTGTGTGGCCCACTATAAAGTATAAACACTACCACATACTGTAGGTATAAGAATAAGTGGCGAGAAGATTTCTTCTCGCACCCCTGGAAGGATGCGAGCAGAAATCTGTGATGCTGATTTCTGCCCTTCGCGTGGCAGAAACAGCGTCGCACTGGGCACGTAAGTCGGAGTGTATCTGGCACTGTGGGGCAATGTGTATCTGGCACTGTGGGGATATGTGTATCTGGCGCTGTGTGAGGTAATATGTATCTGACACTGTGGGGCATTTGTGTATCTGGCACAGTGGGGCATTTGTGTATCTGGCACTGTGGGGCAATGTGTACCTGGCACTGTGGGGCAATGTGTACCTGGCACTGGTGGGCATTTGTGTATCTGGCACTGTGGGGCATTTGTGTATCTGGCACAGTGGGGCATTTGTGTATCTGGCACTGTGGGGCAATGTGTACCTGGCACTGTGGGGCAATGTGTACCTGGCACTGGTGGGCATTTGTGTATCTGGCACTGTGGGGCATTTGTGTATCTGGCACTGTGGGGCATTTGTGTATGTGGCACTGTGGGGCAATATGTATCTGGCAATGTGTACCTGGCACTGTGGGGTAATGTGTATCTGGCACTGTGTGTACTGTGTAAAAAGGGGACTCTCGCTGTGTACTATGTAAAAAGGGGACTCTGCCTGTGTACTGTGTAAAAAGGGGACTCTGCCTGTGTACTGTGTAAAAAGGGGACTCTGCCTGTGTACTGTGTAAAAAGGGGACTCTGCCTGTGTACTGTGTAAAAAGGGGACTCTGCCTGTGTACTGTGTAAAAAGGGGGCTCTGCCTGCGTACTGTGTAAAAAGGGGACTCTGCCTGTGTACTGTGTAAAAAGGGGGCTCTGCCTGTGTACTGTGTAAAAAGGGGACTCTGCCTGCGTACTGTGTAAAAAGGGGACTCTGGCTGCGTACTGTGTAAAAAGGGGAATCTACCTGTGTACTGTGTAAAATTGTAAATAGGGAGCTCTACTGCCATAATGTGCAAAAATTGATTGAAGGTGTGCTGAGAGACGACACAAGTGGTAGGTGATAGTGTGCTGAGAAATGACACAAGGGGTAAGTGATAATGTGCTGAGAGAAGGCACAAGTGGTAGGTGATAGTGTGCTGAGAGACGACACAAGGGGTAGGTGATAGTGTGCTGAGAGACGACACAAGGGGTAGGTGATAGTGTGCTCAGAGATGACACAAGGGGTAGGTGATAGTGTGCTGAGAGACGACACAAGGGGGAGGTGATAGAGTGCTGAGAGACGACACAAGGGGGGAGGTGATAGTCATGTTGGAACGCCCTATTTTCAGTGGCCATGCCCCTTCTGGTATATGACCACGCCCCTTCTGGTGCATGGTCACGCTCATTTTTTTTGAGCGCGCCTCAGGCACCCACACATATTTGATTGTATGGGTTGTTTGTTTTGTGTTTTTTTTTTTTTTTGGGGGGGGGCGCACCACTCTTCATCTTGCCCTGGGCTCCGAAAGCCCTAGTTACGCCTCTGTTACACACATTAGTATCCCTTATACAACTTAGGCACCTTATATACATAATGTCACATAGTAGCAATGCCCTTTGACTCCAGTTCAGGAATTGGGACATGGGGATAATGGGGGGGTGTGGGGATTGGGGAGAAATAAATGGGAGAGAGGAAGGAGAGAGAGAGAGGGGTGAGAGAGAGGAGGGGTAAAGGAGAGAGAGGACAGGAAGAGAGGGGTGAGGGTGAGAGATGGGAGGAGAGAGTGGAGTCAGGGAGAGAGGGGGAACAGAAAGAGAGAATGGGGAGGTGAAAGGAAAAAGAGGAGAGAGAGATGGGAGAGAGAGGGTTCAGGGAGAGAGAGAGGAGAAGGAGAGAAACGGGAGAGTGGTGAGGGAGAGAGGTTAGGGAGATCACGCAAGCCCAGACCTTGAATGACAATTAAACTAAACATATATTTACCAGTTACCACCCACTGCATCACTGATTAAGAAGCAGGCTGCCACCAGTCAAAGCACACAGCACTCTGCTGATGCCAACAGTAGTAGGCAGGAACCAGGATCAAGGAGAAGGTCTCTGCACACAACAATCCACTGCCTCTACAGGATCATGTGCTTTGTTCAGCACTTGATTCATTCAGACGGTGGCAGACTATAAAATCAATCTAAAATCCTGATTGTAAAGCAGTGCTTTGCTGTGAGGATTTTAGATTGATTGTGAAGTCTGCCACAGTCAGGATGAATGGAGTGCAGTGCTGTGAGAGTACAAAGTGCTTGCATGGATCCGCCATTAACCCCTAGTCCAGCACTGGGTATGGGGAGGAGGAGCACCTGGCTGAGGTAGCCGGATGGAGGTCTCTGCACCCCCTGAAATCTGGCACCCGGGGCACGTGCCCCCTTAGCCCTCCCCTAGTTGCAGCCCTGGTCGACCTAATGACTGTTGACCTAAGTGTGGTCAACTTAATGACCTAATGACCATATCCCCTACATTCTGACTCTGAAAATGACATGCCAGATATGGGAGAGAGTCATGTGAAAGCAGACAATACTTCGGGTGTAGAAGCCCTACTATGAGGAGACTTAACCTGAGTAGGAGTTGTTTTTAATGTAAAAACAAAATCAATGGCCACTTTTCCCGTCTCCAGGGAATTGAACACACTTTTTCAGGAAGTGTGGGTTAAACCTAAAAAAAAAAAAAAAAATGTCAAACCCCAAAGTGGTTAATGTATTACTTCCTGTTTCCCCTGAGGATAGGAAGGTAAGCAAAAACCCTCCGATTGTGGACACCTCATTGTCCAGGCTGTCATGTTACATTGTATTACCTGTCACTGAACGACTCGGCTGGCCGTAAAATTGAGATTACACTCAAATCCATTTACACAGCTGTGGGCGTCGCACAGAGGCCCTCCATTGCCTGCAGATAGATCACTAGGGCCATGGCTAAGTAGTCTGGTAATATAATTGAAGGGTTTCACGCTATGTCTCAGGAGGATATCCTGATGCTCCTGCAACATATCCAAAATACTGCTAACTTCATAAGTGAGGCGCTCAAAGAGATAGGCCTCCTTAATGCCCGTTCCAAGGCTATGGCAGTCTAAGCTCGCAGAGCTCTGTGACTGCAACAATGAAGTGGTAAATCTTCCTTTTACAGGGGATGCCTAGTTTGGGGATGAACTAAACAAGTGGATTTCTAAAGCAACGGCAGGTAAATCTACCTATCTGCCGTCTGCTGTGCCACTGAATAGACGTCCCTACCCCGGCCCCTCTCTACAGTCCTTTGGTGTGGCAAGGTTTAGGGGCAGGGCCAGAGGTGTCTCAGATGCAGCCAGAGGTACTAGAGGGAAATCCCAAAAACCTGCAGCTGCTGGGTCTCTGGACCAGACCTCCAGATCCTTCTCCTCTAGGACTTTCAGGTGGGTGCTCAACTACAATATTTCGCCCAGGTATGGGAGAACACCTGCCGGGACCCTTGGGAGAGGGACCTCGTTTCCCGGGGGTTACCAGCTAGAATTTCATGTACTCCCTCCTCCCAGATTCTTCAGGTCAAGCTTGCCAGCTTCACCTGTAGCAAGCGTTACCCTACAGGACGCCATTCAATAGCTGCTACAAATGCACATTTTGTTCCAGTCCCTCCTCTGTTACAAACATAGGGTTTTATTCACTATGCGTGGTACCGAAACCGAATGGTTCGGTGTGGCCGATCTTGAACCTTAAATCCCTAAACACCTTAGGGTATTCAAGTTCAGGATGGAATCTCTACGAACAGTGGCCTCTGGCCTGGAAGGGAAATTCCTGGTGTCTCTGGATATCAGGGATGAATATCTGCACATCCCAATATGGCCTCCTCATCAGGCTTATCTCAGATTCACCATACAGGACCACCACTTCCAGTTACAGGCCTTGCCCTGTGGCCTCTCCAGGGCTCCGAGGGTTTTCACAAAAATAATGGCGGCAATGTTGCTGCTGCACCGCAGTCGGGAAGTGAACATAGTTCTTTACTTTGACGTTGCCCTTATGAAGGCGGTGTCCAGGGAGAGTCTGTTGCACAGCATCAACTTGACCTCTCGTCTTCTTACAGACCATGGGTGGATCCTAGCCTTCCAGGAGTCTCACATGGAACCGACACAAATACTTCAGTTCCTGGGAATGATCCTTGACACAGTGTCTCAGAGAGTATTCCTCCCTATGGACAAAGCCTTGATGATTCAGGCTATGGTCCACTCTGTGCTTAGACCCCGCGAGGTCACAGTACACTTTTGCATACACCTGCTAGGCAAGATGGTGTCCTCCTATGAGGAAATCCAGTCCGTCGGGTTCCAAGCCTGTCTGTTTCAACTGGATCCACTGGGCACGTGGTCAGGGTCTCGTCTGCACGTGCACCACAGAATATCCCTGTCGCCAAGAGCAAGAACAGGTCTCTCACCTAGTGGAAAGTCAGAGTTTCGGAACCCTGTCTTGGATTCTGTTAACAACGGTTGCCAGCCTCCGCGGTTGGGGGGGCTGGGACCCAGTTCCAGGGAAGATGGTCGAGTCAGGAATCCTCGCTTCCAATAAATGTTCTGGAACTCAGGGCAATTTACAATGCTCATCTGCAGGCCTCCTATCTTCTTCGAAATCAGGCCATATAGGTGCAGTTGGACAACGCCGCGGTGATGGCGTACATAAACCGTCAGGGAGGAACAAGAAGCAGGGCCGCAGTGCGAGAAGTGTCAAGGATACTCCTCTGGGCGGAAGCCAACGCAAGGGCCATTTCGACTGTGTTCATTCCAGGAGTGGACAACTGAGAAGCAGACTTCCTCAGCAGGCACGTCCTCCATCTGGGGGAATGGGGCCTTCACCCTCAGGTGTTTCAACAGCTGGTTCACCAATGGGGCTGTCCACAGGTAGACATGATGGCTTCTCGTCTCAAAAAGAAGCTGCATCGCTACTGTTCCAGGATGAGGGATCTGCAGGCTGCAGTGGTGGACGCTCTGACGGCACCGTGGACTTGCCGGTTCGTGTATGTTTCCTCCGATTCCTCTCATTCCCAGAGTTCCAATAAGATTCAAAAGGGGAAAACGTTCAGGCAATTCTAATTGCCCAGTTTGGCCTCACCGAGCCTGGTATGCGGACCTCCTGACCAAGTCTCTCAAAGAGCCCTGGTAGAAGAACCACATCTCAAGGATCTTCTTCAGCAAGGGCCGTTCGTCTTTCCAGGCTTACCACGCCTACGTTTGACGGCTTGGAAGTTGAGAAGGAGATTCTAGCCAAAAAGTGTCTTCCCTCCAGGGTTATTTCAACTATGGTACATGCCCGTAAGGTGGTCACGTCTAAGCATTACCAACGTATCTAGAAGAAATATATTTCTTTGTGTAAAAGTGGAGGTTATTCTGCTGTGGAATTTCGACTGGGCCAGTTTCTGCTTTTCCTGCAAGCAGGTGTGGATTTGGAGTACAAGCATTCTTGAAGGGCGTTCTTTGCATTCAACCACCCATAGTTCCTCCCACGGCCCCGTGGGATCTCATTGTGGTGCTGACCTTTCTCTAGTCGGACTGGTTTGAACTTCTTCACAGGGTGGACTTGATATATCTTACTTGGAAGACTGTCACGTTGCTGGCATTGGCCTCTGTGAGGCGTGTGTCTGAATTGGGGGCCTTATCCTGTAAGAGCCCTTATTTGATATTTCATGAGGATAGTGCGGAGCTCAGGACTCACCCACAGTTTTTGCCGAAGGTGGTTTCGACTTTTCACATTAATCAACCAATAGTGGTTCCTGTGATGACGGACACATCAGTTGCTCCAAAGTCCTTGGATGTGGTTCGGGCTTTGAAGATTTACATCAAGAGGACAGCTCATCATAGGATGTCTGACTACCTCTATGTGCTTTATGACGCTGCCAAGATTGGATGTCCTGCTTCTAAGCAGTCCATTGCTCATTGGCTCAGGTCGACTATTCAACAGGCCTATTCTTCAGCAGCATTGCCGCTGCCGAGTTCTATTCAGGCCCACTCCACTAGGTCAGTGGGTTCTTCTTGGGCGGCTGCCCATGCGTCTCGGCCTTGCAGTTGTGCTGAGATACTACTTGGGCGGGTTCGAACACTTTTGTCAAATTCTACAAGTTTGATACCTTGGCTACTGAGGACCTTCAGTTGGTCGCTCGGGTTTACAGGGGTCTCAGCACTCTCCCACCTGTTCTGGGAGCTTTGGGACTTCCCCATGGTAACTTCATTTCCCAGTATCCCCAAGGAACGTTAGAGAAATTAGGAATTTAATACCTACTAGTAATTCCTTTTCTCGTAGTCCTTAGGGGATACTGGGCACCCGCCTCAGTGATTCGTTATCTGCTTACCTGATTGTAAGTTTCTTGGTTGGGTCTGCTGTTGCTGTCCCTTGTTTTGTTAGCGTTGCTGTTCTTCGTTTTGGGTAGCACTGCTACCTTTTGTTGATGTTGTGTGTTGGTTCGTTACCTCACCGCTGTATATGTTACATCCTTCTCTTAAAGCATGTCCGTCTCCTCGGGCACAGTTTTCCTAGACTGAGTCTGCAGGAGGGGCGTATAGGGGAGGAGCCAGCACACACTAATGATTTCTTAAAGTGTCAGGCTCCAATTAACCCGATCTATACCCCATTGTAACTACGTTTACCAGTATCCCCTACAGACTACGAGAAAAGGAATTACCGGTAAGTATTACATTTCTATTTTTTCATACTTTATCATCCATGTGGAATACGATTGGGAATAGTAACCTGTGCAAAGCGCAGCGAGCTATGCAAGGAGACGCAGAGCACTAAATGTGGTTCCTGGTCACGTTACAGGAAAAAACGACACCAAAAACATGGCTTCCTGTCAGTCAGTGAAGCACAATGCATCCACAGAAATAATCGCAAATCGTGGGTGCACAATTTTGTGATCGTGCTGAATAGGGTCCTATAGATTGTAAAGCCCACTGGGGCAGGGACTAATATAAATCATACTTACCTACCTTTGAAAAAGCATTTCAGGGAGATTGTGAAAGTAACCCCTATCAGCGCGGGCGCGTACTGCTACATCTGAGAGGCGTGTCATGAAGATAACTTACATCCAAATGTAAATGAGCCGCAAAGTTAGTAAGATCTACTTGTTGAAGAAAAGACTGATATTTTGCAGGATTTTTTTTTGTGTATATTGTGTTTGACAAGAGGTACCATGGCCCTCATTCCGAGTTGATCGGTCGCAAGGCGAATTTAGCAGAGTTACACACGCTAAGCCGCCGCCTACTGGGAGTGAATCTTAGCTTCTTAAAATTGCGACCGATGTATTCGCAATATTGCGATTACTAACTACTTAGCAGTTTCAGAGTAGCTTCAGACTTACTCTGCCTGTGCGATCAGTTCAGTGCTTGTCGTTCCTGTTTGACGTCACAAACACACCCAGCGTTCGCCCAGGCACTCCCACCGTTTCTCCGGCCACTCCTGCATTTTTTCCGGAAACGGTAGCGTTTTCAGCCACACGCCCCTGAAACGCCGTGTTTCCGCCCAGTAACACCCATTTCCTGTCAATCACATTACGATCGCCGGAGCGATGAAAAAGCCGTGAGTAAAATTACTTTCTACATAGCAAAGTTACTTGGCGCAGTCGCAGTGCGAACATTGCGCATGCGTACTAAGCGGATTTTCATTGCGATGCGATGAAAAATACAGAGCGAACAACTCGGAATGAGGGCCCATATACTGTAAGTGGCCACAAGAAACATTTACAATGCATGTAGCCATAGGGATCATTGTGCCTTATAACCAATACAGGGAAATGGCACTGATGTTCCCATTTGAATGTATGTATCTCTGATTTCTCTTTTTTTCAGGGAGATTTAGGGACTATTCAGTGAGTGAGAGAGATTGCTACTATTTCAGGGAGTCTCCTGCAGAATGAGGGAGGGTAGGCAACTATGATATAAATGACTAAATATTCTTTGTAAAGCACTAATATGTGCTATATAAATAACTTAATAATAAAGAAAATAAGTTATTTATGCTAAACATATATATTAATAGGTGTTATTCTCTTCCCTGCAGCACTACACAAACGTATGACTTCACAGGCAGTATAATAATCAGATCATATTACCTAGCGTACCACTGACATCCTGTATGAGGAAACAATCAAGCAAGTAAAGTTTTGAGCACCATAAATTATTTTCCTATATAATCTTATACTACAAGCCACACAATAACACTTACCTGGAGTGTTAAAGGTATTGCTATACAGGGGCAAACGCAGGATTTGCAAGGGGGGGTTCCAAATATGCCATATGCCATATGATATATATATATATATATATATATATATATATATATAAACTATATATATCTATAGATAGATATTAGATATATAGACTATAGATCTAGATAGATAGTTAGATACATAGATACAGATATAGTGTGTATGTATATATATATATATATATATATATATATATATAAATACAAAATCCGGCACTCCTTGGGTACACATACATAATTGCTTTACCAAGTGCCCTCCACGATGAATGTCCTGCATGGATGCATCCCCATATCTTCTGCAACTTGGCGACACTCCGGTCAATAATCACACGTTAGACAAGCAGGCTTGGTTTGCAATGTTTCAATGTCGTGTAATGACACTTTTGTCAACCAGTATAAGCGTCACTAAACGACGACGCTGAAACTTTGTAAACCAAGCCTGCTTGTCTAACGTGTGATTATTGACCGGAGTGCCGCCGGGTTGCAGAATATATATATATATATATTAGAGATGAGCGGGTTCGGTTTCTCTGAATCCGAACCCGCCCGAACTTCATGGTTTTTTTCACGGGTCCGAGCAGACTCGGATCCTCCCGCCTTGCTCGGTTAACCCGAGCGCGCCCGAACGTCATCATGACGCTGTCGGATTCTCGCGAGACTCGGATTCTATATAAGGAGCCGCGCGTCGCCGCCATTTTCACACGTGCATTGAGATTGATAGGGAGAGGACGTGGCTGGCGTCCTCTCCATTTAGATTATAAGAGAGAGAGATTTACTGGAGCTTAGGACTAGGAGGAGTACTGTAGAAGTGTAGAGAGTGCAGAGAGTTTACTAGTGAGTGACCACCAGACAGTGCAGTTTATTTAATATATCCGTTCTCTGCCTGAAAAAAGCGATACACACAGTGACTCAGTCACATACCATATCTGTGTGCACTGCTCAGGCTCAGCCCAGTGTGCTGCATCATCTATATATATTATATATCTGTCTGACTGCTCAGCTCACACAGCTTATAATTGTGGGGGAGACTGGGGAGCACTGTAGTGCCAGTTATAGGTTATAGCAGGAGCCAGGAGTACATAATATTATATAGTGAGTGACCACCAGACAGTGCAGTTTATTTAATATATCCGTTCTCTGCCTGAAAAAAGCGATACACACAGTGACTCAGTCACATACCATATCTGTGTGCACTGCTCAGGCTCAGCCCAGTGTGCTGCATCATCTATATATATTATATATCTGTCTGACTGCTCAGCTCACACAGCTTATAATTGTGGGGGAGACTGGGGAGCACTGCAGTGCCAGTTATAGGTTATAGCAGGAGCCAGGAGTACATAATATTATATTAAAATTAAACAGTGCACACTTTTGCTGCAGGAGTGCCACTGCCAGTGTGACTGACCAGTGACCTGACCACACTGACCACCAGTATAGTTAGTAGTATACTTATATTGTGATTGCCTGAAAAAGTTAAACACTCGTCGTGTGACTTCACTTGTGTGTTGTTTTTTTTTTTATTCTATAAAAATAAAACTCATTCTGCTGACAGACAGTGTCCAGCAGGTCCGTCATTATATAATATATAATATATACCTGTCCGGCTGCAGTAGTGATATATATATATTTTTTATATCATTTATCATCCAGTCGCAGCAGACACAGTACGGTAGTTCACGGCTGTGGCTACCTCTGTGTCTGCACTCGGCAGGCAGTCCGTCCATAATTGTATACCACCTAACCGTGGTTTTTTTTTCTTCTTTATACATACATACTACTACGACATCTCTTTATCAACCAGTCTATATTAGCAGCAGACACAGTACAGTACGGTAGTTCACGGCTGTGGCTACCTCTGTGTCTGCACTCGGCAGGCAGTCCGTCCATAATTGTATACCACCTAACCGTGGTTTTTTTTTCTTTCTTCTTTATACATACATAGTTACATAGACATCTCTTTATCAACCAGTCTATATTAGCAGCAGACACAGTACAGTACGGTAGTTCACGGCTGTGGCTACCTCTGTGTCTGCACTCGGCAGGCAGTCCGTCCATAATTGTATACCACCTAACCGTGGTTTTTTTTTCTTTCTTCTTTATACATACATAGTTACATAGGCATCTCTTTATCAACCAGTCTATATTAGCAGCAGACACAGTACAGTACGGTAGTTCACGGCTGTGGCTACCTCTGTGTCTGCACTCGGCAGGCAGTCCGTCCATAATTGTATACCACCTAACCGTGGTTTTTTTTTCTTTCTTCTTTATACATACATAGTTACATAGACATCTCTTTATCAACCAGTCTATATTAGCAGCAGACACAGTACAGTACGGTAGTTCACGGCTGTGGCTACCTCTGTGTCTGCACTCGGCAGGCAGTCCGTCCATAATTGTATACCACCTAACCGTGGTTTTTTTTTCTTTCTTCTTTATACATACATAGTTACATAGACATCTCTTTATCAACCAGTCTATATTAGCAGCAGACACAGTACAGTACGGTAGTTCACGGCTGTGGCTACCTCTGTGTCTGCACTCGGCAGGCAGTCCGTCCATAATTGTATACCACCTAACCGTGGTTTTTTTTTCTTTCTTCTTTATACATACATACTACTACGACATCTCTTTATCAACCAGTCTATATTATTAGCAGCAGACACAGTACAGTACGGTAGTTCACGGCTGTGGCTACCTCTGTGTCTGCACTCGGCAGGCAGTCCGTCCATAATTGTATACCACCTAACCGTGGTTTTTTTTTCTTTCTTCTTTATACATACATAGTTACATAGACATCTCTTTATCAACCAGTCTATATTAGCAGCAGACACAGTACAGTATGGTAGTTCACGGCTGTGGCTACCTCTGTGTCTGCACTCGGCAGGCAGTCCATAATTGTATACTAGTATCCATCTCCATTGTTTACCTGAGGTGCCTTTTAGTTGTGCCTATTAAAATATGGAGAACAAAAATGTTGAGGTTCCAAAATTAGGGAAAGATCAAGATCCACTTCCACCTCGTGCTGAAGCTGCTGCCACTAGTCATGGCCGAGACGATGAAATGCCAGCAACGTCGTCTGCCAAGGCCGATGCCCAATGTCATATTACAGAGCATGTCAAATCCAAAACACCAAATATCAGAAAAAAAAGGACTCCAAAACCTAAAATAAAATTGTCGGAGGAGAAGCGTAAACTTGCCAATATGCCATTTACGACACGGAGTGGCAAGGAACGGCTGAGGCCCTGGCCTATGTTCATGGCTAGTGGTTCAGCTTCACATGAGGATGGAAGCACTCAGCCTCTCGCTAGAAAAATGAAAAGACTCAAGCTGGCAAAAGCAGCACAGCAAAGAACTGTGCATTCTTCGAAATCCCAAATCCACAAGGAGAGTCCAATTGTGTCGGTTGCGATGCCTGACCTTCCCAACACTGGACGTGAAGAGCATGCACCTTCCACCATTTGCACGCCCCCTGCAAGTGCTGGAAGGAGCACCCGCAGTCCAGTTCCTGATAGTCAGATTGAAGATGTCAGTGTTGAAGTACACCAGGATGAGGAGGATATGGGTGTTGCTGGCGCTGGGGAGGAAATTGACCAGGAGGATTCTGATGGTGAGGTGGTTTGTTTAAGTCAGGCACCCGGGGAGACACCTGTTGTCCGTGGGAGGAATATGGCCGTTGACATGCCAGGTGAAAATACCAAAAAAATCAGCTCTTCGGTGTGGAGGTATTTTAACAGAAATGCGGACAACAGGTGTCAAGCCGTGTGTTCCCTTTGTCAAGCTGTAATAAGTAGGGGTAAGGACGTTAACCACCTCGGAACATCCTCCCTTATACGTCACCTGCAGCGCATTCATAATAAGTCAGTGACAAGTTCAAAAACTTTGGGTGACAGCGGAAGCAGTCCACTGACCAGTAAATCCCTTCCTCTTGTAACCAAGCTCACGCAAACCACCCCACCAACTCCCTCAGTGTCAATTTCCTCCTTCCCCAGGAATGCCAATAGTCCTGCAGGCCATGTCACTGGCAATTCTGACGATTCCTCTCCTGCCTGGGATTCCTCCGATGCATCCTTGCGTGTAACGCCTACTGCTGCTGGCGCTGCTGTTGTTGCTGCTGGGAGTCGATGGTCATCCCAGAGGGGAAGTCGTAAGCCCACTTGTACTACTTCCAGTAAGCAATTGACTGTTCAACAGTCCTTTGCGAGGAAGATGAAATATCACAGCAGTCATCCTGCTGCAAAGCGGATAACTGAGGCCTTGACAACTATGTTGGTGTTAGACTTGCGTCCGGTATCCGCCGTTAGTTCACAGGGAACTAGACAATTTATTGAGGCAGTGTGCCCCCGTTACCAAATACCATCTAGGTTCCACTTCTCTAGGCAGGCGATACCGAGAATGTACACGGACGTCAGAAAAAGACTCACCAGTGTCCTAAAAAATGCAGTTGTACCCAATGTCCACTTAACCACGGACATGTGGACAAGTGGAGCAGGGCAGGGTCAGGACTATATGACTGTGACAGCCCACTGGGTAGATGTATGGACTCCCGCCGCAAGAACAGCAGCGGCGGCACCAGTAGCAGCATCTCGCAAACGCCAACTCTTTCCTAGGCAGGCTACGCTTTGTATCACCGCTTTCCAGAATACGCACACAGCTGAAAACCTCTTACGGCAACTGAGGAAGATCATCGCGGAATGGCTTACCCCAATTGGACTCTCCTGTGGATTTGTGGCATCGGACAACGCCAGCAATATTGTGTGTGCATTAAATATGGGCAAATTCCAGCACGTCCCATGTTTTGCACATACCTTGAATTTGGTGGTGCAGAATTTTTTAAAAAACGACAGGGGCGTGCAAGAGATGCTGTCGGTGGCCAGAAGAATTGCGGGACACTTTCGGCGTACAGGCACCACGTACAGAAGACTGGAGCACCACCAAAAACTACTGAACCTGCCCTGCCATCATCTGAAGCAAGAAGTGGTAACGAGGTGGAATTCAACCCTCTATATGCTTCAGAGGTTGGAGGAGCAGCAAAAGGCCATTCAAGCCTATACAATTGAGCACGATATAGTAGGTGGAATGCACCTGTCTCAAGCGCAGTGGAGAATGATTTCAAGGTTGTGCAAGGTTCTGATGCCCTTTGAACTTGCCACACGTGAAGTCAGTTCAGACACTGCCAGCCTGAGTCAGGTCATTCCCCTCATCAGGCTTTTGCAGAAGAAGCTGGAGACATTGAAGGAGGAGCTAACACGGAGCGATTCCGCTAGGCATGTGGGACTTGTGGATGGAGCCCTTAATTCGCTTAACAAGGATTCACGGGTGGTCAATCTGTTGAAATCAGAGCACTACATTTTGGCCACCGTGCTCGATCCTAGATTTAAAGCCTACCTTGGATCTCTCTTTCCGGCAGACACAAGTCTGCTGGGGTTGAAAGACCTGCTGGTGACAAAATTGTCAAGTCAAGCGGAACGCGACCTGTCAACATCTCCTCCTTCACATTCTCCCGCAACTGGGGGTGCGAGGAAAAGGCTCAGAATTCCGAGCCCACCCGCTGGCGGTGATGCAGGGCAGTCTGGAGCGACTGCTGATGCTGACATCTGGTCCGGACTGAAGGACCTGACAACGATTACGGACATGTCGTCTACTGTCACTGCATATGATTCTCTCAACATTGATAGAATGGTGGAGGATTATATGAGTGACCGCATCCAAGTAGGCACGTCACACAGTCCGTACTTATACTGGCAGGAAAAAGAGGCAATTTGGAGGCCCTTGCACAAACTGGCTTTATTCTACCTAAGTTGCCCTCCCACAAGTGTGTACTCCGAAAGAGTGTTTAGTGCCGCCGCTCACCTTGTCAGCAATCGGCGTACGAGGTTACATCCAGAAAATGTGGAGAAGATGATGTTCATTAAAATGAATTATAATCAATTCCTCCGCGGAGACATTGACCAGCAGCAATTGCCTCCACAAAGTACACAGGGAGCTGAGATGGTGGATTCCAGTGGGGACGAATTGATAATCTGTGAGGAGGGGATGTACACGGTGATATATCGGAGGGTGATGATGAGGTGGACATCTTGCCTCTGTAGAGCCAGTTTGTGCAAGGAGAGATTAATTGCTTCTTTTTTGGGGGGGGTCCAAACCAACCCGTCATATCAGTCACAGTCGTGTGGCAGACCCTGTCACTGAAATGATGGGTTGGTTAAAGTGTGCATGTCCTGTTTTGTTTATACAACATAAGGGTGGGTGGGAGGGCCCAAGGACAATTCCATCTTGCCCCTCTTTTTTCTTTTCTTTTTCTTTGCATCATGTGCTGATTGGGGAGGGTTTTTTGGAAGGGACATCCTGCGTGACACTGCAGTGCCACTCCTAAATGGGCCCGGTGTTTGTGTCGGCCACTAGGGTCGCTAATCTTACTCACACAGTCAGCTACCTCATTGCGCCTCTTTTTTTCTTTGCGTCATGTGCTGTTTGGGGAGGGTTTTTTGGAAGGGACATCCTGCGTGACACTGCAGTGCCACTCCTAGATGGGCCCGGTGTTTGTGTCGGCCACTAGGGTCGCTAATCTTACTCACACAGCTACCTCATTGCGCCTCTTTTTTTCTTTGCGTCATGTGCTGTTTGGGGAGGGTTTTTTGGAAGGGACATCCTGCGTGACACTGCAGTGCCACTCCTAGATGGGCCCGGTGTTTGTGTCGGCCACTAGGGTCGCTAATCTTACACAGCTACCTCATTGCGCCTCTTTTTTTCTTTGCGTCATGTGCTGATTGGGGAGGGTTTTTTGGAAGGGCCATCCTGCGTGACACTGCAGTGCCACTCCTAGATGGGCCCGGTGTTTGTGTCGGCCACTAGGGTCGCTAATCTTACTCACACAGCTACCTCATTGCGCCTCTTTTTTTCTTTGCGTCATGTGCTGTTTGGGGAGGGTTTTTTGGAAGGGACATCCTGCGTGACACTGCAGTGCCACTCCTAGATGGGCCCGGTGTTTGTGTCAGCCACTAGGGTCGCTTATCTTACTCATACAGCGACCTCGGTGCAAATTTTAGGACTAAAAATAATATTGTGAGGTGTGAGGTATTCAGAATAGACTGAAAATGAGTGTAAATTATGGTTTTTGAGGTTAATAATACTTTGGGATCAAAATGACCCCCAAATTCTATGATTTAAGCTGTTTTTTAGTGTTTTTTGAAAAAAACACCCGAATCCAAAACACACCCGAATCCGACAAAAAAAATTCGGTGAGGTTTTGCCAAAACGCGTTCGAACCCAAAACATGGCCGCGGAACCGAACCCAAAACCAAAACACAAAACCCGAAAAATTTCAGGCGCTCATCTCTAATATATATATATATAAAAGAAGGGAAATACAGCGCCACTTGTGAGGCAAAAAGGCAAAATTACCACCAAATATTCGCTATGGTAACTATGTACTGTATATACACTGTATATACAGTATAAAATCACCCACAGGCAACTTGCAGCCCACACTACAAATAGATGTGAATTTGCTATAGAAAATTAAACTTGAACAGACTATATATACACACACAAGTTCATACACACTCGCATTAATACAATTACACACTGTACATACACACTCGTCATAGACACTCAGCTGCGCCTCCACTGAAAGACCTCCAACAAGCACACTTCTCTCTACCTAATTATAATGCCGCCAGATACCAGCCGCTCCGGAGCGCAGTCCACTTGATTGCCCGCTGTCAGCTGCAGCTGTCGCCACTACAGATGACCCGCAGCTCCCCCCAGCTCAGTCATTTCTGGTGCATAGGAGAGCACAGAGAACTCTTGTTCGCGGAGCTCTGGCTGAGGAGCTGTCAGGCGGCAGCTCAGATCATGGCTGCGACGGACACTGTAGAGATGGAGACGCTGTCTCTGTCTCCCAAAAAAAAATCTCAGTCCATCAGGGGGGGTTTCTGGGTACTCAGAAACCCCCCCTGCGTGCGCTACTGCTATAGATATGAACACATTACAGGTTGAGTATCCCTTATCCAAAACGCTTGGGACCAGAGGTACTTTGGATATGGGATTTTTCCGTATTTTGGAATAATTGCATACCATAATGAGATATCATGGCGATGGGACCTAAGTCTAAGCACAGAATGCATTTATGTTTCATATACACCTTATACACACAGCCTGAAGGTCATTTTAGCCATTATTTTTAATAACTTTGTGCATTAAACAAAGCATACCTCCCAACTTTCTTTTCTTGTGGAGCGGGACACTCGTGCGGCGATGCTCCCGAAAAGGGGGCGTGGCCTATGAAAAGGGGGGGGTCGCGGGAGGACCCGCGATCGCGAGCCATGCCTCCGTTTTCATCCCTGAGGGGGCATGCCCAGCGCTCTGTGAGCCGCTGGCATGCCCCCTCTCCCTCTGACTCCAGTGAATAGACGCTGTGCGCATGCGCACAGCATCTATTCACCGCTGCTCTGCTAAGCAGAGCAGCGATTGACAGAGCCTCCCAACTGCCCCCCCCCCCCCCCACCGCGGGACACTGTGGCCCGCGGGTGGGACAGCGGGACAGTCCCCAAAAAACGGGACTGTCCCGCGAAAATCAGGACAGTTGGGAGGTATGAACAAAGTGTGTCTACATTCACACAATTCATTTATGTTTCATATACACCTTATGCACACAGCCTGAAGGTCATTTAATACAATATTTGTACTAACATTTTGTATTAAACAAAGTTTGTGTACATTAAGCCATAAGAAAACAAAGGTTTCACTATCTCACTCTCACTCAAAACATTCCGTATTTCGGAATATAGGGATATGGGATACTCAACCTGTATTAGATATATCATAAAACAAGCTGGTCATGGAAAATATAGTACTATTATGTTCCATTACAGGTGGAAATGAATGATTATGTAGCATTGTTAATATACAGTAGACACCCAGCAATATTTGAGTTTCCACATTCTTATCGGTGAATCATCACAGGCAGAGCAATGCAGCTGCACCTGTAGGTCAACTACCTGCAGCAAAATTGTGTAATGTCATTGTCACAAGAACACTAAAGTTACTGTATATAGCATTTACTCTCTCCTATGCCCTATCAGACTGTCTACCAACCTGCATGGTTTCAAGCATGCTCTGATGTGCACCGGCCATTAACACAGTCTCAGCTCACACCATCTGTCCTCCCTCATCCTCTCTTCCAAACTGTACTCTGGGCCCAATTTAGATATGTAGTAAAACTATAGTTTATGTACAAATCTGATGTTTCTGGTCCTGTGCAGGTGCAAGACCCGTACGGCGCATCTGCAGAATGGGTCTCGCGATATTGCTCACAGACCCCTCTTAGCTTCAGCATGATTGACATGCTGCAGCATTTGGGGGGTGGCAACCGGCATCATTTTGTAGGCGTGTAGGACCCAGGGTCTGCGTCGTCGGGTGCAGACTTCTTGGAATCCCGGCTGTCTGGATCCTATGGCCAGTCTGTGTAAGCTTCAACGTATGCAGACTGACCAAGGTCTGCTAACATAGTGAGACTGATGGCCGTGATGGTAATCTGAGGCTGCATCCTCAGACGCATCCATCAAATCTCGCAGATGCATGCAGGAGGTGTCTATCTCCTACAGACGCCTCATTTTGCATTTGCATTTTATTTGTGCAAAATTAAATAGCCACTTCCCTGCGGCTGTGCAGTTCCATACCAATCGAAATCAGGCTCTCTGTCCTCACTCCACACTACGCTTGCACTAGCTCACAGTAAGCAAC
The DNA here is from genome assembly GCF_028390025.1 of Pseudophryne corroboree. Lineage (NCBI taxonomy): Eukaryota > Metazoa > Chordata > Amphibia > Anura > Myobatrachidae > Pseudophryne > Pseudophryne corroboree. The sequence goes on along the minus strand of NC_086447.1, from coordinate 235,709,993 downwards.
TCTGATATTTTTTGTCCACCCCCTACTGGGTACTGGACCACTGATTGCTACTACTACTCATTATTGTCTCTCAGGGGGTAATTCAGATCTGACCACTGCTGTGCGTTTTCGCACAGCGAGTGATCAGGTCGAAACTGCGTATTCATATGCACCGCAATGCGCAGGCGCATCGCACGGGTACAAAGCAGATCGGCGCTCAGCGATGGGTTTGAGCGAGGGATCCATTTGTACAGGCGACTGCAAGGAGATTAACAGGAAGAAGGCGTTTGTGGGTGTCAACTGACCGTTTTCATTGAGTGTCTGGAAAAACGCAGGCGTGTCCATGCGTTTGCAGGGCTGGTTCCTGACGTTAATTCCGGTCTCGGACAGGCTAATGTGATCGCAGCGGCTGAGTAAGTCCTGGGCTGCGCAGAGACTACACAAAGGGGGTAATTCCGAGTTGATCGCAGCATCAAATTTGTTAGCAGTTGGGTAAAACCATGTGCACTGCAGGGGGAGGCAGATATAACATTTGCAGAGAGAGTTAGATTTGGGTGGGTTATTTTGTTTCTGTGCAGGGTAAATACTGGCTGTTTTATTTTTACACTGCAATTTAGATTTCAGTTTGAACACCCCCCACCCAAATCTAACTCTCTCTGCAAATGTTATAACTGCCACACCTGCAGTGCAAATGGTTTTGCCCAACTGCTAACAAACTTGATGCTGCGATCAACTCGGAATTACCCCCAAAGTCTATTTGTACAGCTCTGCTACACGTGTTCGCACACTTGCACAGCTAAAATACACTTCCTCTGTAGGCGGCGACTATCTGATCGTAGCAGTACAAAAATCGCTTGCTAGCGATCTGGTCTGAATTAGGCCCCTAGTTGTATAATTAGGGGCCTAATTCAGGGGTTCACTACGATATGCCGGCGGTCGGGCTCCCGGCGACCAGCATACCGGCACCGGGAGGCCGACCACCGGCGTACCGACAGTGTGGCGAGTGCAAATGAGCCCCTTGCGGGCACGCTGCGCTTGCCACGCTATGGGCACGGTGGCGCGCCACGCTATTTTATTCTTCCTCCAGGGGGGTCGTGGACCCCCACGAGGGAGAATAAGTGTCGGTATGCCGGCTGTCGGGATCCCGGCGCCGGTATACTGTGCGCCGGGATCCCGTCAGTCGGCATACTGAAGACCACCCCTAATTCAGACCTGATCGCTAGCAAGATGTGATTAGAAGGATCACATATTACTACAATATTTTAGCTGGCACCACCATGTTGCACAACTCTGTATGAGCTTCATAGATACTTACAGTAGATGTAGATTACATCTGTGTGGCAATCTTTCAATAAATAGTCCACACAATCAAAACAGCATAACAATAAAAGCATAATCATGTCAGGAGGTATTTCATATGTCTGAGGAACAATGAACCCCCTGCAGGCATCGGAGATCCCTGATAACAGCAGCAGGAATAGGGTTTGGGTATTTTTTTCATTAAGAGTTAGTGTACTTATCATGTAGCTTAGCATTTTAGGAGGAGGGTGTTAGCAGTTTATGACATTGTGAAGGCAGTCATTCAGTTGTCAGCTACCAAGCACTCTAACTGGGTGTCAGGGAGTGACATTCTCATAAAATTTTGTAATTGGTAGGGCCGATGGGCATGAAATTGACCTTTCAGTGCTGCTTCCCATTCCTGAGTTATTCTTGCTCCACTACTGTGGAAGGAGGCCTTTCTGTCTCACTACGGTGGAAGGTGTCCCCTTTCTTTGGAGCATGGCTAGACGGAAGCTGAGTAAGAAATCCCCGTGCTAGGAGAGGCTACCACATGTGGAGTGTCTGGGTAAGGAGGAGTCTATGGACCACTTCTTTCTGCAGTGTCCCTTCAACAGAAACATTTACAAAACAGTATCAAGAGCTTTGGGTATCCCTTGCCTCTCCAGGCTGAGTTACCAGGAATGAGCCTACGGGGCATTCAAATGGTATGATGATTTTGAATTGAGCACTATTTTCTTAGTTACCTTAGCTGTTAGATATCACGGATGGAATGCAGTGTCAGGTTTCGCTTAGAGGAAAAGTCCTGCGCTGCATCGATGTTGTGGCCTTGATTCTGCACGAGGTAAAACAGATGATGGATTTGAAGGAAGGGAGGTTAGACACTCTCAGTTGGTCCCGACTATGGCCCACTGAGGCCCCCATAGTGGGTGGAGGGTGACTTCCCTTTCTTCAAACTTTGTAGCTGTCTTTTTTTCTGACAATTAGGTGTTTTTGATTGTTTAAAGGTTTTGAAAAATGGTTTTGCATACATCTTTGGGCTATAAGTGTCCTCTGTTTCTTCTTGTTTATGTTGGTTGGTCCTGGTATGAAAGAAAGGGAGAATGGGGATGAATTGGGATGAGAGTGAGAGAAAGATGATGAATAGGGTGTGAATGGAGGTGGTGGGAAAAGAATGGGAGAGTGAGTGAAAGTATGGGAGTTGGCTCATAGGTGGATAGGATATAGGGATGGGGGAGGGGAGTATCTATAAGATAATTCTGTTATGGGAATATTCTCATGTGATGCTAAACATGTCGAAATTGGTTTGGTTTACTTACCCAGGGTAAAGGAAGTGGGTATTTTTGTTTTCTTTTTTTGTTCTTTGTTTTCTTTTTTGGTTTTCTTGTCAACATGTATTTCATGACTATGTTAATATATTAATTTTTATTATTATTCCCCTATGTAAATAATTTTATGAAAATGTTATTATGTAAAACAGGTGCAATTTTTCAATAAAAAAACATTACCTTTCTGTCTCTCCACATTTCCTGTGTTCCTCGGGGTCTGTTATGGCCATAGACATGAATGACCTCCAGGAGGTCACAGACCTCAGAGAGGCTTCATTATTGGAGCGTGCATTGGCCTCTTTGTCTGGTGGTGATGGCGAATCAGACACAGAATCTGACCCCATATGGTAGTCAGATCATGAGTCTCCAGGCATTGGGTGTTCTGCAGCAGTAGAGTCTCAGACTGAGCAATAGGTTCCCACCATCCAAATGTTAGCAGAAATGGTAAATATTTAGGCAAGTTTGGCATCTAGAGCTTAACATGACAAGTTTGTGCTAAGATGGTTCCAAGGCTCTCACTGACAACCATAAAGAAAATTGAAAGCAAATTTGTACAGACGTTTTGGAACAAATTAATTTCTGCTATCATTTGGATGCTCAGTTGATGGTCAATTTGATCAATTTTCAAAATTTTTGTCCATGGTTTCCTTTGGTTTTAATGTACAATGCCTTCCATGGTGTTCATCATCTTCAAAATCCTCATGACCATCACTAAATCTTTTGTGCCACTCTGACACACGTGCACATGACATACAATCTGCCCCATAAGCCTCGGTTAGCATATGGAAAGATTCAGTGGGTGTTTTGTTCAACTAAAACCCAAACATTTTAATTTAACACGTTGCTCTACTTCTGAACTAAGCATTTTTACGACGCACAGGAAAAACTTGTGTATCAGCAAACTAACTGTGAGAGGGGTGAAATTTGCAAACCCATTTTGGGATCATTCAAGGTTTTATTTATAGCAATAAAAACTGACTGGTGTATGATTTAATGGTTAGTGCTGATTAAAATATAAATCTCTTAGATGCTGTTCAATACTGTGGATAAATCATATTAGTAGGTATCAGGATGGCTTGCGTTACTTCTGCCCTTCTGTGTGCTTTGGGTAGTAAACAGGTGCATGAGTGCACAGGTTGATCTTCCCTTGATAATTAAAAAGGTTAAACGTTGTGAATATGCTGTCAGGGATATAATAGAAAGTGTCCTATCATGGCTTTGCTTACTATATGGATATGAAAAAGGCTGTATTTGTTGTAATAAAACATGGGAAGCTAAGTTAATAATGTATAATATTTAACTGAATGTATGGTGCTGTTAAGTATATCTACTGAAAAGGAATTAAAGGTCAATTGCAATATGCAATCCCTGTACTGCGCACAGTACATAGTGCTATCTAGACTTGGTGACTGTATATAAGGTCTGATGTGTAATCCCTATCTTGCCGCAGGTGGGGGGCAGACCCACCGCGGGTGCGGGTGTGCCGCGGGTGGGGGAGGGGCAGGTGCGGTGGGTGGGGGAGGGTCGGTGCAGCGGAGCTGCGGGTGGGGGAGGGGGTCCGGAGCCAACTTGGGTGGTAGAGGGTGTGTGTGCGGGTGCTTCGGCGTTAAGGGTTGCTGGGAGCTGTAGTTTATTTAGTGTGTCTACTACCCTGTAATACAGCGCATCGGGACACTGGCGCAAATAATAGTGACTGGCTGGCAGAACTGACTGACTCGCTGAAACAATGTGAAAGGTGAGAGTGCTGTGCAGTGTCAGTGACACTGCACACCCACTGCACTGCACAGCACTGTCACCTTGTACATTGATTAAGCATACAGACATTACCCTCCGCGATATCACCCACTCTATCCGTACATTAGCCATCTTGGGGCTTCCAGGCCGGCAGCCCTAGTGCTGTGTTGCGGAGTAAGGGCCTCTGGGGTTTTGTGCGCGGCTGTGGCGGAGAGGCACTTTTGTGACATCACGCGCAGAGGAGGCTCCAGGGCTCAGAGAGTATGCAGTGCAGGGAGGGCTATGAAAGCCTTCCGCTGCGCCGCTTTCATACACATCTATGCCAGTGGCCGCAGCAGTGTTTCTTCCACCTGCGTCGTGGCTAGGGAGTGGGGATTGTTGATGCCGGAGGGGGCAGGCAGACTGGCAGCAGGACATAGGGGGTCATTCCGACCTGATCATAGCTGTGCTAAATTTAGCACAGCTACAAATCACTTACACTGACACGGGGGACACGCCCAGCACAGGTACAAAACATCGCACAGCGGCGATGCTTTTGCTTTTGCTGGGAGTTACTTGAAGAGTAACTCCCAGCAAGCAATATTATAGAAATGTATACTGGCACCAGCTGTGAGACCAATAAGGGACGGTAATATATTAAGTTAAAAAAAATCACAGTTTTAATAGACATATAAAATAGTATAATTAAAATATCTCGTGAATAATCACAATTTATTTGTCTGTTCCCAGATCAAAGACAGAAAGTTTTGATTAAGACCACTTAGATCTCACTTGTAGTATATACTGTATACAGTTTCCGGTTAGGGCTCATTCCTCAATCAACTTTGGTTCACTTTAGATGTTAGTAGTTACTAAAGGTAAGGGCGCACAAGCCAAAGTACATATAAATATATTAATGTCAACTTGTCAAGACCCCCGTAAAAATTATTAATTTAATTATATTCCAAAATTATTGAAAAGTGGGGGGTGCTACCACGGACACAAAAAATACAGTCACAAAGTTCAAGAGAAGGAAGAAAGTGTCCTCAATGTGGTGCACAAAGAATTATACAGTAGCTAAAATATAATTTTTATTGGTATGCTGAATAAAAAATATTCATAAAAAGCGAAAATTTAGTTTAAAAATATTAGAAGTGTGAACAAAAAGAATGAGAATGTGTGTTAAAATAAATAGCTATATGTGAAATGACTTATTTCTCTAAATATTTCAAGAAGTAGAAGGAGAAAAAGGCCTATATATTAAGATACAGTGTTTGATCTCAGGCACAGTATAATCTCCTAAAGATGTTAACAATAATTGGATCAGTGGGATCTTATGGGCTCCTTTCGTTCACGTATAATTATATACCTTATTATACACCCAAATGGGCGGAGTCCCCAGAATCCTCATAAAGTGTCATATACCCTGGTCTTTTGACCTCACAGTTAGAATAATTGGCCACAAGGGGCAATTCTGTATCTATGGCAGTTTAATAAGTGCTAGAGCCCACTTGTTAGGTCTTATGTGGATAGACACTCAGATGATAATTTAAATATATATATTTGTTTGAGCCTTAGTCCACCTGCTAGTCCACCTGCTAGTCCACACTTCTAATATTTTTAAACTCAATTTTCGCTTTTTATGAATATTTTTTATTCAGCATACCAATAAAAGTTATATTTTAGCTACTGTATAATTCTTTGTGCACCACATTGAGGACACTTTCTTCCTTCTCTTGAACTTTGTGATGTTAGTAGTTACCCAGTCCTTACGGATGTTGTTCCCGGGGATCTCAGTTTGGCAAATTAAGATCCAAGTAACAGCAGGGGAATGATTCCAGGTTCCAGTGGGGCTTATAGTGTCCAATAGAGGCAAAGAGTCCAATTGATACCGGAGATGACAGGTGGATCCAATGCTGGTGGTCAGTGTCCGCAGCTCCTGCGGCTGGCAGGAAGTGACTCGTTGCTGCCCTGGTCGCAGCGACTGGGTGTGACATCATGCAGCCACTGCGGGCCGCCCCCCTCACGGTCCGGCCACGCCTGCATTGGCCGGACCATGCCCACAAAACGGCGCCGGTCCGTCCCCTCCCGCCCAGCGTCCACCTCTGCCTGTCAATCGCTAGGCAACGACAGTCGTCGGCTGTCAGCCATGTGCCGGCACACTGCGGTGCCAGCGCATATGCAGTTCTAACCTGATCACTGCGATGAACTGCAGCGAGCGATCAGGTCAGAATGACCCCCATAATTTTTTCCCTATCTACAGCACAGAGACTTGCTGCAGATGCAGTGGCATACCCTCCAGCTGCACCATTTTGGCAGGTACAGTCCCTTTTTGTTATGGTATGTACAGATTTTTGGCTCTCCAAACTCCCATTGAAAGTATAGGGAAAGGGGCGTTGCCACGCCACTGTACCCCTGGCCAACCCCCTTTTCGAATTTGTCCCAATTTTTATGTATAAATTGTTGGAGGGTATGTTGCTACAGATGCAGTAGGACTATATTGGGGTGTGGACCTGGAGCTGCAGCTCCATCAGCCCCATTGTTAATCCTGCTCTGGAAACACACAGCAGCCAAAGGGCAGAGCCTCCCATTTGTAACCTGTGTGGGAGGGCATTTCTCGCCCAATCAGCTGTGGACTGGGTGTGATAGACCTGCTGCTAACCCAATGAGAGCTCCTAGCCACTACCAGCGTTATCCACACAGTCACAGAGTGACAGATCTGGGCTAATATATAGGCGATATATCACTATAAAAAACAAAATTACTATAAAACAGACAGCACCGAATAGATACAGTTGCATGTGACAATCAAGAATATATGAAGCAATATATAGTAAAGATATAGTAGCTAATGTGTGCTACTTGTGTTGCAGTTCGATTCATGCTGTCAAAGTCGAAAAATATTGCAGTACACACATCACGTACAAACTACACACAGATGGCCTCCGCGCGTGTACTTGTTCTGTCGCTCCCGCGGTCCAGCGCATTAGCGCGTGGTATGGGTATTTACGGTACAGTTTGTGAACGCATGGAAAGCTATCAAAACACATTACATATTTAATCCAAATAGTGCACAATGTACACATAGCCTCCCTGCACCACATCAGAAAGTAACAGCAGTTTAAATGGTTTCAGAACAAAGGGATTCACCTTTACAGAATAGGAGGGGACAGAACAAGGTTATAAGGTGGTGTTTGGTATCCAGCTGAAGGGTATTTTAAGGGTAACATTCCGGTGTTGGTTTGAGAAAGACTGCATGTTCCTGTGGATAGTTATGTGCTGGAGCAGAATATAGATATAAACTGTATTTACTGTACATTATGTATGCGGCGGGAATCCAGAGGAGACCACCCACAAGAGCAGTTGGGAAAGACATCGCCTACCTATTCAAACCGACCTATGACCTCTCCTGTACCGTAAATGTGCATCCCTGTGTCCAATGGACAAAGAGATTACAGTATCTATTGTATTGCTTTTTGGAAGAATTGCATAAAGAGAGCCTGCTGCAGGCCTGGTCAGACACAAGACTCACAACGTTATCTATCAGATGACGGAGGACCGGAACGGGTAGCGCAAGCGAATCCACTCACGTATGTACCATTGAATGTAGCCATTTACTCTGTTATACTGGATTGTATTATTTGTATTGTTACCCCCTTTCAGCAATAATACGCAGTGGTTTCGGAACCCAGCGGTTTAATTACAATCTGGTGTCGTGTCTTCATTGCCCTGCTAAGGTTTAAAGTGTATTATCATTGCATTGCATTGCTGTAAAAGGTTTAAAAAGTGTATTTCTGGGTGTGTACGTGCTGTGAGTACTTTGTACCGTCAGTGCGGCGTTTGTACGCTAAGTCCGTGCACGGAACGGGACTTTGTACACTAATAGCGTACAAAGTACGTAGAGTGTGTATTAAGTACAGCGGCCGCAGCGGCTCCATGGTAAAGTGTATTTAAGGTGTGTTTAAGGTATAGCTTTCATTCCTAAGGATAACTCAACATTATCAATTGGGGGCTCCTCCGGTTTTCCACATACTTACTACCTAATGGGTCACAGCAGACTTAATCTATCAGCAAAGGGTGGACAGAAAGTTATCCTACGTATCCTTTTCCTGGTCGATGGATGCACTGAAAACCGTACTTGATTGCTGATTATATGGTGTCTGCTCTGTATGGTTTGTAGAGATGCTGGTAGAACTCGTAAGGTAAACAGGAAAAAAGCTATTTAAAATCTGTGAATTTTTTTTTTGGCGCCAAAAGCGTACACAACAAAAGGCACCCATACTTTGCATACTCTCTCACATTGTTGCCATAACATTCAAATTGCTAGATTCATTTATACCTGTGTGAAACCGGAGATATTTGTTGCTATATAGTTAAAAATAAAATAAGTATTTAAGGAAGTAAGAGTAAAATCACAAAACGCATTTCTGGCCCAGTAGTAAGAGGGTTCAAACGGAACAAGTGTGGATTGTGTTTATTGGGCAATAGTAGTTTTATTGCTCACATTTATAGAATTGTATGATTTGTGCTATTGCGGACGTACGGTTTTGTACACGTGTCGTGGACAAAGTACGGAACTGCACACGCGGCGTAAGAGACACGCACAGTAGCGTGTTTACGCAAATTGCGTAAGAAGTACGGTCGCTAAGTACAACTTACACAATAGTTCGTTTAGTTTAAAGGCGGAACAGTAGCCACGCTACAATAGCACCAAACTACCCGGTTTCTAAAGAAATTTAATATAAAAACAAAATTTAGTATAAATAATTTTTTTTAATTGCCTCTGGGGGTAAAGCTGCCAATTTGAATGAATCCTAATTTTCTGTACAGAAAAACCAAGTATACCTGAGTGAGCGAACGTAGGAGTGAGTGAAATTCGAACCCAGTAATTCGGGATCCCGTCGTTCGGTACATCAAGTGAGTGGAGGCTTGGTGGCGTGAGAAGGCTGACTCACGTTAGTATAAGGTTTAATATGCAAATCGTGAGGTGATTTGTAGAGGAGCGTGATAGTGCATTGTATTGCGAAGTATTGAAGTTAAAAGGTTTTTTTTGGTATTACGCTCCGGACTGAGGGTCCCAGTTTCTATAACGACCCGTGGTCGTATGGCAGATAAGTAACAAGTACCTATATGCTGTGCGATTGTACTGTGCATTTGTGGGTGCGATAGATAGCGCAACTTTATATCCTTTTTACGAGCTTTTGCGTAAAATCGCGGTATCATTAGCGCTGCATAGAGCATACGCAAGCGTGATTTGTGTATAACAAAGTGCATAGGGAGTTTTCGCTGGTCTCTCTCAGGAAAATCTCCAACGGCCGATACTTTACTGGAAAGGGTAAGTTATTCCTAAAAACTTCCAGTAAATATAGGTCAGATAGGGCCCTAGGTTGGGTACATTGCCTTCGCTATCGACAGTGTATGGTAGTACTGGCCAACGTGGGCGGTGAGTGGGTGAAAGCGCTCTAAGAACTTTCACCGTCTATTCGTATTGTGCATTGGGGATTGCGTAAAAGGAAAAAGCCCGTGATGGGATCCAATTACACAAGCAGTGGACGTTTTGTAACCAGGGTTCAGGTTGAAGAGCCGCGGCCCATGGGGTCAGCAAGGTTTGTTATGTGTGGGAAATATGGTCCACACACGGAAGGCTTTTTGTCTGAATGGGTACGTATGACTAACAAGGATAGGGTACCATTCCCTAGGGTGGGCAGCTTTGAACCAGAGGTATTACAGAACTTAAGGTTAAAGATATGTCTGATAAAAGCCAAGAAACAAAGGATTAGACATACAGATTGTTTAAATGTATGGCAACAGGAGGGGGATATGCAAAGGGAATTAGCTCGCGCAGCAGGTCCCAAACTGAGCTGGAAAACAATGGTGACCGCACCACCACCACCATATATTGTGGGGGAGAAGATGGCTACAGACAATGGTACATTGGTACAGGATAGGAGAGTAATTGATAAATGTACTAACCCTAACCCTTGCCAGTTGTATCCTGTTTTAAATTTTCCCCAGGACTGTGAGCAGGAAGATGAGCCCAGCACGATATCGGCACTCTCTCTAGCAGCCACCATACAAGACACTCAGGTGGGCACGGCCCAACCAACAAGAGCAGTAGTCAGGCCCCCTAGCTGGAGGGATAAGTGAGGTCGTGTCCACAAGTAAGTACGGTACCGTACATTATGCAGAGACAATAGCCCCCCACATTGTAGAATCAAACCAGAATGATGTAATTGAATTAAATCCTGTCAGGGTGATTGCAGTCCCCAATGGGAAGACTGACGCTCAGGGAGTAACTCCCATCAGGAACATTGCCATGCATTGTCCCTGGTCCCGGGCAGAGTTAAGGTAAATTATGTCAGAATTTCCCGATCCCAGAAAAGATCTAGTCGCATGCCAGAGGTTCATTAAAGAGTTAGGTAACGCCAATGAACCCACAAACAAAGATTGGCGAATAGTGCTACGGGTATGTTTATCCTCAAATATTGACCCCACGAAAGTCATAACCGATTGTAAGTTAGACGCAGAAGTACCTCTTACTGAGGAATACAATAAGGAGAATGTACGGCAAATCAATCTACAATTAAGAGTATATTTCCCTACTGTTGTCAAATGGAATAAAATCTTTTCCATAAGACAAAAGGAAGGTGAAATGGCATCCGAATATTTCCATCGAGCACTGCAGGAAATGGCTAGATACACTGGGATCGAGGACATTATAGACAATGTACATCACAGGGAGGTAGCTGTTTCAGTATTAATGGATGGTTTGAAGTAGGCACTGAGAACGAGGGAACAGACATTTCTACCAAACTGGAGAGGTATCTCGGTGGCTGCATTGAGAGAGTCCGCTGTCGAGCATGATAGGAACATCATTAAGCACAGGGAGTTACAGGGGGAAAGGCTGATGACAGTGAGTATAGACGCACTTACAACAGGGCCACATCAGCCGAAACCCCAGACCCCTGATGGTAAGTCACGTGTAGTAACATGCTAAAATTGTCAAAAGGTAGGACATTACTCGAGGGAATGTAGGAAAAAAAGTACACATAATGTATACCGACCCCCTAGACCAGTATATGAACCACACTACAATGCACATATTTGGGATCAGGGACCGCGTAGGAGGAATTACGAGCAACACGCAAGGGAAACAAGGAGGTACCCACCTAGGAGGGACTGGCAGGCCTCCGAAAACTCACAGTTATCCTGTCACGAACCGGTCTCTCACCTTTGCGGGTTCTGGGGTTCATCCGTTGCCAGTGCGGTTACTCGCGGTGCTGTGCGCCCGTGTGGGGCCACGACGTGATCAATGGCACAGGTAATGCAGAGTCTGGGAACTGTGAGTGCGGGGACCAAATGGCCTAAGGCACTGCGGTGTGTCTGCTGTATAGGAGGTGGCCATGTTGGAGACCAAATAGCTAATACAGAGCACTTGTGAAAACACCTGTGGGCAGGTGTAAGCCAATCCCGTGCTTGTGCTGCCTTTAAGTAGGCTGGGATTATGTTACTCTGGGCCAGTGCTTTGTTGTATCAAAGCTGTGCTCTAGCTCTGAGCTCTCTCCGTGCATTCCTGTGTGATTCCCGTGGTCCAGATATCGCCTCCGTTCCCAGAGGTCCGTCTGCAGCCTTCACTGCTGAAAGATCCACCGGCTCTCCGCTGTGCTGTCAGTTAATTGCACTCCTATTGGAAATAGTTGGATTCCCAGTGTCCTGCATGAGGTTACCTTGTCAGTCTGCCTATCATTCAAAGTCTGGAGGATTCCGTTTCTCTCAGCTGTTCGTTTGTTCAACTCTGCATTTAACCCATTCATCACCTTGTCTTCTACTACAGTTTCACAGTGATCTCCGGAACCCGCAAGTAACCCAATTCAGTACTTTTATTTGCTATGTTGTCATTACAAGGATAATTCATCACAGTCTCTCAGTTAACTCTCAAAACTCCATTGCCAATTCTTACAGTTAATTCTCCATGTCTGCATTAACCAGTTAAACACAATCTGCAGTTCAGCATCAAAGCTTGTTTATATTTGCTATGTTGTCATAACAAGGATAATTCATCACAGTCTCTCAGTTAACTCTCAAAACTCCATTGCCAATTCTTACAGTTAATTCTCCATGTCTGCATTAACCAGTTAAACACAATCTGCAGTTCAGCATCAAAGCTTGTTTATATTTGCTATGTTGTCATAACAAGGATAATTCTTCACAGTCTCTCAGTTAACTCTCACAACTCCATTGCAAATCCTTACAGTTATCTCTTCATGTCTGCATTATCCAGTTAATCACATTCTGCAGTTCAGCATCAAAGCTTGTTTATATTTGGACAATCCAACATTTATTCATCAGCTTGTTTTGCATATGTTTTCATGAACATTTCTTTTATTTATTTTTGAGTTTTCTCTTGCATATTATTCCTGCAATACTTCAGTATAATATGATGATTAACAACTTGTCAGTTAACCCTTTACTGAATTGTTATTTTGAATAAATATATGAATCGGAACTTTCTTCGTCCTCCCTGCTTTCTTCATAGCCCAGCACCTACACCTGTGGTTGGTTCCGGGTTAACGGATTCGCAAAAACACCCGGGCCTGACAGTAAGCACTGGCCACATGGATCCGTCAAGTGACCAATTCGCAGGAGGCGGTGCTACGTCAGATATCCTTTCCCGTCTGGAAAACCAGGAGTCTATACAGACACAAATAGTGCAGTTTATGCAAACTATGGCAGACCGTTTAGAGACTCTTCATACAGCTATTAAAACGTCTCAAGTTCAGATTCCAACTCCGGTTGTCCCAGTTACCACTACAGCTTCTCCTGTGATGCTGCCTACGTCCCGCTTGCAGTTACCCTCTCCAAGTAAGTTTGACGGGACTCCAAAACTTTGCAGAGGATTCTTGAATCAATGCGAGATCCAGTTCGAACTGATGTCCGCCAGTTTCCCATCAGCTCGTTCTAAGGTCGCATATATTATTGCCCTCCTCTCTGGTCAGGCTCTGGAGTGGGCATCACCATTATGGGAGAGAGGGGATCCTATCCTCTCTAATTACAAAGAGTTTGTATCTTCCTTCTGGAGAATCTTTGACGAACCAGGCAGGACCACCTCAGCATCCTTGGAGATTCTCCGTCTACGTCAAGGTTTACGTCCTGTCAGTCAATATATTATTCAGTTTCGCACGTTGTCTTCAGAGTTAAACTGGAATGAGGAGGCCCTGATCGCCGCGTTTTGGAATGGACTTTCAGAAAGAATCAAGGATGATTTAACTATCCGGGATGTGCCAATTAAACTGGATGAATTGATTTCTCTCTGTAACAAACTTGATCTACGATACAGGGAGCGATGTTTAGAGAAATCCAGGGCAGAGCGATCCAGTCCACGTGATCATCCTAGACCTCGACAAGATTCTCCATCACAGTCTCCAGTAATGACTGAAGAACCTATGCAGATTGGGCACTCTCGCCTCACAGAGGAGGAACGACTTCGTCGTCGACAGGGTAACCTCTGCATGTACTGTGGGTCCTCCGAACATTTAGTTAAATTCTGCAAACTCCGACCGGGAAACTCTCGCCTCCTAGCTTATTCAAGAGAGGTTAAGCTAGGAGTTACTTTAGAATCACGTTCTGGGAAAGAGCCAACCTTGTCTATTCAATTAGAAGTTCCAAGTTCTACAGTGAAAGTTTCAGCCCTCCTAGATTCCGGGGCAGCCAAGAACTTCATCTCCTCAGCCTTTGTCATACGGTCTAAAGTTCAAACCATGCCCCTGGAAGCAGCAGTTGCTGTTACAGCAGTGGATGGAAGTCGAATTCCAGATGGTATAATTACTCATCGAACCGTATGTCTCAAGATGAAAGTTGGTGAGCTCCATTCCGAATACCTCTCCTTCTATGTGATTCCCAAAGCCTCTCAAGATGTGATACTTGGTTTACCTTGGCTGCAGAAACATAATCCTCAACTTAATTGGCAAACCATGGAAGTCCTTTCATGGGGTAAATCTTGTACCAATGACTGTGTAGCTGCAATTGTACCTCTTCGGTCAATTAGCCTTTCCGATCTACCACCGGTGTATCAATCACTTGCGGATGTTTCCAGTAAGCAAGCAGCAGACTCTCTACCTCCTCATCGTGAATGGGACTGCCCAGTCGTCCTGGTTCCGGGCAAGACCCCTCCTAGGGGACAAATTCATCCGCTATCCATCCCAGAGACGCGAGCTATCCGGGATTGGTCCACTCCTACAACTCTCAAGGGGATTCAGCGATTTCTTGGCTTTGCTAATTTCTATAGGAGATTCATTAAGAATTATTCTACGTTAGCTGCTCCTATCACAGCCCTAACTCGCAAGGGAGCAAATCCTACGAACTGGTCTTCTGAAGCAATCAAAGCCTTCTCTGATTTAAAGCAAGCCTTTGTGTCAGCCCCCATTCTTCGACAGCCTGATTTGAATCGTCCCTTTCTACTAGAGGTGCATGCATCTACAGAAGCAGTAGGAGCTGTGTTGTCACAAGTCTTTGAAGATAAAAAGGTCCATCCCTGCGGATATTTCTCCCGTAAGTTCCTCCCGGCAGAACGTAATTATGCAATCGGTGAGCAAGAGTCACTTGCCATCAAGTTTGCATTTGAGGAGTGGAGATACCTTCTAGAAGGAGCTCAACATCGCATTACAGTTTATACTGATCATAAGAATCTTCTGTATCTGCAGTCAGCTCAGTGTTTGAATCCACGACAAGCTCGATGGGCGCTTTTCTTCTCACGATTTGATTTCAAACTCACCTATCGTCCAGGGTCTCAGAACAAAAAGGCAGATGCCCTTTCCCGGTCCTTTGCTTCTTCTGAATTAAATGATGCTACCACGAATCAAGCCATTGTGAATCCTACGTCCTTTTTAATGACTCGAACCTCTCCAGTTCCTCCGCCTGGCAAGACCTTTGTCGCCACAAGTCTCCGAAAACGGCTGCTTACCTGGGCTCACTCCTCTTCCTTCATGGGTCATCCTGGGGTTCTAAAGACTCTCAAATTTATTCAACAGTCTTATTGGTGGCCACGTCTCAAAGCCGATGTCCAAGAGTTTATAGCAGCATGTCCTAAATGTGCCCAACATAAGAGTCCAAGAAGTTCTCCACCAGGGTTTCATCCATTGCCAGCCCTAGAGGTTCCAGCAGCAGATCAAGAGCTTCAACGTCTATCTAGCATCTGAAGTTGTGTACGTAAGTCCTTGGTCAAAACTTTCGCTCGTTATAAATCTTTTGTAGATAGAAAACGTAAAACTGTACCGAATTACAAAGTGGGAGACCAAGTTTGGATTTCTACGCGCAATCTCAAGTTCAAAGTTCCTTCTAAGAAATTTGCTCCCAAGTTCATTGGTCCATTTCCCATTGTAAAGGTACTCAACCCTGTGTCATACAAAGTCAAGTTGCCACCGTCTTTGAGAATTCCTAACGCCTTTCATACATCTTTACTGAAGCCTTTGATTCTCAATAAGTTCCGTACTACCCAGTCCAAATCTCCTAAAGTTCACTCTTTGCAGAATGAGGAATTTGAAGTTAAAGAGATTGTGGACTTACGTTTCCGATATGGACGTTTACAGTTTCTGGTCGACTGGAAGGGTTACGGTCCGGAGGAGAGATCCTGGGTTTTCTCTGAAGATGTTCAAGCTCCAAGTCTGGTACAGAAATACTTCTCCAAAAATCCTGACAAGGTTCAAAGGTGTTCGGAGACCACCCGTAGAAGAGGGGGTACTGTCACGAACCGGTCTCTCACCTTTGCGGGTTCTGGGGTTCATCCGTTGCCAGTGCGGTTGCTCGCGGTGCTGTGCGCCCGTGTGGGGCCACGGCGTGATCAATGGCACAGGTAATGCAGAGTCTGGGAACTGTGAGTGCGGGGACCAAATGGCCTAAGGCACTGCGGTGTGTCTGCTGTATAGGAGGTGGCCATGTTGGAGACCAAATAGCTAATACAGAGCACTTGTGAAAACACCTGTGGGCAGGTGTAAGCCAATCCCGTGCTTGTGCTGCCTTTAAGTAGGCTGGGATTATGTTACTCTGGGCCAGTGCTTTGTTGTATCAAAGCTGTGCTCTAGCTCTGAGCTCTCTCCGTGCATTCCTGTGTGATTCCCGTGGTCCAGATATCGCCTCCGTTCCCAGAGGTCCGTCTGCAGCCTTCACTGCTGAAAGATCCACCGGCTCTCCGCTGTGCTGTCAGTTAATTGCACTCCTATTGGAAATAGTTGGATTCCCAGTGTCCTGCATGAGGTTACCTTGTCAGTCTGCCTATCATTCAAAGTCTGGAGGATTCCGTTTCTCTCAGCTGTTCGTTTGTTCAACTCTGCATTTAACCCATTCATCACCTTGTCTTCTACTACAGTTTCACAGTGATCTCCGGAACCCGCAAGTAACCCAATTCAGTACTTTTATTTGCTATGTTGTCATTACAAGGATAATTCATCACAGTCTCTCAGTTAACTCTCAAAACTCCATTGCCAATTCTTACAGTTAATTCTCCATGTCTGCATTAACCAGTTAAACACAATCTGCAGTTCAGCATCAAAGCTTGTTTATATTTGCTATGTTGTCATAACAAGGATAATTCATCAGTCTCTCAGTTAACTCTCAAAACTCCATTGCCAATTCTTACAGTTAATTCTCCATGTCTGCATTAACCAGTTAAACACAATCTGCAGTTCAGCATCAAAGCTTGTTTATATTTGCTATGTTGTCATAACAAGGATAATTCTTCACAGTCTCTCAGTTAACTCTCAAAACTCCATTGCAAATCCTTACAGTTATCTCTTCATGTCTGCATTATCCAGTTAATCACATTCTGCAGTTCAGCATCAAAGCTTGTTTATATTTGGACAATCCAACATTTATTCATCAGCTTGTTTTGCATATGTTTCCATGAACATTTCTTTTATTTATTTTTGAGTTTTCTCTTGCATATTATTCCTGCAATACTTCAGTATAATATGATGATTAACAACTTGTCAGTTAACCCTTTACTGAATTGTTATTTTGAATAAATATATGAATCGGAACTTTCTTCGTCCTCCCTGCTTTCTTCATAGCCCAGCACCTACACCTGTGGTTGGTTCCGGGTTAACGGATTCGCAAAAACACCCGGGCCTGACATATCCCCCTCACATATTGTAGTTGCCAATGCGCTGCGGGAGGGTCTCACCACACAATAGGGGTTGGGCCACACCTGTAGTCTGCAGCCAGTGAAGTTGATTGCTAGCCTTGGTAATGAACCTGAGGTAACAGTTGATGTAGCTGGTGTACCATTACCTTTTCTTGTAGATACAGGGGCGGCCAGGTCAGTGTTAAATTTAACAGTAGGTATAAAAACCACGGGTAAAACAATTTTGGCAATGGGAGTAACAGGAACTGTGCAACAATACCCTTTGAGTAGACCTGCAGAGATTACGATAGGGCCCTTGCAAACCAAACATTCTTTCCTGTTGACTGCATCGACTCCGACTAATCTACTCGGGAGAGATTTATTGTGTCATATACTGTACTCCTGAGGGTGTATTCTTGGCTATACCTGAGAACCACGCTCATGAAGTACAAGATATATTAGACACCCCTCAAAGGCTAATGTCGCATTCTACTGTCATAGACAAGTGTCCATCAAAGGTAGAGGAAATGATCTAACAAATACCGGGTTCCCTTTGGACCAAAGATGGACAAGACACTGGATTGATGGCAAATGTAGCTCCAGTAGTAGTGCAAGTAAAAGATGGTAGGATAGCTCCAAAAATCCCTTAGTATCCTCTGAAGCCAGAGGTAGAATTAGGAGTGTACCCCGTCATAGAGCGGTTGCTACAACAGGGCATCCTAGTCAGGACATCCAGCACTGCCAATAGTCCCATCTTCCCTGTGAAAAAGAGTGGGGGGAGGGGTTACAGGCTAGTGCAGGATCTAAGGGGGATAAACAAGATAGTTGAGAGCCAATTCCCCGTAGTGCCCAATCCAGCTGTCATCCTCATGCAAATTCCCTCTACTGCAAAATTCTTCACTGTCATCGACCTCTGTTGTGCCTTCTTTTCTGTCCCTCTGCACCCTGACAGCCAATATCTTTTTGCTTTTACATACAGGGGAGTACAGTACACCTGGACTCATCTTCCCCAAGGATTCATTGACAGCCCGAGTATTTTCTCCCAGACCTTGCATGATTGTTTACAATCCTTTCAACCTGAGAGTGGATCAGTACTATTACAGTATGTCGATGACTTATTGTTGTGTTCTGACTCACTTGAATCGTCCTTGAAAGACACGAAGCAGCTTCTGTTTCATCTTTCCCAAACGAGACACAAGGTTTCAAAGGATAAGTTGCAGTTGTGCCAGACCAGGGTAAAATATTTGGGACATAGCTTGACTCAAGGACTTAGACACCTCACCGCCGATAGAATACAGGCGATTCGCGACATGACTCTGCCACAAACGCAGCAGCAGATCCGCACTTTCCTTGGAATGTGCGGGTACTGCCGAAACTGGATTCCAGGGTTCTCTATACTGGCTTTACCTTTGCAAGAAATTGTCTCTTCAAACAAACCAGAACGGGTCTCACACACTGATGAGTCCAAACTGGCCTTTGAGAGACTCAAACAGTGTCTATCACAGGCACCTGCATTAGGTATGCCAGATTATGGGAACCCCTTTGAATTATACGGTACAGAAAGTGCAGGGTGCGCGGCAGGAGTTTTAACCCAGAGACATGGTGATGCCAGCAGGCCGGTAGCTTACTACAGTGCATAGTGGGACACCATAGCGCGGTCTCTCCCCACATGCTTGCGAAGTGTTGCAGCGATAGCTTTGCTAGTAAGTAAAAGCGAGGATGTAGTGTTAGGACACAACCTGACCATCCATACACCTCATGCAGTATCAGCCTTGCTGAACTCCGCCCAAACCAGACATGTCTCATCTGCTCGGTTTACAAAGTGCGAATTATCACTGATGGCCCCTGTAAACATCACCATTAAGAGATGCAGCTCACTAAATCCTGCAACTTACTTGCCAAGTGTGCCTGGATAGGCACAAAGGGTGGAGGATGAGAATGATGGTGAAGGAGGATTTAGTGCAGACACTGATACGCATGATTCTATGGAATACCTGAATCAGACTTTGCGAGACCTGACATCAGTGACAGCCCACTGAAAGGGGTAGACTTTACCTTCTACACTGACGGTAGTTGCCACAGACAAACGAACTCGGGAGACCTGTGTACTGGATATGCAGTTGTAGACGACAGAGGTATCATAGAAGCAGAACCCCTGGGCCCACCGCACGGTCGCCCTAACCAGAGCGTGTGAATTGGCCATGGGTAAGTCAGCTAATATATACACAGATTCTAGGTATGCCTTTGGAGTTGTGCATGATTTCGGGGCCCTATGGCGCCTCAGAAATTTCATGACGGCAGCTGGCACACCCATAGCACATGCGTCCCACATAAAAAGACTTCTAACAGGAACCAGACAGAGTGGCTGTTATCAAGTGCAAAGCACATACTTACAACCAAGACCCAATTTCACTTGGTAACCAGCGGGCAGATGAAGCTGCTAAATCAGCAGCCAGCACCCCCATACAAACGAACATCACACCACTGATGACATTTAACACGATCAACACACAACAATAAATTGAAATGCAAGATTTGTGTTCATTACAGGAAAAGGCAGTCTGGAGGTCAAAGGGATATGGCCAGGAATCCTCGGGACTGTGGACAGGTGGACAAGGTAAGCCAGTGGCCCCCAGAGCATATCTTCCAAGCTTAGCTGAGGCGGCACACGGTCTGACTCATCTGGGTAAAGAGGGTATGTGTAAGCTGGTGAGAGCCTACTGGTGTGCGCCAGGATTCTCTTCTCATGCAGGTAAGAGAGCAATGACATGTTTCACTTGCTTGAGGAAGAATATTGGAAAGTTAATACCAACAGAGCCATCCCATATCCCTCCGACAGACTGACCTTTTCAGGTAATACAAATTGATTTCATACAGTTACCACCCTGTAGGAATTTAAAATATGTGTTAGTTTGTATTGACGTATTTTCTAATTGGGTAGAAGCGTTACCTGCTGCCACAAATACTGCTACGTTCACTGCAAAGAAAATTGTGCAGGAATTTGTGTGTCGATATGGTATCCCTAGAATAATTGAAAGTGATAGGGGTACCCATTTTACAGGTGAAGTCTTTCAGGTCATGTGCAAACTGATGGGAATTAATAGCAAGCTGCATACTCCATACCGTCCACAGGCGAGTGCAAAGGTGGAGAGAGTGAATAGCTCTATTAAGAACAAGCTGAGCAAATTATTGGTTTAAACTGGATTGTCGTGGGCAGAAGCATTGCCACTAGTGTTGTACAGCATCAGAACCACTCCCAGGTCTCCCCTTAACCTATCACCATTTGAAATTCTTTTTGGTCGACAACCTCATGTAATGATAGACCCCCAGGATGATTTGAAATGTAATAATGAAGTGACTGTGAAATATTTGGTTGGGATGAGCCAGCAGCTGAGAAATCAACAAAGAAATTTAAAGCTGGTGATTCCTGACCTGCCGAACAGTAATTGTCATGACATTGAACCTGGGGATTATCTGATGATTCGAAATTTCTTACGCTCAGGTTGCCTCATAGACAGGTGATACAAAAAAGAAAAATTGGTACTTAGTACCTCCTGGCACCAATTTTAAATGCTCAGTAATTTAAAAACAGTCTGTCTGTGTCAGGTCCGGGTGTTTTTGTGAATCCGTTAACCCGGGACCAACCACAGGTGTAGGTGCTGGGGTATGAAGAAAGCAAGGAGGACGAGAAAAGTTCCGTTTCATATATTTATTAAAAATAACAATTCAGTAAAGAGTTAAATGACAAGTTGTTAATCATCATATTATACTGAAGTATTGCAGGAATGGCAGAAATAATATGCAGGATGAATCTCAAAGACAAATAAAAGAAATGTTCATGGAACTGTATATGAAACAAGCTGATGAATAAATGTGGAATTGTCCAAATATAAACAAGCTTTGATGCTGAACGGCAGAATGTGTTTAACTGGGTAATGCAGACATGAAGAAATAACTGTAAGGATTTGCAAAGAAGTTTTGAGAGTTAACTGAGAGGCTGTGAAGAATTATCCTTGTTATGGTAACATAGAAAATAAAAGTACTTAATTCGGTTACTTGCGGGTTCCGGAGATCACTGTGAAAACTGTAGCAGATGACAAGGTGATGAACAGGTTAAATGCTGAGTAGAACAAACGAACAGCTGAGGGTAATGGAATCCTCCAAACTTTGTATGGTAGGCAGACAAGGTAACCTCATGCAAGACTCTGGGAATCCAACTGCTTCCAGTAGGTGTGCAATTAACTGACAGCACAGCGGGGAGCTGGTGGATCTTTTAGCAGTGAAGGCTGCAGACGGACCTCTGGGAACGGAGGCGATATCTGGACCACGGGAATCACACAGGAATGCACGGAGAGAGCTCAGAGCTAGAGCACAGCGTTGATACAACAAAGCACTGGCCCAGAGTAACATAATCCCAGCCTACTTAAAGGCAGCACAAGCACGGGATTGGCTTACACCTGCCCACAGGTGTTTTCACAAGTGCTCTGTATTAGCTATTTGGTCTCCAACATGGCCACCTCCTATACAGCAGACACACCGCAGTGCCTTAGGCCATTTGGTCCCCGCACTCACAGTTCCCAGACTCTGCATTACCTGTGCCACTGATCACGCCGCATCCCCACACGGGCGCACAGCACCGCGAGCAACCGCACTGGCAACGGATGAACCCCAGAACCCGCAAAGGTGAGAGACCGGTTCGTGACAGTACCCCCTCTTCTACGGGTGGTCTCCGAACACCTTTGAACCTTGTCAGGATTTTTGGAGAAGTATTTCTGTACCAGTCTTGGAGCATGAACATCTTCAGAGAAAACCCAGGATCTCTCCTCCGGACCGTAACCCTTCCAGTCGACCAGAAACTGTAAACGTCCATATCGGGAACGTGAGTCCACAATCTCTTTAACTTCAAATTCCTCATTCTGCAAAGAGTGAACTTTAGGAGATTTGGACTGGGTAGTACGGAACTTATTGAGAATCAAAGGCTTCAGTAAAGATGTATGAAAGGCGTTAGGAATTCTCAAAGACAGTGGCAACTTGACTTTGTATGACACAGGGTTGAGTACCTTTACAATGGGAAATGGACCAATAAACTTGGGAGCAAATTTCTTAGAAGGAACTTTGAACCTGAGATTGCGCGTAGAAATCCAAACTTGGTCTCCCACTTTGTAATTCGGTACAGCTTTACATTTTCTATCTGCAAAAGATTTATAACGAGCGGAAGTTTTGACCAAGGACTTACGTACACAACTCCAGATTCTAGATAGACGTTGAAGCTCTTGATCTGCCGCTGGAACTTCTAGGGCTGGCAATGGATGGAACTCTGGCACACGAGGATGAAAGCCGAAGTTAATATAAAAGGGCGTAGATTCTGAAGATGAATGGAAGAGATTATTATGAGCAAATTCTGCCAATGGAAGGTAGTCAACCCAGTCATGCTGTGAGGACGATATATATAGCCGGAGAAATGTTTCAAGGTCTTGGTTGACTCTCTCAGTTTGTCCATCTGTCTGAGGATGATATGCAGAAGAAAAATTCAACTTGACATTTAAAGATGAACAAAGCGACCTCCAAAACTTGGCCACAAACTGTGTTCCCCGATCAGAGATAATCTCTCGAGGAAGGCCATGCAACTTGAAGATTTCAGAGATGAACAATCTGGCTAGTAAAGGGGCTGATGGTAACCCAGTTAATGGAATGAAATGTGCCATTTTCGAAAATCGATCCACTATCACCCAAATGGTATTTCGCCCTTTTGATGGAGGTAGATCGGTCACGAAATCCATTGAGATATGAGTCCATGTTTGTTTGGGTATGGATAATGGATGTAATAAACCTGGTGGAGAACTTCTTGGACTCTTATGTTGGGCACATTTAGGACATGCTGCTATAAACTCTTGGACATCGGCTTTGAGACGTGGCCACCAATAAGACTGTTGAATAAATTTGAGAGTCTTTAGAACCCCAGGATGACCCATGAAGGAAGAGGAGTGAGCCCAGGTAAGCAGCCGTTTTCGAAGATTTGTGGCGACAAAGGTCTTGCCAGGCGGAGGAACTGGAGAGGTTCGAGTCATTAAAAAGGACGTAGGATTCACAATGGCTTGATTCGTGGTAGCATCATTTAATTCAGAAGAAGCAAAGGACCGGGAAAGGGCATCTGCCTTTTTGTTCTGAGACCCTGGACAATAGGTGAGCTTGAAATCAAATCGTGTGTAGAAAAGCGCCCATCGAGCTTGTCGTGGATTCAAACACTGAGCTGACTGCAGATACAGAAGATTCTTATGATCAGTATAAACTGTAATGCGATGTTGTGCTCCTTCTAGAAGGTATCTCCACTCCTCAAATGCCAACTTGATGGCAAGTAATTCTTGCTCACCGATTGCATAATTACGTTCTGCCGGGAGGAACTTACGGGAGAAATATCCGCAGGGATGGACCTTTTTATCTTCAAAGACTTGTGATAACACAGCTCCTACTGCTTCTGTAGATGCATCCACCTCTAGTAGAAAGGGACGATTCAAATCAGGCTGTCGAAGAATGGGAGCTGACCCAAAGGCTTGCTTTAAATCAGAGAAGGCTTTGATTGCTTCAGAAGACCAGTTCGTAGGATTTGCTCCCTTGCGAGTTAGGGCTGTGATGGGAGCAGCTAACGAAGAATAATTCTTAATGAATCTCCTATAGAAATTAGCAAAGCCAAGAAATCGCTGAATCCCCTTGAGAGTTGTAGGAGTGGACCAATCTCGGATAGCTTGTACCTTACCGGGATCCATACATAGCTCTGATCCAGAAATGATGTAACCAAGGAACGGTATGGAAGTTACTTCAAAAGTTCACTTCTCTAGCTTACAATAAAGTTGATTTTTCCTTAGACGTGTCAGTACCTCTTTAACTTGGTGACGGTGAGCCTTTAGATCCTTAGAGAATATTAGGATATCATCCAAGTACACTACTAGACACTTGTAGAGAAGATCACGAAAAAGTTCATTCACATAGCTTTGAAAAACTGCAGGTGCATTACAAAGACCAAAAGGCATTACAAGGTATTCGTAATGCCCATCCCGGGTATTAAAAGCAGTCTTCCACTCGTCCCCTGCCCGGATGCGGATTAAATTGTAGGCCCCTCGGAGATCCAATTTTGTAAACACAGTAGCTCCCTTTACCCGGTCAAATAATTCTGGAATTAAGGGTAATGGGTACTTGTTTTTCACAGTGATCTCATTGAGTCCACGGTAATCTATGCATGGTCGTAACCCACCGTCCTTCTTCTTAACGAAGAAGAATCCGGCTCCTGCAGGTGAAGAAGATGGTCTGATAAATCCTTTGGTTAGATTTTCCTGTATATAATCAGACATAGCTTGCGTCTCTGGGATGGATAGCGGGTAAATTCGTCCCCTAGGAGGTGTTTTACCCGGAACCAGGACGATTGGGCAGTCCCATTCACGATGAGGAGGTAGAGAGTCTGCTGCTTGTTTACTGAAAACATCCGCAAAAGATTGATACACCGGAGGTAGGTCGGGAAGGCTAATTGACCGGAGAGGTACAATTGAGGCTAAACAGTCCTTGGTACAAGATTTACCCCACGAAAGGACTTCCATGGTTTGCCAATTAAGTTGAGGATTATGCTTCTGCAGCCAAGGTAAACCAAGTATCACATCTTGAGAGGCTTTGGGAATCACGTAGAAGGAGACGTATTCGGAATGGAGCACACCAACTTTCATCTTGAGACATACGGTTCGATGAGTAATTATACCATCTGGAATTCGACTTCCATCCACTGCTGTAACAGCAACTGCTGCTTCCAGAGGCATGGTTTGAACTTTAGACCGTATGACAAAGGCTGAGGAGATGAAGTTCTCGGCTGCCCCGGAATCTAGGAGAGCTGAAACTTTCACTGTAGAACTTGGAACTTCTAATTGAATAGACAAGGTCGGCTCTTTCCCAGAACGTGATTCTAAAGTAACTCCTAGCTTAACCTCTCTTGAATAAGCTAGGAGCGAGAGTTTCCCGGTCGGAGTTTGCAGAATTTAACTAAATGTTCGGAGGACCCACAGTACATGCAGAGGTTACCCTGTCGATGACGAAGTCGTTCCTCCTCTGTGAGGCGAGAGCGCCCAATCTGTATAGGTTCTTCTGTCGTTACCGGAGACTGTGATGAAGAATCTTGTCGAGGCCTAGGATGATAACGTGGACTGGATCGCTCTGCCCTGGATTTCTCTAAACATCGCTCCCTGTAGCGTAGGTCAAGTTTGTTACAGAGAGAAATCAATTCATCCAGTTTAGTTGGCACATCCCGGATAGTTAAATCATCCTTGATTTTCTCTGAAAGTCCATTCCAAAACGCGGCGATCAGGGCCTCCTCATTCCAGTTTAACTCTGAAGACAACGTGCGAAACTGAATAATATATTGACTGACAGGACGTAAACCTTGACGTAGACGGAGAATCTCCAAAGATGCTGAGGTGGTCCTGCCTGGTTCGTCAAAGATTCTCCGGAAGGATGATACGAACTCCTTGTAATTAGAGAGGATAGGATCACCTCTTTCCCATAATGGTGATGCCCACTCCAGAGCCTGACCGGAAAGGAGGGCAATAATATATGCAACCTTAGAACGAGCTGATGGGAAACTGGCGGACAACAGTTCGAACTGGATCTCGCATTGATTCAGGAATCCTCTGCAAAGTTTTGGAGTTCCGTCAAACTTACTCGGAGAGGGTAACTGCAAGCGGGACGTAGGCAGCGTCACAGGAGAAGCTGTAGTGGTAACTGGGACAACCGGAGTTGGAATCTGGACTTGAGACGTTTTAATAGCCATATGAAGAGTCTCTAAACGGTCTGCCATAGTTTGCATAAACTGTACTATTTGTGTCTGTATAGACACCTGGTTTTCCAGACGGGAGAGGATATCTGACGTAGCACCGCCTCCTGCGAATTGGTCACTTGACGGATCCATGTGGCCAGTGCTTACTGTCAGGTCCGGGTGTTTTTGTGAATCCGTTAACCCGGGACCAACCACAGGTGTAGGTGCTGGGGTATGAAGAAAGCAAGGAGGATGAGAAAAGTTCCGTTTCATATATTTATTAAAAATAACAATTCAGTAAAGAGTTAAATGACAAGTTGTTAATCATCATATTATACTGAAGTATTGCAGGAATGGCAGAAATAATATGCAGGATGAATCTCAAAGACAAATAAAAGAAATGTTCATGGAACTGTATATGAAACAAGCTGATGAATAAATGTGGAATTGTCCAAATATAAACAAGCTTTGATGCTGAATGGCAGAATGTGTTTAACTGGGTAATGCAGACATGAAGAAATAACTGTAAGGATTTGCAAAGAAGTTTTGAGAGTTAACTGAGAGGCTGTGAAGAATTATCCTTGTTATGGTAACATAGAAAATAAAAGTACTTAATTGGGTTACTTGCGGGTTCCGGAGATCACTGTGAAAACTGTAGCAGATGACAAGGTGATGAACGGGTTAAATGCTGAGTAGAACAAACGAACAGCTGAGGGTAATGGAATCCTCCAAACTTTGTATGGTAGGCAGACAAGGTAACCTCATGCAAGACTCTGGGAATCCAACTGCTTCCAGTAGGTGTGCAATTAACTGACAGCACAGCGGGGAGCTGGTGGATCTTTTAGCAGTGAAGGCTGCAGACGGACCTCTGGGAACGGAGGCGATATCTGGACCACGGGAATCACACAGGAATGCACGGAGAGAGCTCAGAGCTAGAGCACAGCGTTGATACAACAAAGCACTGGCCCAGAGTAACATAATCCCAGCATACTTAAAGGCAGCACAAGCACGGGATTGGCTTACACCTGCCCACAGGTGTTTTCACAAGTGCTCTGTATTAGCTATTTGGTCTCCAACATGGCCACCTCCTATACAGCAGACACACCGCAGTGCCTTAGGCCATTTGGTCCCCGCACTCACAGTTCCCAGACTCTGCATTACCTGTGCCACTGATCACGCCGCGTCCCCACACGGGCGCACAGAACCGCGAGCAACCGCACTGGCAACGGATGAACCCCAGAACCCGCAAAGGTGAGAGACCGGTTCGTGACAGTCTGCAGCTCTCTTAATTTAGAGCGACCACCACGCCCTCCACAGGTACAGAAATACAAAGAAAAACAACTAAGAAAGCGCTGACACACTAAACAATATTAAAATACACTCACTTTTTATTAAAATATGTAAAATACATAAGGACTGTTCCTAGACTACCTTTAAACACTATATTACTATAGTAATCCTGATCAAACCCTATAAGTATATAGACAAATGAGTTCCCTATAATCACAACACTATAAGTTTTTGGCCAAAAAAATTATTATAATAATTGTAATAGATTTATACAGCAAAATTAGTGCACTTAACACAGCCAGATATTTAGATGGCAGCAAAATAAAATAAATAACTTTGTAGTGGTAACTGTTGCAGTATTTGTTTCATATAGCACAAATGGTTACAAGTCCACACAGTTATTTCCGAGTATTGTAACAAGAGTTCCAGTTGTTAAATGTTGGTTTGCCAAGCAGATTTGGAACTTTTATGCATGCAGAGTTGAAATGAATTACAGAGTTATAATTGTTAAACTCTATTAGAGATGGCCATGTTTTAAATATCTGATTAGTTTTACCGCGACCGTCCTCTGGTAAACGGGTTCCTGTCCACTCCCGGCTCTGGTGCTCCACGACCTTATATCAAGCCCTATCCGGAGTAAAGACGGTCCCAAAAGCAATGGAGGGTAGCGATCCAGTGGTACAGAAAGGGAACCTCAGTGCGGGTCTCAGGTCACAGTCCGTATGAGACGCGTTTCCCCTCCTTAAAGCAATTCAGCATCGGCGGCTTCATCAGTCAGTGACGTGTGCAACAGTGCTTGACTTTTTATCCACATCCCGGCTTCATTATCCACCACACCTGTGTTACTCAGCTGCAGATCACACCACTTTCATGACAATTATGTGAAGCTACAGACTGAGCATTTAGCCCGAATTTACCGGCCGTTGTATAGTACTTAAACAACAACTTATATTAGACTTCCTTATATCCATTACTCACCATATCCCTATTGGGCATACACCCCATACATATTCATTATTACTCGTCTAGTACAAATGTTGATTATATTTTTTCTCTCAGGTCTTCACCGTTATATATTACTTATAGAGCTATTTGCCCTTTTTATTTTATGCCAGCACATTATACGTGGAACCAATACACCAAAATTAACATTTAAAATTAGCAATTGAAAATTTAAAAAACTGAGCATTATAAAACTGAACATTTTAGACAGATCCTTCTTAAATAAGGAAAAATTTCCTTCCTCTTTTACTCTCTCCCCCGGAATTGAACCCAGGATTTCTGCATATAGAGCAGATATCTTAACCACTATGCTATTACGGATGGCTTGGATCTTTACCATTCCCCAAATATATAGTTTTACTCAGTTATTAGATTTTATTAAATTATACTCACTGGGAGATAGTCCAGAATCCTTATTATACATATCGATATTCCCTAAATACTTACAGTATTATTTTACATGTTCAAATTTTAGATTTAACTATATTAAGGTCATACTTTACTGATGGTGAACTTTTTTAATTTTAATATTAGAATTAATGTATAATTTATCGATCTTTATATATTATTTATATTTCTAATTTTCTCTTTGCCCTATTTCTTCGTTTCTAACTACATCATAATCTAAAACCTCAATTGGGTCAGACTGAATAGTCCCATTAGCCTAACCCTAGTGGACCTCAGATATTACCCGGTTCAAAACTAACATCCACAGGGTACTACCCTATTGGATATTTATACACTCACATAAAACAGCACCTTGGAAATACAAAGACATGTGCAGAAGACGAACAATGATATCAACTAGTTTAATGATCTACTGGATATGGTTGAGTTCTACCATGTCGTTCAGGCCGTCTGGGTATAAAGTATTTAACTGATATATCCAGAATGCCTCTCTACGGCACAGGGTATTGAATCGATCTCCTCCTCTTATGGTAGTTTTAATTTGTTCTATTCCTGTTACTTTTATATCCTTTATTGTGTAGTCCTGGCAGCGTGCAATGTGGCTCGACAGGGGATGAGTTTTTATACCTTTAGATATATTTCTAAGGTGCTCCATTATTCTAGTATGGAGCATACGGGTGGTTCGTCCCACATATTGTCGGCCACACCCACACTATACAGTGTAGACAACGAAGGTAGACCTACAATTGATAAAACTCTTTATTTTAAACTTATTTCCATTTGAATGGGAGGTAAACTCAGTTTCCTTTCTATTACTATAAATACATGTATTACATGCAGGGTTTCCACACCTATGATATCCAGAGCGTTTCGAGGGTAACCACATACTACTTAATTGCAGTGGTGTCGCATTTCTTTTATAGTGACTCCTTGTTAACCTCTGTTTCAGCTTTTCAGAAAATTACCTTTCCCTCCAGATTTACTGTTTCTTTCAATATTGTGTCCAACTTTAATAATTCTGAGTTCTTTTTAATAATTGCTTTAATGTCATGTGCATAATTATTACATTTAGTTGTAAATAGTGATGATCTCTCCTTACCTTTTTCCTCAACTTTATTCATACCTGAAACTGGGAAACTTGTATCCTCCTCTCTATTCTTTCTCTCCGTCTTCAGTAGATCACTTCTCTCAATCAATTTAACTTCCTCTAAGTTTTAGTATACTTGCAGGATAGCCTTGATCCAAAAAAGATTTATACATAGAGTCTGCCTGTCTCTCAAATGATTCTTTTGTCGAGCAGTTTCGCTTTATCCAAATAAACTGCCTTTAGGAATATTTTCTTTCCATACCCTTGCATGTGAGCTGTCAAAATTCAGGTATCTACTTTGATCTACTGGTTTTATGAATGCCTCAGTTACAATTTCCTCACCCTCCACCCGTAGTGCAACATCCAAAAAGCTTATATTTGTTTTACTATGATTGGATGTAAACTTTAGTCGATAGTTATTAGTGTTAAGACTCTGCACAAATAAATCAATAAAAGGTGTGTCCCTATCCCAAATAAAAAACAAATCATCTATAAACCTGCCGTAGAGGACGAGGCTGGCCCCGAACCCGCCACCCCACACATGGTCCTCCTCAAAGCTGACCATGTATAGGTTTGCAAAGCTCGGAGCGAACCTTGTCCCCATCGCAGTCCCCCGTGTTTGTAAATACATTTTAGTGTCAAATAAAAAATAATTGTGCTTTAAAATGAAACCTATTGAATCCAACACAAAACCACGTAGGGAATCCGACATGTCTACATCTGCATCGAGGTACTTTTTTACTGCACCTATTCCTAACTCATGTGGAATATTCGAGTATAGTGCTTCAATGTCACAGGTCAGCAATGAATAGCCTTCTTTCCATTTAACAGATTTTATTAAATTAAAAAAATGTTTAGTGTCCTTAATGTGAAACCTAAGTTTCCCCACGTGGCTCTGTAAATAATAATCAACGAAGGAGGATAAATTATTAGTGAGTGACCCTACACCAGAAATAATGGGATGACCGGGAGGTGAGGTGAGTGACTTGTGAATTTTGGGTAAATAATAAAAAGTAGGTGTGACAGGGTGTGCATTCAACAAAAAATTAAATGTTTCCTTTGAAATTGCATCACTGAAAAGGGCATTATCCAGTAAATCTCTTTATTCCTTCTGATAGAGGGCGGTGGGATTGCGAATTTTTATCACTGAGCTGTCTATAAGACTCTTTTACATAGTCGTCCGCATTGAGTATCACAATCCCACCGCCCTTATCCGCTGGTTTAATAATTATACTATCATCTGAATAAAGGGTTTTTGGGGCTTTTCTTTCTCCCTGGTTCAGATTATCCCTAAATCCACCCCTATCCGTCTTCTCACATAGTCTCTTAAATTGTTCCAAGGTGCTGTTATAAAAACTTTCAATATATGGACCTTTGTATTGAAGTGGGTAAAATTCTGATTTGACCTTAAATCTGTTCACCGTTCCTGCTTCCCATATTTTTTTATTTTTTTCCATGGAAGTTGACTCATCTTCACTGCACATTAAGCTTTCTAGGTTTTCCAATGCCTCCTGATCATCTTTATCCAGAAGGATTGGAAAACCCAAAACATTTGATTTTTTCATTGATTTTAATGCAAAGTATCGTTTACGGCTTAGAGTCCGCACGTACTTGTTCAAGTCAACAAAAAGGGTGAACAGATTAGGTTTTGATGCAGGGGCAAAGTTCATACCTTTCTCAAGAATACTAATTTCTTCTTCATTTAATTGTCTTGAGGATAAATTAAACACACCTTTACCTTGTTTGCAGTAAGTTCCTATCTTACACACAGATTTTTTTGTGGGATTTTCTCCTTCTCCCTCCTCTTGATCCCCTAACTCTCTGTCCCTTGTTCTTTTGTTTGGGCCCTTTGTATTTTCCCACGTATTGTACCTGCGTTTCTCTAAAAAATACTTTCTGAATGGGGATTCTATTTCCTCATCAGTTTCTGACCTTCTACTACCTATTCTGGATCTCCACATAGGATGTTGCTGGTCTCGATCTTGAAAAAGGGGTTCGTATCTATTTTTACTCTCATAATTGGTTGCCTTTTCCCAATTTGTATATTTTTGTACAGGTTGTTTTTCTCTAGGAGCCCTTTTATTGTATGAGGTGGATTGTGTTCCCTGGAATCTGACTGATTTTCTTTGGGGCGTGTTTTGTACATATCTATTCTTTCTATTAAATTCGTGTACTTCACCCTTTTCATAGTCTATTATATCCCTATTCATTTTCTGTTCTTTTTTAAAAATAAGGGTTTTCTCAAATTCTTCGATATTTTTATTCACTCTTAAATCTCTATTTTTAAACTCTGGGTGTATTTCATATACTTTTAGTAAATTTTGTGTTTTTTCTATCTTATCCTGTAAAGCCTTGACCTTTTCTTCAGTTTAATAAGATTCTTGGAACATGTATCCAAAGTCTGATTCCAGTCACTGGTGAATTTCTCATCCTCACCAAAGGTTGAGCTTTTTAGGATTCTCAAACCCCTGGGGATGATATCAGCATCTAAATATTTTTGTAGGGTAATTTGATCCCACCAGTGTCTGGTCTCAGGTGTACATAAATTTTCCAGTTTGTTAAACAACCTGTGCATATCTCCCATCTCATTATCCTTACTATCATCATTTATTCTAGGACCTGCCCCTTTAAGATAAATGTTTCTCCTTTCCATTCTATCCGATAAACATTTTAATGATGTCATTTTTATTTAAATCGGCTGCCTGGGTTTAGGTAGGTATAGAGAATACAAAAAAGAAAAATTGGTACTTAGTACCTTCTGCCGCCAATTTTAAATGCTCAGTAATTTAAAAACAGTCTGTCTGCAGCTCTCTTAAATTAGAGGGACCACTACGCCCTCCACAGGTACAGAAATACAAAGAAAAACAACTAAGAAAGCGCTGACACACTAAACAATATTAAAATACACTCACTTTTTATAAAGTTGAGGAAAAAGGTAAGGAGAGATCATCACTATTTACAACTAAATTTAATAATTATGCACATGACATTAAAGCAATTATTAAAAAGAACTCAGAATTATTAAAGTTGGACACAATATTGAAAGAAACAGTAAATCTGGAGGGAAAGGCAATTTTCAGAAAGCTGAAAATCTGAAACAGAGGTTAACAAGGAGTCACTATAAAAGAAATGCGACACACTGCAATTAAGTAGTATGTGGTTACCCTCCAAACCCTCTGGATATCATAGGTGTGGAAACCCTGCATGTAATACATGTATTTATAGTAATAGAAAGGAAACTGAGTTTACCTCCCATTCAAATGGAAATAAGTTTAAAATAAAGAGTTTTATCAATTGTAGGTCTACCTTCGTTGTGTACACTGTATAGTGTGGGTGTGGCCGAAAATATGTGGGACGAACCACCCGTATGCTCCATACTAGAATAATGGAGCACCTTAGAAATATATCTAAAGGTATAAAAACTCATCCCCTGTTGAGCCACATTGCACGCTGCCAGGACTACACAATAAAGGATATAAAAGTAACAGGGATAGAACAAATTAAAACTACCATAAGAGGAGGAGATCGATTCAATACCCTGTGCCGTAGAGAGGCATTCTGGATATATCAGTTAAATACTTTATACCCAGACGGCCTGAATGACATCGTAGAACTCAACCATATCCAGTAGATCATTAAACTAGTTGATATCATTGTTCGTCTTCTGCACATGTCTTTGTATTTCCAAGGTGCTGTTTTATGTGAGTGTATAAATATCCAATAGGGTAGTACCCTGTGGATGTTGGTTTTGAACCGGGTAATATCTGAGGTCCACTAGGGTTAGGCTAATGGGACTATTCAGTCTGACCCAATTGAGGTTTTAAATTATGATGTAGTTAGAAACGAAGAAATAGGGCAAAGAGAAAATTAGAAATATAAATAATATATAAAGATCGATAAATTATACATTAATTCTAATATTAAAATTAAAAAAGTGCACCATCAGTAAAGCATGACCTTAATATAGTTAAATCTAAAATTTGAACATGTAAAATAATACTGTTAGTATTTAGGGAATATCGATATGTATAATAAGGATTCTGGACTATCTCCCAGTGAGTATAATTTAATAAAATCTAATAACTGAGTAAAACTATATATTTGGGGAATGGTAAAGATCCAAGCCATCCGTAATAGCATAGTGGTTAAGATATCTGCTCTATATGCAGAAATCCTGGGTTCAATTCCGGGGGAGAGAGTAAAAGAGGAAGGAAATTTTTCCTTATTTAAGAAGGATCTGTCTAAAATGTTCAGTTTTATAATGCTCAGTTTTTTAAATTTTCAATTGCTAATTTTAAATGTTAATTTTGGTGTATTGGTTCCACGTATAATGTGCTGGCATAAAATAAAAATAAAAAGGGCAAATAGCTCTATAAGTTATATAACGGTGAAGACCTGAGAGAAAAAATATAATCAACATTTGTACTAGACGAGTAATAATGAATATGTATGGGGTGTATGCCCAATAGGGATATGGTGAGTAATGGATATAAGGAAGTCTAATATAAATTGTTGTTTAAGTACTATACAACGGACGGTAAATTCAGGCTAAATGCTCAGTCTGTAGCTTCACATAATTGTCATGAAAGTGGTGTGATCTGCAGCTGAGTAACACAGGTGTGGTGGATAATGAAGCCGGGATGTGGATAAAAAGCCAAGCACCGTTGCACACGTCACTGACTGATGAAGCCGCCGATGCTGAATTGCTTTAAGGTGGGGAAAGGCGTCTCATACGGACTGTGACCTGAGACCCGCACTGAGGTTCCCTCTCTGTACCGCTGGATCGCTACCCTCCATTGCTTTTGGGACCGTCTTTATTCCGGATAGGGCTTGATATAAGGTCGTGGAGCACCAGAGCCGGGAGTGGACAGGAACCCGTTTACCAGAGGACGGTCGCGGTAAAACTAATCAGATATTTAAAACATGGCCATGTCTAATAGAGTTTAACAATTATAACTCTGTAATTCATTTCAACTCTGCATGCATAAAAGTTCCAAATCTGCTTGGCAAACCAACATTTAACTGGCTGTGTTAAGCACACTAATTTTGCTGTATAAATCTATTACAATTATTTTATTTATTTTTTTGGCCAAAAACTTATAGTGTTGTGATTATAGGGAACTCATTTGTCTATATACTGATAGGGTTTGATCAGGATTACTATAGTAATATAGTGTTTAAAGGTAGTCTAGGAACAGTCCTTATGTATTTTACATATTTTAATAAAAAGGGAGTGTATTTTAATATTGTTTAGTGTGTCAGCGCTTTCTTAGTTGTTTTTCCTCATAGACAGGTGGGAAGGACAGTATCAAGTCTTGTTAACCAGCACAACAGCATTGGAAGTCCCCGAAAGAGAGACATGGATCCACTCGTCCCACTGCAAGAAGGTCGCTGACCCGGAGAGAACTCGTGTCAAAGAGCAGAGTGTAGAGAATCTCGTATCACTGAAGTGTCTGTTCTGGGAAAGTTGAGAGGCAGGACTGTTGAAGGGCATATGAGCACAGAGAGTAACAAGAGCTAGAACGGTTGTCGTACCACTCTCTTTTTTCACCTCCCCCTGCATTTTCTCTCTCCTTTCTTTTCTCCTTCTTATTTTCCTCCTTTCCCCTAACGAAATGGATTGATCACAAGAGACTGCGGTTCGGGTTCTATTAGTGATTCTGGTTTTGATAAGGACAGTTTGTTTTTGTGAGGGTCCCAGAGAGGTCGAGCAGGGATCTGGAATGGGTTCTGATGGCAAGTATGAATTTGTAGGATCTCAGGATCAGCACATCATTTTGGACAAGGCTGGCATCAGTATGCGCTCTGGTAGTCAGGGAGCTCGGAGGCACTGTGAGGGTTTATTGTCTGATGAATATTTTATTTGTAGGAACTGTGAGAATATAGTTGAGGATGGGTGCATCCAGAGATGTCAGTCCAACCTTAATATCGACATGGACAGTCATCCGTTGAGTGATTACCACTCACTAGTGGGTAAGGCCTTAAACCAGACAGAATGTTGGGTGTGCTCACAGGTACCTCAAGGTCAGAGCAAGTCAGGATTAGTACCATACCCTTTAGCAATAGATGAGGTACTCGAATTACGGGGTGGGAGACCGGTGGACAAGAAATTCAATATTTCTAGGCCACCTAGTTTGAAGCTCCACCAGTATCATGTAGACAGATCCTTATTATGTTTTAATATTTCCAATTACCGACAACCGGGAAATTGGGAAGTGACGTGGAATAACCAGACAATGACCTTTTTCACACAGAGATGATAGTATACCCATAGACTCTGAACTTGTACGCCAAATAGCCAACAGTGGGAGGTATTTTCGGTATAGGTATACTCATGGAAGCAAGACCATGTGGGTTGGAAAAGTATCGCCAGGGTATTGTGCTCATATCATCCAGCCCGATACTTGTACTGAGCAGATGGGAGAACTAGGGATAGGTTTCTTTACTTGGAAAGTTTGTAATATGGTGATGTCATTTTTTGTCCCCTATGTTCTCCCAGATGATGCCTATTTCATATGTACGAGGAAGGCGTACAAGTGGCTTACCCAGAGCTCAGAGGGATTGTGTTATATTGGGAGAGTACTACCAGAGGTCATGACCATAACCCATGATAAGATGAAAGACGTTCACCGCAGTGCTCTTTGTATCCTGGGAGTCGTCATAATTATTGGTTTGATATTTAGGTGTGTTCGAATTCTGACGCGGCGCAAGCATGGCACAAAGTTGATGAGTCTAAGGAGCGAGGGCGCTGTTATAGCAGCAGACTTAATTTATGACCCATCCATAGAGACAGTGTTATGATAAGGATTGCAAATGAATTTCATGGCCTGTTTCTTCCACCCGTTTTTCTTTTGTTTCCCCCTCTGCCCAGATACATCCATCCGGAAAAGACATCTGCCCTACCCAAAATGTTTATATGAATGTATTTTAGATATGTGTCTTATCTTCACCTCTGCAACCTCCAGTTAATAGCACACATAGTCGACAGGTGATATCCACATATACTAGCACTCACATATGTTTCCCCCTCCATGTATCATCAACTAAATGTGCACCCCATTTGTTTTAACAAGTAGCCGAAAAGAGCTCGGTAGTGTTTGTTGGCCCATATACAGACCCTTGATACGGGATGAGAAGGATTTAATGTATACTTCGCAATACCTCGAAGCTTATTTCAGAACACATACGGAACGATGATACATGCCCCTCAGACATGGATTCATACATACATGCTTTTTACTATCCCACTAGGTCATACATTTCCTACCTACCAGTCTCCCCCGACCATCCAAACTTCTGTAGATATTGTGTAGATATTCTTCTGTTTAGTGATTAAATAGTGGCAGTTATTGGTGACTGCCAAAGGGTGAACTGTCAAAGTCAAAAAATATTGCAGTACACACATCACATACAAACTACACACAGATGGCCTCCGCGCGTGTACTTGTTCTGTCGTGTGTGCACATATTCGCAATTTGCGTATGGTCGCTCCCGCGGTCCTGCGCATTAGCGCGTGGTATGGGTATTTACGGTACCGTTTGTGAACGCATGGAAAGCTATCAAAACACATTACATATTTAATCCAAATAGTGCACAATGTACACATAGCCTCCCTGCACCACATCAGAAAGTAACAGCAGTTTAAATGGTTTCAGAACAAAGGGATTCACCTTTACAGAATAGGAGCGGACAGAACAAGGTTATAAGGTGGTGTTTGGTATCCAGCTGAAGGGTATTTTTAAGGGTAACATTCCAGTGTTGGTTTGAGAAAGATCGCATGTTCCTGCGGATAGTTATGTGCAGGAGCAGAATATAGACATAAACTGTATTTACTGTACATTATGTATGCGGCAGGAATCCAGAGGAGACCACCCACAAGAGCAGTTGGGAAAGACATCGCCTACCTATTCAAACCGACCTATGACCTCTCCTGTACCGTAAATGTGCATCCCTGTGTCCAATAGACAAAGAGATTACAGTATCTATTGTATTGCTTTTTGGAAGAATTGTATAAAGAGAGCCTGCTGCAGGCCTGGTCAGACACAAGACTCACAACGTTATCTATCAGATGACGGAGTACCGGACCGGGTAGCGCTAGCGAATCCACTCACGTATGTACCATTGAATGTAGCCATTTACTCTGTTATATTGGATTGTATTATTTGTATTGTAACCAGTGCTTAAAGTGGTCCTAGAAAGGTGGTGGAACTCACCCCCCTCCCCACGGCGCCCATGTAATAAAGGTATTGCACGCACCGTAGGCGTGTGGAGCAAAAAGGGGGTGTAGTCTCAAAAAGAAAGGGGCGTGGTCACACAATAGTAATAATGCCCACAGTAGTAGCACCCAAGTGTAAATTTTGAAGTGGGGGTATAGAAATGTGAAGGTTGTAATTATGTGCGCGTTGATGGCGTGCGCGCTCCTGAAAAGGGGGCATGGCCACGCAAAAGGGGGTGTGCCCTTCAGTGTAGTTTACCACACCATATACCCCTTATACACCACAGTAACAGGACCCCTTTCACATTATAGCACACAGTATGAGCCGAAATTCACATTATACCACACAGTATGAGCCGAGATTCACATTCCACCACACAGAATGAGCCAAATTCACATTACACCACACAGTATAAGCCGAAATTCACATTATAGCACACGGTATGAGCCGAAATTCACATTACAGCACACGGTATGAGCCGAAATTCACATTATAGCACACAGTATGAGCCGAAATTCAAATTATAGCACACATTATGTGCCGAAATTCTCATTATAGCACACGGTATGAGCCGCCATTCACATTATAGCATACAGAATGAGCCGAAATTCACATTATAGCACACGGTATGAGCCGCCATTCAAATTAAGCATACAGAATGAGCTGAAATTCACATTATAGAGTGACAGGGAGAGTGACAGCAGGGACATGGAAAATGACAGCAGAGACATGCAAAGTGACAGCAGAGACATGGAGAGTGACAGCAGGGGCATACAGTAGGCACTAGAGTGAGAGAAAGGCAGCAGGGTAAGATTACCTGTTTAGCAGCGGCGGTGGTCTGCGGTGCTGTGGATGAGTAGGCTGTGGTAGGCATGGAGTGGAGAAGGCTGTGGGCCTCGGAGATAGTGCGGAGGAGGAGGCTGTGGTCATGCAGAGGTCCGAGGGCGGCAGAGGAGGCTGAGGGCGCTGCAGTGGATCGGGAACCAGGTTGGCTTTATTATCCCTGCCGCCGCATCGAGCTCCTGTGACCACGGTGCTAATATTTCAGAACTGCTGCAGACCGGCAGCCAATCAGCGACAGATTTGAACTAGTAGCGCCGCAGTCACAGGAGCGCGATGCGGCGGCAGGGATTAAAAAGCCAGTCTGGTCCCAGATCCGCTGCAGCTGGGAGTCTGGAACCAGGGCTCCCAGTGCGGTGGCGATGGTAGGGGCGAAGCAACGGAGGGCGGACCAGGAGCTCAGCTTCTTTGTCAGCCCATACAGTAATGCCCACAGCAGTAGCACCGCTTATACTATGCCCACAGTAGTAGTGCCCCTTATGCAATACCCGCAATAGTAGTGCCCCTTATGTCCCCAAGAGTGGTGCCCCTTATGAAGTGTCCCCTTTACAATGCCCTCATTAGCAGTGCACCCCATCAGTAATGCCCTTAATGGTAATACCCCTGTGTAGTATTGCCCCCAGTAGTAATGTTGCCTGTAGTAATGCCCCCAGTAGTTTAGCCTCCTGTAGTTTAGCCCCAGTAGTCATGCCCCCACTGGTAATGCCCCTGCAGTTATGACCCCAGTAATTTACTCCCCCCCCCCTTTAGTTTAGCCTCCCAGTGGTAATGGCCCCAGTAGTTTTGCCCAGCCCCCCTGTAGTTTGCCCCTTGTAGTAATGCCCCCAGTAGTAAAGCCCCCCAGTAGTTTGCCCCTTTGTAGTTTGTCCCCAGTATTAAAGCCCCCCAGTAGTTTGCCCCTCTGTAGTTTTCCCCAGTAGTAAAGCCCCCAGTAGTTTGCCTCTGTAGTATAGCCCCCCAGTAGTAAAGCCCCCGGTAGTTTGCCTCTGTAGTATAGACCCCCAGTCATTTGCCCCTCTGTAGTATAGCCCCCCAGTAGTTTGCCCCTCTGTAGTATAGCCCCCCAGTAGTTTGCCCCTCTGTAGTATAGCCCCCCAGTAGTTTGCCCCTCTGTAGTATAGCCCCCCAGTAGTTTGGCCCCTCTGTAGTATAGCCCCCCAGTAGTTTGGCCCCTCTGTAGTATAGCCCCCCAGTAGTTTGCCCACAGTAGTATAGACCCCCCAATAACAGCGCCGCTAGTAGTGCACATATGGGAGGGGGGGGGAGAGAGGCACCATACTTACCAAGCCCCGCTCCCGCCGCAGTCCTCTTTTGGCGCTCGCTCCTCGGCACTATGGGAGAGGCGTCATGACGTCTCTCCCATAGCGCATACTGACAGAGCCGGAGGCAGGAGCTCAGTATTGAGCTCCTGCCTGCGGCTGCCGCTGTGCGGGGTGAGCCGGGCGCCGCTGATAACAGCGGTCGCCCGGCATCTCCCTGCAGTGCCGGGACATCGGGTTAGCTGAGCCGGGGGAGGCGGAACTGCGTTCCGTCTCCAAATGGAACTGACGGAACGCAGTTCCGCCCCGTTCCAGCTCACTTTAACCCCTGATTGTAACACCCTTTCAGCAATAATACGCTGTGGTTTCGGAACCCAGCGGTTTAATTACAATCTGGTGTCGTGTCTTCACTGCCCTGCTAAGGTTTAAAGTGTATTATCATTGCATTGCATTGCTGTAAAAGGTTTAAAGTGTATATCTGGGTGTGTACGCGCTGTGAGTACTTTGTACCGTCAGCGCGGCGTTTGTACGCTAAGTCCGTGCACAGTACGGGACTTTGTACACTAATAGCGTACAAAGTACGTAGAGTGTGTATTAAGTACAGCGGCCGCAGCGGCTCCATGGTAAAGTGTATTTAAGGTGTGTTTAAGGTATAGCTTTCATTCCTAAGGATAAATCAACATTATCAACGCATGTATCTCTATTCCTCAGTAGGAATTACAGGGTTATGGATATTGCAGTCCCAGAATAGACAAAAACAAAAAAAAAGATTAGATGAAGTTTGAGCCAAATATGATATAACCGGTTAGAGACTGGGGTCCAATTGAAATAATAAAGTCATAGTATAAGAAGATATATATCCAAGCTGAGACCTTTAATTGATTGACTCACAGGCGATCCCTTATTATAGGCAATAGTGCGCTGTATGGTGAAAGGCCATTTGCAGAGACCGCTACTCACTCTATCCCAATGATATGGGACCTGTTGAAAGGTAAGAGGAGAAG
Organism: Pseudophryne corroboree; assembly: GCF_028390025.1. Classification (NCBI taxonomy): domain Eukaryota; kingdom Metazoa; phylum Chordata; class Amphibia; order Anura; family Myobatrachidae; genus Pseudophryne; species Pseudophryne corroboree. The sequence goes on along the minus strand of NC_086447.1, from coordinate 235,668,684 downwards.
ATAACTCCTGAGCATCCTCGGGCGATGGGGCTGCATATAAGCGATGGCTGACTTCAGCTGGCGGCAGCCGTTCACAGGATCAGCGACTGTGATGAATTGCCATCAGGTTGCTTGGAACAAGATCCCCAGTACTCTCCGGTTTAAGCAAGGAGTCCTAGACGCGTTTCGTAACTTCCTGTGTTTTTTCCGATAGGTGATACTCCATTTGCTCAGGAGGAACCTTTTTATATGGCGGAATTCACACACCTGTTGTAAATGCAGGGTAGCGCTGCCAATTAGGTATTGTTAGCCCCAGTTACTGAACAATTTAAAAGGTTAAAATAAATCAAACAACCGGCAAATACATTAAACATAGTAAGTATTAAAAATATAGAATTGTAAAAGACATTTAGTTTATCTATAATATAGTATAATATAATCAAATATCCGAGGTGAAACATGGCTGACATAATGGCTAACACAATTTAGACATTCAACCAAATTGCTTAGGTCTAAATAAAGAGAGGATTAACTACTTACACGCTGAAGAATGTTTCATGGCTTCACATATAACGTGATATTACTCATTTACTTCTATAATGTCAAATATCATGCATTATTTATTTACCGTTAATCTTGATGAGAACCTTAAATATAATGGACAGTTGGTTCCTTTAAATAGACACATTATCAGTAGTATAGATTTATTCACAGACCTTAAGTATTCTATTAATACACAGAATTACCACTTTTACAGATATCACGTCAGCTGTATAATTAGTGTGAAAATTATCTATCATAATACATTTGCATACATTATGATCTTAACATTAGAGTCTCAACATGAAACTATTCAGGACATATGTACTCATAAATTAGCTAACCAAACGGAAACTAAATAACTAGATGTTTAACATATCATATGAAACCTAAGAGTAAAGGGAGTACACACGGAGAGTTCCGTGTTTAAAATCGAAGCAATCTGACCTGATTGCTTAGATGTTAAGCACAGATCTGTTGTGTGTATGCCCCCCCAGCGATAGCTATCGCCGGTGCTAGATTGAGCCTGCATGCAGTGCTGTGTGAAGTGAGCGGCCCCCCCTGTCCCCGTCGCTCAGCACACAACACGCTGTGCTGAGCGGGGGGAGAGATGTGTGCTGAGCAGTCTGTGTTAAGATCGCTCAGCACACATCTCTCCCATCAGTACTGGCCTTAACATAAAGGGCAGAGGTGGAACTACCGCCAGTGCAACCAGTGCGTTGCACTGGGGCCCGCCTCTGTCCAGGGGCCCAAAGCATGTAATGAGTCAAACTGACTCATTACATGCCGCTGTGTGCTGCGGGCAACCGCTGCCCGCAGCACACAGCCGCCCGGAGAGAGAGGAGAGGAACGCAGCGGTACAGGGGAAGGAGGAGGAGGGAGGCGGAGGAGGGAGCCGCAGCAGCGTTATGTTACTGGTTGAGGTGCTGCTGCTGCTGTCCCTCTGCTTCACTATAGGCTGTCTTCCGCCGCTGTGAAGCGCATCCCAGCATTCACAGCGGCGGAGAACAGCCTATAGTGAAGGACTGGGACAGCAGCAGCAGCGCCTCCACCAATAACACAGCGCTGCTGCGGCTCCCTCCTCCACCTCCATCCTCCTCCTCCTTCTCTCCTGCCCGGGATCTCTGGAGAAGCTGCACCGAGGAGCATGAGCCAGCGGAGAGAGTAAGTATAATTCTTTCTTTCTTCATGTGCAAAAAGGGGGACTGTCTGCCGTAATGTGTAACAAAGGAGGAATCTGCCTGCCGTGATATGTAAAAAGGGGAACGCTGTCTGCCGCAATGTGTAAAAAGGGGGAATCTGCCTGCCGTGATGTGTAAAAAGTGTACGCTGTCTGCCGCTATGTGTAACAAGGGCACGCTGTCTGCCGTTATGTGTAAAAAGGGGACGCTGTCTGCCGTTATGTGTAAAAAAGGGACACTGTCTGCCGTTATGTGTAAAAAGGGGACGTTGTCTGCTGTTATGTGTAAAAAGTGCATGCTGTCTGCCGCTATGTGTAAAAAGGGCACGCTGTCTGCCGCTATGTGTAAAAAGGGCACGCTGTCTGCCGTTATGTGTAAAAAGGGGGACGCTGTCTGCCGTAATGTGTAAAAAGGGGGATGCTATCTGCCGTAATGTGTAAAAAGTGCACGCTGTCTGCCGCTATGTGTAAAAAGGGCACGCTGTCTGCCGCTATGTGTAAAAAGGGCACGCTGTCTGCCGCTAAGTATAAAAAGGGCACGCTGTCTGCCGTTATGTGTAAAAAGGGGGACGCTGTCTGCCGTAATGTGTAAAAAGGGGGACGCTATCTGCCGTAATGTGTAAAATGGGGATTCTGTCCGCCGTAAGGTGTAAAAGGGTCTCTACCTGGTGTAGTGGTGCTACTATGCGTCGTAATTTTAATAATGGAGACTACTGTGCACCGGTTTATGAATTGGTAGTATTTTGTGGCCACACCCCTTCCCCGTGAAGCCACGCCCCTATGTATTTTTGCGCGCGCCTACGGCGCGCACTGACCCTGTTTTGCATGCAGGGGTGGGCCTCCGATGCCATTTCTTGCACACAGTGCTAAAATGTCTAGTTACGGCACTGTTGCTAGGTATCCATTTCTCTAGCCCTGAGCAGGTCCCCCTCACCAGATTCTCTCCAGGGGTAAGGCGGGGGTGGACTTGGATGGGATGGGGGGGAGCATTTTGTCGCACCTGGGCCCACCGCTCGCTAGTTCCGCCACTGATAAAGGGAATAGGAGATAGTACAGAGCTAATTACTATTCCACCATAGGAATAGTTGCCACAGATCCTAGAGTATTCACGCCGTACATAAACCTTATCAGTTATTTTTACTAATGGTGCATAAAGATTATATTATGGAACGAGAGAAAAGAAAGAGGCAGTGGATGAAATGGAGAAAGAGGATTAGGGGTCAATCTCAATATATTAATTTAGTCCCTTGGGAAGGAGGCTTCTTAATGTATGAATCCAGATTTTCACGTATGCTTCAGTGTGCCAGTTTTTGGTTCTTAATGTCGGAGTCAGTGGCAAACGCAGGATTTAGCGAGGGGGGTTTCCGTGGGTGTGTATGTATATGTGCATGTATGTGTAATATACGTATATACATATATATATTCACATTATGAAATTCACATTATAGCACACGGTACGAGCCGAAACTCACATTGTAGCACACTGAATGAGCCGAAATTCACATTACAGCTTACAGAATGAGACGAAATTCACATTATAGCACACGGTACGAGCTGAAATTCACATTATAGCACACAGTACGAGCCGAAATTCACATTATAGCACACTGAATGAGACGAAATTCACATTGTAGCACACTGAATGAGACAAAATTTACATTGTAGCACACTGAATGAGCCGAAACTCACATTGTAGCACACTGAATGAGCTGAAATTGTGACAGCAGAGATAGCCAGAGTGACGACAGGGAGAGAGAGAGAGTGACGACAGGGAGAGAGAGAGTGACGACAGGGAGAGTGATGACAGTGATGACAGGGAGAGAGTGTGATGACAGTGACGACAGGGAGAGAGAGTGATGACAGGGAGAGAGAGTGACGACAGTGACGACAGGGAGAGAGAGTGATGACAGTGACGACAGGGAGAGAGTGACGACAGTGACGACAGGGAGAGAGAGTGACGACAGGGAGAGAGAGTGACGACAGTGATGACAGGGAGAGAGAGTGACGACAGGGAGAGAGAGTGACGACAGTGATGACAGGGAGAGAGTGACGACAGGGAGAGACGTGACAGCAGGGGAACATTACCTCATTTGTTGCTGGTGGCTGGCAGCGGTGAGCTGCTGGCGGCGGCGGACGGCTGGCGGCGACCAGCGGGAGGCAGGCGGTGAGAGGCGGGCGGCAGCGGGTGGCTGTGAGCTAATATTGTGCTCTACACAGCCGCCGGCCGCATCGCCACTTATATATATACACACATACATACATGTGTATATATATATATATATATATATATATATACACTGCTCAAAAAAATAGCAGAATGGCGCGTCGGTGAGGGGCGTGTCATGTGTCGCTCAAAGGGTGTGTCCCTCTCCACCTATGGGCATATTTAGTGCCACTCAGGTGAAAACTATAGTACTATAAGCAGCAATAAATAAAAAATAAAAAAGAGTAATAATATAGGTGCACTTGCGCTCGCCCTACCCGCGGTCGGTATGCTGACCGCCGGGATCCAAAGCGGCGGTAACGCATACCCAGTCCTATTAAAGTACCACGTACATTTGTTAGAAGAGACACACAAATAGAAAATCTATATACACTGGTGCGGGATTTTGTGATTTTATACTCAAACACACACACTCACACACATATTATATATATATATATATATATATATATATATATATATATATACATACTGTATATATATATATATATATATACACTGCTCAAAAAATAAAGGGAACACTAAAATAACACATCCTAGATCTGAATGAATGTAATATTCTTATTAAATACTTTGTTCTTTACATAGTTGAATGTGCTGACAACAAAATCACACAAAAATTATCAATGGAAATCAAATGTATTAACCCATGGAGGTCTGGATTTGGAGTCACACTCAAAATTAAAGTGGAAACACACACTACAGGCTGATCCAACTTTGATGTAATGTCCTTAAAACATGTCAAAATGAGGCTCAGTAGTGTGTGTGGCCTCCACGTGTCTGTATGACCTCCCTACAACGCCTGGTCATGCTCCTGATGAGGTGGCGGATGGTCTCCTGAGGGATCTCCTCTCAGACCTGGACTAAAGCATCCGCCAACTCCTGGACAGTCTGTGGTGCAACGTTGGTGGATGGAGCGAGACATGATGTCCCAGATGTGCTCAATTGGATTCAGGTCTGGGGAACGGGCGCGCCAGTCTATAGCATCAATGCCTTCGTCTTGCAGTAACTGCTGACATACTCCAGCCACATGAGGTCTAGCATTGTCTTGCATTAGGAGGAACCCAGTGCCAACCGCACCAGCATATGGTCTCACAAGGGGTCTGAGGATCTCATCTCGGTACCTAATGGAAGTCAGGCTACCTCTGGCGAGCACATGGAGGGCTGTGCGGCCCCCCAAAGAAATGCCACCCCCACACTATTACTAACCCACTGCCAAACCGGTCATGCTGGAGGATGTTGCAGGCAGCAGAACGTTCTCCTTGGCGTCTCCAGACTCTGTCACGTCTGTCACATGTGCTCAGTGAGAACCTGCTTTCATCTGTGCAGAGCACAGGGCGCCAGTTGCGAATTTGCCAATCTTGGTGTTCTCTGGCAAATGCCAAACGTCCTGCACGGTATTGGGCTGTAAGCACAACCCCCACCTGTGGACGTCGGGCACTCATACCACCCTCATGGAGTCTGTTTCTGATCGTTTGAGTAGACACATGCACATTTGTGGCTTGCTGGAGGTCATTTTGCAGGGTTCTGGCAGTGCTCCTCCTTGCACAATGGCGGAGGTAGCGGTCCTGCTGCTGGGTTGTTGCCCTCCTACGGCCTCCTTCATGTCTCCTGATGTACTGGCCTGTCTACTGGTAGCGCCTCCATGCTCTGGACACTACGCTGACAGACACAGCAAACCTTGATGTGCCATCCTGGATGAGCTGCACTACCTGAGCCACTTGTGTGGGTTGTAGGGAGGTCATACAGGCACGTGGAGGCCACACACACTACTGAGCCTCATTTTGACTTGTTTTAAGGACATTACAGGCCAGTACATCAGGAGACGTGGAGGAGGTCGTAGGAGGGCAACAACCCAGCAGCAGGCCCGCTACCTCCGCCATTGTGCAAGGAGGAGCACTGCCAGAGCCCTGCAAAATGACCTCCAGCAAGCCACAAATGTGCATGTGTCTACTCAAATGATCAGAAACAGACTCCATGAGGGTGGTATGAGGGCCCGACATCCACAAGTGGGGGTTGTGCTTACAGCCCAACACCGTGCAGGACGTTTGGCATTTGACAGAGAACACCAAGATTGGCAAATTCGCCACTGGCGCCCTGTGCTCTTCACAGATGAAAGCAGGTTCTCACTGAGCACATGTGACAGACGTGACAGAGTCTGGAGATGTCAAGGAGAACGTTCTGCTGCCTGCAACATCCTTCAGCATGACCGGTTTGGCAGTGGGTCAGTAATGGTGTGGGGTGGCATTTCTTTGGGGGCCGCACAGCCTCCATGTGCTCGCCAGAGGTAGCCTGACTGCCATTAGGTACTGAGATGAGATCCTCAGGAGACCATATGCTGGTGCGGTTGGCCCTGGGTTCCTCCTAATGCAAGACAATGCTAGACCTCATGTGGTTGGAGTGTGTCAGCAGTTCCTGCAAGACGAAGGCATTGATGCTATGGACTGGCTCGCCCGTTCCCCAGACCTGAATCCAATTGAGCACATCTGGGACAACATGTCTCGCTCCATCCACCAACGCTACGTTGCACCACAGACTGTCCAGGAGTTGGCGGATGCTTTAGTCCAGGTCTGGGAGGAGATCCCTCAGGAGACCATCCGCCACCTCATCAGGAGCACTCCCAGGCATTGTAGGGAGGTCATACAGGCACATGGAGGCCACACACACTACTGAGCCTCATTTTGACATGTTTTAAGGACATTACATCAAAGTTGGATCAGCCTGTAGTGTGTGTTTCCACTTTAATTTTGAGGGTGACTCCAAATCCAGCCCTCCATGGGTTAATACATTTGATTTCCATTGATAATTTTTGTGTGATTTTGTTGTCAGAACATTCAACTATGTAAAGAACAGAGTATTTAATAAGAATATTTCATTCAGATCTAGGATGTGTTACTTTAGTGTTCCCTTTATTTTTTTGAGCAGTGTATATACACACACACACACACACACACACACACACACACACACATACATACATATATACCACATTAAAATATACATACACAAACAAACGCACACATACACACAAGTACACATCCATACATCCATACATACATACATACATACTGTACATATACCAGTGCACAAATACACAGGTATACTGTACATACAAACATACAAATACACACATAAACACTGGCTTCAAACTTACATGATCCATCAGGGCCTGGGAGCAGAAGGACAGCAGAGAGAGGACGGAGCGGAGGGAGCTGCTGTTGCTGAGCATGCGCAGCCAGTAGCTCCCCCGGCACATTCTGTAAGCAGAGAGCTCCACAGAGAGCTCTCTTGCTGCTGCAGCTCCGCGGTCGCAATCGCGGTAGCGGCTTTTGCTGAGACGGAGACAAAGCTGTCTCCGTCTCAAAATAGAAGTCTCGGCTCATCAGGGGGGGTTTTCCAGGTACTCGGAAACCCCCCTGCGTGCGCCACTGGGAGTATATGTCCCTGCTAACAATAAATCAGATGTAGAGGAATGAGGGCCTAAGTACCTTATTCAGCTTCAGTTGCAGTTTTGCGATTTTAGCTTTTAGTTATGCGAACACATGCTGGGGGCCACCCAGTACAGGGCAAGGCTATCCAGCATGCAAATACCTGGCAGCAATGTGATCGCAATGTAATTGTGATTGGATCGCTAATTTGTGGAAGCCCCCCTGCTTCCACAGCCAGGCTGCAATGACAGGTGCAGGGAAGCCATTTTTCAGGTTGCAGCAGCTGCGTGTGATGTCATGCGGCCGCCCGAACTCGCTCCCATTTCTACCGACAAGTCCACCCAACATCAAGTCGATGCACCGTTCCGCCCCACGAACGCCTCTGCCTCTCAATCAGGCAGAGGCGTTTGCATAAGTGAGATGCATTCGGGCATTTATTAAGTGAGATGCACTGGGCATTTATTGTTCAGTATGCCATACTGAATAAGGCCCTAAGTGTGGGAGAGTGGTTATCGTATATGAAAAAACATTGGGCATGGGATGTAAAATGGAGGTGTGAAGTTAGGTACTCAACAGCAAGTACTGTGTAAAAAAAATAAAATTGAATGCTTACATATATTGAAAAAAAATCTGTAACAATATGCAGAATAGTGAGATGATCTATATCTCAAGTGTCAGAAAGTTCAGAGAAGATATATGTAAAAAAAATAAATGGATAATTAGGAAAAGGCAGGTGTAAAAGAATAAAAATATAAATAAGGATAGAACTTCTATAGGACAGCTTTTTGGGGATTAAGGTGGTCATTCCGAGTTGATCGCTAGCTGCATTTGTTCGCAGCGCAGCGATCAGGCTAAAAAAATGGAAGTTATGCGCATGCGTATGCGGCCCAATGTGCAGGTGCGACGTACGGGCACAACAAACGATGCAGTTTTGCACAGGGTCTAGCGATGCATTTCAGTCGCACTGGTAGCTGCAGAGTGATTGACATGAAGTGGGCATTTCTGGGTGGCAACTGACCGTTTTCAGGGAGTGTTTGGAAAAATGCAGGCGTGCCAGGGAAAACGCAGGCGTGGCTGGGCGAACGCTGGGCGGGTGTGTGACGTCAAATCTGGAACTGAATAGTCTGAAGTGATCGCAAGCACTGAGTAGGTTTTGAGCTACTCAAACTACAAAAATACATTTTGCAGGCGCTCTGCGATAAAAACGTTCGCACTTCTGCTAAGCTAAAATACACTCCGTGGACGGCGGCATAGCGTTTGCACGGCTGCTAAAAACTGCTAGCGAGCGATCAACTCGGAATGACCCCCTAAGGGCCTTATTCAGGTTTGTTAGCAAACAAAAAAAGTACACTGGGCAAAACCATGTTTCACTGCAGGTGGGGCAGATGTAACATGTGCAGAGAGATTTAGATGTGAGTGGGGTGTGTTCTAACTGAAATCTAAATTGCAGTGTAAAATAAAGCAGCCAGTATTTACCATGCACACAGGGCCGGTGCTAGGGTGTTCGGCGACCCCCTGCAAACTATAAATTTGCGCCCTCCCATACTTTACAAAGGGACAGCACGCGCCTTTGGTGCACACCGAAAAAGGGGTGTGGTCTTACAATGAAGGGGCATGGCCACACAATAGTACCCCCATTTCAAGTTACGCCACACAGTAGCACAATCTTATTCATATAAAACCGCACACAGTAGTGCTTCTAATACTCATAATGCTTCCTGTAGTTGTGCCGCTTATACTCATAATGCCCCCTGTAATAGTGCCACTTACACAAAATGCCCCCAGTAGTAGTGCCAATTACACAAAATCCCCCCTGTACTAGTGCCACTTACACAAAATCCCTCTCTGTGGTAGTACCGCTTACACAAACCCCCCCCCCCTCCCCGTAGTAGTGCCGATTACAGAAAATCCCCCCTGTAGTAGTGCCGCTTACACAAAATCCCCCCCCCCCGTAGTAGTGCCGATTACAGAAAATCCCCCCTGTAGTAGTGCCGCTTACACAAAATCCCCCCCCCCCGTAGTAGTGCCGATTACAGAAAATCCCCCCTGTAGTAGTGCCGCTTACACAAAATCCCTATAGTAGTGCCACTTACACAAATTCACCCCTGTAGTAGTGCCGCTTACACACATTATGCCCACACATACACACAGATACACACACACATACAGTACATACATACATACATACATACATACATACATACATACACACTTTCTCAAGCTCACTCTTTCCATCTTCTTACCAAATGAAGTTTGGCTGGCCGGAGCTATCCATCCTCCTGTTCCTCCTAATGATCAGCCTGGCCCAGTGTAGCTCCACCCCTCCATTCCGTGTAGCTCCCCCCCTTTTGGTCTTCCTGTACGCTGTCACACAGCCAGGGAGGGGGAGAGGACAGTGGACACTTAAAGCTGTCGGCGCCGCTGCCTGTCAGAGTGTGACAGGCGCAGCAGCAGCCGGCAGCATCAGCAGAAGTGACAGCAGCTCAGCACAGGGATGTAGAGCAGGAAGAGCGCGTCTCCAGCCTGGTGATCCCTGCTTTGCATCCCTTTGCTGAGCGGGTGGTGCCGGGCCTGCATGCACAGAAACAATATAACCCACCCAAATCTAAATCTCTCTGCACGTTACATCTACCCCACCTGCAGTGCAGCATGGTTTTGCCCAATAGCGTGTTTTTTTGGTTTGCCAACAAACCTAAAAAAACCCTTTAGTTCAATGACATTTTCCCAGTCAACATGTTTGAACTAAGGGCCTGATTCATTATGGATCGCTATTGAGGCTGAGATACCGATGTTTACAAATTTGCCACTGCTAAACTTTGCATGTGAAGAGACGCTCAGAAAGGATAAAAGACGCCCACAAATCTGCGTATGCATTAGCAGATTCGCAATCCAGACAAATGAACACCATTGACATTTGTGGCTGACCCCAGCATACTCAAATCAATGAGAATGCAGTCGCAACGGGAGCCATGTTTTTGAATGCAGCGTTCTCAGATGACGTCAGATACATTACCCAAAAATGGCCATGACACACCTGCGTTTTCCCAACCATTCCCCACAAACACCATGTTACAACCAACAAACGGTCACTTCCTGTCAATCAAAATGCGTTCTCTTTACAATTAGTCTGCATATGCAAGGCGATCGCATTTTGGCCTTCGCACATGCGTAATGCATTTGCAGCACATGCGCAGTGTGCTGATAATCGTTCACTGCGTGCCATCTCACATTTGCAAACAGTAGTGAATCAGGCCCTAACTCCCAAAAAACGCTGTTCCATACGAGTACTAAAATCATTGTTCCATAGGTGTACTGTAACACTGCCTGAGGAAGCAGTTGAACCATGGAACATGTTGCAAGATTCCAAATATAAGTGAGACTTACTATGTTTATGTTTTAATTTATCTTTTAATTGATTCACAATTTTAAATGTTTGTATTTATTATCTGAGTTTTTAGAACCAAAAGCCTAGCTAAATGAATTTTATTGTGTTTTATTATATTAGTCATTATCTGTCATAGGAACTAATGAGTTCAAATACCCTTCAATAATTGTTCAGCAGAAGCTCCATGGCGTGCTGCCCACGAAGGACCCACAGACCGAGTAGAGTGAGTAGAGACTGTACTTGGAACAGGAAGATCAGCCTGCGTGTAAGCCTGTGAGAAGGTAATGCGGAGCCAACGTGCCGCTTGCTTATTGGCAGGCCAGCCCCGCTTGTGGAATCCATGGAGGATGAATAAGGAATTTGTTATCCTAGCGGAACTAGTGCGGTCCACGTAGATCCTGAGAGCACAAACCACATCCAATGAGGCTTCCTCTTGTGAAAGACCAGGTTCATGGAAGGCCGGTATTACAATTGGTTAGTTTATATGGAATTTAGACACTAACTTAGGTAGGTATCCACGTTTAGTCCAAAGGACCACCCGGTCCTGGTGGAATATCAAAAAGGGGGAGCGACAGTCCACTGGTTCCAAAGGAGTACGATGTAAGGCCCAAAGAACCAAAGACAGACCCCACAAAGCAACAAATGGAGGCTGTATCTGGAATACTCCCTGGAGGAAGATACGCACATCTCGTAATCGAACCAGTCTCTGCTGGAACCAGACGGGCAAGGACGAGACCTGGACCTTCAGAAAAATCAGGCAAAAACCTATGGTTAGGCCCGCCTGTAAGAAGGCCAACAGCCGAGGAATCCTGAGGACTTTAGAACTGTAGGTACGATGAGCACCCCACTGAATATAGGAGTGTCAGACATGGCAATATATACATGCTGAGGCAGGTTTACGAGACTGAAGCATAGTCTGAACCACCGCCCCGGAAAAACATTTGTCCCTTAAGAAGGATGTCTCAAGAGCCACGCCATCAAAGACATGCAAGGCTGGTCCAGATGTAGGCAGGGCCCTTGAGAGAGCAGGTCTGGACAAAGAGGAAGAGGAAAATGCTCCTCTATAGAGAGACATTTAAGATCCATGAACCAGTGGTACCTGGGCCATGCCGAAGCCACGAGTATGAGCGTGCCGCCGTCCTACTTGAATTTGCGAAGTACTCTGGGAAGGAGAGACACTGGAGGGAAGAAATAGGCTAGACAAAAGGTCCATGTGACCGTGAAGGCGTCCACGGAGCTCACTTCGGGAATGCATGTCCTGGCCCCGTACACTGGGACTTTGTGATTGTGTCTGGAGACAATGAGATCCATGCCTGGAAGTCCCCATTTGTGTACCAGAAGCTGTAAGATGCCTGGATGAAAAGACCACTCTACAGCGTGAACATCCTGTCTGTTATGAACCTGACTATATTCTCATAGGTTATAGTACCCAGCCCTGTATCTTACCTCAGTCTCTTGTCCTGTGGGCCAGGATTTCCTGCAGTAACCTAGAGTTCACTCAGCCATGCTCTGACTCCAGTGTCTGCTGTGCATAAGTTTCCAAACTGCAACACCTTCCCAGACTAACTGCACAGATTCCAGAAGTGTTCTCAGACCAGTTGTTAACTATTCATGTGCCTGATGTTTGTTCAAGCTCCTGTGTGCAGTCTATGATATTCTCTGACATCGCTGTATTCCATGATTTCCTGCTTCACCAACCTAAGTCTCAGTCCTGCCAGCCAGTAACCCTGTAGCCAATCACAACCTGGCAGGGGGTTAAAAAAAAGCCAAGCTGCAGCACTCTGCGCCTCTGCAACTAGTCACATTGGCCCTCATTCCGAGTTGTTCGCTCGTTGCCGAATTTCGCTATATTGCGATTAGCCGCTTACTGCGCATGCGCAATGTTCGCAGAGCACATGCGGTTAGTTATTTTACTCAAAAGTTAGGTATTTTACTCACGGCATTACGAGGATTTTTCTTCGTTCTGGTAATCGGAGTGTGATTGACAGGAAGTGGGTGTTTCTGGGCGGAAACTGTCCGTTTTATCGGTGTGTGTGAAAAAACGCTGCCATTTCTGGGAAAAACGCGGGAGTGGCTGGAGAAAAGGCGGAGTGCCTGGGCGAACGCTGGGTGTGTTTGTGACGTCAAACCAGGAACGAAACTGACTGAACTGATCGCAGTGGCAGAGTAAGTGTCGAGCTACTCAGAAACTGCTAAGAAATTTCTATTCGCAATTTTGCGAATCTTTCGTTCGCAATTCTGCTATGCTAAGATACACTCCCAGAGGGCGACGGCTTAGCGTGTGCAATGCTGCTAAAAGCAGCTAGCGAGCGAACAACTCGGAATGAGGGCCGTAGTGTGGCAAGTGAACCTGCTTCACTTGTTCGGTGTGCCACTATCAGGCCCAGCACATCCTCAGCCGGTAACCAATTCGGCCCTGTGTATCCTCAGTTGGTAACCAGTCCACTCCAGCAGCATCTCTTCAGCCAGTAGCCAGTCCGGTCCAGCTGTTTTCCTCAGCAGGTAGCCAGTCTGAGCCAGCTGTATTCCTCAACCAGTAGCCAGTCCAGTCTAGCAGCATCTCTTCAGCTGGTAGCCAGTCCGGCCCAGCTGTATTCCTCAGCCAGTAGCCAGTCCGGTCCAGCTTTCTTCAGCCAGTAACCAGTCTGGTACATTACCACTGCGTGTAAATCCCATGCAAAAACGCTATATCAAGCCCCATACACTCCAGCTCCAAGCCTCAGACCCTGTACGTCAGTCATCACATGACCCTGGTAACCTTGTGCAACAAAACCGTGACACTGTCGACTGATAAAGTCTGCTTTACTTCCTGGATCGCTGTTGAGCTGCGAGTGTTTGACTGGATTTGTACTGGAGAACCATGTAGAAGGTCCTGCGCCATCTGAAGGGCCCGGTACACTGCCTGCAGTTCCAGGACGTTGATAGAAAAATCCCTTTCCGCCAGAGACCAGTGTCCCGGAAAGGACTGACTGCCCATGACAGCTCCCCATCCCGGAGACTGGCATCCGTAGTGAGATGCATCCTGTGAGGAATCCAGAATGGTCACCTCTTGTCCAGGTTGGATGTGTGGAGCCACCATGAGAGGAACGCTCGAACATCCTGCGGTAGTATCAATGTTTGAAATTTGATCAGTTGTAGTAATTCATTCCATTTGAACGGCCGATACATCGCGGGACCGTCGGCAAGTGTGTACGGGCGATACGTCTGTGAACTCCGTCGTTCACAGACGTATCGCGTCGGCTGCGCAGCACAGCCGACGGCCAATATATCTAACGATATATTGGCGCGTCGCTGTGTGTGTACGGGGCGGTCGTCCGACCGCCCGTACACATGCTGCGGCGGCCGGCGGTGATTGACAGGTGAACTGGGCGGGCGCCCGCCCAGTTCATGACGTCAGTCCCCCGACGGATCGGGCAGTGTGTATGCACAGCACACTGCCCGATCCGTACATAGATATATCTGCAGATCAATTGATCTGCAGATATATCTACTAGTGTGTACCCACCTTTAGGTGCTGTAGTGGCCTGGAGTGAAACTGGGGGCATTCCATCATGGAACATAGGGTTAGCAATGTCGAATGAATTTCTATTCATCCATTACTGGTGAAGTAGATTGTGGATATGTCACTGTACTGCTACAACCTTGTCCTGAGGAAGAAAGATGCTTTGTACGCGGCCGTCCAGCAGTGCACCGAGGTAGAGCATCCTTTGAGACAGGATGAGCGAGGACTTGGCCCAAATGATCAGCCATCCATGATCCCGCAGGAATGACATGTCACCTGTGACGGTACCTCCTGGGATTGAGCCAGAAGGAGGCTGATGACAAGGCGCTACTGGTACATGTAGGTACGCATCCTGGATATCCAGGAAGACCATATAATCCCCAGGTTGCCTAGCCAATGGAGCGTAGGGTTTCCAAGCGAAACTTGGGAACCTTGAGTTATTTGTTCAGCAACTTTAAATTTAGAATGGGACGGTAAGACCTCATTTGGTTTCTGATCCAAAAAGAGTGTACTGAACATCAGAACCCCTGGCCCTGTTGAGACAGTGGGACAGGGATAATGACACCCGAATGTAGTAAGGAGTGAACTACACCCTGCAGTGCCTAATTAATCCAGCCACATGAAATTTGTGGTTTACCTCCTTGTCCCCAGAGGGGGATTCTGCATCAGAAACCTCAGCCTGATCAGCAGGAGCAGAGGATTCTTCTGAATCAGATAGTGGCGTAGATTGTGAGGAAGGCACAGTACAGTACATTAGGTCCAGGTAGGGCTACTTGACCCTGTACTAAATGATGAAATGCATCTGTACAGAGTCAGAGAATGAGTCCAACCTAGGGATGGCCATTAACCATTGATGATTGAAAATCATCGATGGTCGATGTTGAAAACTTTTACCATCGATGTTGTATAGCCAGATGGTTATACACCATCAATGGTAGCTGTTTCCATGATGGTTTCCCTCCTCCCCCACCATTTTCAGGGCTGCTGATACTGCACAGGGCTGCTAGTGTTACGTTCTTTGTGCTCCGAACGAATGATATGGAGTGGTAAGTCCCGAGCACAAGAACGTGACGCTTAAATGATGACTGGGTATAAATAATAACCCCTAGCACCCTAACTCCGTTGTTTCACCCGCGTGGTCCGTCTACACCTGCGAGACTATGTGTTCTTGGGCCCACGCAAGTGCGTTTGAAGGGCGGATTAGGTCTGCCCAACTCCGATCCCACCCGGTCTTAGTATGGGACAAGGCATAAACGGAGACGGGATGATAACAAGGGGACCTCTAACTAAAGACAAAGACTGAGCTAGGGGCTACTTCAGAACAACAAACTAATAGTATGTGCGGCACGGCCGCCAAAGGGAAAAGAAACCAAGGTACGCTATCCAAAGCCTACACGGCACCGCCGTATACCAGGAAGGACAGCTATGGCGGAACACTTCCGCAAAAACACCAAAAAGGAACAAGAGTAAATGGAATTCCACGGCCAAGGCCGCTACTCACAACACCGGGAACAACCGTAAGCGAACCGGAATCTTCGGATCTCTAATGCAGGAGACGACCGGCAGGAAGGCAGGGAGAAGTACATGGATTGGCTTTCGACACCAGGAGTCAGGACCATCGGAACAAGATGACTGGACTACAGAACACCGGACAGGGAATTTTCTCCAGAGCAGGAACAGCTAACAGTAAGCTATCACCGGCGTCTGTGTAATGCACTGAGACAGAATATAACAGGGAGCCTTCCAATAGCAGCAGAGAAGCTAATTAGTGATGTTGTGCAGCTGCCTTGCTGCACGACTCAGAGCTAGACAGGTGTACTTGATTTACATGGCAACGGGTAACGCGGTCCGCCTGTGGCATCCCCGTTGTCATGGACCTGGAGGCTCGGCGCGCACGGCGTCCTAGCATTGTAAGGGACCCGGCGTCCTGGCGTTGCTAGGCGCCCGGAGGCTCAGCGCGCACGGCGTCCTGGCGTTGCTAGGCGCCGTGCGGGGAAACAGGGAGGTGCGGCGGCTGAGACTGTACTCGGTGAGAGCCGCCGCGCCTAACAGCTAGGCAGTCAGCCAGAAGCCCTGCGCTGCCCCCACTGCTTGCACTGTGTGTAAGAGGCGGGAATGGGATGTCCCGCCTCTTTCACAGGCTGAGTTGTCATTCACAGCTCAGTCCCGCCCCCCGGCTCTCGGACAGAAACACTGGCAGCCCCTGCGCACAATCAATGATGGTAGAAAACATTGATGATAATGCAGTGAAAAGTTGGCTTGTTACACCATCGCCATCGATGGAGGCAACTCTTATGGCCATCCCTAGTCCAACCATGTAGGAGGGATGGGTGGGGTTGCAATGGTCTGATAAACAGGCTGCAATGGCTGCTGGAATCCCATAGGAGGGGTTGTACAGGCTGTAATAGACCCATAGCAGTAGCCACAGGTGGGGTAGCAATATGGTCAGCAATTTTAGCCAGTAGATTAGAAAATGAAGCCCATAGAGGCTCTTGTGCTGGCATTAGGGAAGCTGAGGTGTTCAGGGGCACCAGACAAGCTGTGCTCTTACCACAAATGCAGGCAATGCAAATTACCTAAGGTGCGCTTCATTCATTTATTATACAATTGTGACATCATCACATACATAAAAATAGCATAAAAATACAATAAAAGTATAACAGTATAAATGATACACAATGTCTCATTTCCTCCAAATAATAAGTATTTGTTGCTCAGCACAGAATAATAAGAAATTAGTTTTCAATTGTTAACCAGTGTTCCCTGGTATAGCACTTAGAATATAGCAGCAGATGGTCATTATGCAAATGGAGACAATTTAATTATAAGACTGTGCTCACACTCTAATAGTGTGAACATGTAATATAAAAGTGACATCAGCAGGGCACTTTAGTTATACCATCGGTGATCACAGCTTTAGATTTCTCCTGTAACTGTAATGCTCTTTAAAATGACAAGTTTACTTTGATATGGTAGTCATCTTTTGTTTAGGTAGGTACTGACATTGCACCACAATTTTTATTGGGGTTATCAATTTTAGGTTCATTAACCTCTGTGGATTTTGATATCTTCATATAAGTTATCTCTATATAGATATTATCTAGACTATATTAAGACATTACATCTATAATATTCTTATTCATCTTTTAAAAGAAAATTAATATTGGTCCTGATATATTGAGAATAGATAAAGGAACATGGAATTCTTGTTGTACTCTTTTTAATAAAATCAGTATGAGATCAGACATGGATTCAAACTAAGGATGTCCCATTAGGAACTTGCGGCATTAGTCCACTACACTATAGCCACTCTCTTCTGGAAGCCTTGTTCTTTACCATACTATATCTTTAATAGATATAGTGGAAGTACTAAAAGTCTACAAGAGATATTAATCTGAAAATATAGGAATTGAATTGGTACCTCTAGTTATGGTAGGTGCAAATAGTGGACTGAAAAACTTAATATTGTGGTTATTAATTTAAGTTTCATTACCTTTTGTGGATATTGATATTTTAATATATGTCATCTCTATATGTATATCACTTAGATTCTCTTTAATAAGACAATATATTTATAATGTTCCAAATAATTTTATAAAAGGTTACCATTGGTCTTGATATATTAGGAACAGCAAAATAAAGAAATATGACATTTTAACTATACCTTGTTTTTTAATAAAATTAGTATGAGATCAGACTCAGATTTGAACCCAGGACATCTGTTTGGGTAACCTGGAGTATTAGTCCACTATGCTATAGCCACTCTCCTTTGGAAGCTTTTATTTTTTGCCACACTATATGTATAATGGCTATAATGGATGTAACAAAAGCTTTGTTATAAATATAAATAAAAAATATTGATTTTAATTATGATCAGTTTGATGAAATTAGATGAAAACCACCAACCTTATAAAGCTCTATCCAGGATTTATATATGTTATTAAATGTTTGCAACAATGATTTTGTTTGGAAGTAACAGCATACGATCATACAGATGTAGATATTTAATTAGCTGCTGATTGGTCCGTTTTAGTTTAAAAAGAGGTCTAATGGACACCAATGATATCCTCTGACGAAACCGCAGCACGATATTTGTGGAGAAACGCGTAAGAAATACGGACCTACGGACCCTTTCACTCCTTCTTGAATACACTCAGCCTGAGTATAACGCTGTTTAATAAATAGCAGCTTTTGGAGCGAGTAACAACATATGCTGACTGCAGCGCACGACTAACAGAATTCTCTGCCCCTGGTTCCTCCAGGTTGGACGGCTGGGAAAGACTTGTGCGGACATCCCTTAACATCGTGAGCCACTGGAGGTCAGGCGAGGTAACATGAACAAACGGAACTATCTGCCCCTGCTCCCTCCACGTCAGGCGGCTGGAAAGCCTTGTGCGGACATCCCATAACAACAGAAGTTGCCGGAGGTCGAGCAAGGTAACATTGGTACTTTGGGGCACTGCATATACATCTCCTCCTTGCTGAAAGTGGGCAAAGTAAACTTGTCATTTTAAAGAGCATTACGGATACAGGAGAACTCTAAAGCTGTGATCACCGATGGTATAACTAAAGTGCCCTGCTGACATCACTTTTATATTACATGTTCACACTATTGGAGGATGAGCACAGTCTTATAATTAAATTGGCTCCATCTGCATAATGACCATCTGCTGCTATACTCTAAGTGCTGACAATTGAAAAATCCTTTGCTGTGCTGAGCAACAAATACTTCTTATTTAAAATAATCATCAAAAATGCCGACAAAGGAGGAGGAGTAGTGTTGCAGGACAGAGTGGTGTACAGTACCTGGAGTGTTATGCACACCAGTGCCTGCAGGAATGTACTGGTGTCTGAACGGAGAGGGATGCAAAACAAATGAACTCACAGACAGACTGGGGAATATGACATTACGTACACAGAAGGTGATAGGGTAACAAAATAAACACAAAGTGAACAGAGAAGCCCAGAGGCTAAGAAACTGGGTGTCTCCCTAGTATTAGGAGTGCTCAGATGGAAAGAAGCAAGATGTTGTGTTTTAATACGTAGAGAACCCGAAATGCTGTTGCTAAGGGCAACAGCAAAACCCTAAAGGGTTACCAACGGGTGTGGCAGTAAACTCCTTGGTCAGAGATGGAATAATAGACACAAGGAGAGTCTCCACAATCCTAGTCCTCACTTGCAGTGCACTGGTTCAGCTTACTGCCACTAAACTGACACCAGAACACCTTGCACAGTGAGAAAGGATTTTGGCAGGCAAGTCTGAGAATACAGCCGCAAACTTGCTAAGTTCACAGAGTAGCAAAAGAACCCCAGCAAGTTAAACGACTGACTCCAGTCTTACTGCTAGGTCTGGATTGGCAGAGTGTAGTACCAAATCCCAAGGCCTATTTGCAGTAAGCAACAAACAAATACAAAGCTACACAATACTGGCTAACTTTCAGGAACTGACTAACCAACAAAGATTCAGCAGCATCTGCTTAACCTGAGAAGAGGCCTTATATAGCAGGTGCTGTCCACGCCCCACTCAGACCTCACAGACTGTGAGCACAAAAACCAGCACCGGATCCCCTGCCGTGCACAAAGCCTGTAACCACTGCACAGCAAAAGACCCGAACCGGAGTATCAGCTGCGCTCAGGCCACTCCGCTAGCACTTGTCTCCCGGTTGCCATGACGACGTGGCAGCACAGGGCAGGAGACCCTAACAGTACCCCCCCTCTGACGAGGGGTCAAAGAACCCCTACCACCGGGTTTATCGGGGAACTGCGAGAAGAAAGAGCGTATCAGTCTGGGGGCATGAAGATCACAACTGCGCACCCACGACCGCTCCTCCGGGCCATACCCCTTCCAGTGCACCAAAAATGACAGCCGACCCCGAACCATCTTGGAGTCAAGAATCCTTTCAACAAAAAACTCCCTCTGGCCACGTATCAGAAGAGGAGAAGGTCTTCCACTGGAAGAAGGATTACTAATCGCCCGTTTTAAAAGGGAACAATGAAATGTTTTATTGATACCCAAAGAACGGGGCAGATCTAACTGAAATGCCACCGGATTGATAACCCTAGTGATCTTATAAGGGCCGATGAACCGGGGGCCTAACTTATGAGATGGCTGTCTCAACTTCAAATTCTTGGTAGACAACCAGACGAAGTCTCCTAATTTAAAGCTGCAGGGTCTTTTCCGCTTATCAAAAACCCTTTTGGTCACTAATGACACAGACACAAGGGCTTTCTTCACTTTCCTCCAAATACCCCTAAGGACCGAAACCACAGAGGAACCACCAGGCGTGGAGTCCAGGGGGTCAAAAGAATTGGCCTTAGGATGATGCCCATACACACAAAGGAAGGTAGAGATCCCTGTAGCAGAGTGAGCCACGTTGTTATAGGCAAACTCCGCCATGGACAGATGAGCAACCCAGTCAGTATGACACTTGGAGACATAACACCTGAGGAACTGCTCCAAGGACTGGTTCACCCTTTCAGTCTGCCCATTAGACTGCGGATGGTAGCCTGACGACAAGCTGACAGAAATCTGGAGATCGGAACAAAATGCCCTCCAGAATTTGGCCACAAACTGGGATCCGCGGTCAGAGACCACATCAAGTGGCAACCCGTGGAGGCGCACAACATGCAGCATAAATAATTCAGACAGGCGTCTGGCCGATGGCAGCCCAACCAGTGGAACGAAGTGCGCCATCTTCGAAAACCTGTCAACGACAACCCAGATGGCTGTCATCCCCGAGGATTTGGGCAAGTCCACCACAAAATCCATTGAAATGTGGGTCCATGGCTTAGATGGAATAGAGAGTGGATGTAATGGACCAACAGGAACCCCTCTAGGAGTCTTATTTCGGGCACAGATGTCACATGCCCGAACCCACTGATCCACATCCTTAGCCACTGAGGGCCACCACACCGCCCTAGATAGCAACTCCCGAGTTCTGGCAATACCCGGGTGACCTGCCGACTTCTTGGCATGGAATTCCAGGAACACTCGCTGTCTTAACCTAGGAGGCACAAACAAAAGACCTACCGGAAGGTCTGGAGGAGCCTGCTCCTGTGCTCTAAGGACTAATGACAAGAGGTCCTGGGTAATGCCCACTTTAATACATGATGGGGACACAATGAGCAATGGCTCCTCGGTGGTCTCCTGGATTGGAGCAAAACTCTGCGAGAGCGCATCAGCCTTGATGTTTTTTGACCCAGGGCGATATGTTATCAAAAAATTAAAGCGAGCAAAAAACAAAGCCCATCGTGCCTTCCTGGCATTGAGACGCTTCGCTGACTCTAAATATGCCAAATTCTTATGGTCGGTGAGAATTGAGACCACAAACTTAGCCCCCTCAAGCCAGTGTCTCCACTCCTCGAGTGCATCCTTAATAGCCAACAATTCCCGGTTACCCACGTCATAATTCATCTCGGCAGGCGAAAATTTACGGGAAAAGTAAGCACAGGGATGAAGGCGATTATCAGACACTCCCATCTGAGAGAGCACTGCCCCAATACCCATCTCAGAGGCATCCACCTCCACCACAAAAGGACGCTCTGGATCTGGGTGTCTCAGCACCTTGGCTGAGACAAATGCCCTTTTGAGACGGGCAAAAGCCGCTTTGGCCTCACAAGACCAGTGAGCAACATCCGCCCCTTTCTTAGTGAGTGCCACCAAGGGCGCCACTATAGACGAAAATCCAGCGATAAATCGTCTATAAAAATTCGCAAAGCCCAGGAAACGCTGAAGCGCCTTCAAACTAGTGGGCTGCACCCAATCCAGGACTGCCTGTACCTTGGTACCCTCCATTTGGAAACCTTCTGGGGAGATAATATATCCTAGAAATGCGATTTGCTGAACTTCAAATTCGCACTTCTCCAGCTTCGCCCCAAGCCGGTGGTCTCTGAGTTTCTGGAGGACTAAGCGTACATGCTTCCGATGTTCCTCCAGGGAATGGGAGAAGATTAGGATGTCATCTAAGTATACAACTAAGAATCTATCCAAATATTCCCTGAGCACATCGTTCATGAAATCCTGGAAGACTGCCGGGGCATTACAGAGCCCAAAAGGCATCACCAAATATTCATAATGCCCTGAGTGGGTATTAAAGGCAGTCTTCCATTCATCCACCTCTCTTATTCGGATTAGATTGTACGCACCGCGTAGGTCAATCTTAGAAAAAATGGTGGCAGTACGAAGCTGGTCAAACAAGACCGAAATGAGAGGCAGTGGGTATGAGTTTTTAATCGTGATACGGTTCAATTCCCTGAAGTCGATGCAGGGTCGCAACGAACCGTCCTTTTTACCCACGAAGAAGAACCCCGACCCAACTGGAGACTGTGAAGGTCTGATAAATCCCTTAGCCAAGTTCTCCTGAATGTACTCTGCCATAGCCTGAGTCTCAGGACGTGACAGGGAGTACAACCTACTCTTGGCAAGCTTAGCATTCGGCAACAAATCAATGGCACAGTCATAGGGGCGATGGGGAGGTAGTACCTCTGCAACTTTTTTGGAGAACACGTCCGCAAAATCTGCATAACATCCTGGCAATCCTGGCAAATTTAGCTGCGAAAGCCTGACCGGAAGGCTCAAGCAACTCCTGAAACAATCAGTACCCCAACTAAGAATCTCCCCAGAGACCCAGTCAAATTGAGGATTGTGGGCCCTTAACCAGGGTAACCCCAACACCAATGGGGCAAAAGTACAGACAGTCACATAAAAGGACAATTTTTCAGAGTGTGTGGCTCCAATAAACAAAGAAATCTGGCTAGTGCAAGAGGTAATTTTACCCTGGAATAATGGTTCCCCGTTTAACCCACAGATCTCAATTTCCGATGCCAAGGGTACTAAGTACTAAGGGTACAGAGTGTTTCAGGGCGAATTGGCGGTCCATAAAAACCCCGTCGGCCCCACTGTCCACAAAGGCCTCAGTCTTGACAGTTTGACCGAGGATCTCCAAGGTCACCGGAATGATAAAAGTCTTCTTGGGAAATTCTGACTTCTGGCCTGACAGGATATTTCCCATCACCCTCAGGCCCTGAAGCTTTTCTGGGCATGATACTACCACATGACCTTTATTCCCACAGTACAAACACAACCCCTGCTGTCTCCTCCGCGTCTTCTCACGCGAGGAGAGGCGGGTAGCCCCAATCTGCATAGGCTCCTCGGAAAATTCCTCAGAGTCTGAGGTTCCCTTGGGAAAGAAGGAAACCTCGGTCTCCCTTTCAAGCCTACGCTCTCTCAGCCGTCTATCCACCCGGATGGATAACTGCATGAGCTGATCCAAGCTATCAGGCAAGGGATATTGTACCAGTTGGTCTTTTATCTGGTTAGAAAGACCTCTTCGGTACTGGTGTCTCAGGGCTGGGTCATTCCACTGGGTATCATGGGCCAACCTCCGAAACTCCGTACAGTAAACCCCAACTGGCCTTCGTCCTTGCTTAAGGATCGAAATCTGAGCCTCGGCTGAGGCCGTCTTGTCAGGGTCATCATACAACATGCCCAGTGCCGTAAAAAAAGCATCAACACTTTTAAGCGACGGACAGTCAGGCTTCAACCCATATGCCCAGACCTGTGGGTCTCCTTGTAGCAAGGAAATCACTATGCCCACCCGCTGAATCTCTGACCCAGAAGACTGAGGCCTAAGCTGGAAATATAGCTTGCAGCTCTCCTTGAAACAAAAGAACTGCGAGCGATCTCCAGAAAAACGATCCGGGAGATTTACTTTCGGCTCCTTAACCCCTGAAGGTGCTGCTGCTGCGGGAGCTCCGCCAGCGGCCTGGGAGGTGTGCATTTTAATGGACAAATCATTAAATTGTCGAGTCAAGACCTGCAACTGATCGACCACCTGTTGCAAAGTATTTTGAGGGGTATGCTCCATATTCCCACAAAATTTCAACAGGAGTATTGGGCTGCTGAATATGTTATGCACACCAGTGCCTGCAGGAATGTACTGGTGTCTGAACGGAGAGGGATGCAAAACAAATGAACTCACAGACAGACTGGGGAATATGACATTACGTACACAGAAGGTGATAGGGTAACAAAATAAACACAAAGTGAACAGAGAAGCCCAGAGGCTAAGAAACTGGGTGTCTCCCTAGTATTAGGAGTGCTCAGATGGAAAGAAGCAAGATGTTGTGTTTTAATACGTAGAGAACCCGAAATGCTGTTGCTAAGGGCAACAGCAAAACCCTAAAGGGTTACCAACGGGTGTGGCAGTAAACTCCTTGGTCAGAGATGGAATAATAGGCACAAGGAGAGTCTCCACAATCCTAGTCCTCACTTGCAGTGCACTGGTTCAGCTTACTGCCACTAAACTGACACCAGAACACCTTGCACAGTGAGAAAGGATTTTGGCAGGCAAGTCTGAGAATACAGCCGCAAACTTGCTAAGTTCACAGAGTAGCAAAAGAACCCCAGCAAGTTAAATGACTGACTCCAGTCTTACTGCTAGGTCTGGATTGGCAGAGTGTAGTACCAAATCCCAAGGCCTATTTGCAGTAAGCAACAAACAAATACAAAGCTACACAGTACTGGCTAACTTTCAGGAACTGACTAACCAACAAAGATTCAGCAGCATCTGCTTAACCTGAGAAGAGGCCTTATATAGCAGGTGCTGTCCACGCCCCACTCAGACCTCACAGACTGTGAGCACAAAAACCAGCACCGGATCCCCTGCCGTGCACAAAGCCTGTAACCACTGCACAGCAAAAGACCCGAACCGGAGTATCAGCTGCGCTCAGGCCACTCCGCTAGCACTTGTCTCCCGGTTGCCATGACGACGTGGCAGCACAGGGCAGGAGACCCTAACATGGAGAAAGCGAATAGACAATTGGAAGATTACAAATTCTATATAAAATAAGCTTGTAACCCAACAGCAAACTTTCTTGACAAATGCCATTCCAGAGAGAGTGATTACCAAAGATGAATTTCAATTTATTTTTGATCCATACTCTATAGTCCCCACATATTATCACTTTCCCAAAATTCACAAATCTTTGGTAGCACCACCTGGGCGTTCTATTATTTTGGGTGTAGGATCCCTCACTTCTAATCTTTCAGCCTTCGTGGATTCTTTTTTACAGCCACACACTACTGGTTTAAGATCCTACATCAGGGATACCACTATTTTTTTACATTTGGTGAGTGATATAGAATGGCGACCATCCTATTTGTTAGTGACTTGTAATGTCGAGTCACTTTATATGAACATTCCACACAAGGAGGGGGTTGAGGCATGTCATCATTTTCTTGAATCTGACAGTAGTTTGACTCCAGAGCATTGTGAGATTGTTTTGGAATCCATGAAGTTCATTCTGTCACATAATTAGTTTTTATTTAACTCACAGTTTTATCTTCAAGTGCAAGGTACCACCATGGGCACTTGTTTCGCCCCCAGTTTTGCAAATTTATATATTGGTCTCCTTGAAAATCGCTACATTTGGGAGGGACCATATCGGGTGAACCTAGTGCTCTATGGTCAGTACATTGATGATCTGTTTATTATTTGGGACGGGGTTGATTCTATTTCTTCTTTTCTTCTCTATCTGAATCAGAACACTTTTGGTCTTAAGTTCAGTCATGTTTGTCACCCTGAACACATTACGTATTTGGATATTGCTCTCTCTGTCAGAGAGAACACTCTGGTCACAAAGACTTACAAAAAGCCAGTAGATTCTAGCAGTTACTTTAACTATGGGAGTTGTCACCACAGAAAATGGAAAACCAATATACCTAAAGGACAATATTATTATTATTATTATTATTATTATCCTTTATTTATATGGCGCCACAAGGGTTCCACAGCGCCCAATTGCAGAGTACATAAGCACATAATCAAAACAGGAAAACAGTGACTTACAGTTGATGACAATTTAGGACAAGTACAGGGTAACTAAGCATAACTACACCAGTAAATGACAGAAGTTCCAGGTGGCCAAAAAACTACTTGATATGGGCAGTTGAGGATTATTAAAGAAAAGGATAAGCACATTAGGGAAGAGGGCCCTACTCATGAGAGCTTACAATCTAAGGATACCTTAGGGTTAAGCGAAACTGCTCAGATGACATTACTTTTTTAGAACAGACAAAAGATCTTACCCTTGCATTTATTGATCAGGAATATCCCAAAAGGTTGCTTGAGGATTCCCTAAAGGCTGTAGCCTTGAGAGATAGATCTCTTCTATCCATGACTGATCACCCAAAAAAGACTGAACAAATATTTGGCTCTAAGGTCCTTCCTTTTGTAACAAAATATAATGTCTGTGCTGAAGGAATTATGAAGATATTACATAGGAATTTTAAGATCCTGAAATTAGACAAGTTACTTAAACCCTGTTTAGATGATGCACCAAGAGTTGTATTTCAGAAGGCAAAAAACCTGAAAAACTATTTAGCACCTAGTTTTTTCAGAATACAGTGGGTATGAAGCAACATACTGAACGAAAACAACACAAAGATTGGTTAAACCAATTATGTGGCTGTTTTAAATGTGGGAGATCCAATTGTATCACTTGTGGTTTTATTACACGTAGAAGTTCTTGCTTTGAATCATCTACGTATGGTACCCAATTTAATATAGAGAGCTTTATTAATTGCCAGCAATCCTATGTCATTTATTTGTTGAGTTGTAGATGCTTGAATGTGAGGTTCCTAGAACATAGAAGAAATATCTTGAGAAAGAACCCTAACCATAGTGTATCAAGACATATAGTTCAGCATCATGATGGGAATATCAATGTGATTAAGGTGCAGGGGATTGAAACCATTAGTGCGACCCCGAGAGGGGGCGATAGGCACAACCAACTCTGCACTAGGGAGGCATTCTGGATTTTTACCTTAGGTATTTTAGTACCTGAGGGTCTAAACGAAAATATTGAACTGAACAATATTAGATAGGTCATGTAACTCTTTATTAGTATGGTAGTCATCTTTTGTTTAGGTAGGTACTGATATAAATATAATATAACAATATAAAAGTGACTATATCTATTAAAGATATAGTATGGTAAAGAAACAGGCTTCCAGAAGAGAGGGGCTATAGTGTAGTGGGCTAATGCCACAAACTCCTAATAGGGCATCCTTAGTTCTGGTCTCATACTGATTTTATTAAAAGGAGTACAACAAGAATTCCATGTTCCTTTATCTATTATCAGTATATCAGGACCAATTTTCATTTTCTTTTAAAAGATTAATAAGAATATTATAGATGTAATGTCTTAATATAGAGAGTCTAGATAATATCTATACAGAGATAACTTATATTAAGATATCAAAATCCACAGAGGTTAATGAACCTAAAACTGATAACCCCAATAGAAATTGTAGTGCAATGTTAGTACCTACCTAAACAAAAGATGACTACCATATCAAAGTAAACTTGTCATTTTAAAGTGCATTACGGATACAGGAAAAATCTAAAGCTGTGATCACCGATGGTATAACTAAAGTGCCCTGATGACGTCACTTTTATATTACATGTTCACGCTATTGGAGGGTGAGCACAGTCTTATAATTAAATTGGCTCCATCTGCATAATGACCATCTGCTGCTATACTCTAAGTCAGGCATGTCCAAACTGCGGCCCTCCAGCTATTGTGAAACTACATATCCCAGCATGCCCTGACACAGTTTTGCTGTCAGAGAATGCTAAAGCTGTGTCAGGGAATGCTGGGATGTGTAGTTTCTCAACAGCTGGAGGGCCGCAGTTTGGACATGCCTGCTGTAAGTGCTATATAGTTACCAGGGAACTCTGGTTAACAATTGAAAACTCCTTTCTTATTATTCTGTGCTGAGCAACAAATACTTCTTATTTGGCGGAAAGGAGACATTGTGTATCATTTATATTGTTATACTTTTATTGTATTTTTATGCTGTTTTTTATGTATGTGATGATGTCACAATTTAATAATAAATGAATGAAGAGCTCCCTAGGTAATTTGCATTGCCTGAATTTGTAGTTCATAATCTTTTGATATCACAGTATACTCAAGCTGGGAGCTTCTAGTTGTATTTTATTATATTGTTGCTTTAGGTTGGTGGTTTCCAAGTGCTAGGGAATATTGTATATGTTCTGTGCTCTTACCGTCCTGTGATAAATCCTGAGGTAAAACCAGAGCCGGCCATAGGCATAGACAAACTACGGAATTGCCATGGGCATTTGATATGCCTAGGGGCATCAGCAGATTCTGCTGATTAAAATGATATGCGACATGCCTATATTGTGTAGCATTTCATATGCAGATACAGCCACAGTCTCACACAGTATATAGGCATGCTGCATATCATTTTAATCGGCAGAAGCTGCTTGTGCATCCTAGCCACACAGCAATGCAAATAAGATGCATTTTCATAAAAAAAAGGTGCCCGATGTTAGCATTGAGGCAAGATTTATGAGGACACATCTGTATCCAAGCAGAGGCAGAGGTCACAGTGTTAGTGGCAGTGTAAGTGCTGTGTGCATGTGAGTGGGTTGGTTGTGCAGTAGTGTTCAGAATATGTGTAAGGAGCATTATTTGTGTCATGTAAAAATGCATTAATAATGTGCAACATATGTGTAAGGGGCACTATGTGTGTCATTATGTGTATAAGGGCATTAATAATGTGCGGCATATGTGTAACAGGGTACTACTGTATGTGTGTCATTATGTGTATAGGGGCACTAATAATGTGCAGCAAATGTGTAGGGGGCACTATGTGTGTCATTATGTGTATAAGGGCATTAATACTGTGCAGCATATGTGTAAGGGACATTATGTGTAAAAGGGCATTAATAAAGGTTGTCATAATGTGCAAGGCGCATTACGTTTATAAGGACATTAATAATGTGTCTCATATTGTAAGGGGCATTACTGTGTGGAATTATGTGTATAACTGCATTACTAATGTGTGGCATTATGTGTATAAGGTGCTCTACTATGTGGCGTTGCATATAGAAAGGGCACTACTGTGTCGTCTAATGTGAATAAAGAGCAATAGGGTGTGGTGTAATGTGAATAAGGAGCAATTCAGTGTGATGTAATGTGAATAAGGGGCTCTACTGTGAGGAGTAACGTTTATAAGGTAAAGTGATACTACTGTGGGATGTAATATGAATTATGGACATTATTGCCTGATCAAATGTGAATAAAGTTGCAGTATTGTGTGGCGTAATTGGAATTGGGGTTACTATTGTGTGGCCATGCCCCTTGCCAGCAAAAACACATCCCTTTTTGGGCTGTGCGCCAAATGTGCGAACTGTTCCTTTTTAAAATATAGGGGGTAGGAACACCAAAGTGAGGACTGCTATGGGTGAGGGGTGATGCTGCTGGGAAAGAGGTGCAAGGTCAGAGGCGGAACTAGCTGTGGTGCTAGGGGGCACCAGCCAAAATCTTGCCTAGGGCATCATATTGGTTAGGGCCGGCTCTGGGTAAAACCTCCATGTTACAAGTACCACATGCTACCAGAGCAGAAACCCCAGTCTGCTTAACTTTGCTTCTGCTAGACATGACTGTGAGTAGTGTACACGCACAATATGGTAATGTGCAGAGTGTAACTGGAGCAGTATGTGACAGAGAGCCTTCACAAATACATTGTAATGTGTGGCAGAGTAAACCCAAAACACAACAGTATTCAGGGGTCACTTAATAAGAGAGAAAGTACAGGGAAAGCAATTGTACTGTAAAGTAAAGAAAACAGAAAAGTTCAAGCAGCAGCACTAGCAGAAATCATCGACCCCACAAGTGCGTTGGTGATTTCGGCCAGGGGGTCTCGCCGAAATCACCAACCCACTCGTGGGTGTCGCGGCCCAGAGAGAGTGTATGAGCATCAGCGCTGGCATCCCTTGGACTGCCAGGCGCTGAAAGCTCAAAAAATAAATAAAAAATCATAAGCTTGTGCTGCATTGCTGCAGCCCCTGTTCAGTGGTGACCAGCTCCTACTAGCACCAAAGAAAACTGAAGTGCCTGAACATGGGGGTGGGGTATGAGGGGAGAGGAGCCCAGTGCATCTTGGGAGGCTCACAGGCTTTGCTGTTCGGTGCCAGTCCTAGTTTCCACCAGGCATACCCAAAGGTTAACCCTGTGGAGACCATAGACCAGTGGTTTCCAAACTTTTTGGAATCACTGCGCCCTAGAATATCAGAATTTTTTTCACGGCACCCCTAGGCCAAAAATTTAGAAAGAGATATTACATTAAGTAGATTGCGTTTATATGTCATCCTTAGGGTCAGTTGTGTGGTGAGGGATAAGATTTGCTTCTGTTTGGCCACATATTTTATGACTGGCAGCCACCAGCACTGGTTTTGCCTAATATATTGACCATGAATAATTTGAATTGGTCCTGGACCACCAACCCAGGGCACCCCTGCAAGTGTCCCGAGGCACCCCAGGGAGCCACGGCACACAGTTTGGGAACCTCTGCCATAGACCCCAGAAATATGTATATTATATACTGTATCATTAAAAATAAAATTAACTTTTGTCATACCTAAACTACTGTAGTGGACAATTTCCTTTTCTTATGTCCACAGCTAAAGAAGGATATCGTCTGGTCATACAGGGTACTATTTATCCACCTCTCAGGCAATTACGTAGTCACATTTATATATACTATAGTCAATGCAAGAGATCATATTGTAATGTATACCCTAACAGTCCAGATTTTAATGATACCCATGCTTGTGCATAGATGGTATAATAAAACTGAGGTACTAATTAAGTCACCTATGCCTAAGGATGGACATCTTTAAAACCTGGACTGTTAGGGTACCTTGAGGACCACTTTAGGAACCACTGTCCTGATATCTTTTGCTCCTAAAGGTTTGCTGGGTGTGGTTCGTTTTATCGACAGTGTCTAGGTTGACAATGTTTAGGTCGACCACTATAGGTCGACAGTCACTAGGCCGACAGGGATGGAAGGTTGACAGGGTTTATAGGTCGACATGTGGTAGGTCGACAGGTCTAAAGGTCGACATGAGGATTTATTTATTTTTTGTATCGTTTTCTTCGTAGAGTGACCGGGATCCCAAATTAGTGCACCGCGTCCCCTCGCATGGTGCCTTCGCTCCGCTACCGCTTCGCTCGGCACACTTTACCGTTCCAATCGTAGTCCACGTGGATCGTTAAGTATGAAAAAATCCCCCCCCAAAAATGTGAAAAACTCATGTCGACCTTTAGACCTGTCGACCTAGCACATGTCGACCTAGAAACCCTGTCGACATGCCATCCCTGTCGACCTAGTGACTGTCGACCTATAGTGGTCGACCTAAACATTGTCGACCTAGACACTGTCGATCTTCAGACCGGATCCCGGTTTGCTTATACATGTCTAAATTATTGTTGTTAACAGACAACATAAAATTTTATTTACTAATAACATTTCACACGCGCACGCAGGGGGGGGGGTTCCGAGTACCTAGAAACCCCCCTGACCGCCGATCCAGCTGCTGAACGTTTTTTTTTTTATTGTGTATACGGAGGCGCTGCGCTTGCGTCATGGCAGCTGCAGCTCCCTCCTTACAGTGACTGACAGATGGCTGCTGGCTGCCTGTAGGGGGGTAGCACGCAGCTCCTCTCAGGCAGTACGTGAAGGTGCCTGGCAGCCTGGGTGTTTGAAACAAGAGATCGGTGAGGGCAGGCAGTGGTTGGCTCACTCTCCAGAAGAAATCTCAGTGACTGCAGGCAGCCAGGTGAAGGAGGGAGGTGAAGGAGGGGTCAGTAGACTATAATAAATTATGCTGGCCGGGTGAAGCACATGGCATGTTGTCCTGTGGATGGATGGGTGGTATGCTTCCTCTTAATGATGTGTGTGTGTATACTATGGGTGTATGGTATGTATGCATGTATATATGCTGTGTGCATGTAAAGTATATATGTATGTATGTATGCTATGTACATGTATAGTGTGTGTGTGTGTGTGTGTGTGTGTGTATACTATGTATGTATACTGTGTGCGCGTGTGTGTGGGTGTGTGTATATGTATGTATGTTTGGTATATATGCATGTATGTAAACTATCTGTGTATGTATGCTTTGTACATGTATGGTGTGTGTGTGTGTGTGTGTGTGTGTGTGTGTGTGTGTGTGTGTGTGTGTATATATACCATGTATGTATTGTGTGTGTGTGTGTTTGGTATGTATGCATGTATGTATGCTCTGTGCATGTATGTATGCTGTGTGTATGTATATATGATGTGTGCATGTATAGTACACATGTGTGTATGTATGCTGTGTGCATGTATACTGGGTGTGTATGTATGTTGTTGCATTTATACTGTGTATGTATGTATAGTGTGTGTGTGTGTGTGTGTGTGTGTGTGTGTGTGTATGTATGTATGTATGTATGTATGTATGTATGTATGCTGTGTGCGCATGTATACCCTTTGTGTATGAATGCTGTTCTGTGTGTGTTTGTAAGTATGCTAATGAATGTGTGTGTACGGTGGACTGGCACTCCTCTGACATACAAAATAAAACTCAGGTGCCCTTTGTATTTAATTATAATCCCAGTAAAAAAAGGCAGGGGCCTGTACCCTTGACACATTGGTATGCTGTGACCGTGCATCATTTTAGTTTTTTTAATAAAATCTGAGGGCACCTGCCTTTTTATATATGTATGTAGCTTGTCGTCTGGCACTCTGGACACATTACACATGTATTCACGTTTACATCATGTCAAGAGTTGCATTACATAACGATATTTCAAGGCTTATACATACACAAGCAAACACACACTTATCTGTGTGTATGTGTGTCTATCTATCTATCTATCTATCTATCTATCTATCTATATATATATATATATAGAAACACTCACTCTCCCAGCTCATTGGAGAAAGCAAAACAAGCCAGCACTCACAGATTAGATGAAGAATCAAAAGAGGATTTATTCCATATCAAGGCAACATGTGAAGATACAGGCACAGCCCGACAGCTGTTTCAACCGATATAGGTCTTCCTCAGGGGCTACAAGAGCTGCGTGTATTGCTAGAATATAAACATCTGTTGGTGCCAAAATCAAAGTTAGCATCACCCAATGGGACCAGAAGGAGGTGGGACGAGTCCTGTATGCGGCTCTCCCATCTCTCTTGCTCCGTCGCGTCATCGCCAATGTAAACAAAGATGGCGCCTTGCCTAGCAACAGCTCAGGTGCGCTGTGCGCGAAGGGGAGAAATCCCAGCGCAGCCGTGTCTGAGCTTACACAGGGGGTGAGGACGGGGGAAGGAAAGTTAAACAATGCACAGTAATATACAATAAAGCAACAAAAGTAACATAAAAGATATAACAGCAAAATAGAAAAATAAAA
The DNA here is from genome assembly GCF_028390025.1 of Pseudophryne corroboree. Lineage (NCBI taxonomy): Eukaryota > Metazoa > Chordata > Amphibia > Anura > Myobatrachidae > Pseudophryne > Pseudophryne corroboree. The sequence goes on along the minus strand of NC_086447.1, from coordinate 235,635,177 downwards.
AGCATAAAAATCATAAATATAAAGTGATGTAGATGTATGTACAGCTGGAGCCCAGTCATGAACTGGTGTCACATCAAACTGTTGTTATAAACAATGCTGTATGAGGAGTAAAACAAAGTAATATAAAACCTCAGTAAAGTGGCACCCATCAAGTGGCTCAAAGCCATAGCCAGAAATGGGCTGAATGAATGACTGCAACAATTGTCAAAGTTAACCCAATGGTGCTCCACATATTAAAGTACTATCAACAGATAGTGACCCAAATGATAATAAATGACACACGGTGGTGTCAATGGGCAGAAGTGGAATACCCAAATACATCAAAACTGCAGAAAGACCTAACCACACAGTGGTGTATCAAAAACTGTACTGAAAATCAACCCAAAGCATAGATGGACCAGGATGTTGCAACCGTGACTATGGACTACACACTATAGTAAGTGTCAGGTGACAAAAGGAAGAATAGTGGCCAAAAATACTTGTAAAAAGAGAAAAATAAAAAAATGGAAAAGACTGCTGGAGCCCAGGTGCAAACAGGTGGCAGGCAGATCAAATGTGGTGAGATCAGGTATCTATGATGTCAGTTCTTACAGGAAAGGGAAGTGATCAGTCGAATATATGCGAGTGAATAAAGAGCGCCCGTCAGGTAGCCCGAAGCCGCATATGGCTAAGTGATAAAAGTACAGCACCCAGTATTCGCAGGCTGTCCCCAAAACTGGTACTGACTGGGCCCAACACTGCTTAGTTTCCAAGATCAGACGGAATTGGATGTCGTCCAGTGTGGTATGGCTGTAGAGATCACTTTATTGCCACTTCCTAGGCCAGAAAGGCACTACCCGTTGTTGGGCCATGCTAATAATGATAGCAAAGAAAAAGACGTGGCAGTAAAAGATACCAAAAGATGAAAGAAAAGTCGCTACCACAGCCCATGTAGTAACCATAGGTTCAACCATATCAAAGAATCATAACACAACATTGCAACCTGAACAATGCATAAGAACTGACACACGACGGTGTCTAAGGGCTAACCAAAAAGAAGAAACCAGCAGGTAAGGCAAATAATACTGGACACACGGCGGTGTCTAAAGAAATGAAACAAAAAAAAATAGCTAAAGAGCTTCACAGGAAACATCCCAAAAGAAAATCTTCATTAAGGCCATTGGGAGTCAGTGTGTGCAATCTATGAATCCACTGGAGTTCTCTTTGTAGCAACAGTCTATCATGATCACCTCCCCGTTGTAACGGTGGTATCTAGTCTATGATGCAACATTTAAGTTGGTTGACCGTATGTTGTACCTCTTTGTAATGTCTCGTAACAGGTAAATTGGTGAAGTCTCTCGTGGCATCTGTAGACGTCAGGCATTTCTTGATGGAGGAGCAGTGTTGACTAAGCTGTTCCTTAAGCATTCTGCTAGTTTTACCAACATACAGGCGATTGCATGGACATTTAAGCACATAGACCATGAAACGGCTGTTACAGTCCAGTCTCTGTTTGATTGAATACTCCTTATTGTCAAAAAGATTGATAAAGCGATTGCCCAATGCCAGAAATGAACAGTTGGAACATCCCGTGCATCTAAATACCCCGGGTTTTTTCGTTAGCCAATTTGATGTTTTATTAGTCTTTCTTTGAGAAAAGTCAAATTCGGTCCCCCCTTCAAATTCGGTCCCCGTCTATAGGCAAATCTGGGAATTGTAGAAAGATCTTTAGTGAGAACTGGATCACTCACAATCAAGTGCCAGTGTTCCCGTATTTTGTTGCGGATAAAGCCAGAGACTGTGGTGAACATACTGCTGAAATTTAACCTGTCCCGTTCATTATCAGCAGGACGATCTTTCTTGTGTAAAATGTCTTCTCTTCTGATTTGTCCGATCCTGGATAGGGCATCATCTATCTCCTTCCTGAGATAGCCTCTGTCAAGAAATCGTTGACAGATGGAATCCAATGCAGCTGGGATAGCAGCGGGATCCGAGGTGATGCGAATCACCCACAGTAACTGTGAGAAGGGTAACCCTCTTTTCAGAGGTGCTGGATGAAAGCTTGAGTATAACAGCAGAGTATTCCTATCTGAGTCCTTACTGCAAATGTAAGTCAATAATTTGTTGTCCTCCTTTTTGAGGGATACATCCAAGAAGTTGATGTGTGTTTTGCTGAAAGTCAAGCTGAATCTAATGGTGCCTGGAAGTGAATTGAGTTCATTGATGAATGCCAGAAGGTTCTCTTCGCTGCCTTGCCAAATGAAAAATAAATCATCAATGTAGCGAACGTGAAATGACAAAAATTGCCCAAAAAAAGGATTACCAGTGATGTGCACCTGTTCATAGGCCACCATGAAAATATTGGCGTACGAAGGTGCCATATTCGAACCCATGGCGGTCGCCTGTTTTTGTAAGTAGAAACAATTTTAAAAAGAAAATAATTTTTGTTAAGAATAACATCAACAACAGCAAAAAAGACACGGGTGGACCAAAATAGGCATCATTGTCAGTAAAGAGCTCTCTGCATGCTTCCATCCCTTGTGTATGCGGGATATTAATATAAAGACTCGAGACATCGCGTGTCACCAGCAGGGTATCATCCGTAATGTTTTGTACTAGTCCAAGTCTCCTCAGAAAATCCGAAGTATCTTCAATGAAGCTGGCCGTTTGCTTAACCAATGGCTGTAAATAGAAATCAACTAGTTGAGACAAAGGTTGACAGAGGGACCCCCTTGCTGAAATAATGGGACGTCCTGGTGGCTGAGAGAGAGATTTATGAATTTTCGGGAGTGTGTACAAAAAGGGTATCCTTGGATGTGCAGTGGTCATGAAATCAGCTGTGCTCTTGTTGATATAACCATTATTAAGTCCCATCTGAATAATAGAGTTAATCTCAGTTTTATATGACCCTGTTGGGTTATGGCCAGGTTTGTGGTAGCAAGTAGTGTCTGCCAGTTGGTTGTTGGCTTCCATTGTGTAGTAGTCATTGATAAAGTCAATTATTACCTTTGAACATAAGCTATATACTTATTATAGACTAAGTACGCAATTGGCGCACGGAATACCGTAAGGGTACGCACTTAGCGTAGCAGACGCTAGGCCGTGGGCGCGACGCACGAGCGGCACGTACGCTCACGGGCTTACGCTTAGTATCGAGCACGCTATAGGCGGCCCGAGTACCGCAATGCTATGCTATTGGCGTAGCGGACGCTGTGCCGCGAGAGTGGGACACGAGCGGCGCAGACGCTCACAGGATGATACACAGTAAACCTTATTAACAACACACTGTAAGGGTATGCTTATACTGTAAACCTTAGTACTGCAATACTACAATTATGTAACGCTTATTGACCTTGATAATATGAAAGCTGTTTGAGCGATTGAGACGCTCAGAAACCCTTTGTAATAAATGGTGAAACACACAAGACCTAGTATGGATTTAAACGACCACTCAGGCTCCAACACCTTTGTGGAAGATTCTTTTAGTATGAAAAGGGGAAAACAATACAGCTTATACACTACAGAACTAACATCAAAATCTAAACAGAATAACAAGGAATAATATAAACAATAGCGAAGCGATCGCAAACACAAAGCAAACAGAATGAGAACGAATGGCATACACAAAGGATAACAAAATGGCTACAGAGATCTTACACACGTGGGAATGATTCGCAAGTGCGTCCTGGATCCAGCCCCCAGCCTTCAATGTGAAAACCTTGCAGAGAGAGTGAGTGACTGGCCCAGGAATGGTGGTCCTTATATACACAACATACAGTAACAATACAATGGTCCCTATAATCTCATTGTTCATTGGACACAGGAATGTGTCTCTGCATTATAACAAAAGGCATAGGTGGGTTCGAACAGGTGGGCTGTGTCTATTTCCAACTGCTCAGGTGGGAGGTATCCTCAGGATTCCCGCCGCATGGATAATGAACAGCAAATACAGTAAATGTCTATAAACTACTTTCATTCATAACTATACGCAGGAGCGAGCAATCTCTTCCTAACCAACACCGAAATGTTACTATTAAAATATTCTTCAGTTTGATACTAGACACCACCGTTCAACCTTTATCTGACCCTTCCTATCAGGCAAAGAGGAATCCCTCTGTCCACGAACCGTTTACACTAAACATACTTGCTGACATTGTTAAGGGGAATATTATCTATAAAACACACTATATGGGTTAAATATGTTGCGATCGAGTCGCTCGCTAGACGCTTACTAACTCCGCCGTAAATACACATCTCCATGCGCAGGAGACGTCGGAGCGTCCCTTACGCAACCTGAGGGGATGCATACACACGGGGGAGTGGGTGCACGAGCAGCGGGCATGTGCAGTGGGGTTAGTACAAGGCATTGTGAATCATGATATTTTTCGACTTTGACATCATAATCTAACAACACAATGCCACCCCCCTTGTCCGCAGCTCCAATGACCAATTGAGTATCACTACGTAGAGACTCAATGTCTTTCCTTTCACCCATGTGATATTATGATGTGATATCTTTTGCTCATAAACAAAGGGTATAGTATCCCTTTTAAGGACCCTCATAAAGGTTTGTATTGAGGGATTCACAGATGGGGGATCAAAAACACTGGGTTTCTTTAGAGGACACGACTCAGTTGCCAAAGATGTTGATCCAGGGTTCGGATTGTTACCAGAAAAAAAGTCTTTGAGTCGCAATTGTCTACCCAGTTTGTAGAGATCCACTTGCCACTTGAATTCATCCTGAGCCACTGTAGGGATAAATGAGAGGCCTTTATTGAGAATGGATAATTCGTCTGGTGTAAAGGGGTGTTTTCGAGAGATTAAAGACTACTGTTTCTAATTGAATTTTTGTTGTCGTCTTCTTTCTTTTTCTCCCACCTCGACGGGTGGGTATAAGGGTTTTTTTGGAGGTCGTCTGTTTCTTGCTGACCTAGAGAGATAGGTGGTGTTCTGGCCAGACATGGATGGGGCATCAGAGTCACTAGCTGAAGTGTGTGACTGACTGTCAATGTCAGTAAAAGGTTGTGCAGGTCTCCGACCACGCTGATATGGTGGCTTAAACCTCCTCAGTTCACTGCATGAATACCAGGGATATACCCTGTTTTCTTTGTAGTCTAATTTGACTTGTTTGTATTTGTTTTTCTTGAATTTAAGCAAGTCTCCCTTAAATTTCTCAATGTCCTTGTTGAGATTGGACAGAAGGTCACATTCTGAAGTCTGAATAGCCCTATACAGGTCGGACGTCTCAAGTTCTAAAATGTCTTTCTTAATGCTATCTAAATCAGTACCTGCTTGTTCAATCACTAAGAGCATTAAGTCGACAGAACACTTGTTAAGTATGTTGCACCATTTTGTGCAGAAATCATTATTATGTCTTCCAAGCGTAGGTTGATTATGTAGCCTAAACCCCCTCGGAATAAATTGTTCCTTATAGTATTGTGGGAAGGTGAGACCATGGAGGTGCAATTCAATCTCCCTTTTCTTCAACCTAAGCAGATCACTCGTGAATTCCTCTGGACTGTCCTTATGGAACGCCAGAGACTCAGTGTCATCAAACAAAATTCTTTCTGCATCCGCAGTGTCAAATTGTAGTATAGACGTAAGTTCCTTATTTGCAGACATTTAAGCAGTCAGTAATCCTATGCAGAGGCTAGTCGTGCTGGACTAGAAGACACCACTAAGCGACTGTAAAGTACATGATAATCACAAAAAACCCCAAAAATAAAAAAATGGTTCAAAAATCTTTTTTAAGAAGAGAGCACGTATAAACTCCACAGGGCAGGTACAAGTCTGGTAATGGTTAATTATAAAAAAGGCAAAACGACAGCACTCAAAGCCCTACTAATAAATGTATAAGTGGTGCTAGGCAATAAAGTAAAACAGAAGCACTCACTCTCCCAGCTCATTGGAGAAAGCAAAACAAGCCAGCACTCACGGTTTAGATGAAGAATCAAAAGAGGATTTATTCCATATCAAGGCAACATGTGACGATGCAGGCACAGCCCGACAGCTGTTTCAACCGATGTAGGTCTTCCTCAGGGGCTACAAGAGCTGCGTGTATTGCTAGAATATAAACATGTGCTGGAGCCAAAATCAAAGTAAGCATCACCCAATGGGAGGAGAAGTAGGCAGGACGAGTCCTGTATGCGGCTCTCCCGTCTCTCTTGCTCCGTCGCGTCAGGCGCACCTGAGCCTAGAAACGGCTCAGGTGCGCTGTGCGCGAAGGTGAGAAATCCCAGCGCAGCCGTATCTGAGCTTATACAGGGGGTGAGGATGGGGGGAAGGAAAGTTAAACAATGCACAGTAATATACAATAAAGCAACAAAAGTAACATAAAAATCTAACAGCAAAATAGAAAACATAAAAATCATAAATATAAAGTATATTACTGTGCATTGTTTAACTTTCCTTCCCCCGTCCTCATCCCCTGTGCCTATATCTTCATATGTTGCCTTGATATGGAATAAATCCTCTTTTGATTCTTCATCTAAACCGTGAGTGCTGGCTTGTTCTGCTTTCTCCACTGAGCTGGGAGAGTGAGTGCTTCTGTTTTACTTTATTGCCTAGCACCACTTATACATTTATTACTACGGCTTTGAGTGCTGTCGTTTTGCCTTTTTTGTAATTAACCATTACCAGACTTGCACCTGCCCTGTGGAGTTTATACGTGCTCTCTTCTTTAAAAAAAAATGTGACCCTTTTTTTTTTTTTGTGTGATTATCATGTACTTTAGTCGCTTAGGGGTGTCTTCTAGTCCAGCACGACTAGCCTCTGCATAGGATTACTGACTGCTTAAATGTCTACAAATAAGGAACTTACGTCTATACTACAATTTGACACTGCGGATGCAGAAAGAATTTTGTTTGATGACACTGAGTCTCTGGCGTTCCATAAGGACAGTCCAGAGGAATTCACGAGTGATCTGCTTAGGTTGAAGAAAAGGGAGATTGAATTACACCTCCATGGTCTCACCCTCTCACAATACTATAAGGAACAATTTATTCAGAGGGGGTTTAGGCTACATAATCAACCTACGCTTGGAAGACATAATAACGATTTCTGCACAAAATGGTGCAACATACTTAACAAGTGTTCTTTCGACTTAATGCTCTTAGTGATTGAACAAGCAGGTACTGATTTAGATAGCATTAAGAAAGACATTTTAGAACTTGAGACGTCCGACCTGTATAGGGCTATTCAGACTCCAGAATGTGACCTTCTGTCCAATCTCAACAAGGACATTGAGAAATTTAAGGGAGACTTGCTTAAATTCAAGAAAAACAAATACAAACAAGTCAAATTAGACTACAAAGAAAACAGGGTATAGCCCTGGTATTCACGCAGTGAACCGAGGAGGTAAGCCACCATATCAGCGTGGTCGGAGACCTGCACAACCTTTTACTGAAACAGACAGTCAGTCACACACTTCAGCTAGTGACTCTGATGCCCCATCCATGTCTGGCCAGAACACCACCTATCTCTCTAGGTCAGCAAGAAACAGATGACCTCCAAAAAAAACCTTATACCCACCCGTCGAGGTGGGAGAAAAAGAAGACGACAACAAAAATTTAATTAGAAACAGTAGTATTTAATCTCTCGAAAACACCCCTTTATACCAGACAAATTATCCATTCTCAATAAAGGCCTCTCATTTATCCCTACAGTGGCTCAGGACGAATTCAAGTGGCAAGTGGATCTCTACAAACTGGGTAGACAATTGCGACTCAAAGACTTTTTTTTCTGGTAACAATCCGAACCCTGGATCAACATCTTTGGCAACTGAGTCGTGTCCCCTAAAGAAACCCAGTGTTTTTGATCCCCCATCTGTGAATCCCTCAATACAAACCTTTATGAGGGTCCTTAAAAGGGATACTATACCCTTTGTTTCTGAGCAAAAGATATCACATCATAATATCACAATGGGTGAAAGGAAAGCCATTGAGTCTCTACGTAGTGATACTCAATTGGTCATTAGAGCTGCGGACAAGGGGGTGGCATTGTGTTGTTAGATTATGACTACTACACAATGGAAGCCAACAACCAACTGGCAGACACTACTTGCTACCACAAACTTGGCCATAACCCGACAGGGTCATATAAAACTGAGATTAACTCTATTATTGAGATGGGACTTAATAATGGTTATATCAACAAGAGCACAGCTGATTTCATGACCACTGCACATCCAAGGATACCCTTTTTGTACACACTCCCGAAAATTCATAAATCTCTATCTCTTAGCCACCAGACAGCCAATTATTTTCAGCAAGGGGGTCCCTCTGTCAACCTTTGTCTCAACTAGTTGATTTCTATTTACAGCCATTGGTTAAGCAAACGGCCAGCTTCATTGAAGATACTTCGGATTTTCTGAGGAGACTTGGACTAGTACAAAACATTACGGATGATACCCTGCTGGTGACACGCGATGTCTCGAGTCTTTATATTAATATCCCGCATACACAAGGGGTGGAAGCATGCAGAGAGCTCCTTACTGACAATGATGCCTATTTTGGTCCACCCGTGTCTTTTTTGGTGTTGTTGATTGATGTCATTCTTAACAAAAATTATTTTCTTTTTGAAAAGTGTTTCTACTTACAAAGATAGGGGACCGCCATGGGTTCGAATATGGTACCTTTTTACGACAATATTTTCATGGTGGCCTATGAACAGGTGCACATCACTGGTAATCCTTTTTTTGGGCAATTTTTGTCATTTTACGTTCACTACATTGATGATTTATTTTTCATTTGGCAAGGCAGCGAAGAGAACCTTCTGGCATTCATCAATGAACTCAATTCACTTCCAGGCACCATTAGATTCAGCTTGACTTTCAGCAAAACACACATCAACTTCTTGGATGTATCCCTCAAAAAGGAGGACAACAAATTATTGACTTGCATTTGCAGTAAGGACTCAGATAGGAATACTCTGCTGTTATACTCAAGCTTTCATCCAGCACCTCTGAAAAGAGGGTTACCCTTCTCACAGTTACTGTGGGTGATTCGCATCACCTCGGATCCCGCTGCTATCCCAGCTGCATTGGAGTCCATGTGTCAACGATTTCTTGACAGAGGCTATCCCAGGGAGGAGATAGATGATGCCCTATCCAGGATCGGACAAATCAGAAGAGAAGACATTTTACACAAGAAAGATCATCCTGCTGATAATGAACGGGACAGGTTAAATTTCAGCAGTATGTTCACCACAGCCTCTGGCTTTATCCGCAACAAAATACAGGAACACTGGCACTTGATTGGAAGTGATCCAGTTCTCACTAAAGATCTTTCTACAATTCCCAGATTTGCCTATAGAGGGGGACCGAATTTGAAGGACCTTTTAGTTAAGACTGACTTTTCTCAAAGAAAGACTAATAAACCATCAAATTGGCTAACGAAAAAACCCGGGGTATTTAGATGCAAGGGATGTTCCAACTGTTCATTTCTGGCATTGGGCAATCGCTTTATCAATCTTTTGACAATAAGGAGTATTCAATCAAACACTGGACTGTAACAGCTGTTTCATGGTCTATGTGCTTAAATGTCCATGCAATTGCCTGTATGTTGGTAAAACTAGCAGAATGCTTAAGGAACGGCTTAGTCAACACTGCACCTCCATCAAGAAATGCCTGACGTCTACAGATGCCACGAGAGACTTCACCAATTTACCTGTTACGAGACATTACAAAGAGCTACAACATACGGTCAACCAACTTAAATGTTGCATCATAGATTAGATACCACCGTTACAACGGGGAGGTGATCATGATAGACTGTTGCTACAAAGAGAACTCCAGTGGATTCATAGATTGCACACACTGACTCCCAATGGCCTTAATGAAGATTTTCTTTTGGGATGTTTCCTGGGAAGCTATTTAGCTATTTTTTTTTGTTTCATTTCTTTAGACACCGCCGTGTGTCCAGTATTATTTGCCTTACCTGCTGGTTTTTTCTTTTTGGTTAGCCCTTAGACACCGCCGTGTGTCAGTTCTTGTGCATTATTCAGGTTGCAATGTTGTGCTATGATTCTTTGATGTGGTTGAACCTATGGTTACTACATGGGCTGTGGTAGCGACTTTTCTTTCATCTTTTGGTATCTTTTCCTGCCACGTCTTTTTCTTTGCTATCATTATTAGCATGGCCCAACAACGGGTAGTGCCTTTCTGGCCTAGGAAGTGGCAATAAAGTGATCTCTACAGCCATACCACACTGGACGACATCCAATTCCGTCCGATCTTGGAAACTAAGCAGTGTTGGGCCCAGTCAGTACCAGTTTTGGGGACAGACTGCGAATACTGGATGCTGTACTTTTATCACTTAGCCATATGCGGCTTCGGGCTACCTGACGGGCGCTCTTTAGTCACTCGCATATATTCGACTGATCACTTCCCTTTCCTGTAAGAACTGACCTCATAGATACCTGATCTCACCACATTTGATCTGCCTGCCACCTGTTTGCACCTGGGCTCCAGCAGTCTTTTCCATTTTTTTATTTTTATTTTTCTCTTTTTACAAGTATTTTCGCCCACTATTCTTCCTTTTGTCACCTGACACTTACTATGGTGTGTAGTCCATAGTCACGGTTGCAACATCCTGGTCCATCTATGCTTTGGGTTGATTTTCAGTCCAGTTTTTGATACACCACTGTGTGGTTAGGTCTTACTGCAGTTTTAATGTATTGCTGGGTATTCCACTTCTGCCCATTGACACCGCCGTGTTTCATTTATTATAATTTGGGTCACTGTCTGTTGATAGTACTTTAATATGTGGAGCACCATTGGGTTAACTTTGACAATTGTTGCAGTCATTCATTCAGCTTATTTCTGGCTATGGCTTTGAGCCATTTGATAGGTGCAACTTTATTGAGGTTTTATATTGCTCTGTTTTACTCATCATACAGCATTGTTTATAACAACAGTTTGATGTGACACCAGTTCATGACTGGGCTCCAGCGGTACATACATCTACATCACTTTATATTTATGATTTTTATGTTTTCTATTTTTCTATTTTGCTGTTAGATCTTTTATATTACTTTTGTTGCTTTGTTGTATATTACTGTGCATTGTTTAACTTTCCTTCCCCCGTCCTCACCCCCTATGTAAGCTCAGATACGGCTGCGCTGGGATTTCTTCCCTTCGCGCACAGCGCACCTGAGCCGTTGCTAGGTAAGGCGCCAGCTTTGTTTACATTGGCGATGACGCGATGGAGCAAGAGAGACGGGAGAGCCGCATACAGGACTCGTCCCGCCTCCTTCTCCTCCCATTGGGTGATGCTTACTTTGATTTTGGCGCCAACACATGTTTATATTCTAGCAATACATGCAGCTCTTGTAGCCCCTGAGGAAGACCTACATCGGTTGAAACAGCTGTCGAGCTGTGCCTGTATCTTCACATGTTGCCTTGATATGGAATAAATCCTCTTTTGATTCTTCATCTAAACCGTGAGTGCTGGCTTGTTTTACTTTCTCCAATGAGCTGGGAGAGTGAGTGCTTCTATTTTACTTTATTGCCTAGCACCACTTATACATTTATTACTACGGCTTTGAGTGCTGTTGTTTTGCCTTTTTTATGTATGTATGTATATATATATATATATATATATATATATATATATATAGTCAATCTAGAGGCAGCTGCACTCACAGGTCTTAGTAGGCAGTATAATTACTCACATAACAGTCCGTAGCATCTTAGCCGGACAGTTCAGTACACAAGTGTACAGGTTAACGTTTAATTTTAATAAATAAAATTTTGTCTTGATGAAATTTCATTTATTAAAATGAAACGTTGACCTGTACACTTGTGTACTGAACTGTCCGGCTAAGATGCTACGGACTGTTATGTGAATGATTCTACTGCCTACTAAGACCTGTGAGTGCCGCTGCCTCTAGATGACTGTGACATAATTCCATTCAGGGCACCCAGGCATCTTTACCTGTTGAATTTGTGTGCTTTTTTTCTCGGTATGTGTACTAAAATGTGTATACTGTGTATAAATATAAAAAATATAACTGCAATATAATTATTGAGCAACAGTGAAGCTGTAGATAAATGGGGTGTCAGGTGATGAGGTATATAAAGTCCACAGCAATGCATCATTCTGAAAGCATGCAAAGTCATAAATAATTATCAATATTGTCTCTTGAAAAGTACGTCAGGTACACTTGAGGGGGGGAATTCAATTGCAGTGTTTACCCTGCAGATTATTGATTCCACTGATTGATTGAATTAGCTGTGGGAACCCCACGCACTAATCACCAGGAGGCAGGATTTTTCCTCACAGCCTTGGAAGCTGCGAGGGAAAAAAATCCATGTTAAGTGCACTGTTACCTATTAATCGCACAGGGAAACCAATTAGATTTTGCATTTTATATGGGATCAGCAGGTTTATGGATTTATAGATGTTTTAATGCGCAGGGAAAAGACAAATTAATTGAAAAGCTATTCTCTGTGGCACAATCAATTAGCAGTAGGGTAAACCCCATAACTAACTGAATCCCCCCTTTAGTGGTGTAAATAAATTCAATACACAATAGACTCTGGCACAGTGTCAGAGTCTACTAGTGCTCACTAATGTGCTGCTGGATAGAGGGTGCCTGAATGGAGACTGCACACAGGCCCCCTCCTCTCTTAATATGCCCCAGTTCTGGACTTTCTTTCAGGAACCTCAGCCGCGACCTAAGGAGAGTAGCAACCCCCTGCATATTGAATACTTCTGCAGCTAAGTGAGTGGTCCCATGAAGATGCGATTTTCTGTGAATCGGTGGCAGGACAGTGAGTACACTGCACCATGGCCACAGTTACCTATGGGACTTTTTCCTACAGCCTCCCTTTGAGGCAATGGCAGATTGGGAAATTAAAGAGGTCCTAGAAAAAATGAGGACAATTGGTATTACATAAAATTAATCCTAAACACAGAGTGACATGTAAATCATGTGATCTGGGGAGAGGGAGACACTGATCCACTCAGGTTGGGTATGGTATTCTGGCGGTCGGGATACCGGTGGTCACTGGGCCCTAACCCATTCCCCCGATACTCACCTTCAGGATGTCGGCTGTCATGATCCGACACCGGTCTCCTAAGTGGTGTCGGGATTTAGGCGTCAGACACATGACCGTCAGCATGCCGAACGCATCCCAATCCACTCTCCTTCAAAAATGAAACCTCCTGGATAGCCAAAATGTGGATGCCCCACTTCCACCAGATAATTTAATAGAAGGGAAGATCTAATTGTCAGCCCATATGACTACATGCAATAACCCAGACCAGTGGCCACTTTCTGCAAGTCCTCGTCTTCCACCAATCACAACATGCAGATGAAGATCTGTTTTCTTCTCTACTTAAAGCAAAGAGCAGGAAACCATCTCTTCTCTTCTGGAGGTACATACATGTATGATCAGAGTATATTACATAAACCTAATCTGGCTACTGCTTCACCGACAAGCAGGAAACAATTTCATCAGCATGTAGTGTTCATTCTAGCACCATGCACCTAATCAGTGGTTATGGATCAATGGGTTGACAGACAGAAGATCGACAATATCTAGGTTGATACTAAATGGTCGACATACACAATGGGGCGTATTGTCGGAAAGACAGCAGTTTCCGACTTCTTTAGGTCGGAAGGGGTTCCGACCTATTCAACTGGGCTGCTTTTTTTCCGACATGTCGGGAATTCGGACTTGTCGGAAAACACGTGGATCGGCGGATTAGCCACGGATCCACGTGTTTTGTTGGATTCCATGGCCAAATCCGACAGGTTTTGGTCTCGGTTCCAACAATGGGGGTAATTCTGAGTTGATTGCAGCAGGAGATTTGTTAGCAGTTGGGCAAAACCATGTGCACTGCAGGGGGGGGGGGAGGAGATATAACATTTGCAGAGAGAGTTAAGTGTGGATGGGTTATTTTGTTTCTGTGCAGGGTAAATACTGGCTGCTTTATTTTTACACTACAATGTAGATTTCAGTTTGAACACACCACACCCAAATCTAACTCTCTCTGCACATGTTATATCTGCCCCCCCCCCTGCAGTGCACATGGGCGGTCATTCCGAGTTGTTCGCTCGTTGATGTTTTTCGCTATGCTGCGATTTGCTGGTAAATGTGCATGCGCATGGTACGCAGCGCGCATGCGCTTAGTTATTTATCTAAAAACTTAGCAGTTTTGCTGTTGTTCGTGCGGCGCTTTTCAGTAGCACTGCTGATCGGTGAGTGATTGACAGGAAAGGGGTGTTTCTGGGTGGTAACTGAGTGTTTTCCGTGAGTGTGCTAAAAAACGCAGGCGTGCAAGCAGAAAACGCAGGAGTGGCTGGAGAAACGGGGGAGTGGCTGGCCAAACGCAGGGCGTGTTTGTGACATCAAACCAGGAACTAAACGGACTGAGGTGATCGCAATCTAGGAGTAGGTCTGGAGCTACTCAGAAACTGCACGGAATTATTTAGTAGCAATTCTGCTAACCTTTCGTTCGCTATTCTGCTAAACTAAGATACACTCCCAGAGGGCGGTGGCCTAGCGTTTGCAATGCTGCTAAAAGCAGCTAGCGAGCGAACAACTCGGAATGACCACCATGGTTTTGCCCAACTGCTAACAAATCTGCTGCTGCGATCACATTGTTGTGAACACGCTCATTGAATACTCAGATGTTGGATCCTTTCCGCCGAAAAGGATCCGACATCTATTGAATACACCCCAATGTCGACATGGTGAAAAGGTTGACATGGAAATGGTCGATATTTGAAAACATGAGTTTTTACTTTTTTTGGTGTCAAAATGTTCCTTACAGCACGTGCACCCCCAATTAGTGCACCCTGCCCCCTCTCATCGCTTGGCACAGGTTACTATTCCCAATTGTAATCCACGTGGATAGTAAAGTATGAAAAAGTCCTAAAATTAAAAAATAATCCATAAAACTCATGTCGACCATTTAATGTGTTTACCATTGTCACATTGACCTTTTGTCCATGTCGACCATATGTGTCTGTCAACCTATTCTCTGTCGACCTATCATCTGGATACCCTAATCAGTGAGGAGGGCATATTTTAATTTTGACGGGCAAATTAGATGTAGCAATACATCACGTCTAAAATTTGGCCCTTCAAAATTAAAATATGCCCTCCTCACTGATTATGTGCATGGTGCTAGAACACTAAGCATGTATGAAAACTTGATATTGCAGCAATAAAGTGACAGTCACAGGAGGGGTACCATAACAGGGGAAGGGGGTATTTTTTGCACATGCCGAAAGCGTGCAAGCTTCTGAAAGGTTGGTGTGGCCTCAAAACAAGAGGTGTGAAGAGGGGAGAGGCAGGGGTAAAGAGAGGGTGATGGGGAGATAGTGATGCATGGAACAGACAGAGGGTATGGCAGTGGGTGATGGGGAGAGATAGTGGGAGACGGAGAGGCAATTGTCGACAGAGAGAGGCAGAGGGTGTCAGGAAGGGGTGACAGGGAGATGCAGTGGATGATGCCAGGGACAGGCAGAGGATGATAGGGAGAAGGTAACGGGAGAGGCAGTAAATGACAGTAAGAGGCAGTAGTGGGATACAGGTAGAGGGTGACAGGGAGAGGCAGTGAGTGATATAAAGCGGTTCACTGGGCTGGATGGGAAGGGGGCAGTAACATGGTGGTGGGAGTGGGGACCACTTGGCTGGAGAAGGGGCTACACTGGGCTGAATGAGGGTGGGGCATGGTGGCTGGAGTCGCTGGAGGGTTCTTGCTGAGGGGCAGTTCCACGGGGTAGTGGGCTGGTTGGGGGGATAGTTTGTAAATGGGGGACTGGAGAGGGTGGGAAAAGGGTAGTGAGATGGGGCAGGATGGGCGAACACTGGGATGAATGAGGGGGATCACTGACTAGACTGGCTGGGGGTTCTAGGTTCTGGGGGGGGGCACACACTGATATACCACCCCTGTACTCCTACAATACAGTGGTGAATGGCCCTCTCTCAGCTGCTGCCCTGCACTGAGGCTGCTTTGCCATGGGAATGGCTCCTGAGTACTGGTGCTGAGACGGGAGTGCAGAAGTAACCAGGGGAAGGACGGCAAGTGGACACTTTATCTGAGAAGATGGAGATCCAGTTTTAGATGTGGAGCAGCAGAATGTCGGCCGCAGTTACTGGCACAAAAATTGTATATATTTAGCATTTTAATTAATACCTCTCACTTATGTAACACTCTTTAACACATAGCTTTTGCTTCTTTCTTATTAACACTTTCTAGCACCTTAGCCTTTTACTAGTGTTATACTCTAAGGGCTGTAACACGCTGGCCGGTTTCTCCAGGATGGCAAAAAGCCGGACAAACTTTGTCCGGCTTTTTGCCATCCGGGAGAAACCGGCAGAGTCTCGCACACAGGACGGCTTTGAGCCGTGTGTAATGCTGTGCGCATGCGCAGCATCAGACACGGCTTGAGAAAAAAACGTTGTGTGTGAAAGCTCCCCTTCACACACACGGTTCACTGGCTGCAAAGACGGCCCGGCGGCCGCCGGACCTTCCAGTGGTGAGACCCGGCTGCAACCCGGCAGCCGGGCCGGGGCCGTGCAGTGTGAAGGGACCCTAGCCCTCACACTGTTAACTACAATGCCGGCACGGGAAAAAGCGTCCGGCTTTTTCCCGGCCGGCAAAAACCGGGTAGTGTGTTTTAGCCCTGAGGTGGCTGGCCTTTGCTGGCTTGGTGGGGTCCCACACCCTCATCTTAAACTTAGTATTAGGGACCCACTGACAGGAGCTGGGGGCTTACGTCTGGAGCCGGGATACGGGGCCTGCCTGTCCGGCTGCTGGCGGTGCTGCGTGGCCAGAGCCGACCCTAGACATAGGCAAACTAGGAAATGCCTAGGGCATTTGGAATGCCTAAGGACACAAGCAGCTTCTGCTGATTAAAATGATATGCAGCTTGCCTATATTCTGTGTGTGACTGCGGCTGTATCTGCATCCGAAATGCTACGTTACAGTGTTTTCCTGGAAATCATATGCAGATACAGCCACAGTCTCACACAGAATATAGGCATGCTGCATATCATTTTTATCAGCAGAAGCTGCTTGTGCATCTTAGTCACATAGCAATGCACATAAGATACATTTTTGGCCATAAGGCACCCAACGTGAGCAGAGCTGGACGGGAGCTGCATGGTGTAATGAGGCAATATGTATGAGAACACATATGTATCCAAGCAGAGGCAGAGGTCACGGTGTTAGCGGCAGTGGGAGTGCTGTGTGCGGGTGGGTTGATTGTGCAATAGTGTTCGACATATGTGTAAGGGGCATTATGCGTGTCATGTGTATAGATGCCTAAATTATGTGCGACATATGTGTAAGGGGCATTATGTGTGTCATTATGTGTATAAGGGCATTAATAAAGGTTGCCATAATGTGTGAGGTGCATTAAGTTTATAAGGATATTAATAATGTGTGTCATATGTGTAAGGGGCACTACTATGTGGTATTATGTGTATAAAGGCATTACTGATATGTGGCATTATGTGTATAAGGTGCTCTACTGATGAGTGGCGTAATGTATAAAAAAGGGCACTACTGTGTGGTGTAATGTGAATAAGGGGCAATTCAGTGTGATATAATGTGAATAAGGGGCACTACTGTGAGAAGTAATATATATAAGGTAAAGTGGTACTACTGTGTGATGTAACATGAATAAGGGACACTATTGCATGATATAATTTGAATAAAGTTGCACTACTGTGTGGCATAATTTGAATTGGGGGCACTATGGTGTGGCCATGCCCCTTTCCAGCGAGAACACACCACCTTTTTGTGCTGCGCACCGAATGTGCGCGCTGTTCTTATTTCAATTATAGGGGGTAGGAATACCAAAATGAGGACTGCTATGGGTGACGGGTGATGGTGCTGGGAAAGGGGTGCAGGGTCAGAGGCAGAACTAGCGGCAGTGCTAGGGTGCGCCAACAAAAATCTTGCCTAGTGCATATTGGTTAGGGCCAGCTCTGTGCGTGGCCACGGTGGGATGAGGTAGGGGCCTGGTGGCGGTGACTGGTGTGGCTTCCGGAGCTGGGGAGATGGGAGTCAGGTGGATAAATGGCCACACCCTTGTGTGTCGGCAGCACTGGGGGCCGCCATGTTGGAGACCAATTCTCTGTGGACAATGGTTGGGACTCTGTGGAATGCTCAGCCAATCCCTGGCAGCTTCCTCTTTCAAAATGGGGCAGTTCAGTCTTTAATGTTGCCAGTGCTTTAACTTACTGTCCAGTATAGAAGCTCCAACTCTGAATTTCCTCAGGATGTCCTGTGCTTATTTCTTTGTGCTCTCTCAGTCTCTTGCTCCGCTCTCCAAGTTTCCAACAGTCTTCCACAGAACCACAGTCGGTGGACCCTCAACTCCGCGACCCGCAGTTGTCCACCCGCTGGGCAGCATCCACAGGTGCCTCATATCCGTAGGGGGGCTTACTGGTCATCCGCAGTGCTCTTCAGTCCCGACTCTTCAGTATTCATTCTTAGACAGTATTCTTCAGTGTTCTTCAGCCACGACTCTTCAGCATTCATTTTTCAACAGTATTCTCCAATGTTCTTTAGCCTTGACTGTTTAACATTCATTCTTCAACAGTATTCTTCAGTGTTCTTCAGCCACGACTCTTCAGAATACATTGCCAGCAGCAGTCTTCGTGTTCTTTAGCCAAGACTCCTCAATATAAATTCTTAGCAGAATTCTTCAGTGTCCTTCAGCCAAGACTCTTCAATATGCATTCTCCAGCAGCATTCTTCAGTCACGTCAACTCTGCAATAACATTCCTTGGTCTTTGAGTCTCTATTCCCTGGAGACAGCCGGTTCCTTCACCTTTCTCAGTCCACTAGTTAATTCTTCCACTGGCTCTTCCTTGAATCTCAGGTTATATGAGAAGGAATTACATCCGACCTCCTCAGTTCCTTCCTGCTGTTGCGACCACTCCCTCAACGAATGCCCAGTTTTCAGATCCTCATCATCAGTCCGTTGTGACACCCAACAGATGAGGTCACCTGCACACTGGTTGGCGGGCTGATATTTTTGGACCAAAAAGTATGCCAAGCACCTTGATTCTGCTCTAGGTTAAGGCCCATACCCACTAGAAGATATTTTCTAAAGGTATGAGCGATATCGACGGTTGTGAACGATCAAATCGTTCAGATCGTTCTAGTGTGTACAAAGCAAACGATGAACGATGCGTGCACCCGTGGTCGTTGGAAACAGGTTGTCAGTCGTCCATACATGCAGCTCAATCCCAGCAGAGCACGGCGTTCATCGTACAGATCGTTTGTAAAAAAAAGCTCAGTGTGTACACTCAATCTCTCTCAGGGAGTTAAAGGGAAATTGCTCATCTTCCACATTGTCATCTTTCACATCTTTCAAGTCTTCTAGATTGCCGAGTTTATTATAATGATTCTGATTAGCAATGCTTCATACTATAGAGGGGATATATACTATAACCCAGCAGACGGGATGTCGTCTGTCACTATACTGGCTCCCAGGTTCTTTTCCCACTCAGTTGGTGGCATTGCCTCGCTAACGGAGTGGTAATACCGGGCGGGTGTCAGAATTCTTGGCTGTCGGGATTCCGGCATCGGTCTCCTGAACGCGTGTGCATAGGCATTTTATTTCCTTTTTTTTCTAGCTGGAGAGACAATACTGTTACTGTATAAATTTATAAAAATGGTCTTGATATAAATAGACATCTACAGTATATGTAGGCTTATCATACTATCTCTTTAGTCTGGGTCACTCATGTATTACACAGGTTCTGTGGCTGATTAAAAACTAGGTGAAATGCAGGCTTGTAGTAAGGTCTGGGCCACACATAGCGGCCAAGCAGGACCCACTTGGCCAGAAGGGGGGTTCTGTGTGCACACGGATCCTGTTCTGCGGGATCCCGCAGAACAGGGTTTGGCCAGTGACACACAGGACTTCAATGGAACACAGTGCGGCCGTGCCGGACTGTGTGAACACATGCATTGAAATGCATGTGTTCTAATTGAAATGCCGCTGTCCTGTCATTTGGCCCATCTGCAGCATGCTGCAGTCGGATCCGGCGGCGGCTGGACTGCTGCACATGTGTGGGCACCTCCATAGGCGCCCATGTGCCGTCTCCTTGCGGCCTACTGGGTCCGGTCGCTATGTGTGGCCCCACACAAAGGCAGCCACAGATTGTCCAAGACTGAAGGGATAGTGTGGTAAACCTACCTATATGTGATTGGCAATATCAGGTATTATTTCTGGAATCTAAAGGCCTATCTAAATTTGATCACTATTGAGACTGAAATTGCAATTGTCCCAAAACTGCTACTGCTAAAAATCGCATATGAAGAGCAGCCCTGAATGGTGAAAGAAGTCCACCGATGCAACTGCAGATCTGCGTATGTATCTGCAAAATTGCGATCCTGTCGCAGAAACAGGGTACCATCGACAGTTTCGGTTGACACAGGGCTACTCAGAAAAATGAGAATACAATTGCACCGCTGTCATGTTTTTAATCGCAAGCGATTGCAACTGGCATCAGATACACGCCCAGAAAATGGCCATGACCCGTCTGCATTTTTCCAATCACTCCCCACATACGCCACGTTAACACTCACGAACGGTCACTTCCTGTTAATCAAATTGCGGTTACATTTCAACGAAGCTGCGATCACATTTTGATCTTTGCACATGCGCAGTCTGGTGATATTTGCCGATTTGCGATTTTGCAATTTAGTCATCCATTATGGATAAGGCCCTAAACCTGTTTTCTTGATAAAGGCGTGTAATTAGTGCTACACACATTTATAAAGATGTGATCGTGTTCCTAAAGAAACCAAGGTCTTTGGTGCTTTGGAGAGAAGCAATAGCAACACCCCTTGTGCCTATCCCTCTGCTCACAATGAAGCCCCACTCCTTTCCCATCTCATGTTACGAATTCCTGGACATACTGTACTTCCCCAATTACCTCTGGCAAGCTGCTGTAATTAGTGTGTGACGACTTTTTCAGCAAGGGGCCGCCTCCCTCCCGACCTTATGCCTTTGTTTTGATCAGCCAGCCCTCCTCCTTGTGTGACGTGCAGGGGCCAGCTCTTCCCAGGCTCTATAGTAAAAGTAACCTGCACAGGCTGCTGCTGCTGTTTTGTAAAGTCGGGGAAGCGAAACCGAGAAGAGTCAGGGCTCAGAGGATAACATCGCTGCTTTGCAGAAACAAGGCAAGTATCTGAGTATTCTCCTTTAGGTGACACTGAAAACGTACACACTGCTCTGTAACATGATGTTCTAGTTCTCACATTGTACTTTGTCTTATCTGTTGCATTAGTAGTACAGCGCTGCTCGTGCCTTGTTACATTATATATCTATTACAGCCACAGCACTCCTTATGCCTTGTTACATTCTAAATACAAAACACTCTTTATAAACAGTCCTCCATGGATCCTTCACCCATTTGAAAGGATAAAGGTGACTTGTATGTAACAAACTGTCATGGTACATGTGATTATTTACTGGCTCCAGAGATGATATAAGTGACTTATTATCTGAAGTGTTGGAAGTCCGAACATTTGGCATCTGTCCCTCCACCCCTCCTCCCCTCGTACTGCGTTCTATCTGAGGAGTCCTACGGTCGTATATCAGTGATGGGTGGTGGTTTCTATCTAAGGATAACTTAATTATTTAGTCTGTGGTTCTCACCTCGGCTTTGTTATTCCGGGCCTCTAAAACAGGGTAATCTTACCAATCCTATCTGTGAGTTGCTGATTGTTTGGTATATTGCTTTAAGGTAGTGCACAGCTGTGTATGTGAGATTATTAAAGTGATGATATAAGTCCGGTACATTGATCTCTGGGTCATTAGTTCCTATAGACAGCAGAATGTCTGTGTAGTAAAACTCTTACATACAGCAATGTAGATGATAAATTTGGTAAATGAACTGTGCAATTTAACTTTCTTCACCCACCCTGTAAATGTGCAGCATGATATACAGCAAGAGGTGTGTCTGCCATCATGTAAATAGGGTGAGCACACTGCTCTGAGCATTTGGGAGTAAACATGGCTTCTCTGCCCTGACTAGGAACCACTACCATCCCCCAGCCTTTTATACTAATGAAAACAGCATGCAATGCGCTGACCACCCTTCTGCTTCCTCTAGAAGCATTGATTATGGGCCTGATTCAGAGTTGTATGGTAATGCAGTGTCAGCTGCATCTCTGTACGCAGCTTCTGCGCGGAAATATGCAAATGTCACAGACGCCGGAATTTGTATGTATGCACCCACATGCGGCATCCCAAATCCTAGCAACTGTGAACAAATCTGAGTAAGTCTATGGTCGTGCATCATAGGCGCCGGAAGTGAGATGCTGGAGCCTGTGTTATTGTGTACGGGTTCACAGGCGCAGGCTGAAACACACCCCAAAAACTGTTCTGGCATGCCTGTGTTTTTGCTTGCACTCCACATTACCTAAAACGCCTTCCAGCTGTCAATCCTCACTGCGAGCGACATTGGTAAGGTACCTTGGTGCATGCACAGTGCATCTTAAGGGCCCTACACATTTAACGATCCGCCACCGAGCTGCCCGACGACGGCGGTGGGGCAGTGACTGGGGTAGTGAAGTTTCTTCACTCCCCCGTCACCCGGCTCCATAGAAGTGCAGGCCAATATGGACGAGATCGTCCATATTGGCCTGCATGCACAGCCGACGGGGCACCAGCGATGAACGAGCGCGGGGCCGCGCATCGTTCATCGCTGGTGCCTCCACACTCAAAGATATGAACGAGATCGTTCATATCTTTGACTGATATCGCCCAGTGTGTAGGGCCTATTAGACACATGGGCTGTTTACTCAACTCCGGAAATATCTTTGCGTACATCATGAATCAGAGGTCACCACATGAGGTTCCCTGAGTGAGAGCTCTAAAGCTAGGTACACACCTGATCAATGGTGCAATGTGATCTAATGAGATATCCCAATGTCGTACACGCTACATGATCCGTCATCCGATAATGCAATATATTGTTACATGCTTTATGGAACAACACTATCATTTGTGGGATCTTTCCATCTGATGTGCTTCACAATGTGTGTAAACCATAGGTTGAGTGTACACACTGGGGGGTGCTTCAGATCCCATAGTTATTGATAGGATATACACGGAGTATCAAATAACTTGTCCTTGTGCATGCGCAGGACCCATACTACACGTGTGCGAATGGGTCTTGCGACGCAGCAAGTAACCCTGCATCAGACAGTGATCGGGGGTGACAATGGCCTCTGTAAAAACAATCTCCGGCCTCTGTGACGAGCGGATGAGTCCAGTGATCCGATACTGCATCATAGGACCCAGGTCGGATCACTACTGCAGCAGGAGGTGTCTGCACGTAATAGATACCTCCTGATACATCACCATACAGCGCTATCACTGCCACTTCCAAGGACAGAGCAGTAATAGCAACTCCAACCACATCTGAATCACGCCCACTATATGATGGGCATGCGTATTGGTCAACAGTACCAAGATTGCACAATAGATCGTACAGTGTGTATTTCCCTTTAGGAAAGACCCAGAGGTGTTCTCAGAATAGTTTCCCTAGTATCAGAGCACATGCAGTATACTCTATTTTAGCTTGGATACCATAGAATATAAACTTTTGTTATAAATGTAGATAAAGTATAATAAAAACAAACTACACCGAAATATACTTCTTAGTAGATTGAATCTACTGAAGTATACATATTTGAATATTTATGTATATAGCACCAGCATGTACTTGGTATTAACAGATGGATACATGGGACGAGAGGCCCATAACACCTGCGTTATGCTTGCAAGGTGCCTAGTATAGAATCCTGCAGCCAGTAGCGCAGCTGCAGAGCCACCAGAGCATCCAAAGACAATATGGGCACTCACCCTGCAGTCTGTAGAGCTGCGTTCCAGACACTGCCTAGAACCAGTCCCCCTCTGAAGACTGCCATGCTTGCGAGCTTTCAATATATAAGGCACATTTACAGTCTATTGTGATAAATGTTGTACAGTTTTGCATTGACGCTAACTGTAAAGGTGTATTTTCTTTTCTTTTATGCTATCATTATTTGCGTCTTTTGGGTAAATGTTTATTGGTAGCAACCCTGCAAAGCTTCTTTATCATACTCATTTGGTTTGAAGGACGATGTCCATGATTATTATTTTTTTCTGGTGAGCTGAACAGTTGTACAGTATGAATAGTTTGTAAGTGATTTTTTTTTTTTGCGGGACAGGCAGCAATACCAAAGTACTGTTAATTACTTTTGTGATTGTATCCTGATCCAGAGTATATCCAAGGCTTTCAA
Organism: Pseudophryne corroboree; assembly: GCF_028390025.1. Taxonomy (NCBI): domain Eukaryota; kingdom Metazoa; phylum Chordata; class Amphibia; order Anura; family Myobatrachidae; genus Pseudophryne; species Pseudophryne corroboree. The sequence continues at coordinate 235,610,923 of NC_086447.1, read as the reverse complement.
AGCTCATATACACCATAGTAGTGTTGCAACCACATTGCAATATAGATCTGTAGTCTATTACCACATATATATTCTGTAGTCTGTGTGTGTGTGTGTGTGTGTGTGTGTGTGTGTGTGTGTATAATAGATTTATTATTCCTCCAAACAAGGACGGCACTCCAGGGACACTACATCAGTTTAATTCAATGTAGTCTAGGTCAATGTTTTCGGGGCTCACACCCCTTCATCAGGACACGACCAACAAATGATATATTATATTATATATTGGTCTAGCCTCCATACTCATTGGAAAACATGTGTGACTGTCAGCCGTAATCTCGACTGTGAAGCAGCGAGTCCGCTTACCACACTTCAGGCCCTGTGGTGAGTCAGACCTGGAAATGACCCTGATTGTGACCATGTGCAGCAGACCCATCGCACCAACTTGCCCTCAGGATATCTGCTCTGTGTGAAAAGGGTAACTGCCATTTTACAGGCTATGCAAAAGAAGAAAAAAAAAGTGCTGATTAGTTGGTAAGTTATCTCTCCAAGCTTTGATAAACCTCCCCCTATGTCACTGTTTTGCATACTATTTGCTCATAAACTCAGAGGCTATATTGACACTTTCCCTGACCATTTGTTTGTGAACCATGTAAACTGAATTTGGGAATGACTGATAAACCAGATTATCCACAGCGTAATTACTGCAAAATACAGGGCCGTATCCACGGCCCGATTTAGAAAGAGGTGTGCTGGGGGGGGGGGGGGGGCGGGGGCGGCGGCGGCGCGCATTTCACCCAGCGGGTGAAATGAGCGACCTGCTAGATTGAGCCTGCATGCAGGCTCAATCTAGCACCAGCGATAGTGATGCACGGGGCTGCGCATCGCTATCGCTGTGGGGTTACACACGGAGAGATCACTGCTTAAAATCTAAGCATTCTAGTCAGTTTGCTTAGATTTTAAGCTGCGATCGCTCCGTGAGTACCCCCCTTACTTGTCTCTCTGTAGGCAAACTAAGGCACAGATATACGGTGCCTTGCTAAAGTATTCACCCCCCTTTGCCTTTTACCTATTTTGTTACATTACCTGTAATTTAATGTTTTGTTTTAATCTGAATTTTATGTGAAGGATCTGCGCAAAATAGTCTATTCTCTACTTTTCCCCATCCGACTCTCCACCTCTCTACAAAACTTCAAACGGGCTCTCAAGGCCCACTTCTTCACCAAACTGCCTTCCCAACCCTCTTGTCTATCTATGCTCACTGTCTACCCCTTCTGTGTCACCCCGGTCTGTCAGCCCCTCACCTTTTAGATTGTAAGCTTGCAAGAGCAGGGACTTCTTTCTTCATGTGCCTTTCCTTTTCTTACTTACACTACCTTGTACTCCATACTCTCTTTGATGGCACCTAACCCCTGGGTTTTCTGTACCTGTCCTATATTGTCTTGAACTGTAAGTGCTGTTTTCTTGTTTGCTTATTTGATTATGTACTGTGTAATGGGTGCTGCGGATCCTTTGTGGCGCCATATAAATAAAGGATAATAATAATAATACTCTAAGTTGGTTAAGTGAAATGAGAAAAATAACTATAAAAAATAATTTTTAGAACTAAAAATCTGAAAATTTGGCATGTGCATATGTATTCAGCCCCTTTGCTATGAAGCCCCTCAAAAGTTCTGGTGCAACCAATTTCCTTCAGAAGCCACATAATTAGTGAAATGAAGTCCACCTGTGTGCAATCTAAGTGTCACATGATCTGTCAGTATAAACACACCTTTTCTGAAAGGCCCCAGAGGCTGCAACACCACTAAGCAAGAGGCATCACACCATGAAGACCAAGGAGCTCTCCAAACAAGTCAGGGACAAAGTCGTTGAGAAGTACAAGTCAGGGTTGGATTATAAAAAAATATATCCAAATCTTTGATGATCCCTCAGAGCACCATCAAATCCATCATCTTCAAATGGAAAGAACATGGTAACACAACAAACCTGCCAAGAGGGGGCTGGCCACCAAAACTCAGACCGGGCAAGGAGGTCATTAGTCAGAGAGGCAGCACAGAGACCAAAGGTAACCCTGAAGGAGCTGCAGAGTTCCACAGCAGAGACTGGTGTATCTGCGTATGTAACAACAATAAGCCGTACACTCCATAGAGCTGGGCTTTATGGAAGAGTGGCCAGAAAAAGCCATTACTTATACCCCTTTTCCACTAGCTCAAAAAAACAAGGGTAAATGCACAGGGGCGCGCATTTACCCGTGTTTTTTGCTAGTGGAAACGGCTCCCTCTGCAAAAACCCGGATCAAGTGATCCGGGAATCCTACCCGGGTAGCTTACCGGGTTGAACACGAGTTCAACCCCGGTAAGCTGTGCAGTGTAAACGGAAGCCGTGTCGATGCGACACGGCTCCTGTTCACAGTGTATGAAAGGGCGGCACTGGGAGATCATGTGATCTCCCAGCGCCGCCCCTGCCACATCACTAGCAGTGTTCACCAACCCGGCAATATGCCGGGTTGGTGAGTGCAGTGGGAAAGGGGGCTGTGATGCGGGTCGCAGCCGAGTAGCACCCGTGTCAGGCTCCCGGCTGCGACATGCATCACTAGTGGAAAAGGAGTATTAGTGTTAAAAATAAGAAGGTACATTTTGAGTTTGCCAAAAGGCATATGGAGGAAGGTGCTCTGGTCAGTTGAGACTAAAATTTAACTTTTCGGCCACCAAAGAAAACGCTATGTCTGGCACAAACCCAGCACATCCCATTACCTTCCAGCAGGACAATGACCCGAAGCATACTGCTAAAGCAACACTCGAGTGGTTTAAGGGGAAACATTTACATGTGTTGGAATGGCCTAGTCAAAGCCCAGATCTCAATCCAATTGAGAATCTGTGGTCAGGCTTGAAGATTGCTGTTCACAAACGGAAACCATCCAACATGAAAGAGCTGGAGCCGTTTTGCCTTGAGGAATGGGAAAAAATCCGAGTGGCAAGCTCATAGAGACTTATCCAAAGCGACTTGCAGCTGTAATTTCCGCAAAAGGTGTCTCTACAAACTACTGACTTTAGGGGGATGAATAGTTATGCACGCTGAAGTTTTCTGTTATTTTGTCCTATTTGTTGTTTGCTTCACTATAAAAAATAAATACATTAAAAAAACATCTTCAAAGTTGTAGGCATGTTCTGTGAAGTGATGCAAACCTTCAAACAATCTATTTTAATTCCATCTTGTGAGGCAACAAAACATGAAAAATGCAAAGGGGGGTCAATACTTTAGCAAGCTATTGTGGATATCTGGTCTGGGGCAACCTGCATCATAATTAAAATGCCTAAACCACAAACAAGGCTATTTAACTATCAGCAGATAATACTGTAAGATTTCAAGGTCCACAATGTTTGTTTCTTTAATTCACATAATAAGATAAGTCTATTTAAAGGACCTTACCTTAAACAGATTAACTATAAAGAAAAGAGATAAACTTTGACTTTTGTTCAACAAAAGCTTAGGTCTATTAACCATATATTATAAAGCAGAATTTGATCATGTCTAAAACATGGGTTTGCAGGGTCCGTGTCACAAAACATAGTACAGTATTGATATGAAAATGGCAGATACCAGTTCTATATTTGTACTGACTGTTGGAAAGGTAACAGTTGCAGACCTAGCATGTGGTGTGATTGGGAGATTGCATGCATTTGCTCTAGGTCTGCCTCTCCTGAACATGACTACACATATATTAATGATATCCTACAGAGGTCAGATCTGAAAGATTATAATAGCTCATTGTAAAATGTGATGTTTTTCTTTTTATGCAGTTGGTTTACGTAGTGACCAGAGTAGTAAAAATAATTCTGATTCTGATGTACTTTCTACCAGGGGCGGATTGGCACACCGGGAATCCGGGACGGATTGCCAGTGTTCTGGTCCCCGTTGCCCCCTTAGCTGCCGTTTATGGCCCTCTCCCCTTGCTGGCTGCTGTGCTCCGATCGAGCAGCGTTAATGGACAGCTGCTGCGCATGTGCAGAAGCTTACTGAAGCAAAATAAAGATGGCCGATGGGGGTTCTGCTGCGCATGCCCAGCCGCCCATAATCCTTCGCGGAGCCCATCAGTGGTGAAGGGTCCGCCTTCAGGTCTCCCTCCAGCGCCGTCATTTAAAACAAGGCAGCAACGGCAAAGAAGAGGAGCCTGCATCTCCTGACTGGCAGGGCCAACTCTATGGGCAGGCGAGCCACGTCCTGCCCCCGACCAATGTGGGCGTCTAGCAAGCCAGCCACTGTCTGTACTGTATACAGTAGGTCCGGGACACGCTTCATGTTTGTGAGTAGCCTGTCTGTCTCACCTGCTGTCTGGATGTATGTGACTCGGGCTAGCCACTGCCTGGGCCAGGTATTGCCCCTGGTCAGGGACCCTGTGCATGGGTGCTGCTTTAGGTGGTCATGGTGTCGGTGGAGGGGCTTCTGGCTGCATTGCGTGGATGGGTACCACATCCTACCTGGGCTGGCACCATGCTCTACCCTGTCTGTGTTATGCACTGGGGGCCCAGCCTGGACCTTGGCCCTAGAATGGGTGACAGTCAGTGATCAGGGCCAGGAGGAGGAGAGAATGTGGTGGTGTTCCTCTCTCTGTCTATGGTAGAGGCTCCATGTAACCCCCTTATTGGTGGCTGTATTACATGGGGAGGGGTGCAGTGCATCTGCTCTCTCCTCACATCTTACACGCAGCAGCTGAGCATTATTACTGGGATTAGACGTGCAGCCTTTATCCTACTGCTGCTGGCATCCTGTCTGTGCCCTGTAGCTTTCTGTGCTGAGTGCTCCCATTTCCTCTGTCCTTAGACATGTAAGGGTTAATGCAGTCAGCTGAGGGGGCCATACAATAAATGTGCACCTATGAGGGCCCACCAGTTGTTGTACTTTGGCTCAAACTCAAGCTGTCCCTTCCATGTCACCTCATGCTGCTGTTGGATATATACGGGAACCTCTAGGAACAGTGATCTAAAGATCACAGATTGGTCTAGCTGAGGCTTCCTTTGCTTGGTAGTGGACATTGGGGGGGTCAATTCAGACACACGCAGCGGTTGCATTCTAAGGCTCTGCTCACGCGCACCGGCAGCAGTGTGTGTGTGACCCTTCACCTTACGGCTGATGCGGCCGCAAGGTGATTGACAGCGGCGGGCATTCGGGGGCGGCATTTCGCCATGGGGGGCAGTCTGGGAGCATTTTCAGGCAGCTGTGTGACGTCATTTATAATGACTCTCCCCATACACCTCTACTAGGATGAGGGACATTTATTCACAAAATACCTGAAAACGTTTTAAATGTTACAGTCACTACTCTAGTACTGTACACTGGGCCCTATTCAGACCTGATCACTGTACTGCAAATTACACTGTCCTGCGATCAGATAGTCGCCACCCAGGGGGAGTGAAAATTTGCCCCGTGCAGGTGTGCGGTTGCATGTGTATGCTGTGCGAAAATTCGCCTCAGTCAGCGGACAGCTGCAAAACTATTTGCATCACACTCCCCATCAAATTATTTTTCTATACTGTGCAGTCTTGTGCGTAGCACAGGACTTACTCCTACAGTGCGATCCAAGCAGGCTGATCGGGGCCGGAGCTGACGTCAGACACCTGAAAATGCTTGGGAACGCCTGCGTTTTCCCTGACACTCCCAGAAAACGGTCAGTTACTGCCCACAAATGGCCTCTTCCTGCCAATGACCTTGCAAACAGCCGTGCGGTCGAAATATTTGCACCATCCTGCCGCTGTTTGGCAACGTATGTGCGCATTGCGGTGCATGCAGTAGTTTGATCACCCACTGTGCGAAAACGCACAGCAGTGATCAAGTCTGAATCGGGCCCCCTGTCTTCAAACTTATGTCACATATCATCCTGTAGGTTGCATCACCCCAGCTCCACTACCCAAGCAGCAGTCGGCAGGTCATGATGAGATTTATAGTTCCATAGGTTGATTAACTCTTTTTGAAATGTTATGTCATCTACATTTATTGAACTTTTTTTTTTAAAGTGCAGTGGCAGACTGTGGTTTTCTGCACATATTGTCAATGATAAGAAAGCGGGTGGTATTCATGTGACCGCCGGTCAGCTGACCGACAGTCACATGACCTCCTCCACCAGCCCGACGGGTTACTATCCCGATGGTCTGCATGCCGACCAACAGGGACTATTTCCACTTGTGGGTATCCACGACACCCATAGAGTGGGAATAGAACCCGTGGCGACCGCAGGTCGCCACCGAGCCCGCAAGGGGCTTGCTGCACTCGCCCCTCTCCGCCGGGATCCCGGCGTCGGTAAGCTGACCGGTGGTCTCCTGACCGCCGGTCACACATACTACACCCGAAGAAAGCTTCAGGAATTGCAGACACTTTTGTGAAACCGGAGCTATGGACAGTGTCACAGTACTATAAGACTTTTTCAAAGTTACAGTTCTGCATCTTTAAAGTGTTACTGGCCTTCTGTTCATATTGACTAGAACCATCACGGTTATTGTATGGCAGTGGTTCCCAAACTGTGTGTCTAGGCATCCTGGGGTGCCTCAGGACAGTAGCAGGGGTGCCTTGGATTGGTGGTCCAGGACCAATTCAAACTATTTTTGGTCAAAGTAATAGACATAACCAGTGCTTGTACCAATTATAAAATAGGAGGACAAACAACAGATATTGTCTCGCAACACACTATAGTGTTCACTCTAGGAGTGAAAAGGGGCAGGGCGCCGGACTCAGGGGGGCACATGTGCGCGCGCGGCCGAAATGGGGGCGCGGCCATGCAAATTAGGGGGCGTGGCCACACCTCCATCATTTTAGGGGGTGGTGCGGCCCACAGACGCTACTATAGAGAGCGTCTGTGGCCGGCGACGTCACTGTTGGGGGCGTGCCCAGCACCTCCGTCGGTGCTGGGCTTCCTCCAGCCCTCTCCCAATGCGTGAATGGATGCCGCGCGCATGCGCACGGCATCTATACACGCCGGGAGGGCAGGGAGCGGGCGGCTGTTCTAGCAGGGCGCCGCAAAAGGGGCACGGCGGGTTTTGCCTGTTAAAAAACGGGCAGGGCGCGGCGCCCTGCTAAAACAGCCTAGAGTGAACACTACACTAAAGAAACTAAGGATGACACAAACATAATTTACTTATTGTTTTCTAAAATTCTCAAAGGAACTTTTGGCCTAGGGGTGCAGTGAAAAAATTCTGATACTCCAGGGCACCATGATTAAAAAACGTTTGGGAACCACTGGTGTATGGGTTGTATATATGTATTAAGAAAAAGCTTGTGAGGAAGTATAGATGAGTGTAGATAACGGTTTCCTATTCGTGGGTTACTGTATGTATTTTAGTAAAAAGAGAAAGGGAAAAAGCTGCATGTTATCTGTCTTTATCTGTGTGTAGTGCAGGCAGCCGTCCAGAAATTGGTGGAAGCACAGGTTATTGTACCGGTCCCTCCTCATATGCAAAACAAAGGTTACTATTCGAACCTTTTGGTAGTACCGAAACCGGATGGTTCGGTCAGGCCCATTCTGCACCTAAAATCGCTGAATCCTGAAGGAGTTCAAGTTCAAAATGGAGTCTCTAAGGGCAGTTATATCAGGTCTGGAAGAGGGGGGAATTCCTGGTATCCCTGGATATCAAGAATGCGTACCTCCACATTCCGATTTGGCCGCCACATCAGGCTTCTCTCCGATTCGCACTGTTGGACTGTCACTATCGGTTCCAGGCTCTGCCATTTGGCCTCTCCACAGCACCGAGGGTATTCACCAAGGTGATGGCAGAAATGATGGTTCTCCTCCGCAGACAGGGGGTGAACATAATTCCATATCTGGACGATCTGCTGATAAAGGCACCGTCCAAGGAGAAGCTGTTACAGTCCATCCTTCTCACGACCCACCTGCTCAGGGAACACGGTTGGATCCTGAATCTTCCAAAATCAAATTTGGAACCAACCAGGAGGTTGTCCTTTCTGGAAATGATCCTCGAAACGGAAGTGCAGAGGGTGTTTCTTCCAGAGGAAAAAGCGTTGGTAATACAATGGTCCGGGATGTCCTGAAGCCAGCCCGGGTGTCGGTTCATCAGTGCATTCGCCTTCTGGAGAAGATGGTGGCCTCTTACGAGGCTCTACAGTATGGGAGGTTTCATGCTCTGTCCTTTCAACTGAATCTCCTGGACATGTGGTCGGGATCCCATCTATATATGCACCAGAGGAAGCCAAAGGCCAGGATTTCACTCCTCTGGTGGTTGCAACTACCTCACCTTCTGGAGGGCCGCAGGTTCGGGATTCAGGACTGGATCCTTCTAACCACGGATGCAAGTATCCGAGGCTGGGGCGCAGTCACTCAAGGGGTGACCTTCCAAGGAAGGTGGTCAAGTCTGGAAGCCGGCCTACCGATAAACATTCTAGAACTAAGAGCCATCTAGATCGGTCATCTCCAAGCGGCCCATCTTCTGAGAAATCGGGCCATTCAAGTGCAATCGGACAATGTAACGACAGTGGCTTACATCAACCGACAGGGCGGAACGAAGAGCAGAGCTGCAATGTCAGAGGTAACAAAAATCATCCTCTGGGCAGAAAAACACGCGTTGGCGCTGTCGTCAATCCTCATTCTGGGAGTAGACAACTGGGAAGCGGACTTCCTCAGCAGAAACGATCTCCATCCAGGAGAGTGGGGACTCCATCCGGAGGTGTTCACGGAGGTGACAGATCTTTGGGGTGTACCTCAAATCGACATGATGGCCTCTCGTCTCAACAAGAAGCTTCGGCGATATTATTCCAGGTCGAGGGACCCGCAAGCAGCGGCGGTGGATGCCCTGGTGACTCTGTGGATCTTCCAGTCGGTGTACGTGTTTCCTCCACTCCCACTTATTCCAAGAATGCTAAGGCTCATAAGGAGAACAAGGGTTCAAGCGATCCTCATTACTCCAGACTGGCCAAGAAGGTCTTGGTACGCGTATCTTCTGGATCTACTGCTAGAAGAGCCGAGGCCTCTTCCTCTCCGGGGGGACTGCAGCAGGGGCCGTACGCCTATCAAGACTTACCGTCGCTGCGTTTGACGGCATGGAGGTTGAACGCCAGATTCTAGCTCGGAAGGGCATTCCGAGCAAGGTTATTCCTACTCTGATACAGGCTAGGAAAGGTGTAACGTCTAAACATTACCATCGTATTTGGAAAAAATATGTATCTTGATGTGAGTCCAAGAAGTTTCCTACGGTGGAGTTTCAACTGGGACATTTTCTCCTTTTCCTGCAAGCAGGTGTGGGCCTGAGGTTGGGATTCATAAAGGTCCAAATTTCGGCCCTATCCATTTTCTTCCAGGAACAGTTGGCTGCCCTCCCTGAGGTTCAGACTTTTTTTGAAGGGAGTTCTGCACATCCAAACTCCCTTTGTGCCGCCTACGGCGCCCTCGGATCTTAACGTGGTGTTGCAGTTCCTCCGGTCTGACTGGTTTGAGCCTCTACAGGAGGTTGAGGTCAAGTTTCTCACGTGGAAGACTGTCACTTTGTTGGTCTTAGCTTCTGCTAGACGTGTGTCGTAGTTGGGGGCTTTATCCTGTAAAAGCCCATACTTGATCTTCCATGAAGATAGGGCTGAGTTTCGGACATGTCCGCAGTTCCTTCCGAAGGTTGTGTCAGCATTTCATATCAACCAACCTATTGTGGTGCCAGTTGCTACTGACTCCTCAATTTCATCAAAGTCTTTGGATGTTGTAAGGGCTCTGAAAATCTATGTGAAGAGGACTGCTCGTCACAGGAAATCTGACTCTGTTTGTCCTGCATGATCCCAAGACACTTGGGTGTCCTGCTTCTAAGCAAACAATCTCTCTGGATCAGGTTCACTATCCAGCATGCGTATTCTACGGCAGGATTGCCGTGTCCTACGTCTGTTAAGGCCCCCTGTACTCGTATGGTGGGTTCTTCCTGGGCGGCTGCCCGGGGTGTCTCGGCTTTACAGTTTTGCCGAGTGGCTACTTGGTCTGGGTCGAAAACATTTGCAAAGTTCTACAAGTTCGATACTTTGAACTTCAGATCATGAGAGGCCAATCAGTTCTGCAGGAGCCTCCGCGCTCTCCCTCCCGTTCTGGGAGCTTTGGTACATCCCCATGGTATTAATGTGGACCCCAGCATCCTCTAAGACGTAAGAGAAAATAGGATTTTGCTTACCTACCGGTAAATCATTTTCTCGTAGTCCGTAGAGGATGCTGGGCGCCCGCCAAGCACTTCCTTTTCCTGCTATCATTATTTGGTTCAGTACAACTTAATTTTAGTTCAGTACTGCATTGTTACTTGGTAAGTAATGTTTCAGCGGTTGCTGCGTTTCAAGCTAGTTAGCTTGATGTGCCTTGTATGTGGGAGCTGGTGTGAATCTCTCCACTATCTGTGTAAAATCCTTCTCTCGAAGATGTCTGTCTACTCGGGTACAGTTTCTAGACTGAGTCTGGTAGGAGGAGCATAGAGGGAGGAGCCAGCCCACACTCTCAAACTCTTAAAGTGCCAATGGCTCCTGGTGGACCAGTCTATACCCCATGGTACTAATGTGGACCCTAGCATCCTCTATGGACTACGAGAAAAGGATTTACCGGTAGGTAACCAAAATCCTATATTTCTCTTACGTCCTAGAGGATGCTGGGGACTCAAAGGACCATGGGGTATAGACGGGATCCGCAGGAGACATGGGCGCACTATAAGACTTTGAATGGGTGTGAACTGGCTCCTCCCTCTATGCCCTTCTCCAGACCTCAGTTAGATTCTGTGCCCAGAGAGACTGGCCACACACTAGGGGAGCTCTCCTGAGTTTCTCTGAAAATACTTTTTATGTTAGGTTTTTTATTTTCAGGGAGAACTGCTGGCTACAGGCTTCCTGCTTCCTGGGAGTGAGGGGAGAGAAGTCAGACCTACTTCTTCTGAGTTAAAGGCTCCAGAGAGTACGATCACTTTGTGCGCCTAGCTGCTTGTTCCCGGAGCCGCGCCGTCAGCCCCCTCACAGAAGCCGGGTGAGTATATAGAAGAACAGAAGACTTCAGTGATGGCAGAAGACTTCAGTAACGAGGTACAGCACAGCGGTCGCGCTGCGTGCCATGCTCCCACACATGCTGCCAACGGCACTTGCAGGGCGCAGGGGGGGCGCCCTGGGCAGCATGTTACTGAGGCAAAAACTGGCTAAACAAGATATATTATAAGTGCCTAGGCACTAAATATAAGCCCCCGCCACGATAAATATCCAAAATTGAGCGGGACTACAGCGCGCCGGGTTGGGGGCGTGGCTTAGCCCTCACGGCTTACCAGCGCCATTTTCTCTCTTCACAGACTGCAGAGACACTGGCCCGGACCTCCACTCTCCTGATCAAGTACAGGGAGCAAAACGGGGGGGGGGGGGGGGGCACACAGTTATTTTGGTGCTATTATAACAGTGCAGACAATCTGATATTTCTCAGTATTGATATAGGCGCTGTGGTGTGAGCTGGTATACTCCCTCTGTGTTTCTCTAACAGGCTTCCCTGTGGGTCTGTCCCCTATAGCCAGTGTGTGTGTGTGCGTGTCGGTACGGTGTGTCGACATGTCTTAGGCCGAGTGCTCCTCCCCGGAGGAAGTAGCTGGGGGCGCAGAGAAGGATTTGGGAGTGACTCTGTCGGCACCGCCAACTGCTGATTTGGGTGAATATGTTGAGTACATTGAATGCAAATGTGGCGTTATTGTCTAAAAGGCTATATAAATCTGATTCTCAGACACAAACGTGGAGAAAATCCATGGAGGACGCCTTGTCTCAGGTACAGGCCCCCTCAGGGTCACAAAAGCGTTCGTTTACCCAAATAGCTGATACGGATACCGAGACGGACTCTGACTCCAGTGTCGACTATAGTGAGGCCAGTTTACATCCAAAATTGGTTAAGAGTATTCAGTACATGATTGTGGCTATTAAAGATGTTTTACATATTTCCGAAGTGCCTGCTGTTCCTGATACAAGGATTTGTTTGTATAAGGGTAAGAAGCCCGAGGTGACGTTTCCCCCCTCTTATGAACTGAACGCTCCTTGTGAAAAGGCTTGGGAATCTCCTGATAAAAGGTGGCAGGTTTCCAAGAAAATATTTGTCATATCCTTTCCCCTCTGACGACAGGGAAAAGTGGGAGTCATCTCCCAATGTGGACAAGGCTAGGTCACGGCTATCCAAGAAGGTGGCGCTTCCGTCTCCCGACACGGCTGCCCTCAAGGATCCTGCGGATCGTAAGCAGGAAACGACATTAAAGGCCATTTATGTCACTACGGGTGCACTCCTCAGGCCTGCCGTGGCCTCGGCATGGGTGAGTAGTGCTATTGCTAAGTGGGCTGATAATTTGGCATCTGACATGGATACCCTGGATAGGGATAACATTCTTTTGACTCTCTGTTATATCAGGGACGCTGCAGCTTATCTAAAGGATGCTACGAGGGATATTGGCCTCATGGGATCAAGGGCCAATGCCATGGCAGTCTCGGCAAGGAGAGCGCTGTGGATTCATCAATGGAATGCTGATGCCGACTCCAAGAAAGCTATGGAAGCTCTCCCATATAAAGGTAGTGTCTTGTTTGGTGACGGCCTCGCCGACCTGGTGTCTACCGCTACAGCAGGTAAGTCATCCTTTCTTCCTTATGTTCCAGCACAACAAAAAAAGGCACCCCATTATCAGATGCAGTCCTTTCGGCCTAATAAATACAAAAAAGGAAGGGGGTCGTCCTTCCTTGCCTCTAAAGGTAGAGGTAGGGGAAAAAGGTCGCCTGCGGTGCCAGGCTCCCAGGACCAAAAGTCCTCCCCGGCCTCTGCCAAGTCCACCGCATGACGCTGGGGCTCCCCTACGGGGAGTCTCCGACTCTTCAATCAGGTCTGGTTTCACTTGGGCCTGGATCCTTGAGTGTTAGACATTAGTGTCCCAAGGGTACAAACTGGAGTTTCAGGAGGTGCCCACCCCCCACTGAATTTTCAAATCAGCCTTGCCAGTTTCTATCCCAGAGAGGGAAGTAGTGAGTGCGGCGATACAAAAGCTGTGTCAACAGAGGGTCATTGTTCCGGTACCCCCGTCTCAACGGAGGGAAAGTTTTTATTCGAGCCTCTTTGTCGTACCAAAGCCGGACGGCTTGGTCAGACCGATCCTGAACCTAAAATCCCTCAATCTGTATTTGAAAACTTTCAAGTTCAAGATGGAATCTCTTCGAGCAGTGATCTCCAGTCTAGAAGGGGGGGGTTTTATGGCGTCAGTCGACATAAAAGATGCCTACTTACATGTCCCAATATATCCTCCACATCAAGCTTGCCTGAGGTTTGCGGTGCAGGATTGTCATTACCAATTTCAGACGTTGCCGTTTGGTCTTTCCACGGCCCAGAGGGTCTTCACCAAAGTGATGGCGGAAATTATGGTACTCCTACGCAAGCAGGGTGTCACAATTATCCCGTACTTGGACGATCTCCTGATAATGGCGAGATCGAAGGAGCAGTTGCTAAGAAATGTGGAACTCTCCCTGACAGTTCTGCAACATCATGGTTGGATTCTAAATTTGCCAAAGTTTCAGTTGTTTCCGACAGCTCGGCTGCCTTTCTTGGGCATGATCCTGGACGCAGAACTGCAGAGAGTGTTTGTTTCTTCCAGCAGAAAAAGCTCTGGAAATCCAATGCCTGGTCAAGGAGATTCTGAAACCGGCAAGAGTGTCGATTCATCAATGCACTCGATTGCTGGGGAAGATGGTAGCGGCCTACGAGGCCATTCAGTTTGCCAGGGTATTTCAGTGGGACCTGTTAGACAAGTGGTCCGGGCCTCACCTGCACATGCACCGGAAAATAAGTCTATCTTCCAGGACCAGAATATCTCTCCTGTGGTGGCTGCGAAGTTCTCACCTTTTAGAGGGACACAGGTTCGGGATCCAGGATTGGGTCCTGCTGACCACGGATGCAAGTCTCCGGGGCTGGGGAGCAGTCACACAAGGAAGAAGTTTCCAGGGAAAATGGTCAAGCCAGGAAACTTGTCTCCACATAAACGTTCTGGAATTAAGAGCCATTTACAACGGCCTTCTGCAAGCGGAAACACCTTCTTCGAGGTCTACCTGTCCTGATTCAGTCGGACAACGTAACAACGGTGGCGTACGTAAACCGCCAGGGCAGTACAAAGAGCAGAACGGCGATGGCGGAGGCCACAAGAGTTCTCCGCTGGGCGGAAAAGCATGTGAGCGCTCGGTCAGCAGTCTTCCTTCCGGGTGTGGACAACTGGGAAGCGGACTTCCTCAGCAGGCACTGTCTTCATCCAGGAGAGTGGGCTCTTTATCAAGAGGTCTTTGCAGAAGTGACAAGGCGTTGGGGACTTCCTCAAATAGACATGATGGCGTCTTGCCTCAACAAGAAACTTCCGAGGTATTGTTCCAGGTCAATGGACCCCCAAGCCAGTGCTGTATATGTGTTCCCTCCACTTCCTCTCATTCCAAAAGTGTTGAGGATCATAAGACAAACAAGGGTTCCAGCAGTACTCGTCGTTTCAGATTGGCCACGGAGGGCCTGGTATCCGGATCTTCAGGAAATCCTTGGCCACTTCCTCTCAGGGAGAATCTGTTACTGCAGGGGCCATGCGTATTTCAAGACTTACCGCGGCTGCGTTTGACGGCATGGAGGTTGAACGACAAATCCTAGCTCGAAAGGGTATTCCAGGGGAAGTCATCCCCACTCTCCTTAAGGCTAGAAAGGAGGTCACGGCGAAGCATTATCACCGTATTTGGAGAAAATATGTGTCATGGTGTGAAGCCAAGAAGGCTCCTACGGAGGAGTTTCAGCTGGGTCGTTTCCTCCATTTTTTGCAGGCAGGCGTGGATGCAGGCCTGAAATTGGGTTCCATTAAAGTGCAGATTTCGGCTTTATCTATTTTCTTTCAAAAAGAATTGTCCGCCCTTCCAGAGGTTCAGACTTTCGTGAAGGGAGTACTGCATATCCATCCTCCGTTTGTGGCACCGTGGGATCTTGACGTGGTGTTACAATTTCTTATGTCTCACTGGTTTGAACCTTTGCGAAAGGTTGAGTTGAAATTTCTCACTTGGAAAGTGGTCATGCTTTTGGCCTTGGCGTCTGCCAGACGGGTGTTGGAATTGGCGGCTTTGTCTCTCACGAGCCCATATTTGATTTTCCATGTGGATAGAGCGGAATTGAGGACTCGTCAACAATTTCTGCCGAAGGTGGTTTTTTCGTTTCACATAAATCAACCTATTGTGGTGCCTGTGGCTACGGATGCCGTGGCGGTGCCAAAATCTCTCGATGTCGTAAGAGCTTTGAAGATTTATGTCACCAGAACGGCTCGTGTTAGGATAACAGAGGCTCTGTTTGTCCTGTATGCTTCCTACAAGATGGGAAATCCTGCTTCCAAGCAGACTATTGCACGCTGGATTTGTAATACGATTCAGCATGCTCATTCTATGGCTGGAAGGTGGGCTCATCTTGGGCGGCTGCCCGAGGGGTCTCGGCACTTCAACTTTGCCGAGCAGCTACGTGGTCGGGTTCAAACACTTTTGCTAAGTTCTACAAGTTTGATACCCTGGCTGATGAGGACCTCATGTTTGCTCAATCGGTGCTGCAGAGTCGTCCGCACTCTCCCGCCCGGTCTGGAGCTTTGGTATAGACCCCATGGTCCTTTTGGAGTCCCCAGCATCCTCTAGGACGTAAGAGAAAATAGGATTTTAATACCTACCGGTAAATCCTTTTCTCTTAGTCCGTAGAGGATGTTGGGGACTCCAAAAGGACCATGGGGTATAGACTGGATCCACAGGAGACATGGGCAACAAGCTGAATATAACTGATACACAACCTTCGTGTAAACGAAAAAAACAAGTATCCGTTATATTCAGCTTGTTGCTGTTGTTAGTTCATACTGTTATCTGGTATTCATGGTAATCCTGTTGTACGGTGTGTTGTGGTGTGAGCTGGTATGTATCTCGCCCTTAGTTTAACAAAAATCCTTTTCCTCGAAATGTCCATCTCCCTGGGCACAGTTCCTATAACTGAGGTCTGGAGGGGGGGCATAGAGGGAGGAGCCAGTTCACACCCATTCAAAGTCTTATAGTGGGCCCATGTCTCCTGTGGATCCCGTCTATACCCCATGGTCCTTTTGGAGTCCCCAGCATCCTCTACGGACTAGGCGATAAGGATTTACTGGTAGGTATTAAAATCCTATTTTTTTTCTTGTGCTTTGTTTTTTGTCTGCATACATCCGCGCATACATCCCAATGGTGTTCATGCAGAGTTGCAGTATAGCGTCAGATGTAGGATGAAGATTAGATAAGTGCTGTACATTCCTGGAAGGTTACAGGAGGTTGGTTAATCAGGCAGAGATGTAGCGTAGTGTGGGCATGTTACTGGAGGTACACGGGCGTGCTGCTGAATATGACTGCGTACAGAGACGCTGAATTGCTCACGTTGGAGGCCTCGCTCAGATGGGTGATCTGCACCTAGCATAGGGCTGGTGTTAGTGTTAATGGTATGTGTAATGAAGGCATCTAATGATGCACAAAGCATGATTGCAGCATCTGGAGTCACTGACTGCGGGCATCTCAGTTCTTGCATATTGGGACGCACAGATGTACATCAGGGAAGGGCATTGTAGTAGCTTTAGAATATAATCGCAGCAAATGGTGGAAGGAAGGCCGCTACTCGGTTCACCTCAGAATCAGGCTCTATGAGAAGGTATCCCACCCCCCCTCTCAACAGACCAGCCCCCATTAGGGCTGCTTCCAGAAATTTTCCCGGGCTGGTTTTCCATCCCAATCCGCCCCTGCTTTTTCTGCTCATGAGAGGCCTAGAAATGGGTGTGGTATGTAATATCAACAGTTGTTATGTCGACATGCGTAAGGTCAGTATGATAATATGGACATGCATGTTGATAGTGGCCATGTCGACATTCAAAATGCCTTCATTAAGGAATGTCAACATAACGTGCCTGGTGGCCCAGCAGTCACTTAACTGGTCCTGATGGCTGCAGTGTCTCTAGTGTTCTCTTCCGGGTCCCTGCAGTCATATGACGAGACGTTCCAGCACAGTTGCCTAACGAGTGGCATTCTGGCGAGTACAGTCCCCACTATCACTAATCGTCATCTCATGTAGACATTATGCTTGTTGACAATGGCCCTCATTCCCAGTTGATCGCTAGCTGCTTTCGGTCGCAGCGCGACGATTAGGTGAAAAAGCGGCATTTCTGCACATGCGTACGGGCCGCAGTACGCACGCGCGAAGTACTTTCACACAAAACTATGCAGTTTTACACAAGGTCGAGTGACTCTTTCCTGTCGCTCTGTTGATTGGTGAGTGATTGACAAAAAGTTGGTGTTTCTGGGTGGTAACTGGTCGTTTTCAGGGAGTGTGCTAAAAAACGCAGGAGTGACAGGTAAAAACGCAGGCGTGCCTGGGGAAACGGAGGAGTGGCTGGCCGAACTCGTGTTTGTGACGTCAAAACAGGAACTACATAGTCTGAAGTGATCGCAAGGTAGGAGCAAGTCTGCAGCTACTCTGAAACTGCTTGAAAATATTTTACCGCCGTTCTTCGATCCTTTCGTTCGCACTTCTGCTAAGATACACTCCCAGAGGGCGGCGGCCTAGCGTTTGCACTGCTGCTAAAAGCAGCTAGCGAGCGATCAACTCGGAATGTTTCCAGGGGCCAATGTTTCCAGATACCCTAGAAATCGGAGCACAATGTATGCAAATGTAAAGATTCTGCAACCTTCCTATGTCACTGCTAACACTCCTGAATCAGGGGCTTTGAAGGAAGGTTATACCCCTTTCACACATACATCCCTGAAGATTGCCGGGTTTATCCAGCCAGCAAATTCCTGTATCTCAGCCCGACCCTGGTCTGGGTAGTTTGCTTTAACACATACCAAAAAAAGACCCTGTGTATTTGTGCATACGTGATAGGGAGCACAAATTGTAATCTTCACTGGCACAGGGACTAATGCATACCTCCCAACTGTTCCGATTTTTGTGGGACAGTCACATTTTTTTGGGCACTGTCCTGCTGTCCACCTGCAGTCCACTGTCCCACGGTGGGTGGGTCATTTGGGAGGCTCCTGTCACTCGATGCCCTGCTTAGTAGAGCAGCAGTGAATAGATGCTATACTCATAAGCGCATTGTCTGTCTATTCATGGGAGACAGATGGGGTAGGGACATGCCAGCAGGTCACAGAGAACTGGAATGCCCCCGCAGTGATGAAAATGGGGGCGTTTGTCGCAATAGTGGTATTCCTGCAAAGCCACACCCCTTTTATATCATGCCTCTTTCGTGAGGGAGTCCCATGTTAGGGGTCCAGGATGTTGGGCAATATGCTGATGTGAATGGCTGCAAGCCCATTGATAATCTAGGTAAATATGAACGGTCAGGTTTTAGTATGGCTCACTTTAACACCTAAAATACCTCATCTTAGTAACTAAAAAACAAACAAAACCATGGATGTACAGTAGGTCTCAAAGTGAATATTGTAATAGTGACACAAGGAAAAAAAAGGTCCTGGGCATGGGACAACGCAATGGGAAAGGTTGCATTAGTGAGACCACATTAGAATATGGTTCTTTCTTGTCTGCTGTCATTTTCTAAGCTTTGTGCTTTAGAGAACTTACGTTTAAATATGAACAGTAATATGCTAGGGAAATAAATATTAGCAAGTTTGGGAATATAAAGATTGAATCAGCATATCCGTTCTTCCTGTGCACAAACTAGCAGGAAACAAAAAATAAGGACATTCCCATGTTTTATTTGTTGAAACAGTTATAGCACATTGGTGCTTAGAGATATCACTCATTGATAGCAGTATGGTCTCTAGAAATGGGAGGCTTCATTTTGTGATAATGGGGGTCATTCCGAGTTGATCGCTAGCTGCATTTGTTCGCAACGCAGTGATCATGCTAAAAAATGTCAGTTCTGCGCATGTGGTGCAATGCGCGCGCACGAAGTACGGGCACAACGAACGATGCAGTTTTGCACAGGCTCTAGCGATGCATTTCAGTCGCACTGGTTGCCGCAGAGTGATTGACATGAAGTGGGAGTTTCTGGGTGGCAACTGACCGCTTTCAGGGAGTGTGCGGAAAAACGCAGGCGTGGCTGGGTGAACACTGGGCGGGTTTGTGACGTCAAATCTGGAACTGAATAGTCTGAAGTGATCGCAAGTGCGGAGTAGGTTTTGAGCTACTCTGAAACTACACAAAAATGTTTTGTAGCCGCTCTGTGATACAACCGTTCGCACTTCTGCTAAGCTAAAATACACTCCCCAGTGGGCGGCGGCATAGCGTTTGCACGGCTGCTAAAAACTGCTAGCGAGCGATCAACTCGGAATGACCCCCAATATCTCAGCTACCCCTTGACGCAACCTTTATTAATGTTAGCATCTGATAAACATGCTGTGATATTGATTAGCAGATTCCTGGCAGTATGGTCAATATTTAAGCCCCCATGACTGCATCTGTCATATAAGCTGACCTTCTATGTGCCTTGGAGTGATCTTGGATATTCAGTACTATACTATTACATACTATTATACAACCTCCCTCTCTCTACTTTAGACCTAATAGGTCATTGGATTTGATTAGATCCTGGACATTTATTATTTCTCGATTAGTAGTAATTACTGTTGATAATGAACTGTATTTTAATGTTTGGCAGTGGAGCAGTGTCCAAAGTTTTAAGTGGAATGTTTGTTTTTTTTTGTTTGTTTTTTCCAGCAAAGTAACACTCTGTGACCTCTATAACACAGAGGAGGTGTGAATATTTAATAGTCTGATTCATAAATCTGTTTTTTTTTTTTTTTGTTTTTTTTTTTTTTTACTTGTAAGAAAGCAAACATACAAAATGTCTTGTGTGCATGTGATGAAATGGGAGTAGGGCAATATTATCCTTCATTGATGCTGTGTCATATATCCTCTCATAGAGCCATACCCGTGTGTGTGTGTGTGTGTGTGTGTGTGTGTGTGTGTGTAGCCAGCCAGGCATCCGCATGATAAATACACTACAGTACATGGGATTCAGTATGGTATCCCGGTTGTTGGGATGCCGGTGGTCACATGGCCGACATAGGCATCCGGACATTAAAGATCCTGCATTCGGAGGGGGTAAGTATTTTTACCCCCCTACTAACCCTAACCGCCCCGGGGGTGGTGGCTAGGGCTAACCCTCAGAGGGGTGGTGCCTAGGACTAAACCACAAGTGCCTTACCCTGATACATACCTTAGGGATGGTGGCTGTCTGTCTTCCAGGGACAGTCTTCCAGGTGGCATTGGGATTCCAGTCACATGACTGACAGCATCCTGACAGTTGGGATGCTAAACACATCTCAGTGCATGTATAGTTTACTGCCCATGGCTCACTTGTGAGAACTTTGTACTTTTTGTAATGGCTTTGTGTAAGCGCTGTTTTTTTATTTATTATTATTTTTTTTAAGGGGCGTACACACGGAGAGATTCGTGCTTAAATTCTAAGCAATCTGACTAGATTGCTTAGAATTTAAGCACTGATCTCTCTGTGGGGTGTAGTATGGCTGACCGGCGGTCGATGGCAATCTAGCAGGTCGCTCATTTGACCCCTGACAGATCGCTCGGCACCAGAGGCGGATTGGGCACAGGGTTTATAGGGAAGATTCCCGGTGGGCCGATGCACCCGTGGGGCCTGTTTTGTTTGAGGACATGTGGTCCTTTTTATAGACATAATGAATAAGATGCAAAATAATTTGCATCTATGAAAATGACTTTGCCACTTAGCCTGTGATTGCAGATGATCTAGTGTATGCTCTGTCTGCCTGCTTGGCTGACATATAAGATTGAGTGAATAGTGATTGGGATACGGTTGGTGTAATAAGTAAGAAAATATATCTTTCTAAAGAATTATATAGTTTCCTAAATTTATTTATTTATTAGCAGTTTCTTATATAGCGCAGCATATTCCGTTGCGCTTTACAATTAGAACAACAGTTATAGAACAAAACAGGGCAAAGAAGGACATAGCGGTAGGAAGGCCCTGCTCGCAAGCTTACAATCTATAGGGAAATAGGTATTGATACACAAGGATAGATGCAACCTGTTACATAATGTTTCCCCAGATTGCTAGCTTCTTAGTGGGTTGTATGATATGATCACCCAGCAATGTTGGAAGACAAAATGTGAGGTTATGGGGACTGTGCAGAGGGAATGTAACTGGATAGGGAAGCATTGAAGGTTATGTGCGTGGGTCTGAAATTTGGTAGGTTTGTCTGAAGAGATGAGTTTTCAGAGAACGTTTAAAGGTTTGGAGACTAGTGGAGAGTCTTATTGTGCGTGGGAGGGCATTCCACAGAGTGGGTGAAGCCTGGGTAAAGTCCTGTAATTTTGAGTGGGAACAGGTAATACATCTGGATGAGAGATGCAGATCTTGTGCAGAGCGGAGAGGTCTGGTAGGGAGATATTTTGAGATGAGTGAGGAGGTGTATGATGGTGCAGTTTGGGTAATAGCCTTGTATGTAAGTAAAAGTATTTTATATTTGACACTGTAGAAAACCGGTAACCAATGGAGGGACTGACAGAGCGGATCAGCAGACGAAGAACGTCTGGCGAGGAAGATTAGCCTCGCAGCTGCATTTAAAATGGATTGAAGTGGTGAGAGCCTATGTTTGGGAAGACCAGTAAGGAGATTATTACAATAATCAATGCGGGAGATGATGAGTGCATGGATCAGAGTTTTTGCAGTGTCTTGTGTAAGATAAGGCGTATTTTGGATATGTTTTTAAGGTGCATGTAACATGATTTAGAGACAGATTGAATGTGTGGAACAAACGACAGTTCAGAGTCAAGGATGACACCTAGGCAGCGATTCTGAAGGTGTATCATATAATGTGCTCATAATATGTAATTTTATTTCCTTTTAACTTCCCCCTTGATGCAAGACATGCCCACTATCTGGAAAGTCTTGGGGGGAGGGTGCTGCTGCCATGGCCCATGGCTAGACCTTACACCTCTGGTGCTGCCCATGTGGGGCCACTAGTACAAATTTTTCCAGGGCCGCTTTTTGTTCCCAATCCGCTCCTGCTCGGCACACATCTCTGGCTGTGTGTACGGGGCTTTAATGTCTTGCGAAAGTCTCATGGTATAACAAGCTGTTCTAATAGGATAGAAGTTTAAGTACAGTAGTCAACCAGCCTTAATCCACTTTCATTACTTGATATGAACAATTAATGTGAATGAAAAGCTTGCTTTGACTATTGTCAGCAGGGGAATTCTCCATAGCATTGTTCCTGTTCTCTCAGCACTTTCCATGGCTTCCTATCATGGTTAATTAGCATTTATTTTTAAATTATGACTATATAGGGGGAATTCATTTTTTTTCTTGGGTGCCCATTTGAGCAATTCATTTGTACCCTAGTTGTGCTGTGCTGTTGTGCTACTGAGGCTGACCCTTATCTATTGTTATGTGCGGCAAGCACCTTCTTTGACTGTAGCACTACTTTGCAAGTACAGAACAGGGCATTTGCACTTAGAATCCAATGTTTACTAAAACTTTTATGTCCTTCTTGCCCCATCTTGGTAAATGTTTTCTGCACCTCTGTACTTTACATCAGAAGCTGCACTGCGCTTTTGCAGATATGGGGGTGTGATGTTACTTTCCGTCCCCCAAAGACTGCAGTATGATTGGTATACTGCTGATGTTTGGGGGAGGTGACTGCAAGTATTTCAGCTTGTCTGTCCTGTTTTCTGGGCTTGCTAAAGCCCAGAAAACAGTGGCTACGTCCTTGAATGTGATTTTGCTGAACATTCTGAGTTACCTAAGGGTTACTCGGATATCCGATACTGTGTTCTTGGGTGCAGCAGAAGATCACACCCTGAAGTGGGCACCTTTTTTAAGCGAGACTCTTCCTGTGGCTTATGCATATTTTTGCACTGCAGCTTTAAACAAAGGTGCAATAGTGGTGCAGTTAGCGTCTACTTTGAGTCATCCCCTATGGTACATGGCATTCATCCATAATGTTGTCATATCATGGTTGTACTTGGTAAACCGTTTCTTAGTGCTTAGCATTCTACTGAATTATTGGGTTGTATTGTTTTTATGCTGTATATTGCACAGGCTGGTTTATAGAAAATGCCTCTGCCCCCCCGCCAAGGGCTGTTATGAGTTGATGAAAAGTCCGGCCATGGGTAATACAATGATTAGACACTATTTACTCCAGATAGGCTTTACTGCTATTTGGGTATGTATAATTCAAGGAAAGGGGGGTGGGTGAACTTTGAGCACTAGTAGATGGAGAAGAAAGTATATCTTCTAGTAGGTAGCAATATATATTGTATGTGTAATAAATCCACTATGTAATGTAGTATAATCACTTCTAAGTGTGGCAATAGGTCTCATCAGTGGAGGTGCACCCCTCAGAGTTGGTGTATGAAGTCACAAAACGAGGGAGAAAAGACTCTCTCCTTTGTGGGGGCACTCCATGAATTGTATTTGAAATGGGTTGGTGAGGTAGGTTCCTGCGCACTCTCTATGCTGCCCAGCGTAAGGTCCTATCCTGATGTGTCACCACACACCTGTACAAGATTGAATATACAAAAGGAAGAATAGGATAGAACCTGTTGTAGGCGCAAAGATGTGGATGACTGTGGTATTGCGTAGTAGAGTCAATGTCCAAAGTTATAAGTGGGAGAGTCCTTTGCTGATCCTAGAAAAAGTCCCTCGTGTTGAAAGTTCTTCTCCCTCAATCGATGTTACATGTGGAAAAAACACAAAATGTATACAAGGGTTCAAAGGGGTATTCCTCCCAATGCAGATGGTCTAAATTGATGGTGACTTCTCCCCGGACTCTCTGGACTATGGTGTGGCGGAAAAATGTGAAGATATCCGTAAGGGTTCACCCTGGTGCTTCAAGATAAACGTGGCCCCTCACATGTGTGCTTACTTTCATACATGAGGAACAAGCCTATAAAGGTTTCTTTATAGCCCCTTAAGGATAATCTTGGTACTGAGAGTGGTTGTGCTCCAAACATTCACATGCAAACACTTCTGAAAGGATGCTCACATCCAAGCTTACTTCAGCAGGCATCGTACTTTCATGTAAAGGTATCTTTATCCCAGCAGGCTGGATTGTCGTCCTCATTCACCCCCTTTGTTTCGTATTTAGGCTCGGTGTAAAGCACAGAAACGAAGGGATGTATGAGGTTTCATATACATTTATTGTAAAAAAAATCAACATGGATCAAAAAATAAAAACAAATTCTGGATGGTATACCACAACTGACAATCTCATAGATGTTTTTTTATCAGCAAAGTGAAATGGTGAGAAAAAATGATTTAAACCCGGGGTGTCTCACCGTATTCCTGCTGATAGAGATGATTGAAGTGGTACCTCAAATCCTCACATGCTCCAACGCGTTTCGACTGTTGAGTCTTTTTCAAGGTGCATGTGAGATATGAAAAGTACTGATATTTATACCAAAATGGGACTAGTTGCCCCGCCCCTTCCTGGGCGGAACCCAGTCAAACTATAACGATCTTTAATAGCATCTAAACCCGGATTTTACCCGTAGGATCTGGGGGTATATGCATAAATGCTGATGGGTAGGTGGATGAAATGTAGAAAAGTACAGCAATAAGGCTGTAAAAAAGGTATTTTCGCCATGCGTTCCAACTGTGTGGAACGCATGGTTGGTGAGCCGGACGCGTCACGTACTGTCACACTGTCACACACCAACCGGCGGAGGCACAATGATCAGGTGCTTCCGCCGGAAGTCCGGCTCACCAACCATGCGTTCCACACGGTTGGAACGCATGGCGAAAATACATTTTTTACAGCCTTATTGCTGTACTTTTCTACATTTCATCCACCTACCCATCAGCATTTATGCATATACTCCCAGATCCTAAGGGTAAAATCCGGGTTTAGATGCTATTAAAGATCGTTATAGTTTGACTGGGTTCCGCCCAGGAAGGGGCGGGGCAACTAGTCCCATTTTGGTATAAATATCAGTACTTTTCATATCTCACATGCACCTTGAAAAAGACTCAACAGTCGAAACGCGTTGGAGCATGTGAGGATTTGAGGTACCACTTCAATCATCTCTATCAGCAGGAATACGGTGAGACACCCCGGGTTTACATCATTTTTTCTCATTATTTCACTGTGCTGATAAAAAACATCTATGAGATTGTCAGTTGTGGTATACCATCCAGAATTTGTTTATTTTTTGATCCATGTTGATTTTTTTACAATAAATGTATATGAAACCTCATACATCCCTTCGTTTCTGTGCTTTACACCGAGCCTAAATACGAAACAAAGGGGGTGAATGAGGACGACAATCCAGCCTGCTGGGATAAAGATACCTTTACATGAAAGTACGACGCCTGCTGAAGTAAGCTTGGATGTGAGCATCCTTTCAGAAGTGTTTGCATGTGAATGTTTGGAGCACAACCACTCTCAGTACCAAGATTATCCTTAAGGGGCTATAAAGAAACCTTTATAGGCTTGTTCCTCATGTATGAAAGTAAGCACACATGTGAGGGGCCACGTTTATCTTGAAGCACCAGGGTGAACCCTTACGGATATCTTCGCATTTTTCCG
Organism: Pseudophryne corroboree; assembly: GCF_028390025.1. Lineage (NCBI taxonomy): Eukaryota > Metazoa > Chordata > Amphibia > Anura > Myobatrachidae > Pseudophryne > Pseudophryne corroboree. The sequence continues at coordinate 235,585,405 of NC_086447.1, read as the reverse complement.
CCACACCATAGTCCAGAGAGTCCGGGGAGAAGTCACCATCAATTTAGACCATCTGCATTGGGAGGAATACCCCTTTGAACCCTTGTATACATTTTGTGTTTTTTCCACATGTAACATCGATTGAGGGAGAAGAACTTTCAACACGAGGGACTTTTTCTAGGATCAGCAAAGGACTCTCCCACTTATAACTTTGGACATTGACTCTACTACGCAATACCACAGTCATCCACATCTTTGCGCCTACAACAGGTTCTATCCTATTCTTCCTTTTGTGCACTCCATGAATTGTCCAAAACGTAACTTTTACTAATGATTAAAAATCTCTAAGGGATTTTTTGACAAATAACAGAGTATAGAGTATAATTAACTGAGTATAGAGAAAAGAATATACTGGCAGGCGAAAATACAAGTCTGAGAATAAATTATGAAGGGTGTATAATTGCCTACTGTATATCACCCAAAATTAATACATGATGATCATGTTGGGCAGCACAAATAATTGTATCATAGTATATCTTGAGGCACCGAAGTTGAAAAAAATTAGCTTTTCAAGTGCCAATATGTAGCATAATAAATATAATTTGGCAAGATATGGCAATAGCAAGTGAGCAACCAATATATGGTATACAAAAATCTGCAAAATATGGCAAGATCAAGTAAGCAAACCAATAAGTATTGTATAATTTCTAACTATCAAATGTGTAATAGTCATATTATGATATATACATCACTGTTGTAGCAGATCACACTATGGGGGTAATTCTGAGTTGATTGCAGCAGGATTTTTGTTAGCAGTTGGGCAAAACCATGTGCACTGCAGGGGAGGCAGATATAACATGTGCAGAGAGAGTTAGATTTGGGTGTGGTGTGTTCAATCTGCAATCTAAATTGCAGTGTAAAAATAAAGCAGAAACAAAATAATCCACCCAAATCTAACTCTCTCTGCACATGTTATATCTGCCTCCCCTGCAATGCACATGGTTTTGCCCAACTGCTAACAAAAATCCTGCTGCGATCAACTCAGAATTAACCCCTATGAACAGGCAATTCAGAGACTCAACAAGTAATTCTCAAGAAGTACCTCTATATGTGTATTCAAATTTGGCTTGCTGGTTGATACATTTGATCTGTAGTCTGCAATACCTTTTCATATAGATCATATAATCATTTGCATATAATATAACTGTACTAGCTCGCAATAAATGTTGTAAGTGGTAGCAGTTTGTGATAAATCGGGATGTGATAAAACATGTAATATGACTATTACTGATACTTATAAATTATACATTACTTATTGGTTGTTTTCTTGCTCTTGTTATAATTTGCTATTTTTTTTTCTGTCCTATATTGATTGCTCGCCTGCTCTTGCCATATCTTGGTGATTTTTTTTATTTTTTTTATTATGCTATACACTGGCACTTGAAAAGCTCTACAATTGTTTTCAATTTAGGTGTCTCAATATATACTATAATTATTATTTGTGCTGCCCAACATGATTATCATGCATTAATTTTGGGTGATATACAGTAGACAGTTATACACACTTGATTATTTTCTGACTATTAATTTGCCATAATTTCATGACTACTGCTTAAAATAATACTGATTTATCGCTGCTCTGTGCTAAGGGTAATTTAATTAACAATTTATATTTTAGCCTGCTATCATTGGTATATTATTTTCTAATCTTTGTTGTTCGCCATAAAATCCCTTAGAGATTTTTAATCCTTATTAGTAAAAGTTATGTTTTAGACACTTTGTAAGTGTGCCCCCACAAAGAAGAGAGTACCTTTCGCCCTAATTTTGTGCTATTTAGCTACATACATATATTGGGCAGGATGCACCAAGATAAAAATGGTGTAAAAACCCTGTTTTCAGGGTTTTCACCGAATTTCCATATACACTAAGCCCATGATCCCTGGCTTTGGTGCGGCGGGTAATGGCCGCAAGAGATGGTGCTACCCTGTGGAAGCCTATTGGCTTCTTCCCGCATCCTAGCTGAGAGGGATCAGATCGAAACTTTCCCAGCATACACCAGAGGCCTCCTGCGCATGCACATATGGACTCCTGGGTCGTAAAGCCGAAAGTCCAGTGGCTTGCGCTGATCACAAAGGAGAGCTATTATCGGGAGAGCTGTCCAGTGCAGTGCTAATTGCATATGTTAGTGCATATGTGATTAGTATCAATGCAGTGTCACTGCGATGTGTGGCGGGATGTACCGGCGAGGGTTAGTGCATCCCGCCCAATGTGTGGTTTCAGAAGCCACCTAGAGTTTTTTCGTAACAGTCCTCCTAACTGGCTTTAAATATCTGACATTGCTTCATGTAAAGGATTGCTATCGCGTTGGTATATGTGGAGGCCATACGTTTAGCTCGGCGACTATGGGGCATTGTCTAGCATACTTCTTCCTAGTTCTTAAATATTTTTGTTTGGTCTCTCTACAACTTTTGCTAAACTTGCAACCTATGGATGTCCTCGTGCACTTGTAGCATCAGTCACACCAAAAAGCCCCTCTTGCAGTGCCAGTCTTGTGCGACTCGGCCACACAGAGCATCTCTCTTTGCTATTACTATTCACTAAGAATCAAGTTGGTCGTATTCTCGGGGAGGGGTGTAGTATGGTATGCCGGCGGCCAGGCTCCCGGCGACCAGAATACCGGCGCCGGGAGCCCGACCGCCAGCATACCGACAGTGTGACTAGCACAAATGAGCCCCCTTGCGGGCTCGCTGCGCTCGCCACGCTGCAGGCACGGTGGCGCGCGCCACGCTATTTTATTCTCCCTCCAGGGGGGTCGTGGACCCCCACGAGGGAGAATATATGTCGGTATGTCGGGTGTCGGGATTCCGGCGCCGGTATACTGTGCGCCGGGATCCCGACATTCGGCATACTGAAGACCACCCCTCGGGGAGAGAAGACCTTCTCTTTTTTTTATTTTTTTTATCTTCATTCGGAGTATTACTAAAGCCAAACATGGGAGTTAAATCACGATTTAAACTGCAAAACACAGCCGAATCTGCAAAAGAAGTCAATACACCACCAAAAAACTCGTAATAGAATGGTATACAACTTGGAAATATACTAAGAATCATGTTTATAAACCGTGCAAACACAGACCAAAATTCACTTTTCAAATAGACGACCTCCTCTGCAGCATGTATGGAGAAGCCTGCACAGAACCGTGTGATCCTGAAGCCGGCTCTGGTTCTAAAAAAGTAGGGACAAATATGCATAGGGTTTTCATGTATTTTAAAGAACCAGCACCGTGCTCAGCTGGCTGCGGGGTAATGCCCCACACATGATGGGGTTCCCCTGGCCAAATCATTCCCTCCCAACTAGTCAGCCCAGGCCAGGGATTCCCTCCCCCCAATAAAAGGGTGTCACCAGTGGCGGAACTGTGGGAGGGAGCGGAGTCGGCTGCCGCCAGGCTCCTGCCCTGAAGGGGGCACTTCTTCCCCATTGTCTCCCACTGCCCGCTGATCCATTGCCACTGCTGCATTATTTTCTCAGATAGAGGAGCAGAGGTGTGTCGGTGACACGGCAGCTGCCTCCTCGTCTCTCCAGGGAGCCAGCACTGGCTGCAGATAGGAGCTACTCCCAGGCCCTGAGCTGGCCAAGTGAAGCACTCTCTGACTCTGCCTCCATCCAGACTGATAGTCGCATGTAGGGACTGGCAGCACCTGCCTCGAGGTGCATGTGGGGGGTGCACAGGGCCGGCAACAGAAATCCTAAGGCCCGGTACAATATCTCAGGGGGCCCCTAAGAATTTGTGTGTGTATATGTATTCGGATGTGTGTGTGTGTGTGTGTGTGTGTGTGTGTGTGTATGTATATATGTGTGTGTGTGTATGTGTGTGTGTGTGTGTGTGTGTGTGTGTATATATATATATATATAATACATTTTAATGTGCAACGGAATTTGCTGTGCTTTATAAGAAAATAAATATATATTTATATTTATCTATACACACAAATAATTATCTCTCCTTCCTCCCCCATACACACCACAGTCTGTCTCTCCCTACTGACTCCATGCTGCATTCCCAGCTTCCTCATCCCAGCCCTGTAGTCCCTCACCCATCCACTCTTACCCCAGGGAGAGACTCGCTTGTGCTGCACTGCCCAGTATCCATTATTTCTCTAACGTCCTAGTGGATGCTGGGGACTCCGTAAGGACCATGGGGAATAGCGGGCTCCGCAGGAGACTGGGCACTCTAAAGAAAGATTCAGTACTATCTGGTGTGCACTGGCTCCTCCCTCTATGCCCCTCCTCCAGACCTCCGTTAGAATCTGTGCCCGGCCAGAGCTGGGTGCTCCTAGTGGGCTCTCCTGAGCTTGCTAGAAAAAGTATTTTGTCAGTTTTTTTATTTTCAGAGAGCTTCTGCTGGCAACAGACTCTCTGCTACGAGGGACTGAGGGGAGAGAAGCAAACCTACTCACGGCAGCTAGGTAGCGCTTCTTAGGCTACTGGACACCATTGGCTCCAGAGGGATCGAACACAGGTACCTAACCTTGATCGTCCGTTCCCGGAGCCGCGCCGCCGCCCCCCTCGCAGAGCCAGAAGAACAGAAGCAGCAGAAGCATGAAGACATCGAAATCGGCGTCTGAAGACTCCTGTCTTCACTGAAGGTAGCGCACAGCACTGCAGCTGTGCGCCATTGCTCCCACAGCACACCGCACACTATGGTCACTGTAGGGTGCAGGGCGCAGGGGGGGGCGCCCTGGGCAGCAATTAATTACCTTTTTGGCAAAAAGAAGCATATATACAGTCTGGAACTGTATATATGCCCGAGCCCCCGCCATATTTTACACATTAAAGCGGGACAGAAGCCCGCCGCTGAGGGGGCGGGGCCTTCTTCCTCAGCACACCAGCGCCATTTTCTCTTCACAGCTCCGCTGGAAAGACGATCCCCAGGCTCTCCCCTGCAGTATACAGGTGCAATAGAGGGTAAAAAGAGAGGGGGGGCACATAAATTTAGGTGCAGAAATATATTTAACAGCAGCTACGGGGTAAACACTAAGGTACAGTGTAATCCCTGGGTTATATAGCGCTGGGGTGTGTGCTGGCATACTCTCTCTCTCTGTCTCCCCAAAAGCCTTTGTGGGGTCCTGTCCTCAGTCTGAGCATTCCCTGTGTGTGTGCTGTGTGTCGGTACGCCTGTGTCTACATGTTTGATGAGGAAGGATACGTGGAGGCAGAACAAGTGCAGCTGAGTGTGGTGTCGCCGCCGATGGTGCCGACACCTGATTGGATGGATATGTGGAAGGTGTTAAATGATAATGTAAACTCCTTGCATAACAGATTGGATAAAACTGTAACCTTGGGACAGTCAGGGTCTCAACCCTTGCCTGATCCTACAGCGCAGAGGCCGTCAGGGTCTCCAAAAGCGCACACTATCACAGATAGTTGACACAGATGTCGACACGGAATCGGACTCCAGTGTCGATGACGATGAGGCAAAGTTGCAGCCTAAAATGACTAAAGCCATCCGCTACATGATTGTAGCAATGAAGGATGTATTACACATTTCTGAGGAAAATCCTGTCCCTGACAAGAGGATTTATATGTATGGGGAGAAAAAGCATGAAGTGACTTTTCCCCCTTCACATGAATTAAATGAATTATGTGAAAAAGCGTGTGATTCCCCTGACAGGAAGGTGATAATTTCCAAGAGATTACTTATGGCGTATCCTTTCCCGCCAACGGACAGGTTACGCTGGGAATCCTCCCCTAGGGTAGACAAGGCGTTGACACGCTTGTCTAAGAAGGTGGCCCTGCCGTCTCAGGATACGGCCGCCCTAAAGGATCCTGCGGATAGAAAGCAGGAAGCTATCCTGAAGTCTGTTTATACACATTCTGGCACACTGCTGAGGCCAGCAATTGCTTCGGCCTGGATGTGTGGTGCGGTGGCTGCATGGACGGATACTCTGTCTGAGGAGATAGATACCCTGGACAGGGACACTGTTCTACTGACCCTGGCACATATCAAGGACGCGGTCCTATATATGCGGGATGCCCAGAGGGACATTTGCCTGCTGGGCTCTAGAGTAAACGCAATGTCCATTTCTGCCAGAAGGGTCTTATGGACTCGGCAATGGACAGGGGATACCGACTCTAAAAAAACACATGGAGGTTTTACCGTATAAGGGTGAGGAATTGTTTGGGGACGGTCTCTCGGACCTAGTTTCCACAGCTACGGCTGGGAAGTCAAATTTCTTGCCTTATGTCCCTCCACAGCCTAAGAAAGCACCGTATTACCAAATGCAGTCCTTTCGTTCTCAGAAGAGTAAGAAGGTCAGAGGTGCGTTCTTTCTTGCCAGAGGCAGGGGTAGAGGAAAAAAGCTGCACCATACAGCTAGTTCCCATGAACAAAAGTCTTCCCCGGCTTCCACAAAATCCACCGCATGACGCTGGGGCTCCACAGGCGGAGCCGTGGGGGCGCGTCTCCGACATTTCAGCCACCAGTGGGTTCGCTCACAGGTGGATCCTTGGGCTATACAAGTTGTGTCTCAGGGATACAAGCTGGAATTCGAGGTGACGCCCCCTCACCGTTAACTAAAATCGGCCTTACCAACTTCCCCCATGGAAAGGGAGATAGTGTTGGCGGCAATTCACAAACTTTTTCTCCAGCAGGTGGTGGTAGAGGTTCCCCCCCTTCAACGGGGAAGGGGCTACTATTCCACTATGTTTGTGGTACCGAAACCCATTTTAAATTTAAAATCCCTGAACATTTATCTGAAGAAATTCAAGTTCAAAATGGAATCGCTCAGAGCGGTCATTGCAAGCCTGGAAGAGGGGGATTTTATGGTGTCTCTGGACATCAAGGATGCTTACTTGCATGTCCCCATTTATCCGCCTCATCAGGAGTACCTCAGGTTTGTGGTACGGGACTGTCATTACCAATTCCAGATGTTGCCGTTTGGCCTGTCCACGGCACCGAGAGTTTTTACCAAGGTGATGGCGGAAATGATGGTGCTCCTTCGGAAGCAAGGGGTTACAATTATCCCATACTTGGACGATCTCCTCATAAAGGCGAGGGAGCAGTTGCTGATCAGCGTAGCACGCTCTCAGGAAGTGTTGCGTCAGCACGGCTGGATTCTGAACATTCCAAAGTCGCAGCTGATTCCTGCGACGCGTCTGCCCTTCCTGGGCATGATTCTGGACACAGACCAGAAGAAGGTGTTTCTCCTGGAGGAGAAGGCTCAGGAGCTCGTGACTCTGGTCAGAGACCTCCTAAAGCCAAAACAGGTGTCGTGCATCACTGCACATGAGTCCTGGGAAAGATGGTGGCGTCATACGAAGCCATTCCCTTTGGCAGGTTCCATGCGAGGATCTTTCAGTGGGATCTGCTGGACAAGTGGTCCGGATCGCATCTTCAGATGCATCGGATGATCACCCTGTCCCCCAGGGCCAGGGTGTCTCTTCTGTGATGGCTACAAGGTGTTCATCTCCTCGAGGGCCGCAGATTCGGCATACAGGACTGGGTCCTGGTGACCACGGATGCAAGCCTCCGAGGGTGGGGGGCAGTCACTCAAGGAAGAAACTTCCAAGGGCTGTGGGACTTGTCTGCACATAAATATTCTGGAGCTACGGGCCATATACAACGCCCTGAGTCAAGCGGAGCCTCTGCTTCGAGACCAACCAGTGCTGATTCAGTCAGACAACATCACTGCAGTCGCTCATGTAAACCGCCAGGGCGGCACAAGAAGCAGGGTGGCAATGGCGGAAGCCACCAGGATTCTTCGTTGGGCGGAGAATCACGTGCAAGCACTGTCAGCAGTGTTCATTCCGGGAGTGGACAACTGGGAAGCAGACTTCCTCAGCAGACACGACCTCCACCCGGGAGAGTGGGGACTTCATCAAGAAGTCTTCACGCAGATTGTAAATCGATGGGAACTGCCACACAGGTGGACATGATGGCGTCCCGCCTCAACAAAAAATTAAAGAGGTATTGCGCCAGGTCAAGGGACCCTCAGGCGATAGCTGTGGACGCACTGATGACACCGTGGGTATTCCAGTCGGTCTATGTGTTTCCTCCTCTTCCTCTCATACCCAGGGTACTGAGAATCGTAAGAAAAAGAGGAGTGAGAACAATACTCATTGTTCCGGATTGGCCAAGAAGGACTTGGTACCCGGAACTGCAAGAAATGCTCACAGAGGACCCATGGCCTCTGCCTCTCAGACAGGACCTGTTGCAACAGGGGCCCTGTCTGTTCCAAGACTTAACGCGGCTGCTTTTGACGGCATGGCGGTTGAACGTCGGATCCTAGCAGAAATATTCCTACGCTGATAAAGGCTAGGAAGGACGTGACGGCAAAACATTATCACCGTATATGGCGAAAATATGTTGCTTGGTGTGAGGCCAGGAAGGCCCCTACAGAGGAATTCCAGCTGGGTCGATTCCTGCACTTCCTACAGTCAGGTGTGACTATGGGCCTAAAATTAGGGTCCATAAAGGTCCAGATTTCGGCCTTATCCATTTTCTTTCAATAAGAACTGGCTTCACTGCCTGAGGTTCAAACGTTTGTTAAGGGAGTGCTGCATATTCAGCCTCCTTTTGTGCCACCAGTGGCACCTTGGGATCTTAACGTGGTCTTGGCTTTCCTGAAATCCCACTGGTTTGAGCCACTTAAGACAGTGGAGCTAAAGTATCTCACGTGGAAAGTGGTCATGCTGTTGGCCCTAGCCTCAGCTAGGCGTGTGTCAGAATTGGCGGCTTTGTCATGTAAAAGCCCCTATCTGGTTTTCCATATGGATAGGGCAGAATTGCGAACTCGTCCGCAGTTTCTGCCAAAGGTGGTGTCATCTTTTCATTTGAACCAACCCATTGTGGTGCCTGCGGCTACTCGTGACTTGGAGGATTCCAAGTTGCTTGATGTAGTCAGGGCTTTGAAGATCTATGTTGCCAGGACGGCTGGAGTCAGGAAAACTGACTCGCTGTTTATCCTGTATGCATCCAACAAGCTGGGTGCTCCTGCTTCAAAGCAAACCATTGCTCGCTGGATCTGTAACACGATTCAGCAGGCTCATTCTGCGGCTGGATTGCCGCATCCAAAATCAGTGAAAGCCCATTCCACAAGGAAGGTGGGCTCTTCTTGGGCGGCTGCATTACAGCTTTGCCGAGCTGCTACTTGGTCGGGTTCAAACACATTTGCAAAGTTCTACAAGTTTGATACCCTGGCTGGGGAGGACCTGGTGTTTGCCCATTCGGTGCTGCAGAGTCATCCGCACTCTCCCGCCCGTTTGGGAGCTTTGGTATAATCCCCATGGTCCTTACGGAGTCCCCAGCATCCACTAGGACGTTAGAGAAAATAAGAATTTACTCACCGGTAATTCTATTTCTCGTAGTCCGTAGTGGATGCTGGGCGCCCGTCCCAAGTGCGGACTTTCTGCAATATGTGTATATAGTTATTGCTTAACAAAGGGTTATGGTTATGTAGCATCGGTTGAGTGATGCTCAGTTGTTGTTCATACTGTTAACTGGGTAAGTTTATCACAAGTTGTACAGTGTGGCTGGTATGAGTCTTACCCTGGATTCCAAAATCCTTTCCTTGTAATGTCAGCTCTTCCGGGCACAGTTTCCTTAACTGAGGTCTGGAGGAGGGGCATAGAGGGAGGAGCCAGTGCACACCAGATAGTACTAAATCTTTCTTTAGAGTGCCCAGTCTCCTGCAGAGCCCGCTATTCCCCATGGTCCTTACGGAGTCCCCAGCATCCACTACGGACTACGAGAAATAGAATTACCGGTGAGTAAATTCTTATTTTCTCCTACGTCCTAGAGGATGCTGGGGACTCCGAAAGGACCATGGGGTATAGACGGGCTCCGCAGGAGACATGGGCACTTTAAGACTTTAAATGGGTGTGAACTGGCTCCTCCCTCTGCCCCTCCTCCAGACCCCAGTTAGATTCTGTGCCCAGAGGAGACTGGTCACACACAGGGGGCTCTTCTGAGTTCTCTGGAAATAGACTTTTGTTAGGTTTTTTTTTTTTATGTTCAGGGAGCACTGCTGGCTACAGGCTCCCTGCATCGTGGGACAGAGGGGAGAAAAGCAGACCTACTTCTGTGAGTTACAAGGCTCTGCTTCTTAGGCTACTGGACACCATTAGCTCCAGAGGGTCTGATCGCTTCGGTCGCCTTGCAGCTCACTCCCGGAGCCGTGCCGCCGTCCACCTCACAGAGCCAGAAGTCAGAAGACGGGTAAGTATTAGACGCAACGAAGACTTCGTGAAGGCGGCAGAAGACTTCAGTCTTCCTGAGGTACCGCGCAGCGGCCATTGCTCCCACACGCACAAGGCACTGCAAGGTTGCAGGGCACGGGGGGGGCGCGCCGCCCTGGGCGTAAATATTACCTCATATAAGAGGCTGGCATGTATGTAAGGTGCGGTGACACAATTACAGAGACCCCCACCAGCATAAAAAAGCGGGATGGAAGCGTGCCATGTAGGGGGCGGGGCTTCATCCTCCAGCTCTAACCAGCGCTATTTTCACTCCACAGCTTGCTGCAGAGACGCTGCTCCTGGCCCTTCACTGCACACAAGTAACTGGGTGCTTGAAAAACGAGGGGGGCACAAATTTGGTGTCTGTTAATACTGTTATAATATATAACAGCACTTACAGGTGTCTGACCGGTGGGGCGTTGGGTGTGAGCTGGCAAACTCTTTCTCTGTCCCTCCTGAAAGGCCTTACTGTTGATCTGTCCCCTGTAGCCCAGTGTGTTGGGTGGTGTCGGTACGTGTGTGTCGACATGTCTGAGGCTGAATGCTCTTCCCAGGAGGAGGCGCGTGTGGGGGCTGAACAGAATGAAGGAGTGACTTCGTCGGCACCGCCGACTGCTGATCGGGTGGAGATGTGGAGCGTTTTGAATAAAGTGTGGCTTTGTTACATAAGAGGTTGGATAAATCCGAGGCTCAGAACCAGGCATGGAGGCATTCCATGGGAGAGGTAGTCCCACTCACTCGGGCACCCTCGTGGTCCCAAAAACGTTCATTTACCCAGATATCAGACTCTGATACCGACACGGACTCTGACTCCAGTGTCGACTATGATAATGCAAAGCTACATCCTAAGGTGGCTAAGAGTATTCAATACATGATTGTGGCAATAAAAGACGTGTTACATATCACAGAGGACCCCACTGTCCCTGAGACAAGGGTCTGTATGTTTAAGGGGAAGAAGCCGGAGGTAACGTTTCCTTCCTCGCATGAAATGAATGCTCTTTTTGAAAGGGCCATAAAAACCCCGGATAAACGATGGCAGATTCCCAGGAGAATTGCTATGGCATACCCGTTTCCTTCCCAGGATAGGGTTAGGTGGGAGTCGACCCCCACAGTGGACAAAGCTCTAGCGCGTTTGTCCAAGAAGGTGGCGTTGCCGTCACCTGAGATGGCGTCCCTTAAGGATCCGGCTAATCGTAGGCAAGAAACTACCTTGAAGTCTATTTATGTCACGACAGGTACGCTGCTCAGGCCGACCGTCGCGTCGGCATGGGTGAGTAACGCTATTGAAAAGTGGGCTGATACCTTGTTATCTGAAATAGACACTCTGGATAGGGATAGTGTACTGTTGACACTGGGTCATATCAAGGACGCAGCGGTCTATCTCAAGGATACTGCGAGGGATATTGGCCTCTTGGGATCGAGGGCCAATGCCATGGCAGTCTCGGCTAGGAGGGCATTGTGGACTCATCGATGGAATGGTGATGCTGATTCTAAAAAGGCTATGGAGGCTGTCCTATAAGGGGGAAGTTTTATTTGGTGAAGGCCTCACGGACCTGGTTTCTACAGCTACCGCGGGTAAGTCCTCGTTTCTGCCTTTTGTTCCTCCGCAGCAAAAGAAGACTCCTCAATACCAGACGCAGTCCTTTCGGTCGCAGAAGTTCCGGAAAGGACGTGGGTCATCCTTCCTTGCCAGAGGAAAGGGAAAGAGATCACCGGCCGTGGCAAGGTCTCAGGAGCAGAAGTCCTCCCCGGCTTCTGCCATGTCCAGCGCTTGACGCTGGGGCTCCCCTGTGGGAGTCCGCACCGGTGGGGGCGCGTCTTCAGCTTTTCAGTCAGGTCTGGGTTCACTCGGGCCTGGACCCTTGGGTGCTAGAAATTGTGACCCAAATATACAAACTGGAGTTTCAAGACGTGCCTCCACGCCGATTTTTTTCAAATCTGCCTTTTCCAGCTTCCCTTCCGGAAAGGGAGGTAGTGAGTGCGGCAATTCAGAAACTGTGTCAGCAGCGGGTCATTGTCGAGGTGCCCCCGTCACAACGGGGAGAAGGGTTTTATTCAAGCCTGTTTGTGGTCCCGAAGCCGGATGGCTCGGTCAGACTGATTCTGAATTTAAAGTCCCTCAATCTGTATTTGAAAAGTTTCAAATTCAAGATGGAATCTCTGCGTGCAGTGATCTCCAGTCTAGAGGGAGGGGATTTTATGGTATCAGTCGACATAAAGGATGCTTACCTACATGTCCCCATATATCCTCCTCATCAGACGTACCTGAGGGCCGCTGTTCAGGATTGTCACTAACATTTTCAGACGTTGCCGTTTGGTCTTTCCACGGCCCCGAGGATTTTTACCAAGGTCACGGCGGAAATGATGGTGCTCCTGCGCAAGCAGGGGGTCACAATTATCCTGTACTTGAATGATCTCCTGATAAAGGCGAGATCACAGGAGCTATTGCTGAAAAAAACGTTGCGCTGTCCCTGACTGTTCTGCAGCAACATGGATGGCTCCTTTATTTGCCAAAGTCGCATTTGATTCCGACAACACGGCTGTCGTTCTTGGGCATGGTTCTGGACACTGATCTACAGAGTTTTTCTCCCGGGGGAAAAAGCTCTGGAAATCCAGTCCATGGTCAAGGACCTTCTGAAACCGGCAAGAGTGTCGATTCATCAGTGCACTCGAGTGCTGGGGAAGATGGTAGCGGCCTACGAGGCCATTCAGTTTGGCAGGTTCCATGCCAGGGTATTTCAGTGGGACCTGTTGAACAAGTGGTCCGGGCCTCACCTGCACATGCACCGGAAAATAAGTCTATCTTCCAGGACCAGAATATCTCTCCTGTGGTGGCTGCAAAGTTCTCACCTTTTAGAGGGACACAGCTTTGGGATCCAGGATTGGGTTCTGCTGACCACGGATGCAAGTCTCCGGGGCTGGGGAGCAGTCACACAAGGAAGAAGTTTCCAGGGAAAATGGTCAAGCCAGGAAACTTGTCTCCACATAAACGTTCTGGAATTAAGAGCCATTTACAACGGCCTTCTGCAAGCGGAACACCACCTTCGAGGTCTACCTGTCCTGATTCAGTCGGACAACGTAACAACGGTGGCGTACGTAAACCGCCAGGGCGGTACAAAGAGCAGAGCGGCGATGGCGGAGGCCATTCCGTTTGGCAGATTTCATGCCGGAACGTTACAGTGGGACCTGTTGGACAAATGGTCCGGGTCCCATCTACACATGCACCGGAGAATATGCCTGTCCCCCAAGGCCAGGATTTATCTACTGTGGTGGTGGCTCCAAAGTTCTCACCTACTGGAGGGTCGCCGGTTCGGGATCCAGGATTGGGTCCTGGTAACCACGGATGCGAGTCTCCGGGGTTGGGGAGCAGTCACTCAAGGGGAAAATTGTCAAGCCAGGAAGCTTGTCTGCACATAAACATCCTGGAATTAACGGCCATTTACAACGGCCTTCTGCAAGCAGAACATCTCCTTCGTGGCCTACCCGTCCTGATTCAGTCGGACAACATAACAGCGGTGGCACACGTAAACCGCAAGGGCGGAACAAGGAGCAGAGCAGCAATGGCGGAAGCCACAAAGGTTCTTCGCTGGGCAGAAAGACATGTAAGCGCTCTGGCAGCAGTCTTCATACCAGGCATGGACAACTGGGAGGCAGACTTCCTCAGCAGACACGATCTCCATCCAGGAGAGTGGGGTCTTCATCAAGAGGTCTTTGCAGAATTGACATGTCGTTGGGGACTTCCTCAAGTAAATATGATGGCGTCTCACCTCAACAAGAAGCTTCAGGCATATTGTTCCAGGTCGAGGGACCCTCAGGCACTTGCAGTGGACGTGCTAGTGACGTCGTGGGTGTTTCAGTCGGTCTACGTGTTCCCTCCGCTTGCGCTCATTCCAAAGGTGTTAAAAATCAAGAACAGGAGTTCGGACGATACTCGTTGTTCCAGACTGGCCAAGGAGGGCCTGGTATCCGGATCTTCAGGAATTGCTTGTGGAAGATCCCTGGCCTCTTCCTCTGAGAGAGGATCTGTTACGGCTAGGACGGTGGCTGCGTTTGACGGCATGGCGGTTGAACACCAAATTCTAGCTCGAAAGGGTATTCCCGGAGAAGTCATTCCGACTTTACTGAAGGCTAGAAAGGAGGTAACGGCGAAGCATTACCACCGTATTTGGAGAAAATATGTGTCTTGGTGCGAATCCAAGAAGGCGCCTACGGTAGACTTTCAGCTGGGTCGTTTTCTCCATTTTTTGCAATCGGGTGGGATGCGGACCTAAAGTTAGGCTCCATTAAAGTGCAGATTTCGGCCTTATCTATTTTCTTTCAAAGGGAATTGGCCTCGCTTCCAGAAGTACAGACTTTCGTGAAGGGGGTGTTGCACATACAGCCTCCATTTGTGCCCCCGGTGGCACCATGGGACCTTAATGTGGTGTTACAGTTCCTAACGTCACATTGGTTTGAACCGTTACAACCGGTTGAGTTGAAGTTTCTCACTTGGAAGGTGGTCATGCTATTGGCCTTGGCGTCCGCAAGGCGGGTGTCAGAGTTGGCGGCTTTGTCTCACAAAAGCCCTTACTTGGTCTTCCATGTTGATAGAGCAGAATTGAGAACTCATCAACAATTTCTGCCAAAGGTGGTTTCTGCGTTTCACATGAACCAACCTATTGTGGTACCTGTGGCTACGGAAGCCTTGGCGGATTCTAAGTCTCTCGATGTGGTCAGAGCTTTGAAAATTTATGTGGCCAGAACGGCTCGTATTAGGAAAACAGAGGCACTGTTTGTTCTATATGCTTCCAACAAGGTTAGGGCTCCTGCTTCTAAGCAGACTATTGCACGCTGGATCTGTAATACGATTCAGCATGCATATTCTACAGCTGGATTGCCGTTACCGAATTCGGTGAAGGCCCATTCCACTAGGAAGGTGGGCTCGTCTTTGGCGGCTGCCTGGGGTGTCTCGGCAAATACAGCTTTGCCGAGCGGATTCTTGGTCGGGTTCAAACACGTTTGCAAAATTCTACAAGTTTGATACCCTGGTTGATGAGGACCTCATGTTTGCTCAATCGGTGCTGCAGAGTCATCCGCACTCTCCCGCCCGGTCTGGAGCTCTGGTATAAACCCCATGGTCCTTTCGGAGTCCCCAGCATCCTCTAGGAAGTAGGAGAAAATAGGATTTTAATACCTACCGGTAAATCCTTTTCTCTAAGTCCGTAGAAGATGCTGGGCGCCCGTCCCAGTGCGGACTCTATCTGCAGTACTTGTTAATGGTTAATGTTTATTGCTTATGTTACACAATGGTTGTGTTTTGGTTAAGGTCAGCCTGTTGCTGATTGTTTTTATTCACACTGTTAACTGGTTGTAGTTACAGGCCATGTTGTACGGTGTGCGTGGTGTGAGCTGGTATGTATCTCTCCCTTAGTTTAACAAAATCCTTTTCCTCGAAATGTCGGTCTCTTCTGGGCACAGTTCCTATAACTGGGGTCTGGAGGAGGGGCATAGAGGGAGGAGCCAGTTCACACCCATTTCTCTAACGTCCTAAGTGGATGCTGGGACTCCGTAAGGACCATGGGGAATAGCGGCTCCGCAGGAGACTGGGCACAACTATAAAGAAAGCTTTAGACTACTGGTGTGCACTGGCTCCTCCCACTATGACCCTCCTCCAGACTTCAGTTAGAATCTTGTGCCCGGCTGAGCTGGATGCACACTAGGGGCTCTCCTGAGCTCCTAGAAAGAAAGTATATTTAGGTTTTTTATTTTACAGTGAGATCTGCTGGCAACAGACTCACTGCAGCGAGGGACTAAGGGGAGAAGAAGCGAACCTACCTAACAGATGGTAGTTTGGGCTTCTTAGGCTACTGGACACCATTAGCTCCAGAGGGATCGACCGCAGGACCCGACCTTGATGTTCGTTCCCGGAGCCGCGCCGCCGTCCCCCTTTACAGAGCCAGAAGCATGAAGAGGTACGGAAAATCGGCGGCAGAAGACTTCGGTCTTGACCAAGGTAGCGCACAGCACTGCAGCTGTGCGCCATTGCTCCTCATGTACACCTCACACTCCGGTCACTGATGGGTGCAGGGCGCTGGGGGGGGGGCGCCCTGAGGGCAATATTACACACCTTGGCTGGCAAATATACACCATATATAGTCCCAGAGGCTATATAGGTGTAAATTTAATACCCCTGCCAGAGTTTCAAAAACGCGGGAGAAGTCCGCCGATAAAGGGGTGGGGCTAACTCCCTCAGCACACTGGCGCCATTTTTCCCTCACCGCTCCGCTGGAAGGAAGCTCCCTGGCTCTCCCCTGCAGTCTACAACTACAGAAGGGTAAAAAAGAGAGGGGGGGGGCACTAAATTTAGGCGCAGTGTGTGTGTGTGTGTGTGTATATGTATATGTGTATATATATATATATATATATATATATATATATATATATATATATATATATATATATATATATATATATATATATAGCGCAGCTATAAGGGGATATAATTCAGTTAGTCCCTGTATTATATAGCGCTCTGGTGTGTGCTGGCATACTCTCTCTCTGTCTCCCCAAAGGGCTTTGTGGGGTCCTGTCCTCTGTCAGAGCATTCCCTGTGTGTATGCGGTGTGTCGGTACGGCTGTGTCGACATGTTTGATGAGGAGGCTTATGTGGAGGCGGAGCAAATGCCTGTAAATGTGATGTCACCCCCTGCGGAGTCGACACCTGAGTGGATGGTTCTGTGGAAGGAATTACGCGACAGTGTCGACTCCTTGCATAAAAGGTTTGACTACATACCTACTATGGGACAGCCGGCTTCTCAGCCTGTGCCTGCCCAGGCGTCTCAAAAGCCATCAGGGGCTCTAAAACGCCCGCTACCTCAGATGGCAGACACAGGTGTCGACACGGATACTGACTCCAGTGTCGACGACGATGAGACTAATGTAACTTCCAATAGGGCCACACGTTACATGATTGAGGCAATGAAAAATGTGTTGCACATTTCTGATGTTACCCCCGGTACCACAAAAAAGGGTATTATGTTTGGAGAGAAAAAACTACCAGTAGCTTTTCCTCCATCTGAGGAGTTAAATGAAGTGTGTGAAGAAGCGTAGGCTTCTCCTGATAAGAAACTGGTAATTTCTAAGAGGTTACTAATGGCGTACCCTTTCCCGCCAGAGGATAGGTCACGCTGGGAAACATCCCCTAGGGTGGATAAAGCGCTCACACGCTTGTCAAAGAAGGTGGCACTACCGTCTCCGGATACGGCCGCCCTGAAGGAATCTGCTGATAGAAAGCAGGAGGCTATCCAGAAGTCTATATATACACACAGGTGTTATACTGAGACCAGCTATTGCGTCAGCATGGATGTGCAGTGCTGCAGCTGCGTGGTCAGATTCCCTGTCGGAAAATATTGATACCCTAGACAGGGACACTATATTGCTAACCGTAGGGCATATTAAAGACGCACTTTTATACATGAGGGATGCACAGAGGGATATTTGCCGGCTGGCATCCAAAATTAGTGCAATGTCCATTTCTGCCAGGAGAGGGTTATGGACTCGGCAGTGGACAGGAGATGCAGATTCCAAAAGACACATGGAAGTTCTGCCTTATAAGGGTGAGGAGTTGTTCGGGGATGGTCTCTCGGACCTCGTTTCCACAGCAACAGCTGGGAAGTCTACATTTTTACCCCATGTTCCCTCACAGCCAAAGAAAGCACCGTATTATCAGGTACAGTCCTTTCGGCCCAATAGGGGCAAACGGGTTAAGGGCGCGTCCTTTCTGCCCAGAGGCAGAGGTAGGGGGAAAAAGCTGCAGCATACAGCCAGTTACCAGGAGCAAAAGTCCTCCCCCGCTTCCTCTAAGTCCACAGCATGACGCTGGGGCTCCACAGGCGGAGCCAGGTACGGTGGGGGCCCGTCTCAAATATTTCAGCAATCAGTGGGCTCGCTCACGGGTTTATCCCTGGATCTTTCAAATAGTATCTCAGGGGTACAAGCTGGAATTCGAGACGTCTCCCCCCCCGCCGTTTCCTCAAATCTGCCTTACCAACCACTCCCTCAGGCAGGGAGGCAGTGTTACAGGCAATTCACAAGCTGTATTCACAACAGGTGGTAGTAAAGGTGCCCCTACTTCAACAAGGACGGGGTTACTATTCCACAATGTTTGTGGTACCGAAACCGGACGGTTCGGTGAGACCCATTTTAAATTTGAAATCCTTGAACACCTATATAAAAAAAATTCAAGTTCAAGATGGAATCGCTCAGGGCGATTATTGCAAGCCTGGACGAGGGGGATTACATGGTATCACTGGACATCAAGGATGCTTACCTGCATGTCCCCATTTACCATCCTCACCAGGAGTACCTCAGATTTGTGGTACAGGATTGTCATTACCAATTCCAGACGTTGCTGTTCGGTCTATCCACGGCTCTGAGGGTCGTTACCAAGGTAATGGCCGAAATGATGATACTCCTTCGAAAGAAGGGAGTTTTAATTATCCCGTACTTGGACGATCTCCTGATAAAGGCGAGGTCCAGGGAGCAGTTGTTGGTCGGGGTAGCACTATCTCGGGAGGTGCTACAACAGCACGGCTGGGTTCTAAATATTCCAAAGTCACAGCTGATCCCTACGACACGTCTACTGTTCCTGGGGATGGTTCTGGACACAGAACAGAAAAAAGTGTTTCTCCCGGAGGAGAAGGCCAAGGAGCTGTCATCTCTAGTCAGAGGCCTCCTAAAACCAAAACAGGTGTCGGTGCATCACTGCACGCGGATCCTGGGAAAGATGGTAGCTTCCTACGAAGCAATTCCATTCGGCAGGTTCCATGCAAGAACCTTTCAGTGGGACCTATTGGACAAGTGGTCCGGATCGCATCAACAGATGCATCGGCTGATAACGCTGTCTCCAAGGACCAGGGTGTCTCTGCTGTGGTGGCTGCAGAGTGCTCATCTTCAAGAGGGCCGCAGATTCGGCATACAGGACTGGGTCCTGGTGACCACGGATGCCAGCCTTCGAGGCTGGGGGGCAGTCACACAGGGAAGAAACTTCCAAGGACTATGGTCAAGTCAGGAGACTTCCCTGCACATAAATATTCTGGAACTGAGGGCCATTTACAATGCCCTAAGTCAGGCAAAACCCCTGCTTCAAAACCAGCCGGTACTGATCCAGTCAGACAACATCACGGCGTTCGCTCATGTAAACCGGCAGGGCGGCACGAGAAGCAGGACGGCGATGGCAGAAGCCACAATTATTCTCCGATGGGCGGAAAATCACGTGTTAGCAATGTCAGCAGTGTTCATTCCGGGAGTGGACAACTGGGAAGCAGACTTCCTCAGCAGGCACGACCTCCACCCGGGAGAGTGGGGACTTCATCCAGAAGTCTTCCAAATGATTGTAAACCGTTGGGAAAGGCCACAGGTGGACATGATGGCGTCCCGCCTAAACAAAAAGCTAGAAAGATATTGCGCCAGGTCGAGAGACCCTCAGGCGATAGCTGTGGACGCTCTAGTGACACCGTGGGTGTACCGGTCGGTTTATGTGTTCCCTCCTCTTCCTCTCATACCAAAGGTACTGAGGATAATAAGGAGAAGAGTAGTAAGGACTATACTCATTGTTCCGGATTGGCCAAGAAGAGCTTGGTACCCGGAACTTCAAGAAATGATCTCAGAGGACCCATGGCCTCTGCCTCTCAGACAGGACCTGCTGCAGCAGGGGCCCTGTCTGTTCCAAGACTTACCGCGGCTGCGTTTGACGGCATGGCGGTTGAACACCGGATCCTGAAGGAAAAGGGCATTCCGGAGGAAGTCATTCCTACGCTGATTAAAGCTAGGAAAGAAGTAACCGCAAACCATTATCACTGCATATGGCGAAAATACGTTGCGTGGTGTGAGACCAGGAAGGCCCCAACGGAGGAATTTCAGCTGGGCCGTTTCCTGCACTTCCTACAGTCAGGGGTGACTATGGGCCTAAAATTGGGTTCCATTAAGGTCCAGATTTCGGCTCTATCGATTTTTCTTCCAGAGAGAACTGGCTTCTCTACCTGAAGTTCAAACTTTTGTTAAGGGAGTGCTGCATATTCAGCCCCCTTTTGTGCCTCCAGTGGCACCTTGGGATCTCAACGTGGTGTTGGATTTCCTAAAATCACATTGGTTTGAGCCACTGAAAACCGTGGAATTAAAATATCTCACGTGGAAAGTGGTCATGTTGTTGGCCTTGGCTTCGGCCAGGCGTGTATCAGAATTGGCGGCTTTGTCATGTAAAAGCCCTTATCTGATTTTCCATATGGATAGGGCAGAATTGAGGACTCGTCCCCAATTTCTCCCTAAGGTGGTATCAGCCTTTCATCTGAACCAACCTATCGTGGTGCCTGCGGCTACTAATGACTTGGAGGCTTCCAAGTTGGTGGACGTAGTCAGGGCCCTGAAAATTTATGTTTCCAGGACGGCGGGAGTCAGAAAGACTGACTCGCTGTTTATCCTGTATGCGCCCAACAAGTTGGGTGCACCTGCTTCAAAGCAGACTATTGCTCGCTGGATCTGTAGTACGATTCAGCTTGCACATTCTGCGGCTGGACTGCCGCATCCTAAATCAGTAAAAGCCCATTCCACGAGGAAGGTGGGCTCTTCTTGGGCGGCTGCCCGAGGGGTCTCGGCTCTACAACTTTGCCGAGCAGCTACTTGGTCGGGGTCAAACACGTTTGCTAAATTCTACAAGTTTGACACCCTGGCTGAGGAGGACCTAGAGTTTGCCATTCGGTGCTGCAGAGTCATCCGCACTCTCCCGCCCGTTTGGGAGCTTTGGTATAATCCCCATGGTCCTTACGGAGTCCCAGCATCCACTTAGGACGTTAGAGAAAATAAGAATTTACTCACCGGTAATTCTATTTCTCATAGTCCGTAGTGGATGCTGGGCGCCCATCAAAAGTGCGGATTGTCTGCAATACTTGTATATAGTTATTGCCTAACTAAAGGGTTATTGTTGAGCCATCTGTTGAGAGGCTCAGTTGTTATCATACTGTTAACTGGGTATTGTATCACGAGTTATACGGTGTGATTGGTGTGGCTGGTATGAGTCTTACCCGGGATTCAAAATCCTTCCTTCTTGTGTCAGCTCTTCCGGGCACAGTATCCTAACTGAGGTCTGGAGGAGGGTCATAGTGGGAGGAGCCAGTGCACACCAGGTAGTCCTAAAGCTTTCTTTATAGTTGTGCCCAGTCTCCTGCGGAGCCGCTATTCCCCATGGTCCTTACGGAGTCCCAGCATCCACTACGGACTATGAGAAATAGAATTACCGGTGAGTAAATTCTTATTTTAAAGTCTTAAATGTCTCCTGCGGAGCCCGTCTATACCCCATGGTCCTTTCGGAGTCCCCAGCATCCTCTACGGACTTAGAGAAAAGGATTTACCGATATAAAATCCAATTTTTTTTTTATTTCTTTTTTTTTTTTACTGTTTCTTTACTCTTACATGCTGAGTGGCACTTAGTAAATTTACCTTTTTAAATGTGCATTTTACTTGCATAAAGAAAACTGACAGCAACAAAACTATTTTGATAGATTACACTGATCAATTTGATGTGCGACAGTGTAACATCTGTGTGCAATGGAGTCTGAATATGTACACGCTGTGCTGTCATTCTTATGTGGTTTAAATTCACAGCCCAATGTCTCTAGTAAACTTTAGTGCTGTGCGATGCATGTAAGATGCAAAGTTTAAAGGAAACAATTAAATGCTTTTCGTAATGGCTTGGTTGCACCAGTTGACTCGCGCCATATGGCATAGAGCAGAGGTTCTCAAACTCGGTCCTCGGGAGCCCACACAGTGCATGTTTTGCAGGTAACCCAACAGGTGCACAGGTGTATTAATTACTCACTGACACATTTTAAAAGGTCCACAGGTGGAGCTAATTATTTCACTTGCGATTCTGTGAGGAGACCTGCAAAACATGCACTGTGTGGGCTCCCGAGGACCGAGTTTGAGAACCTCTGGCATAGAGGCACCAGGGGGTATATTTACTAAAGAGCAGATTTTCAGAAGTGGAGATATTGCCCATAGCAGCCAAACAAATTCTACTTATTTTATCTAGCACCTTCTAAAAGATAGCTAGCCTCTGGTTACTATGGGCAACATCTCCACTTCTGAAAGCCCACACTTCAGTAAATATACCCCTAGGTGTATAAGGACATATCTGTATATCTGCCAGCTCTTGCTGTGCATTTTAGCCAAGTTAGCCTTTATTTATATTGTACTGCCATAGGCAAACACAGGGGGGGGGTTTCCAGTTGCCCGGAAACCCCCCTCCTCTTGGCAAGTGGCTCAAATTATGACCACATTAGCAATGATGTATAATACAGTTACTAGTGCTGCCGCCACATTGTGCAGTTTAAGGGACAGAGGAGAATTGCTGCACATGCCCAATGGTAGCAGCTTCTTCTACCAGGTTTGCTGTGTGTGTGTGTGGTCCAGATCCGTGCTCTGGACCAGAGAGTAGCTACCAGGAATAAGAGACAGGAGCCTTACCATGAGGTGGAAGAATGTGTGTTTGGAAAGTGCAGTTCTGGTTCTGTTATGTTTGTGTATTTATTTATTATGGGATGTTTAACTTTTTCCTGACCACTTATTTATATTATTTAAATATGTTTGATACAGCCCATACTGTACAGTTTCCAGTATATAAAAAGACTAATGTTTAGGGTTGTTACTAGGTTCTTATAACGTTCACCTAGACTCCTGCACTTACTCCATTGTTCCGCAGAGTGGAAAATTGTGGTTTGTGTTTGGAAACCTCCCTCTAGAAATCCTGCGTTTGCCACTGACTGCGCACAAGTATACTATCCTCCTTTGAGTGATAATTTTGTACTTCTCATAAGTAGGGATGCGGTCAATTTACCTACAATCAAAATCCCGACAACCATTGACGAACTGTCAAAATTCCTGCATGGTCAAAATACCGACATTTAAAATGTCGACAGGTCAAAGTCGACATGAGTTTTTCATGATTTTTCAATTGAAACCGACTTGTTCATACTTAACTATCCCAGTGGACCCGGAAGGGGAATATAATATTGAGGCGAGCGCAGCGAGGCACTGTGCCGGCGCTCGTCATGCGAGGGGACACGTCACACTTATACGGTGTCCATGTCAACCTATGTCAACATACACACCAAAAACCAATGAAAAACATGTGTTGACTTTTTGACCTGTCGACATTTTAAATGTCGGTATTTTGACCTGGTTGGGATTTTGACCGTCGGTCAATTGTTGTCGGGATTTTGACCGTTGGTCAATTGTTGTGGTTTTGATTTGTAGGCATTTCATACTGATCCCCATAAGTATACAATCCTCTTCTGGCCTCATCTTTTGGGTCAAATAGGAGATGTGAAAGACTTGTTTCTTCACATCAGCCAGTATGCTATTTATATTTGAACTGTCCTCTGGCTACAAGCTCAGTCATGGCTGTCGCCTGTTTGCAGGGTAAGTTTAGAAAGTGCAGACATTTCCTGGGGATTGGACCCTGCCCGTGACATGTTTTACTTTCCCTTGTTTCTTGCACACCACATTTGATTTAATATTGATGCTCGTTCTGGCAATACACCCTACATTACTTCCACAGTGGTCTTTAGGAACATTTGATGTATCTGTACCAGTTAGAATACTAATTTGGGGGTATAGTCACGATACCGGTGGTCGGGATCCCGACGGTCAGCATACCGACGTCGGGATCCCAGACGCCAGAATGCCGGCAGGGGGCCGAGGACTATTTCCACTCGGGGGGGTCCACGAAACCCATAGAGTGGGAATAGAGCATGTAGCGAGCCTGCAAGGAGCTTTGTTGCGCCCGCCCCCCCTGCCGGCATTCTGGTAGCTGGGATCCCAGTATCGGTATGATGATCGCCGGGATCCCAACCGCCAGTATCTTGTTCCCAACTCCTAAATTTGAGCTATGGCATATTAACTTTTGTGGAATAGTAAAGTCCCGTGGCCCGGTGGTGTCACTAATGGGAGCAGTGCGGCTGTCTCAACGTCACTAATGGGGGCGTGCCCCAGTCGGTGGTGTTCTCAAAGTGGGCGGGCCCAGCACTTACGAAGGTACTGGGCTTCCTCCAAGCTCTCCCTTTATTATAAATAGATGCCGTACACGTGCACATGGCATCTATTCATGCGGTGGCAGCACGTCACCAGCCAGGCTGTTCTATCACGGCGCATTTTGCCATCTAAAAATTGGGCAGGGTGTGGCACCATGCTAAAACAGCCTAGTGTGAAGACTACATTAGAGTCTGCCTTCAATAACCAGGTCCCATGCATGACCAATAATCCATAAGTTTTTCTGGCCCTACTCCTATGGGTACATAACAGCATGGTTAATCGAACGTTTACGTTTCAGGGGGTTGTGAAACTGCTACCTTTATTTGGTTTAGCACCTGTGCTAAGTGTTTTGGGAAGTTTCTTTGGGTTCAGTATGGTCTTGAGATTTGGTTCTTTTACTGAACTAGTGCAAGGTGCACTTCTCATCACTAGAATGGGAAGGCTGATTTCACTCTGCGGAGGAGAACGGTGCCATCCAGCCAGGTGACCTCTAACTTCTGTGCCATTGTTAGTCAAGTGGTTTCAGAGATCAGCTGACCATTCTTTCTTATGAACAAATAATAAAGCCACCCATTTACACAGTCACTTATGTCTCATGTCTTCATTTATTTTTTATATTTTTAAGGCCTAATTATGCTACTATGCATTTGGGCAGAAGATGTCATCAGCTGCTAGGACGTTTATAAGATAAAAATGCCTCCTTAACTGACAATTGTAGTTTACTCTTCCTTGGAACGGTTTACGGGGAGTGAATGTGACATGGCACTTAAAGTGGAGAAAGATAAATTATCAGCCAATCCACTTCTATGATTTTTCAAGGCTTTATTTATTAACAGTTTCTTATATAGCGCAGCATATTCCATTGCACTTAATATACCTCCCCCCCTCCCCAGTAATGCTTTTAGCTATTGTATCTAAGGCAGTGGAGAAGTGGTGTGACCTTTTACTAGAAAGGATCCAGTCAGACAGCTGCAAGTCTCTGTTATTATCCATTGCAGAGCAGCTCAAAGTAAGACCAGATTATTTGGGAGAAGCTGCTTTCGATGCATCTTAAGTATAGTCAAAGATTTCTGGGCTATTCTAAGGTTAAGTTCATGGAATCCTGATTCGGAGACAAATACATTTTTAGAGGGCTTACCTTTTGAGGGAAATGTCTTGTTTGGCCCAGAACTAGATAAAAGAATTTAAGGCCACCTTTTAAACAGCAGTCAGCCTCCTTTCGGCCCAGGGACAGTTGCCCTTGCTTCGAGGGTTTGCAAATTTAAAAATATAAATTTTCTCTATCGTCCTAGTGGATGCTGGGGTTCCTGAAAGGACCATGGGGAATAGCGGCTCCGCAGGAGACAGGGCACAAAAAGTAAAGCTTTTCCAGATCAGGTGGTGTGCACTGGCTCCTCCCCCTATGACCCTCCTCCAGACTCCAGTTAGATTTTTGTGCCCGGCCGAGAAGGGTGCAATCTAGGTGGCTCTCCTAAAGAGCTGCTTAGAAAAAGTTTAGCTAGGTTTTTTATTTTACAGTGATTCCTGCTGGCAACAGGATCACTGCAGCGAGGGACTGAGGGGAGAAGGAGTCAACTCACCTGCGTGCAGGATGGATTGGCTTCTTGGCTACTGGACATCAAGCTCCAGAGGGACGATCACAGGTACAGCCTGGATGGTCACCGGAGCCGCGCCGCCGGCCCCCTTGCAGATGCTGAAGTCAGAAGAGGTCCAGAATCGGCGGCTGAAGACTCCTGCAGTCTTCTAAAGGTAGCGCACAGCACTGCAGCTGTGCGCCATTTTCCTCTCAGCACACTTCACACGGCAGTCACTGAGGGTGCAGGGCGCTGGGAGGGGGGCGCCCTGGGAGGCAAATGTAACCTATATAAAGGCTAAAAATACCTCACATATAGCCCCCAGAGGCTATATGGAGATATTTAACCCCTGCCTGATTTCTCTAAATAGCGGGAGACGAGCCCGCCAGAAAAGGGGCGGGGCCTATCTCCTCAGCACACGGCGCCATTTCCTCTCACAGCTCCGCTGGTCAGGACGGCTCCCAAGTCTCTCCCCTGCACTGCACTACAGAAACAGGGTAAAACAGAGAGGGGGGGCAAATTTATGGCGATATTTTGATATAACAAAGCAGCTATAAGGGAGCACTTATTATAAGGCTTTCCCTGATATATATATATATAGCGCTTTTGGTGTGTGCTGGCAAACTCTCCCTCTGTCTCCCCAAAGGGCTAGTGGGTCCTGTCTTCGTTAGGAGCATTCCCTGTGTGTCTGCTGTGT
Organism: Pseudophryne corroboree; assembly: GCF_028390025.1. Classification (NCBI taxonomy): domain Eukaryota; kingdom Metazoa; phylum Chordata; class Amphibia; order Anura; family Myobatrachidae; genus Pseudophryne; species Pseudophryne corroboree. Next base: position 235,558,855 of record NC_086447.1, on the reverse strand, counting down.
GTCGGTACGTGTGTGTCGACATGTATGAGGACGATATTGGCGTGGAGGCGGAGCAATTGCCAAATATGAGGATGTCACCCCCTAGGGAGTCGACACCAGAATGGATGCCTTTATTTATGGAACTACGGGATAGTGTCAACACGCTAAAGCAGTCGTTTGACGACATGAGACGGCCGGACAATCAATTAGTGCCTGTCCAGGCGACTCAAACACCGTCAGGGGCTGTGAAACGCCCTTTGCCTCAGTCGGTCGACACAGACCCAGACACAGGCGATGACTCCAGTGGTGACGGTGACGAATCAACCGTATTTTCCAGTAGGGCCACACGTTATATGATTTTGGCAATGAAGGAGGCGTTACATTTAGCTGATACTACAGGTACCACTAAACAGGGTATTATGTGGGGTGTGAAAAAACTACCTATAGTTTTTCCTGAATCAGAAGAACTAAATGACGTGTGTAATGAAGCGTGGGTTGCCCCTGATAAAAAGCTGATAATTTCAAAGAAATTACTGGCATTATACCCTTTCCCGCCAGAGGTTAGGGAGCGCTGGGAAACACCTCCTAGGGTGGACAAGGCGCTAACACGCTTATCTAAACAAGTGGCGTTACCCTCTCCTGAGACGGCCGCACTTAAAGATCCATCAGATAGGAGGATGGAAAATATCCCAAAAAGTATATACACACATGCAGGTGTTATACTACGACCAGCTATAGCGACTGCCTGGATGTGCAGTGCTGGGGTAGTTTGGTCAGAGTCCCTGATTGAAAATATTGATACCCTGGACAGGGACAATATTTTACTGTCGTTAGAACAAATAAAGGATGCATTTCTTTATATGCGTGATGCACAGAGGGATATCTGCACACTGGCATCACGGGTAAGTGCTATGTCCATTTCGGCCAGAAGAGCTTTATGGACGCGACAGTGGACAGGCGATGCGGATTCAAAACGGCATATGGAAGTTTTGCAGTATAAAGGGGAGGAGTTATTTGGAGTCGGTCTATCAGATTTGGTGGCCACGGCTACAGCCGGGAAATCCACCTTTCTACCTCAAGTCACTCCCCAACAGAAAAAGGCACCGACCTTTCAACCGCAGCCCTTTCGTTCCTTTAAAAATAAGAGAGCAAAGGGCTATTCATATCTGCCACGAGGCAGAGGTCGAGGGAAGAGACAGCAACAGGCAGCTCCTTCCCAGGATCAGAAGCCCTCCCCGGCTTCTACAAAAGCCTCAGCATGACGCTGGGGCTTCTCAAGCGGACTCGGGGACGGTGGGGGGTCGTCTCAAAAATTACAGCGCGCAGTGGGCTCACTCGCAAGTAGATCCCTGGATCCTGCAGATAATATCTCAGGGGTACAGGTTGGAATTAGAGACAGATCCACCTCGCCGTTTCCTGAAGTCTGCTTTACCAACGTCCCCCTCCGAAAGGGAGACGGTTTTGGAAGCCATTCACAAGCTGTACTCTCAGCAGGTGATAGTCAAGGTACCTCTTCTGCAACAAGGGAAGGGGTATTATTCCACTCTTTTTGTGGTACCGAAGCCGGATGGCTCGGTAAGGCCTATTCTAAATCTGAAGTCCTTGAACCTGTACATAAAGAAGTTCAAGTTCAAGATGGAGTCACTCAGAGCAGTGATAGCGAACCTGGAAGAGGGGGACTTTATGGTATCCTTGGACATCAAGGATGCGTATCTCCACGTTCCAATTTACCCCTCACACCAGGGGTACCTCAGGTTCGTTGTACAAAACTGTCACTATCAGTTTCAGACGCTGCCGTTCGGATTGTCCACGGCACCTCGGGTCTTTACAAAGGTAATGGCCGAGATGATGATTCTTCTTCGAAGAAAAGGCGTATTAATTATCCCATACTTGGACGATCTCCTAATAAGGGCAAGGTCCAGAGAACAGCTAGAGATGGGATTAGCACTGTCTCAAGAAGTGCTAAAACAGCACGGGTGGATTCTGAATATTCCAAAATCCCAGTTAATGCCGACAACTCGTCTGCTGTTCCTAGGGATGATTCTGGACACGGTTCAGAAAAAGGTTTTTCTCCCGGAGGAAAAAGCCAAGGAGTTATCCGAGCTTGTCAGGAACCTCCTAAAACCAGGAAAGGTGTCTGTACATCAATGCACAAGAGTCCTGGGAAAAATGGTGGCTTCTTACGAAGCAATTCCATTCGGCAGATTCCACGCAAGAATTTTCCAAAGGGATCTGTTGGACAAATGGTCAGGGTCGCATCTTCAGATGCACCTGCGGATAACCCTGTCTCCAAGGACAAGGGTGTCTCTTCTGTGGTGGTTGCAGAGTGCTCATCTATTGGAGGGCCGCAGATTCGGCATACAGGATTGGATCCTGGTGACCACGGACGCCAGCCTGAGAGGCTGGGGAGCAGTCACACAAGGAAGAAACTTCCAGGGAGTATGGACGAGCCTGGAAACGTCTCTTCACATAAACATTCTGGAACTAAGAGCAATCTACAATGCTCTAAGCCAGGCAGAACCTCTGCTTCAGGGAAAACCGGTGTTGATCCAGTCGGACAACATCACGGCAGTCGCCCATGTGAACAGACAGGGCGGCACAAGAAGCAGGAGTGCAATGGCAGAAGCTGCAAGGATTCTTCGCTGGGCAGAGAATCATGTGATAGCACTGTCAGCAGTGTTCATCCCGGGAGTGGACAACTGGGAAGCAGACTTCCTCAGCAGAGGTAACCCGTTGGGAAAGACCAATGGTGGACATGATGGCGTCTCGCCTCAACAAAAAACTGGACAGGTATTGCGCCAGGTCAAGAGATCCGCAGGCAATAGCTGTGGACGCGCTGGTAACGCCTTGGGTGTACCAGTCGGTGTATGTGTTTCCTCCTCTGCCTCTCATACCAAAAGTATTGAGAATTATACGGCAAAGAGGCGTAAGAACGATACTAGTGGTTCCGGATTGGCCAAGAAGGACTTGGTACCCGGAACTTCAAGAGATGATCACGGAAGATCCGTGGCCTCTACCTCTAAGGAGGGACTTGCTTCAGCAGGGTCCCTGTCTGTTTCAAGACTTACCGCGGCTGCGTTTGACGGCATGGCGGTTGAACGCCAGATCCTAAAGGAAAAAGGCATGCCGGAAGAAGTCATTCCTACTTTGATTAAAGCAAGGAAGGAAGTAACCGTGCAACATTATCACCGAATTTGGCGAAAATATGTTGCGTGGTGCGAAGATCGGAGTGCTCCGACGGAGGAATTTCAACTGGGTCGATTCCTACATTTCCTGCAATCAGGATTGTCTATGGGTCTCAAATTGGGATCTATTAAGGTTCAAATTTCGGCCCTGTCGATTTTCTTTCAAAAAGAATTGGCTTCAGTCCCTGAAGTCCAGACCTTTGTTAAGGGAGTGCTGCATATACAGCCTCCTGTGGTGCCTCCAGTGGCACCGTGGGATCTCAATGTGGTTTTGGACTTTCTAAAATCTCATTGGTTTGAACCACTAAAAAAGGTGGATTTGAAATATCTCACATGGAAAGTGACCATGCTTCTAGCCCTGGCTTCGGCCAGGAGAGTGTCAGAACTGGCAGCTTTATCTTACAGAAGCCCATATCTGATTTTCCATTCGGACAGGGCAGAACTGCGGACTCGTCCGCATTTTCTCCCTAAGGTGGTGTCAGCATTTCATCTGAACCAGCCTATTGTAGTGCCTGCGGCTACAAGTGACTTGGAGGACTCCAAGTTACTGGACGTTGTCAGAGCATTAAAAATATATATTGCAAGGACAGCTGGAGTCAGAAAATCTGACTCGTTGTTTATATTGTATGCACCCAACAAGATGGGTGCTCCTGCGTCTAAGCAGACGATTGCTCGTTGGATCTGTAGCACAATCCAACTTGCACATTCTGTGGCAGGCCTGCCACAGCCTAAATCTGTAAAGGCCCACTCCACAAGGAAGGTGGGCTCATCTTGGGCGGCTGCCCGAGGGGTCTCGGCATTACAACTTTGCCGAGCAGCTACGTGGTCAGGGGAGAACACGTTTGTAAAATTTTACAAATTTGATACTCTGGCTAAGGAGGACCTGGAGTTCTCTCATTCGGTGCTGCAGAGTCATCCGCACTCTCCCGCCCGTTTGGGAGCTTTGGTATAATCCCCATGGTCCTTTCAGGAACCCCAGCATCCACTAGGACGATAGAGAAAATAAGATTTTACTTACCGATAAATCTATTTCTCGGAGTCCGTAGTGGATGCTGGGCGCCCATCCCAAGTGCGGATTATCTGCAATAATTGTACATAGTTATTGTTAACTAATTCGGGTTATTGTTGAAGGAAGCCATCTTTCAGAGGCTCCGCTGTTATCATACTGTTAACTGGGTTTAGATCACAAGTTGTACGGTGTGATTGGTGTGGCTGGTATGAGTCTTACCCGGGATTCAAAATCCTCCCTTATTGTGTACGCTCGTCCGGGCACAGTACCTAACTGGAGTCTGGAGGAGGGTCATAGGGGGAGGAGCCAGTGCACACCACCTGATCTGGAAAAGCTTTACTTTTTGTGCCCTGTCTCCTGTGGAGCCGCTATTCCCCATGGTCCTTTCAGGAACCCCAGCATCCACTACGGACTCCGAGAAATAGATTTATCGGTAAGTAAAATCTTATTATTACTACTAAAAATGGAGCCAGGCAAAACAGGTGCCACTGCCTAGCCTCCATGAAAAGTCAGCATAACAGGAAGAGCATACCCCCAGAAATGTCTGTGGTGGGTTCCCGTCTACTGTCATTCAGGAATCCGCGGAGAAGGTCCATGGGTGACAGCAGAGGTGTAACTGTGGGAGGCAACAGAGCCGGCTGCCACTGGGCTCCTGCTTTGAAAGGAGACACCTCCTCCAGTTTCATATGTTCAGCGACACCATTCAAATAATTTTATTTGAAATGCACATTTTATAAGTGCCTACCCTGGATTAAAACCCATGACCTATTACACTGGAAGCATACACCTTACTGATGAAGCTATTTAATCCTGTATAGGAAGCCTGAGAATTCTAACTATATGTAGTTACTTCTCTGGCACTTACAAGTAACTTCATATAGTTAGAATTCTCATGCTTCTTATACAAGAACACATAGCTCTATCAGTAGGTTCCGGTATGAATGGTCGACCATGTTATGGTTGACAGTCATTAGGTCGACCACTAGTGGTCGACTTTGACATGGACAAATTGTCGACACATGAAAATGGTCGCCGCATGAAAAGGTCGACATGCGTTTTTTTACTTTTCTTTTGGTGTTGTTTTCTGCGTAAAGGGACGGGGAACCCCAATTAGTGCACCGTGTCCCCTCGCATGGCTCGCCATGCTTCGGGCAAGGTGCCTCGCTCCGCTACCGCTGCGCTCGGCACAGATTACCGTTCCCAATCATCGTCCACGTGGATCGTAAAGTATGGAAAAGTTCCCCAAAATAAATGTAAAAAAAATCATGTCAACCTTTTCGTGTGTTGACATGTCAGTGTCGACCAATAGTGGTCGACCTAATCAACTATAACATGGTCGACCATCCAAACGGATACCCTATCAGTAAGGTGCCTGCTTCCAGTGTAATAGGTTGTCTGTTCCAATCCTTGGTATGACACTTGCAGATTAATTGCCAGAGAAATACTCAGCATTGTAAGTGACTGAGCAGATCTATGTAGTGTGTGGCTGCACACTACATAGATCTGCCTAGTTGCAATGGGTTTGAACTGACCATTCTAATTAGTAGCTTCATATAGTTAGAATCTTCAGGCTTGCTATGCAGGAGCAAATAGCTCTATCAGTAAGGTGTGTGCCTTCAGTATCACAGGTTATGGGTTCTAATCCTGGATATGACTGTTAAGAAATGGTATTTAAAATAAATTTACAATGAAATGTGTGTGTGTCTGTCTGTCTGTCTGTCTCTCCAGTTGCCCGGAGGAAAGATATAAATATTGGTGCCACCCCATACATAGATAAGTGTGTGTATACTAGGATGAAGTTACGCCACTGGGTAACAGATATAACAGAAGAGGTTAAATTCTCAGTCTATACTCTATAGGGTTCGCCAGGTGCTTTTCAGTGGGATGTAGTCGGAATCCTGACAGTCAAATACTGACGCCGGGATCCCGATCGCCAGAATGCTGGCAGCGCTGCCAGAGCTATTCCCACTCCTGGGTGTCCACGAGACTCATGGAGTGGGAATAGAACCTGTGGAGAGCGTAGCGAGCCTGCAAGGGGCTTCGTTCCGCTGGCCCACCCTGCCAGGATCCCCAACCACTTTTCGACAGGGCAGGCTATCGCAACTCGTCAGGACTCAGGAATCATTGTCCCAGTACCAGAATGTCAAAAGAAATGTGATCTTATTCCAGTCTGGTTTTAGTCCAAAAACCAGGTGGTATTCACTGCACCACACAAGTGGGTGTGGTATGTTAAATAGACTAGACTTAGGTCGACAGTGTCTAGGTCGACCACCATTGATCGACAGTAACTAGGTCGACAGGGACTCTAGGTCAACATGAAAAAAGGTTGACATTAGATTTAAAAAAAAAAATTGGTGACGTTTTCTTTTTATAGTGACTGGGAACCACAATTAGTGCACCGTGTCCCCTCGCAAGGCTCTCTTCGCTCGCCATGCTTTGTGCAAGGTGCCTCACTGCGCTCTGCACAGGTTACCGTTCCCAATTGTGGATCGTAAAGTATGAAGAAGTTCAAAAGTCAGAGTCCCTGTCGACCTAGAAACCATGTCGACCTACTTACTGTCAACCAATAGTGGTCAACCGAGACAGTGTCAACCTTAAGGGCCCCATGCACTACAGCGACATGTCCGTCTGACATGTCACGGGCGAACACCCCCGGCAGCCTCCGGGGGGGGGCAGGATCGCCCAAGATATATCGTATGCCGTCCTTTTGCATATGATGTAACTTGGGCGATCCTGGCCGATCCCAGCCATGTCTGTGGGGTCGGTCCAGATTGAATGTGCAGCACATTCAATCTGGAGGATCCGATCCGATGCTCACGGGAACACGCAACGAACAGGAAACGCCTCCAAAATGCCCGATTTCATCCGATATATCGGGACGAATGACCGAAATCGGATGAAATCGGGTATTATCGTCCTAGTGTATGGGGCCCTTAAGTCTTGTCGATCTAGAGACCAGATCCCCACACAAGTGTATATCTATATAAAGTAGGTAAAGTCTCCCTCCTCCTTCTTCTTTTTTTTTGGGGGGGGGGAATAGTATCTTTGATCCCTGTTTAGCAGGAACTAATAACCCAGTAAATCTGGTGGACCTTACAATAGATAATAAGCTCTGTTTCCATGAAAACACACTTTATAAATAGCCCAGTAAGTGAGTGGACATCAACAATTACTCTGCATGGCTAGAATTAATGTAACTGGGTAGGCAGTAACATTAGTGGAAATTTTGCTTCTCCCCCTTAAATAACTTTAGTTAAAATGGTCTACTGAGAAATGTTGGAATGTCTGATGGGGTGTGTGGGCTGCAGTCAGTAGTTGTATGCAGGGAGATGTAAGGTGAAAACAGGATAGGTTGTGTGGCGTGTTGTGGGTTTAAGAAGCAGGAAATTCTAACATCATTAGAATAATTCTGACAATTTGTCTTTCAGTGCAAGCTTTTAGAAGCCGCAACCCGTGCTTTTTATACCTAAAGCGTTTTCTCTGGACTTCCTGGAAAGCATAACTTTCAGCTGCTGTATAAAAGCTACAGGTTTTCACAATCTACGTAGAAGCCTGTAGCTTAGGGGAGGAAAAAAGTTGTGCGACTGATTTGTTTTCAAATAATTTTAGTCTCATGGTGGTACTGACTTAAATATTTATACATATATATGCAAAAAGATATAAAAAGGCCTCAGGGGTGTCAAGCGGCAAAGTGTTTTCCCATTTTTGGAGTGAGTAACATGAATTATGTCTTAGTCTTGGACAGTTGACTTTAGTTGGGTAGATGACATCAGGTAACTAGCGACAATAATAGTCTGTTTTCTTTCTATGTCTCCATACACAAATGCATCCGTGCACGTCTCTGGAGAGTTACAGTAACCCTGGAGAGCTCCAATGGTGACAGATTAGGAAGGGTAGAAGCTTTTATGGTCATTTACTCAAATACATCTTGCAGTGTTTGTATAGTTATATTTTATTCCTATTATATTTTTATAGGTTTCTCAGCTTACGAGACAATGGAAATGAAAGGTAATGATCTATTTTATTCCTATAACTAAACTGATTTAAAGTCACTTAAAAGGTTTTGAAAATGAGAGTTGCAGAATATTCTGCAGATTTTTTTAAATCTAAATTGTGTTTTTATTTATCTGTTCTGTATGGTGTATTTTTTTAATGTAATATTATTTTCTCACATGGACAGTTAGTTCAATGTGCTAAAGCTGAATTTCCTTCTACTCTTGGCCAGACCCGGTGCTGTTGCTCAATGCTGTCTTTTCTTTCCAGGACTTCTCAATGTCATTTATCACTATTAAAATGGTATGAGGTGGGGAGCAAGTGCAAGGACTGATTACAGGCCACTGCCCTATCACTTCCCATAAAACAGCTGGTGCTCTGGGCTGGGTCTATAAGAAGAACCAGTGGAGCACCAGGAAAAAAGAATAAATACTTATCTCTGTAAAGTGGGTTCTTCAAATCTGCCAAAAATATAAAAAACAATCATTAGAAACGTTTTTTTTTTAAATGTTTCATCAGCTGTCTATTTCTATTAGAGAACTGTGAATTGTGACTTCATATTCTGTCTATGTGTTGCTTGATGTGCAGATGAAAAAGTAACAGAGGAACTGGCTGAAATAACAATGTCTCTTTTTACTTGCTGTGACTCTAAAATAATCATCTTCTTTTGTTCAATTAGATGGTGGTCATGCATATGACCCAAACGCTGGCCCAAATTACCCTCCTGCAATGAACCCAGCTGCAGGACACATGGGTCCAGGTTATCCTGGGGCAGGATATCCACCTACTAACTACCCTGCTCCTGGGTACCCACCTGCCGGTATGCCTGCTCCTTATGGCTATGCTCCAGCCCCACAAGGACCATACCAAGGTAAGCTGTTGAGACGCACAGGATTGCAGTTCATTATGTTTGCTAATAAAAATGAGTGACCTTATTGTCAAATTCATGGCGGAACAGTCCAGTCCCTGTGAGAAGCTTTGACGATACAATTATTATCTGCTTTGCCATTCTGCAGTAATTTATGTAAGGTTTAAATATAGAATGTCATGCTAGCCTCCGCCAGAAGTCTTGTTGACCATTTAATAGAAGTTTTGTGGATTCTTGGTGGGGGTGGGGGGGGGGGGGGGGGGGGGGGAATAAAAAAAATAAATTATCTTGTCTGACGAACAGGAGAGGAGTGCCTTTCTGTGAGGGTACTTCAGAGGTGACAGTGTATTGTGTAGAAAACCTTCTAGAAAGTGAGCTAAGGAAAAGAGTTAGGGAGTGTTTAAAGCAAATGTTTGCACCTACATAACTGTATTTCTGGGACATGGGCTTAGTGACTGAGGTATAATGTTATTTTTAGGGCTCTCACTTTGTTGAATTTGTGTGTTTATAAATATTTAACTTTATCTACAAGTGAAGTGATTGCAAAGTTACATCAGACAGGTTGAAATACTTTGAAGCAGATCCTTGTTAAGTGCAGACTATTCAGAGTCGTTGTTCTTGCTTAGTAATATTATTTTTATTTCATTAAATCTGCGGTCATGCCTTACTATAGTTCTTATAGTATAATTAGTCTGCTATAGTTTTGTTTTATGGCTTTTGTACTTCAAATATGTGTTCTCAGTCACTTAGTGCATGTACAAAATGGTGCTCTGTTGGTGTAAGCTTTCCGTGGGAGCCAGCAATAAAGGCTCCCAAGTGGGAAGGGGGGGGATTTAATTTGGTACAATATATTCCCCTTTTTCCCCATTTTTAAAAATTCTATATACAGAACATTGTTTATTTTCATATCTGTTACTCATTTGTTTCCTTTCTCACAATAAAACAATTTCTTGTAAATGTTTGAGATGCAGATCCACTGGCTACCACCCTAAATGTACCCTGGGCCCTGGTGCAGATCTGTACAGAAACCCTTCAAAATATTTTGCTTTAATACTCCTTAAAGGCTGCATTTTACCAGAGTTTGAAAGCATGAGCCTTTAGATAAAGGCAAACAGTGTTCTGGTGAATAAGCTAAAATGTAAAGCTCTACAAAATGGGTAGTGAAACTGATCAGTACATATCAGCTGTAGTACTGTATATACTATTCACAGATATTCCCAGGGGGGGCTACAATTTTGCATGAAAACCTCTCCTAGAAAACATTCCAAGACCAGGTATGGGGTTAGTTATGCAATGGCAATCTTATCTGTTATAAGTAATGGTGCTGTGGTTTTGCTAGATAATGACTACAAGAAATCTCTTTAATGGGCAGATTATCTTTCTCGCTGAGCTGGATGGAGCTAATTGATACAAATCTGGGCGCAATTAGGTTTTAATTTACAGGAGAGAGTATAGCTTTAAGGTCTTTTTACCCAAACATTTTTTGCACTTATTTTCAAAAGTGTATATAGGGGAATTGTGTAAAGTATTTTCTCTGACGTCCTAAGTGGATGCTGGGGACTCCGTCAGGACCATGGGGAATAGCGGCTCCGCAGGAGACGGGGCACAAAAGTAAAAGCTTTAGGATCATGTGGTGTGCACTGGCTCCTCCCCCTATGACCCTCCTCCAAGCCTCAGTTAGGTTTTTGTGCCCGGCCGAGAAGGGTGCAATCTAGGTGGCTCTCCTAAAGAGCTGCTTAGAGTAAAAGTTTTGTTAGGTTTTTTATTTTCAGTGAGTCCTACTGGCAACAGGCTCACTGCAACGAGGGACTTAGGGGAGAAGAAGTGAACTCACCTGCGTGCAGGATGGATTGGCTTCTTAGGCTACTAGACACTAGCTCCAGAGGGACGATCACAGGTACAGCCTGGATGGGTCACCGGAGCCGCGCCGCCGACCCCCTTGCAGATGCTGAAGAGAGAAGAGGTCCAGAAATCGGCGGCTGAAGACTTCTCAGTCTTCATGAGGTAGCGCACAGCACTGCAGCTGTGCGCCATTGCTCTCAGCACACTTCACACCAACGGTCACTGAGGGTGCAGGGCGCTTGGGGGGGCGCCCTGGGCAGCAATGAAAGTACCTATGCTGGCTAAAAATACATCACATATAGCCCCTGGGGCTATATGGATGTATTTAACCCCTGCCAGGTTGTCAGAAAAACGGGAGAAGAAGCCCGCCGAAAAGGGGGCGGGGCCTATTCTCCTCAGCACACAGCGCCATTTTCCTACACAGCTCCGCTGCTAGGAAGGCTCCCAGGCTCTCCCCTGCACTGCACTACAGAAACAGGGTTAAAACAGAGAGGGGGGGCACTTATTTGGCGATATTATTATATATTAAGATGCTATAAGGGAAAACACTTATATAAGGTTGTCCCTGTATAATATAGCGTTTTGGTGTGTGCTGGCAAACTCTCCCTCTGTCTCCCCAAAGGGCTAGTGGCGTCCTGTCCTCTATCAGAGCATTCCCTGTGTGTGTGCTGTGTGTCGGTACGTGTGTGTCGACATGTATGAGGACGATGTTGGTGAGGAGGCGGAGCAATTGCCTGTAATGGTGATGTCACTCTCTAGGGAGTCGACACCGGAATGGATGGCTTATTTAGGGAATTACGTGATAATGTCAACACGCTGCAAGGTCGGTTGACGACATGAGACGGCCGGCAAACCAATTAGTACCTGTCCAGGCGTCTCAAACACCGTCAGGGGCTTTAAAACGCCCATTTACCTCAGTCGGTCGACACAGACACAGACACTGACTCCAGTGTCGACGGTGAAGAAACAAACGTATTTTCCATTTGGGCCACACGTTACATGTTAAGGGCAATGAAGGAGGTGTTACATATTTCTGATACTACAAGTACCACAAAAGAGGGTATTATGTGGGGTGTGAAAACTACCTGTAGTTTTTCCTGAATCAGATAAATTAAATGAAGTGTGTGATGATGCGTGGGTTTCCCCCGATAGAAAATTATTGGCGTTATACCCTCTCCCGCCAGAAGTTAGGGCGCGTTGGGAAACACCCCTTAGGGTGGATAAGGCGCTCACACGCTTATCAAAACAAGTGGCGTTACCGTCTCCAGATACGGCCGCCCTCAAGGAGCCAGCTGATAGGAGGTTGGAAAATATCCTAAAAAGTATATACACACATACTGGTGTTATACTGCGACCAGCGATTGCCTCAGCCTGGATGTGCAGCGCTGGGGTGGCTTGGTCGGATTCCCTGACTGAAAATATTGATACCCTTGACAGGGACAGTATTTTATTGACTATAGAGCATTTAAAGGATGCATTTCTATATATGCGAGATGCACAGAGGGATATTTGCACTCTGGCATCAAGAGTAAGTGCGATGTCCATATCTGCCAGAAGATGTTTATGGACACGACAGTGGTCAGGTGATGCAGATTCCAAACGGCACATGGAAGTATTGCCGTATAAAGGGGAGGAGTTATTTGGGGTCGGTCCATCGGACCTGGTGGCCACGGGAACAGCTGGAAAATCCACCTTTTTTTTTTTTTTACCCCAAGTCACATCTCAGCAGAAAAAGACACCGTCTTTTCAGCCTCAGTCCTTTCGTTCCCATAAGGGCAAGCAGGCAAAAGGCCAGTCATATCTGCCCAGGGATAGAGGAAAGGGAAGAAGACTGCAGCAGGCAGCCCATTCCCAGGAACAGAAGCCCTCCACCGCTTTTGCCAAGTCCTCAGCATGACGCTGGGGCCGTACAAGCGGACTCAGGTGCGGTGGGGGGTCGTCTCAAGAGTTTCAGCGCGCAGTGGGCTCACTCGCAAGTGGACCCCTGGATCCTACAAGTAGTATCCCAGGGGTACAGATTGGAAATTCGAGACGTCTCCCCCTCGCAGGTTCCTGAAGTCTGCTTTACCAACGTATCCCTCCGACAGGGAGGCAGTATTGGAAACAATTCACAAGCTGTATTCCCAGCAGGTGATAATCAAAGTACCCCTCCTACAACAAGGAAAGGGGTATTATTCCACACTATATTGTGGTACTGAAGCCAGACGGCTCGGTGAGACCTATTCTAAATCTGAAATATTTGAACACTTACATACAAAGGTTCAAATCAAGATGGAGTCACTCAGAGCAGTGATAGCGAACCAGGAAGAAGGGGACTATATGGTGTCCCTGGACATCAAGGATGCTTACCTCCATGTCCCAATTTGCCCTTCTCACCAAGGGTACCTCAGGTTCGTGGTACAAAACTGTCACTATCAGTTTCAGACGCTGCCGTTTGGATTGTCCACGGCACCCCGGGTCTTTACCAAGGTAATGGCCGAAATGATGATTCTTCTTCGAAGAAAAGGCGTCTTAATTATCCCTTACTTGGACGATCTCCTGATAAGGGCAAGGTCCAGAGAACAGTTGGAGGTCGGAGTAGCACTATCTCAAGTAGTTCTACGACAGCACGGGTGGATTCTAAATATTCCAAAATCGCAGCTGTCTCCGACGACACGTCTGCTGTTCCTAGGGATGATTCTGGACACAGTCCAGAAAAAGGTGTTTCTCCCGGAGGAGAAAGCCAGGGAGTTATCCGAGCTAGTCAGGAACCTCCTAAAACCAGGAAAAGTGTCAGTGCATCATTGCACAAGGGTCCTGGGAAAAATGGTGGCTTCTTACGAAGCGATTCCATTCGGCAGATTTCACGCAAGAACTTTTCAGTGGGATCTGCTGGAAAAATGGTCTGGATCGCATCTTCAGATGCATCAGCGGATAACCCTGTATCCAAGGACAAGGGTGTCTCTTCTGTGGTGGCTGCAGAGTGCTCATCTACTAAAGGGCCACAGATTCGGCATTCAGGACTGGGTCCTGGTGACCACGGATGCCAGCCTGAAAGGCTGGGGAGCAGTCACACAAGGAAAAAATTTCCAGGGAGTGTGATCAAGTCTGGAGACTTCTCTCCACATAAATATACTGGAGCTAAGAGCAATTTACAATGCTCTAAGCTTAGCAAGACCTCTGCTTCAAGGTCAGCCGGTATTGATCCAGTGGGACAACATCACGGCAGTCGCCCACGTAAACAGACAGGGCGGCACAAGAAGCAGGAGGGCAATGGCAGAAACTGCAAGGATTCTTCGCTGGGCGGAAAATCATGTGATAGCACTGTCAGCAGTGTTCATTCCGGGAGTGGACAACTGGGAAGCAGACTTCCTCAGCACGACCTCCACCCGGGAGAGTGGGGACTTCATCGGGAAGTTTTCCACATGATTGTGAACCGTTGGGAAAGACCAAAGGTGGACATGATGGCGTCCCGCCTGAACAAAAAACTGGACAGGTATTGCGCCAGGTCAAGAGACCCTCAGGCAATAGCTGTGGACGTTCTGGTAACACCGTGGGTGTACCAGTCGGTGTATGTGTTCCCTCCTCTGCTTCTCATACCTAAGGTACTGAGAATTATAAGACGTAGAGGAGTAAGAACTATACTCGTGGCTCCGGATTGGCCAAGAAGGACTTGGTACCCGGAACTTCAAGAGATGCTCACAGAGGACTCATGGCCTCTGCCGCTAAGAAGGGACTTGCTTCAGCAAGTACCATGTCTGTTCCAAGACTTACCGCGGCTGCGTTTGACGGCATGGCGGTTGAACGCCGGATCCTAAGGGAAAAAGGCATTCCGGAAGAGGTCATTCCTACCCTGGTCAAAGCCAGGAAGGAGGTGACCGCACAACATTATCACCACATGTGGCGAAAATATGTTGCGTGGTGTGAGGCCAGGAAGGCCCCACGAAGAAATTTCAACTCGGTCGATTCCTGCATTTCCTGCAAACAGGAGTGTCTATGGGCCTCAAATTGGGGTCCATTAAGGTTCAAATTTCGGCCCTGTCGATTTTCTTCCAGAAAGAATTGGCTTCAGTTCCTGAAGTCCAGAAGTTTGTCAAGGGAGTACTGCATATACAACCCCCTTTTGTGCCTCCAGTGGCACTGTGGGATCTCAACGTAGTTCTGGGATTTCTCAAATCACATTGGTTTAAACCGCTCAAATCTGTGGATTTGAAATATCTCACATGGAAAGTGACCATGATGTTGGCCCTGGCCTCGGCCAGGCGAGTGTCAGAATTGGCGGCTTTGTCTCACAAAAGCCCATATCTGATTGTCCATTCGGACAGGGCAGAGCTGCGGACTCGTCCCCAGTTTCTCCCTAAGGTGGTGTCAGCGTTTCACCTGAACCAGCTTATTGTGGTACCTGCGGCTACTAGGGACTTGGAGGACTCCAAGTTGCTAGATGTTGTCAGGGCCCTGAAAATATAGGTTTCCAGGACGGCTGGAGTCAGGAAAACTGACTTGCTGTTATCCTGTATGCACCCAACAAACTGGGTGCTCTTGCTTCTAAGCAGACGATTGCTAGTTGGATGTGTAGTACAATTCAGCTTGCACATTCTGTGGCAGGCCTGCCACAGCCAAAATATGTAAATGCCCATTCCACAAGGAAGGTGGGCTCATCTTGGGCGGCTGCCCGAGGGGTCTCGGCTTTACAACTTTGCCGAGCTGCTACTTGGTCAGGGGCACACCCTGGCTGAGGAGGACCTGGAGTTCTCTCACTCGGTGCTGCAGAGTCATCCGCACTCTCCCGCCCGTTTGGGAGCTTTGGTATAATCCCCATGGTCCTGACGGAGTCCCCAGCATCCACTTAGGACGTCAGAGAAAATAAGAATTTACTTACCGATAATTCTATTTCTCGTAGTCCGTAGTGGATGCTGGGCGCCCATCCCAAGTGCGGATTGTCTGCAATACTTGTACATAGTTATTGTTACAAAAATCGGGTTATTATTGTTGTGAGCCATCTTTTCAGAGGCTCCGCTGTTATCATGCTGTTAACTGGGTTCAGATCACAGGTTGTACAGTGTGATTGGTGTGGCTGGTATGAGTCTTACCCGGGATTCAAAATCCTTCCTTATTGTGTACGCTCGTCCGGGCACAGTATCCTAACTGAAGCTTGGAGGAGGGTCATAGGGGGAGGAGCCAGTGCACACCACCTGATCCTAAAGCTTTTACTTTTGTGCCCTGTCTCCTGCGGAGCCGCTATTCCCCATGGTCTTGACGGAGTCCCCAGCATCCACTACGGACTACGAGAAATAGAATTATCGGTAAGTAAATTCTTATTTTCAACTATGACTGCACGATTGCTAATATTTGACAGTAAGACAGCCAGAAGGGAGGTGTATAAATTAAATATGCCTAGTGAAGAATTATTCAAAACAAGAGAGTTCCTTTCATAATTCTTATACTGATATTTCCTTTTAAAAGAGAATGAATTAGGAATTTGTTGGCTAAAATAAAGAGTTGCCGTTTTCAACTAATATGGGGGACCAGCAAAAAGAATTGTTTCTTTAGTATGGTTATTGAGTAGTACATAGCTGTTGTTTATCTGGGGGGGGGGGGGGGGGGGGGAGATTCAGTTTGTCGCATTAATTTACTGCAGGCCAATTGATCTACTGGGGCTTTCCAACAGGTTAAACGCGTCTAAAGTCCCTGCTTTAGTCGTCCAAACTCCCATTTGGACGCCAAGAGTGCTGAGTTTCCACACACTTCACCTCAGTAGGCTGCGAGAAAAATGTGGCTGCTTGAGGCCGCCCCCGTTCTTTGTACCAGTTAAATTTTCATGGCTAATTAAATTTTCCCCTTAAGCTGGGTACACACTTGCACTTATAGTGTCGATTAGTCTGAGATGAGCGAATTGGAACGACAAATCATCTGTATTGTGCAATGTGTGCGATCGATTGCGTGCTCCTACGGGTTGCATGCAAGGCTGTGTAATTTGGCTGTGCAGCACTGCCAATCACACGACCTCTCATGCGATGCAGTGAATATTAATGAGGGATGGAACAGTTGATTGTTCCGTCGCTCATTAATATCTGCCTAATATGTACCGGCAATCCCCCATGCGCAGGGCAAAAGGTTTTTGTCCTGCACATTGGCACGATTGTTGGTTGCATTAGTGTGCACCCAGCCTTAGTCTCTTTCTCATCATCCTGTCCATGTAATTCACATTTCAGTTGTCTAATTTTAATTACGCTTTGCAAAAAATTTAAAAATGTAAGAGATATATATATATATATATATATATATATATATATATATATATATATATATATATATATGGGCAGTAATCAGTTGATGTCCCCTGTCACGCTGATCGCGCCCATTAGTTTTTACTTTAGCCTTGTAAAGTGCCTAAACCGCACTAAACTAACGGGAAAAGTTCAGTTTGGGCACGGATCACTTTTCACTCATTTCAGCTCACCACCCCCGGCGGGTGCGAGCTGCAGTGTAGACGTCTGCAGCCAATTGCGCCCGAACGGGACTACATTTGAATTTCTCTGTTGGGCACAAATTCATTTGAATCTCACCCTTACATTTTCATTCATGTTTATAGTTCTTTAAGCTCAAGGGTATATATACTATAATGTTCTACACAGCATATATCCGGTTTCTTAAGCACCTTCAGAGAAAGTGGTCTTCCATGTAGACTTGTTTCTGTTGTCCATAGTATCTAATCTATACATATAAACGATAATGCTGGGTACACACTGATAGATATATCTGCAGATCAATTAATAGCCGGATCAGGCAATGTGTTTTGCATACACACTACCCGCCCAGTTCAGTCATCAGTCACCGCCGGCTGCTGCAGCATGTGTACGGACGGACAGCTGATCGCCCATACACACAACGATGCATGAATATATCTGTGGATAGATTTGTCATTGTGTGTGCTGCAGGGCCAACGCGATATGTCTGTGAACGACGGCGTTCAGACATATCGTTGGTACACACTGGTCGACAGGCCAACAATATATCGGCCAGTGTGTCCCCAGCACAAGGGGTGTGTGTCTGCACATAGCCAACCAGTCCCAAGCTTAAACACTCAATGCTGCAGGTGTAGATCTCAGGACCAGCTGCTTCTCTCATGGGCAGCTTTACATGGCTTACTCATGAGTTAGTAGCCCCAAGCATTTTGTGTTAATCCCTGAAGGAAAAGCTGAAAATATTGTTTACAAAGAAATTAATGGACTATAACATTAACGGCTTTGTTTTTAGTTTGTTTAGCACTAACCACGTTAAACTAGCTTACAAAGTGCAATATTCCATTAAAACAGGGTTTCCTAAAATATTTGATTTCTAGAAGGTCATTTTACAACATTCCCAACTTGTATCGATTAGTCTAGGGGTGCTCAACATGCGGCCCTCCAGCTGTTGTGGAACTAAACATCCCAGCATGCCGTGCCACAATTTTGCCATTAGCTTAAAAACCATGCCAGGGCATGCTGGTATGTGTAGTTGCAGCACAGCTGGAGGGCCACAGGTTGACCACCCCTGTGTATTGTATTATTTACTGGATGCTCATCAGGATTTAAATTCCCAATTGCTTTCCTTGCTGGCAAAGTAAAACCTGGTGATGAGTCAATGACAAAGCTTTAGTTTACAGTTGATTTAGTGTCCCATGCAGGGGCCATTGCTATTAGATACATTCTTTTGTGGTTGGTTATAAATAGTACATGAAACTTAAGGGAAACTTTGAAAGATATTGCTCAAAAGTTAACACTAAATTGTCCATATCTTTCAGTGTGTATGCAACAACAATGAACTGTGCGAGTCCCCACAATTGTTCATTGGTGATCGATCATCATTTAAACTTGCAAGCCAGTTTGGACGATATCGATGTATATAATGTCATATCGTCCAAATCGGCCATAGATTTCGTTCAATGGGGGGTAATTCTGAGTTGATCGCAGCAGGAATTTTTTTAGCAGTTGCCCCCCCCATGTGCACTGCAGGGGGGGGGCAGATATAACATGTGCAGAGAGAGTTAGATTTGGGTGGGTTATTTTGTTTCTGTGCAGGGTAAATACTGGCTGCTATATTTTTACACTGCAATTTAGATTGCAGATTGAACACACCACACCCAAATTTAACTCTCTGCACATGTTACATCTGCCTCCCCTGCAGTGCACATGGTTTTGCCCAACTGCTAACAAAATTCCTGCTGCGATCAACTCCGAATTACCCCCAGTGTGTATGTAAAAAATCGTTCATCTTGCATATTGCACAAATCTATCAGTGTGTAGGGTCCATTACTCTAGTTATTTAATTCAACAGGTTCCCCGGGTCAACCAATGTATGGTCCATATGGAGGAGGCCCACCAGTTCAAAACCAGCCAATGGGTCCAGGTGGCCCACCATCTGCATGGATGCCAGCACCTCCAACCAATCCAAACTGTCCACCAGGATTAGAATATCTGACTCAGGTAACATGTTTCCTAATAGTCGAGGAGTGTTGTGTGGCAAGCTTTGCCAAGCACCTGTAGCACTCTGTGGCACTCCAACTGCTGTGGAACTAGGCAAGGCAGTATGTTCTAATAGGAAAACTGGGGCAGGGCAATCCAGCCTATTGCTAAAATGAATTTGCATATGTCGCTGTGAAAGCACAATTATCTGACAATGTGTATGGGGGTTCCAATGTATAGACAGTCAATAGGTTGACACCATATGGTCGACATTCACATGGCCGACATGGTCAAAGGTTGACGGTTAAAAGTAAAACAGTGCTTAAGGTTGACGGGTGCAAAAGGTCAACAAGACAATGGTCAAAACATATGGCCGCCACAAGCTTTCTTTTTTTTTTTGTGGGGTTGGGGGGGTTCAATTTTTTTTTTTTTGGGGGGGGGGGGGTTTCAATATTTTTCAACTTTTGCTGATATACTATCCACGTGGACTACGATTGGGAATAGTAACCTGTGGCAAGCGCAGTGAGCCACCTTGTCCGACGTTAACACAGATTGTGGTCACAAATGATGAAACATACTAGTTATTTATTTATTTTTTCGTTTTTTGTCATTTTGTATTAACCCTTTTTTGTGTCGACCCATTGTACATATCAACCTTTTGTACCTGTCGACTGCTTGACCATGACGACTTAATGCATGTCAACCATATGGGGTTGACATAATGACTGTAGATCTTCTATACCACACCCATGTATGGAGACATGATAATGTGACCAATTGAAGTGTTTACACTCAATGGGGGTCATTTCGAGTTGTTCACTAGCTGCCAGTGTTCACAGCGCAGCGATCAGGCCAAAAATCGGCATTTATGCGTATGCACCGCAATGCGCACGCGCGGCGTACGGGTACAAAGTCCTTTGTGGTTTTGCACAGGTTCTAGCGAAGCTTTCAGTCGCACGGCACAACGCAGGAAGATTGACATGAAGTGGGCGTTTCTGGGTGTCAACCGACCATTTTTAGGGAGTGCTTAGAAAAATGCAGGCGTGTCGGGGAAAACGCAGGCGTGGCTGGGCGGGTGGGTGACGTCAAAAGCCGTCCCTCCGTGGTTAAAATCAATGCACACGAAGAGTAACTACAGGGCTGGTTTTGCACAAAATGTTTTTGCAGGCGCTCTGCTGCACAGGCGTTCGCACTTCTGCAAAGCGAAAATACACTCCCCGGTGGGCGCCGACAATGCGTTTGCACGGCTGCTAAAAACTGCTACGGAGCTATCGGCTCGGGATGACCCCCAATATCTGATGTTCTCTGGATCGCTTTTTAGCTCCAAAATTGTCTAGTCACTAGTGTAATTTAGCAGATCTGTACCTAGCGTAAGGTTTAGAGCAGTGGTTCCCAAACTGTGCCTAAGCACCCTGGGGTGCCTCAAGACACTAGCAGGGGTGCCTTGGATTGGTGGTCCAGGACCAATTCAAACTATTTCTGGTCAAAGTAATAGACAAAATCAGTGCTTGTGGCTGACAATTATAAAATATGAGGACAAACAGAAGCAAATATTGTCCCGCACCACACTAAAGAAACTAAGGATGACACACAAACATAAATGACTTATTGTTTTCTAACATTCTCAATAAGAAACTTTTGTCTTAGGGGTGCCTTGAAAAGATTCTGATACTCTAGGGCGCCGTGATTCAAAAAAGTTTGGGAGATCCACTGGTTTAGAGTAAAAATAAGGTTCCCAGTGTTTGTGTGCTGCATGCAAAAGCAGAAAGTATTTTCACTCCATACAAAAATAAATGCATTTGCACCACTGAGATAAATCTGTAAGATTTTGACTATATAGTCAAAATCTTATGAAAAAATTAGTGCATATCTCAAGGTGTTGGGTAGCTTGCGATACAGATTCGATCCCGATGCGCGCTCCCGTGGGGTCGGTATCGCAAGGCTAGATAGACTTTGCAGGCAAGTCAATCTTGACTATCTAGTGTACAATCTAGTACAAAGTATAGTCAAAATTGGCACTTAGTCAAAATCGTACATAGACAAAATCTCAAGCACAGATAGTCAAAATCTGTACAATCTGTGCTATCTGGGCTCTGGGGGAGTTCAAGGGAAATCGCATAGTCAACATCGGGCATAGCAAGGATCTCACCGTGTGTACACACCTTTACTGTACATTGCAGCATAGGTTGTCCAGGAATGTATTTTAGCTTTTTATTTTTTATTTTTTTGCTTTGTTCCCAATTTTACATAATTATTGTATGTTCTTTTTGTTTCGGCAGATAGATCAACTTCTTGTTCATCAACAAGTGGAGCTATTAGAAGGTATGTTACAGTACAACTGCGTGGTTAATATGCATTACACTAATGTAGTCAGTTTGTTAGACACAGCTAATAGTTATTTAGCAATGTAAAGGGGGGTACACACGGAACGATTTGTGCTTAAATTCTAAGCATTCTGTCTAGATTGCTTAGAGGTTAAGCACGGATCTCACCGTGTGTAGGGTGCTTGCTCTAGATTTGGAATGCATGCATGCCAAATCTAGTGAGATCGCTTATTTCACTACCCCCCCCCCCCCCCCCCCCCCCCCTTCCTCGCTCAGCACACATCTCTCCCCGTGTGTACGGGGCTTTACTTGCTATTTTTCTTCTTTTTAATCCTGTCTACGTAAATATACTATTCTGCTTTGTCTGAGGCCATTGAACAAAAAACATGGAGCCTGGGAAAATTGCCTTTAGCAGGAGGGGATAATCTAATTAGCTGCAGGAGGTACTATCATCTATTAATCAGCACTTCCTATAACCACAATAGATGTTTGGGCAGAGTTTTGTTATTTTAGGCGCTGTTCATACATAGCTATTTTTAGGGCATTTAACTAATTTTTTTAAAGCATGTTTTCCCACTGCATTCTAAAATGTATGCTTTATTTTAACACTATAAAAAGCAGTGCTCCCAATTCCATCCATTGTCTGCTACCAGTATAATCGATTGTATTGGAGAGCACAATTCTTTTGAAATTAATAAAAAATGCATTGCTAAAGTATCTTACTAGTTCATGTATTTTTATCTATTTCTCATACGTCCTAGAGGATGCTGGGGTCCACTTCAGTACCATGGGGTATAGACAGTTCTGCAGGAGCCATGGGCACTTTAAGACTTTTCAAGGGTCTGAACTGGCTCCTCCCTCTATGCCCCTCCTCCAGACCTCAGTTTTAGAAATGTGCCCAGGCAGACTGGATGCACTTCAGAGGAGCTCTACTGAGTTTCTCTGAAAAGACTTATGTTAGGTTTTTTATTTTCAGGGAGAACTACTGGCAACATTCTCCCTGCTTCGTGGAACTGAGGGGGCAGAAGTAGGAAACAACTTCCTAAAGAGTTTCATGGCTCTGCTTCTGGCTGACAGGACACCATTAGCTCCTGAAGGGAACTGAACGCTAGCCGTGCCTAGATGCTCACTCCCACAGCACGCCGTCACCCCCCTCACAGAGCCAGAAGTTAGAAGACAGGTGAGTGTTAGAAGACAGATCTTCAATTAAGAAAGTAACGGCTAAAGGTACCGCGCGGCTGTCGGGAGTGCAGCGCACCATGTTGCCCACACATACACATACACAGGCACTGCAGGGTGCAGGGGGGGGGGGCGCCGCCTGGGCAGCATGAAACCTATGGAAACTGGCATAAATAAGGGGCATAAGTTGCTGAGGCACAGTCCTACCCCCGCCAGTATAAAAAAATTACCTCTTAAAAGCTGAGGAGAAACACGCCATTGAAGAGTGGAGCTTCCTCCTCAGTCAGCCAGCACACTGCTCAGCGCTATTTCCTCTCTTCCAGACTGCAGAGAAGAACGCTGGTCCTCCTCCACCGCTGAACAAGTATCAGGGTGCAAAACAGGGGGGGCACAGTGAATTTGGTGCTATATAATTGTGTGATAAACATTATAAAAGCGCTGCATGTCAGTGGGCATTTTGTGTTCACAGACATTGTGTTACTGGCGCTGGGTTGTGAACTGGCAAATCCTATCTGTGTCCCTCTGACAGATTTTACTGTGGGTCTGTCCCCTATAAGTCTCGGAGTGTCTGTGGTGTGGTTGTGCACGTGTGTGACATGTCTGTGGCAGGGAACTCTTCCTCTGTGGGAGACATGTTAGGGACACAGAGGTGTAATATGACACCAAGAGCCTGACTGGGTGAAAGGATAGTGTGAATCATATCAGTAAGAGGTTGGACTGAATCTCATACAGAAAACTGAAAATAATCTGTTGAAGATGTGATTTTTAATAGTTCTGCCTTTCATCCACAGGGTCACATACAAATTTGCACAAGTAGTACAAACTGATACCGACACGGACTCTGATTCCTGTGTCGACGCTAGTGATTCCAGGGGAATAGGTCTTAAGTTAGCAAAAAAGCATTCAAAACATGTTTTAGCTATAAAGGTGGTGTTAGAAGTTACGAAGCCCCCTCTTTTACCACAAGGAGAGGGTTTACTGTAGTAAAGAAGTAATGTAATTTTCCCTACACCTCAGGAGTTGAACAGTCTCTTTCAGATTCCCAAAAGGAATTCAGGCAGCTTACCTTTTTCCAAAAGGTGGGAGTCACCACGCATTTTCGACAGGGCCCTGTCATAAAAGAGAGAAGTTGTTTCTCCCTGCGCCTGGAATGGCTTCACTTAAGGAGCCGACAGGCGCAAGTGAGTGAGGTGATCTATTGATGTGGCCAATGGGACACTACTCAGGCCTACCATTGTCTGTGCGTGGGTGAGTAGTGCTATTGAGAAGTGGTCAGAAAACTTGTCATTAGACATTGACACAATAGATGGAGACGAGATACTCCTAACGGTAGGTCATATCAAAGACGCTGCTGCGTACGTACTAGAAACCATGAAATATATTGGTCTCTTGGGATCAAGAACCGCTACCATGGCAGTATCGGCTCGGAGGGCGTTGTGGATTCGCCAGTGGAATACTGATGCAGATTCCAAAAGAAATATGGAGGCTCTCCCGTATAAAGGTGAGGCCTTGTTTGGTGATGGGCTGGATGCGTTAGTCTCGGCGGCTTCTGCAGGTAAGTCGACATTCTTGCCTTATGCTCCTACACCGGCGAAAAAGACACATCACTCTCACATGCAGTCCTTTCGGCCCAACAAATACAAAAAGGCCAAAGGTTCCCCCTTTTTTGCAGGTAGGGGAAGGGGAAAAGGAAAGAAATCCACAGTGTCTCCCGGATCACAGGAGCAGAAGTCCACCCCTGCTTCTGCCAAATCTGCAGCATGACGCTGGGGCTCCCTTGCGGGAGTCCGCTCGGGTGGGAGCACGTCTGAAACTTTTCAGTCAAATCTGGATTCAATCTGGCCTGGACCCATGGGTCTTACATATAGTGTCCCATGGGTACAAACTAGAGTTTAAAGACGTGAGTCACCCCAAGCCGATTTTTAAAATCGACCTTGCCAGCTTCTCTTCCAGATAGAGAGGCAGTAACAACGGCAATTCAAAAATTATGTCAGGATCAGGTCATTGTCCTGGTACCCTTGTCACAGCAAGGAGAAGGTTTTTATTCAAGCCTCTTCGTAGTTCCGAAGCCAGACGTCTCGGTCAGACTGATTTTAAACCTGAAAAATCTGAATCTCTACCTGAAAAGGTTCAAGTTCAAGATGGAATCCCTGAGGGTAGTGATTTCCAGTCTGGAAGAGGGGGACTTCATGGTGTCAGTAGACATAAAAGATGCTTACTTGCATGTTCCCATTTATCCTCCTCACCAAGCTTATCTGAGATTCGCAGTACAGGATTGCCATTACCAGTTTCAGACGTTGCCGTTCGGACTCTCCACGGCACCAAGGGTATTCACCAAGGTGATGGCGGAGATGATAGTCCTCCTTTGTCAAAAAGAAGTCAATATAATTCCTTATCTGGACGATCTCCTGATAAAAGCGAGATCCACGGAACAGTTGGTGCAGAACATCGCACTCTCCCTGTCAATACTCCAACAACACGGTTGGATCATGAATTTTAGGGATGATTCTGGACACAGAAGTACGGAAAGTATTTCTTCCAGTGGAAAAGGCTCTGGAAATCCAGAAAATGGTCAAACAAATATTGAAACCAACAAGCGTGTTGATCCATCAATGCATTCGGTTGTTGGGGAAAATGGTAGCGGCCTACGGGGCCATACAGTTTGGCCGATTTCATGCCAGAGTATTCCAGTGGAACCTGTTGGACAAGTGGTCCGGATCTCACCTACACATGCACCGGAATAATCCTGTCCCCCCCCCCAAAGCCAGGATTTCGCTCCTGTGGTGGCTACACAGTTCTCACCTACTAGAGGGACGCAGGTTTGGGATTCACGGCTGGGTCCTAATAATCACGGATGCAAGTCTCCGAGGCTGAGGAGCTGTCACACAGGGGGAAAGCTTCCAAGGAAAAAGTCAGGAAGCCTGCCTTCACATAAACGTTCTGGAATTGAGAGCCATTTACAACGGCCTTCTACAAGCGGTACTTCTTCTTCAAGATCATCCCGTGCAGATCCAGTCGGACAATGTAACAGCAGTCGCGTACATAAACAGGCAAGGCGGAACGAAAAGCAGAGCGGCAATGGCAGAGGTGATAAGGATTCTCCTCTGGGCAGAAAGACATGTAAGAGCTCTGTCAGCAATTTTCATTCCGGGAGTGGACAACTGGGAAGCAGACTTCCTCAGCAGACACTATCTCCATCCAGGAGAGTGGGGCCTCCACCAAGAAGTCTTCGCAGAGGTGACAAGTCTTTGGGGAGTTCCTCAAGTAGACATGATGGCATCTCGTCTAAACAGGAAGCTTCAGAGATATTGTTCCAGGTCGAGAGACCCTCAAGCAATAGCAGTGGATGCACTGGTGACCCAGTGGGTGTTTCGGTCGGTATATGTTTTCCCTCCACTTCCACTGATTCCAAAAGTTCCCAAAATAATAAGAAGAACAAGAGTTCGAGCAATCTTCATTGCCCCAGACTGGCCAAGGAGAGCTTGGCATCCAGATCTTCAGGAGTTGATCATAGAAGATCCTCGGCCTCTTCCTCCTCGAGAGGACCTACTACAGCAGGGGCCGTGTGTGTATTAAGACTTACCGCGGCTACGTTTGACGGCATGGCTGTTGAGCGCCGGATCCTAGCCCAAAAGGGTATTGCCAAGGAAGTAATCCCCACTCTTATTCAGGCCAGGAAAGGAGTAACGTCTAAACATTACCACCGTATTTGGAGAAAATATGTGTCTTGGTGTGAATCCAAGAAGGCTCCTACGGAAGAGTTTGACTTGGGACGTTTTCTCCATTTTCTGCAGGCTGGTGTGGATGCGGGCCTTAGATTGGGGTCAAGGTCCAGATTTCGGCCTCATCAGTTTTCTTTCAAAAACAATTGGCCTCCTTTCCAGAAGTTCAGACGTTCGTGAAAGGGGTTCTGCACATCCAGCCTCCATTTGTGCCTCCAGTGGCTCCATGGGACCTTAATGTGGAGTTGCAGATCCTTCAATCAGATTGGTTTGAACCTCTGCAGGAGATAGAATGGAAGTTTCTCACTTGGAAAGTGGTGATGCTTTTGGCCTTGGCATCCGCAAGGCGGGTGTCTGAGTTGGGGGCCTTGTCTCACAAGAGCCCTTACCTGATCTTCCATGAAGATAGGGCAGAGTTAAGAACTCGTCAACAATTTCTTCCAAAGGTGGCTTCGTCCTTCCACATAAACCAACCTATTGTGGTGCCAGTAGCTACTGACACTTTCACTGAGTCAAAGTCTCTAGATGTGGTTAGAGCAGGCCTGGCCAACCTGTGGCTCTCCAGCTGTTGTAAAACTACAAGTCCCATCATGCCTTGCCACAGTTTTGCTCTTAGGGAATGCTAAAACTATGGCAGGGCATGCTGGGATGTGTAGTTTCTCAACATCTGGAGAGCCACAGGTTGGCCAGGCCTGGGTTAGAGCTTTGAAGATTTATGTCGCAAGAACATCTCGGTTATGGAAAACAGAGGCTCTGTTTGTCCTGTATGCTCCCAGCAAGATTGGGTGTCCTGATTCTAAGCAGACTATTGCACGCTGGATCAGAGGGACAATTCAGCACGCTCATTCTACGGCAGGCTTGCCGGTACCGAAGTCGGTGAAGGCCCATTCTACTAGGAAAGTGGGCTCATCCTGAGTGGCTGCCCGGGGCGTCTCAGCTTTACAACTTTGCCGAGCGGCTACTTGGTCAGGGTCAAACACATTTGCTAAATTTTACAAGTTTGACACTTTGGCAGATGAGGACCTCAAGTTTGGACAATTGGTGCTGCAGGGTCATCCGCACTCTCCCGCCCGTACTGGAGCTATGGTATAACCCCATGGTACTGAAGTGGACCCCAGCATCCTCTAGGACGTATGATAAAACAGGATTTTAATACCTACCGGTAAATCCTTGTCTCCTAGTCCGTAGAGGATGCTGGACACCCGACCCAGTGCATACTTTACCTGCAGTTTGTTCATTATAGTTACACAAGTTTGTTTTCAGCATGTTGCTGTAAATGGTTCATGCCTGTTGGCGTGTTTTATGTTGAATGCCATGTTGTGCAGCATGGTTGAGGTGTGAGCTGGTATGAATCTCACCATTAGTATAAAAGTAAATCCTTTCCTCGAAATGTCCGTCTCCCAGGGCACAGTTCCTATAACTGAGGTCTGGAGGAGGGGCATAGAGGGAGGAGCCAGTTCACACCCTTGAAAAGTCTTAAAGTGCCCATGGCTCCTGCGGAACCGTCTATACCCCATGGTACTGAAGTGGACCCCAGCATCCTCTACGGACTAGGAGAAAAGGATTTACCGGTAGGTATTAAAATCCTAT